>NC_068977.1:16149314-16783926 GCF_016808095.1 Vigna angularis
GCTCTTTATTAAAAGAGGTGCGTAGGGATTATTATGAGCTTTAAAAGAGGTCGCTCACGTTATATTTACTGAGTCTATTTTCGATGCGTTTTAAGTCTTCATTCCTTTTTGATAAAGCTGAACGTAGGTGGTCCAAGCGGGAAAGGACTCGACTTGTTGAGTAGTTGACTGATAGAAGTTCTTTTTTGAACTTTTTTCTTTAGCCATAGCTGTAGGGATTCCCTTTTGAGCGTAAGAGCTTGAGAACCTTTTCCTACATTGAGCGACGAGCGGTAAGGATTCTCTTTTGAGCTTAAGAGCTCGAGAACCTTTTCCTACACTAAGCGACGAGCGGTATGGATTCCCTTTTGAGCTTAAGAGCCCGAGAACCTTTTCCTACGTTGGGCAATGATTGGTGGGGACTCCCTTTTGAGCTTAATAACCCGAGAGCTTTTTCCCATGTTGAGCAACAAACGGTAGGGACTCCCTTTTGAGCATAATAGCCCGAGAGCCTTTTCCTATGTTTGGCAATGATCGGTGGGGACTCCCTTTTGAGCTTAATAGCCCGAGAGCCTTTTCCCACGTTGAGCAACGAACGGTAGGGACTATCTTTTGAGCATAATAGCCCGATAGCCTTTTCCTACATTGGGCAATGATCGGTGGGGACTCCCTTTTGAGCTTAATAGCTTGAGATCATTTTCCCACGTTGAGCAACGAACGGTAGGGACTCCCTTTTGAGCATAATAGTCCGAGAGCATTTTCCTACGTTGGGCAATGATCGGTGGGGACTCCCTTTTGAGCTTAATAGCCCGAAAGCCTTTTCCCACGTTGAGCGACGAACGATAGGGATTCTTTTTTGAGCTTAGGAGCCCGAGAACCCTTTCCTACGTTGATAGGAGTTCCTTTTCCAGAACTTTTTCTCTGAGCCGAGCGACGACTGATAGGAGTTCTTTATCTAAAACTTTTTTCTAGGCCGAGCGACGAGCGATATGAGTTCTTTTTAGAACTTTTTCCTATGCAAGATATTTTTACTCACAAAAATATGCGTTAAATAAAATATTTAATATTTTTACTCACAAAAATATGCGTTAAATAAAATATTTAAAATATTTAATATTTTTCCTGCGGAGGATATTTTACTTAACATTTTGGCGCCCACCGTGGGGCCGAGCGACATCCCCATAAAGCCACGAAGAACCAGATGCACGCTCGGTCTCGACATCGCTACTTCGGATCAACATCAGGTTTTGCAACAAGAGTAAAAAAATTCCGTAATAATTTCTAAAGGCGTGTCTTTTGTTTTGAAAACTTTTAGGAAGGTTCAGTCCTACGTACTTTCAACCTTGGCAGGTTCCACTTTTCATTATAATTTAAAAAATATAATATATTTGTTTAACTCATATTTTTGTGAGTAAAAATATTCTATTATAATATATTTGTTTAACTCATTTTTTTGAGTAAAAATATCCTGGTTCAGTTCTACGTTCAACCTTGGCAGGTTCCACTTTTAGTTATAATTTATAAATTATAATATATTTGTTTAACTCATATTTTTGTGAGTAAAAATATCCTGCACAGGAAGGTTCTGTCCTACGTTTAACCTTGACAGGTTGCACTTGTAATCATAATTTATAAATTATAATATATTTGTTTAACTCATATTTTTGTGAGTAAAAATATCCTGCACATGAAGGTTCAGTCCTACGTTCAACCTTGGCAGGTTCCACTTTTCATTATAATTTATAAATTATAATATATTTGTTTAACTCATATTTTTGTGAGTAAAAATATCCTGCACAGGAAGGTTCTATCCTACGTTCAACCTTGGCAGGTTCCACTTTTCATTATAATTTATAAATTATAATATATTTGTTTAACTCATATTTTTGTGAGTAAAAATATCCTGCACAGGAAGGTTCTATCCTACGTTTAACCTTGACAGGTTGCACTTGTAATCATAATTTATAAATTATAATATATTTGTTTAACTCATATTTTTGTGAGTCAAAATATCCTGCATAGGAAGGTTCAGTCCTACGTTCAACCTTGGCAGGTTCCACTTTTCATTATAATTTATAAATTATAATATAATTGTTTAACTCATATTTTTTTGAGTAAAAATATCTTGCAGAGTAAAAATATCCTGCACATGAAGGTTCAGTCCTACGTTCAACCTTGGCAGGTTCCACTTTTCATCATAATTTATAAATTATAATATATTTTTTTAACTCATATTTTTGTGAGTAAAAATATCTCGCACAAGAAGGTTCACTCCTACGTTCAACCTTATCAGGTTCTAATGTTATCTCATTATAAAATAAAATGTTGAATATTTTATTTAAGGCTTATTTTTGTGAGTAAAAATATCTCGTACAGGAAGCTTCACACCAACGTTCAATCTTATTAGGTTTCAATGCCATCTCGTTATAAGAATAAAATATTGAATATTTTGCTTTAACGCATGCTTTTTGTGAGTAAAAATATTTTTCACAGGAAGATTTAATCCTCTACAACATATTCACCCTTCACGGTGAAGTCCGAAAAAGGGCTTCAGAAATTCCCGTTCAATGCTGAAAGTTAGAAAAATAACTCTTGCCTCAAGCCGCTTGGGGGAAGTCCGAAAAAGGGCTTCAGAAATCCCCGCTCAACGTAGGAAGTTAGAAAAATAACTCCTACCTCAAGCCGCTCGAGGGAAGTCCAAAAAAGGTCTTCAGAAATCCCCGAAAGTTAGAAAAATAACTCATGCCTCAAGCAGCTCAGGGGAAGTCCGAAAAAGGACTTCAGAAATCCCCGCTCAACATAGGAAGTTCGAAAAAAAACTATCAGTAGACTACTCAACAGGTTCAGTTTTGTCAGGTTCCAATGCCTTTTTCGTTATAAAATATTGAAGTGTTTACTTTATTTTATTTAAACGCATATTTTTTGGAGTGAAAATCTCTTACACAAAAAAGTTTCAAAGAAAACTCTTAGCATTTTCTATTTAGTCTAGGGAACAGTGCCGCTCGGAACAGGGAGCAATGAAGACTTAAAGCGCATCGAAGATAGACTCTCTAAATACAACATGAACTACCTCTTTTAAAGCTCATAATAATCTCTACGCACCTCTTTCAACAAAGAGCTTGCTTGGGCTTAAGGGGCTTATGTACTATATAAAATATACCGATCGAAGTTAATGGTCATTCATGGGCAATTATCAGGTATTAATAGGTCAGATTACCTTACGCTTTACAAATATACGGTATTAATAATTGATTATTGGGTTTGATTGCCTAAAAATATATTGTACTAATGGTTAATCAATTCCGAGCAAAAAAGGACAATCGACCCTCAGACCAATTTAACCGAAACAATAACTAACAATATATTTAGACTAACTAGCTTAAGAATATTGTAATACTCTATTATGATGTAAAATTTATCGAATAGCAACTATATATTATAATATCATAAATAAGATTACTTTTTAAATAGTGAATTAGATTAAATTTGTTATGAAAAAACCGTATAAAAATAGAATGTGAAGATGTTGGGTACTTGTGGTAGATGTTAAATTTTAAAGTATGAAAATTAAGGCATTAAGCTAAGCCATTAATGCGAGATTAACAAGTTATAAAAATGAAGTTAAAGGGCTGTAAGTTTAATATTTTGTTTTAAATTTAATATGTTAGACAAAGAAACGATTCTTTATGAAATATTATATCATGTGATAGATAGAGAGTAAAAGTGTTTTATGTATTTTTATGATTGCAACATGACTCTACATTTGGTTTCACATTAAATCTAATGTTAAAATAAAAACTAATACAACTTTAGATAACCTTTTACAAGTTTGGTTCCAGCATGGTGATTTCATTATAAATCCATGATTAATTATGAAACCCAAAACAATATTCAACACTTTTTGTGTTGCCAAAATTTTTTATACTAAATTTTGTTATTGCTTTTATGTTAAAGTTATTTAAACATAAATTACACCATGTTTTCCTTGTTTATTATTGTAATCATTGATCAGTTATATATATGGCTTAAAAGGTAATAACATGGTAAATTAAGAGAATGATAAACTAAAAGAATGATATACTGTAATAATAGTATATGGTGAAATGTTAATATTAAGTTAATAATATAGTTATATATTAACTTTTATACCCTCACATTCAAGTAGAGGTTTTCCCATATTGTGTCTGCAGTGAAAATCTCGAACATATATAATGGAAGTAGGTCGGAGCAACGGTTGAATTGGATGAGATTCAAATTCAACTTGATCATTTAATTAGTATAATTTAAACTTAATATTTTAAAATTTATATTTGGTCATTTAATTTATTGGATCAATCAAATTCAAGTTATTTAAATATAGATTAATTTGGTCGAATTTTTCAAATTAAAAATTTATACTAAATTAAATTTTATAATTTGGTGAAATTGACCAGGACCACCGCGACCAACTGAGATCAGTACCATACATTTCATACAATTAAGATAAATAAACGTTATTAACTGATAGAATCAATAATGAGAGAATGAGAAACCAAACAGACTGCCAACAACAATTACTCCTAAACTTTGCTTTTAAACAAAGTTATTGGTAAAATATACTTAATGAATAATGTGTTGTAATTGAACCTGATTAGAATTTCACTGACCACAAATCCAATTCAAAACCTATAACATGTATAATTTTACTAATAATTATTATAATAAATTATGATTTTATATACCTTCTTAATATTTTTAAAACAAAACAACCCTATATATAAGTCTGACTTCCAACTCAATCTGTTTTCCTAAGCCAGAACTACCTAACAATTACAGAATATAAATTCTATTTACAAACTAACAGAATATAAATTCTGTTTACAAACTATTTATTGCAGTTGGATGAAACAGCTTTTAGAGGAAGACATGGATTTACGAGGAGAGAGAGAAGAAGAAGATGGCGGCCTATCTAATACCAAAACGGAAATATTGTTTTTCTTTATTTTTTATGACCAACAATGAAATTATATCCAGCTTACAAGTTAACAAAACTATATACTCAATATAATATATAATACAATGCTAATTTATATTAAGGCAATATTATTAACTATTAAATGTAATGCTAAAAATAAATGCGTGTTACCCTAAAGCTCCATTAAATGAATTATACTAAGGATAAGGTTTAAACTTGTGCTTTCTGAATAGTTTGCATGAGTTGAGTGTAAGCATAAAAAGGAGCCAAATATGGATACATTGTTATGAATTCCATTATAGGTTCCCTTCCAAAACAGAATAGAAAGAGAATAGAGAAAGAACTATTTATGATTTCCACAATCTCAGGTTTAAAATATATAGTTTTCAGTTCACATAATTGATTTCTAAATTAGTTGCTCTATATGCATCTTTCTGCTTCAACATGTGTTTCTTCTTGCCCTTGTTTGCATCCACAGAGCAGTATGTCTCTAAATCTTCAATGATCCATTGTGGAATGGATTCATCTAAGTTGGTCTTAATAGAAAAATACATCAAAGAACCTGCTAAGGAGGCTGGCCATTAAATAACACTTAAAACAATTTGATTACACAAAAATACTACTGTATTGAATTATTATAAACTATATTTGGCAATTCAATATCAGTTTGGATTTATATGTGTGCCTATTTTATTAAGAACTGAAAATTGTTGTGGGGTGGGGGGCAACTATGAAGAAACTTCAGCTCCTGTGAGAAGAAAACAAACAGAAATAGCATGTGTGGAGAAATTTCAAGTTGTAGTTGTGCATGCACAGTGTGCATCTGATGTCTGCATGTGTGTATACATCTGATTCAAGTGTAGATTTAAAGAAAGTGATAAAGAAAAACTAATACTGATGATGATTAGTGAGTGCCATTCTCTGTTGCATGTTCCTGTTTGGTGAAAGAAAATGAATTGTCCAACCATCCATTAGTCTTTGCTCTTTCAACATAGTATGCAAACTGGTTTTTAGCATCAGGGACATCTAAGGCCAAGTCATCAAGAGATTCTGCAACCCTTCCAAAACCCTTGGCCATTTGATTCAAGGTTATGAGTCCTGATTCAAAACACTCCTTGAGTAGACCCCACAACCTCTCATTCTTCTTTTCAATGGTTGTTACCAAAGCTTTCTTAACAACCTCATGATGGAAGAATGGCATTCCTAACTCTTTCATGCAGCGACATGCCTCCTTTATTTCTCCTCCAGACTCATACTCCTCCAACAGCTTCCCAATCATGTCCTTCACATCCTCAAAAGCCCATCCAGGCCTGCTACTACCCCCACCACCCCAACACCTCAAGATTCTCTCCCCTGCAAGTCTAGCCTTTAGCAATGACTTTGTCATTTGAAGAACTCTGCTCCCAATTGAACCTGGCCCCAAACACTGTGTTCCAATCTCCTCAAGGTGTTGTGGAGCTAGCACTTCATCCACCACTGCTCTGGCTAGAAACATAGCAAGATCCTCAACAACCACAGGATTGTCCAGAGCAGTGTCATCTGCTGACTCTATCAACATCACAAAACCACTCACCACATCATCAGCTGGGAAACACAGAGATGACAGCAACACAGAAGCCATCTCCTTCTCTCTATTCTTCCTATCCATTGCCAGAGTTATCAGTTTTTTAACGAAGATTGCATTCAGTGCAGCACAGTTCTTGCTGTTTTCTTGTTCGATACAGCTATTTACCTCCAATATATCACCTGATAAGAAGTACTCTTGAATGATGGACTGAGTCTTTACCTTGAAACTTTTGGCAGCACTATCTTCTATTGTGTTCTTTTCAGGCTCTACTGAAAGTGATTTCAAAGATGACACACATAACCAACCCTCAGATGCTGCTTTGGAAATAAGTTTCTGCAGTATTCCTCGTGCATTTGGTATGTCAAGTGATAAGTCATCAACTGTGTCAATTAACCGACTGAAACCTTTGGACATTTGGCTAGTGTTGATGAAACCTTCTTCAGCTGCTTCCTTCAACAGATCTAATAGTGGGGATTCTGCTTGACGTCTCTCCATTGCCATTATAAGGGCCCTTTTCACTATTTCATGATGGAAGAAAGGAACTTTCAGATCTTTGATGCATCTGAATGCTTCTTTCTTGTCACCACTTACAACATACTCCTTCAAAAAGTTGTTTATCTTAGCTTTAACATCATCCACTGTGGTGTTCTTACTACCTCTCCAGCATCTCTCTATGATTTCTGCATGAAGAGGAGCTGCTAGATAGCTTTTCTCAGTTTTTTTCAACACATCAACCCCTTTTGAATCTTTCGCTAAGTAGGCCATCTGTTTCTTCAAAAATGCAGGAGGAAGTATGTCATCAACCACGGCCCTAGCTATGAAAAGTGCTAGAACTTCAACTGCGTCTGGTATATCTACAATCAAGTCATCTGTTGATTCAACTAATTTGCTGAAGCCCTTGTAAACTTGTGCAGGATCAAATACGTCAGCATAAAGTGCAGAGAGCAGAATAGCAGCCATTTCTTTTTCCTTGTCATGCCTGTCCATGGACATAGAGACAAGTTTTTTGACAAAATAGTATCCATACTCTGGTTTTCCCAATTCTTTAACTTCATTCATTGTTGCAACAACATCATCAGTGGCAAAATACTCCTCCACTATTATTGTAGCCTTTTTCTTGTAGCTCTCAAGCTCTGTGTTTGGCTTCTTTTCATTTGAATGGTCATATTCCTACAAAAACATATATACTTTCATGGTTGTTGGTGTCACAAAGACAAACACTTTCAGAAAAAATAAAAATACAAGAAAATAAATTTAATCCATTCAATAATAGTTATATTACAAGCTACTGATAAGATTTTATCTCCCAACCTCACTGCTGTCATAGTTTGGATCATGAGGATCAAGAACGCTTGAGTCATCTGTATCAAGCAATCCACCCCAGGTACCTTTTCCCCCAGAACCACCTGTGCAATCAGAGTAGCATAAGAAAGTTGCTTCTTTGAGTTTAAGGAATGCAAATCTGTTATCATATAAGGTTTGATTCGCTATAAAACTCCAAAGCTAGATCATTCTAGTCTTAGCCTCAGTAACCAAAAGGCAGATCAGATAATAAAAATATGATTATACCGATGTTCCTTGAATAGTTTTCCAAGTAATTAGAAAATTCAGAACTCCAATTATTAAAAGAATAAAAGAGTGAAAGTGGAAACAAGTCTATGAACATCACAAATCACATACATTTTATGGTAGCTACTTGGTGAAAAAGTAATCAGGCATTAAAAAGAGCAAACTGGCAATGGGAACTTCAATGCGTGAAGACTTCACCTTTCTTTGGACGTCCATCTTTTTGAGAATGTGATTGTTTATGAGTCCTCGGACTTAGACTGCTGCACTTCCCTTGAACCTTTGGGGACCTCGGAGATTTTGGAGACCTAGCAGACTCAGGGGACCTTGAAGATTTTGGAGCAAGTTGCAATGGAGAAACAGACAACGGATCCGCACTTTCTGATGCAGATCGATGAAGCTCACGATGCTCATTTGATACATAACCCTCAGAGAAATCCATTACACTTGAATCAAAACTTCCACTGTAAAATCACAGAAGTCATATATACTCAGAGCACATTGCCAACTTCAGAATAAATCAACCACTCCTATCAATAATACGCCACAAGTGCCTCCAATCTCTAATTTCCAACACAGTCTTTCTTCACTTCTTTATATACTTGTGCCACTGCAAATGATCAACAACTTACATGCTTAAGTTAAATGCATATATATATATATACCTCAACTTTGATACAAAATCCTTTGAAGGTAAAATGCTCTAAGGTTATTGCAGGAACTCAAATAACACAATTCAGTAGAATGGAAATATTATAGATAAACCAAATTATAACCTTCCTTAGAAAAAAATGCTGAATACCTAAATACATTGCATGTGGAATGTAAACAACGGATTAAGAAGCATCAACCTCTGAAACAATCGCTGTCACTTCAAAATGGTAGTGTGTATTCAATCAGTAATTCTCAAAACCAGGTCTGAGTACACAGAACTTACAAGATGATTTTGGAATTTCTTCTGTCACTTTGTTTAATGATCTTGACGGTTAGTAATATCTTAGGAGTCAGGCCAAAGGGGCTTTTCATGCATTCAGACAAAGTTCAGATTTATTACAAGTTTTGACACATCAATCGTGACAAAAAAAAAAAAAAACTAGTTCTCTATAATGCCAATATATGGAGAGTATCTCATAGCATCACATGATAATATTTTATCAAAGTAGATGTATATAGTTATCAAATTTCCAGAGCATTATTCTGGGTGTGTCTTACAATTTCTTTAATGTGTGCCGTTTGATTTGTTAGAGAAAGAATAGTTTTCAAAGAAAGCACTTTTGTCCCATCTATGTCGAAATGCAAGAGATCTTTTAACATCTAGGCACAGGAATCAGATTAGAAATTATTCACATTGGATTCACGAACATCCTCATTCATCAAACATAGATCCCCTCCAAATGAATTGTATTTAGACATCATATGAATCCCAACTAAGTTGTCACTTCATATTTCAGCGATCATAAGAACATTTCAAAACAATCAATATTTTCAATAAAACTTTGGAGGAAAATCGTACGAGATTACCTTTAGTCATTGCTCAGAGAACAGTATTATCCATGGATTGCCGGGAATGGCTTTGAGATTATGCAGTGTTTGGATCAAAAGTATGTGTACGTTTATTATCTAGTTTTAACTTTGGAGTTGCAGTTAGTGACAGGTTTTTCTCTTTCCTTTTTGATTTTTGGGTAGTAATGCAAAGAGAATAGACAGTGTTAAAAGGTGGTTGCAAAATTTTAGGTTTGCGTGTGGTCGGAAATCAACACGGATTTTGAACCAGTTTGTTACGTCCTCAACGCTACGGTTTCATAAACTTTGCCTATAGAAACGGGAGAGGTAACCGTCAAGGAAGACCAAGTAACAGAATATTTTGTATGAAACAGAAATTATAATTAGACTAATTACTGAATTCTGTATTCATTTTTTTTTCACGATAAAAAAAATAAAATGTTATCACATGATTTTTCATTGGAAATAGTTAACTGAGTTTTAAAAATATTTACAAAATTTAAATGAGAAAATAATAAAATAAAATATATTAATAAAAATTGAAGAAAGAATGGTGTAGATTAAAACAATAATCATAAAAAAAAGTTATAAAAGTGAATTAAAAAATATTAAAAAAACTTAAGAGATAAAATTTATACCATTATATAATTGATTCACATAATTTTTTTTTCAATTTTACTTTTAATAAGTTTTTCTTTTAAACTAAAATAATTATCTTACTAATTTTATCTTTTAAGTAACATTTTTTAAAATTTAATCTTTTTTATTTGACATTTTTTTAATTTAATAATTTTTTTAAAACTAAAATAAATATTTATCATAAAAGAATACCTATAAAATAAATAAAAATATTTTTTATTATAATAATTATTTATATTTAATTTTATAATTTATTATTTTTTGTTATCATATAAAGGTGAGTTACCTTTGTATTATAGTTTGTAATTCACACAATTTGTAAAATAGACAAGGAGTAATTCATGTTCAAATAAATGGAGGATCAATTTATTCAAGGATTGAATTTTAATGCTCTTCCTATTTGTTAGCTGATAAATACATACGGTTATGTTTATCTAAATATTTTTTATTAACTTAAATGTATTCGAATTTAAGCTTTTTTGGCTTATTTTTATAAAATTGAAAGGAATCGAAGATAATCACTTACAAATTTAAGATGCTACGACAAAACTATGTCCGTTTCATGAATAAAAAAGATATTTAAACTTTTTTAGCTAAGATGAAGAGAATAAAAATAATTAATTTATAGATGGGTTTGTTGTGAATTTGTTTCATGAATAAAAATGATATTTAAACTTTTTGGGAAAATGAAGAAAATAAAAACTATTAATTTATAGAAGGGTTTGTTGTGAAATTTGTAACAATGTCGCTGTGATTTTGGAAAAACTGAATCGTCCCCTAACCTTAGGTTCACATCTCTGATTTAGTAGTAAAGGAATACATTTTACACATTTCCGAAATGATCACTAACTATTTTATTGCTCTGTTTGAAATGAATCAATCATAAACCACCACAAACATTGTAAAAAAATTATTAAAAATTATTTTTCGTTAATTAATTAATAAAACTTTGTTCACAGAGCCCCAAACCCCATTCATTTAACGACTGAACACCGTGTAAGTCAGACTAGTTAACAATATATCAGTACCAAACCAGAGAGTATTTTTAACATTTCTTGTGGTGCATAAAAATGCTAGAAAGGAATCACCAACTCCTATTTTCCTTCCTATATACTCAAAATGCCTCCGTTTTTCCTTGGAAAAAAATCTATCTTTTGTTATGGAGTAATCTTTTGCAAAATCTGCTTGTGGAAGAAACTAAAGTCATCCAGCTCGTTTTTCTTTTCACAAATACTTATGAACAAGCTTTTTCAAACAGGATCTTCAAGTAGAACTAATTGAAAACATCTATAACAGTTAAATGAGCATCCCATGTTTTGAAACATTGATCAAAACTCCTAAGTTTGTCCCCCTTTTTTTTCTCTAAAACGAAGGCTACATCTACGTTCGTTATTTGATCAGAAGTTAGTTTCACTGAAAAGTAATGAGCTCATTGTCCACTGCACTCAAAGGGAAACATATACATAACATTTCCATTCTCAAATAGTATTATGTATGGCAACGCATATATGTCTAGCTTGTTAAAAACTCCTGGGTCAAAACGCTGTAAATAAGGTAACATGCCAGCACAGAACCATTAGAGTTGACTCTGCCAAGGTTTTCAGTAAGCAACCTTTCAGGAATGCTCGTCTCGTCCTTTACATAGGAGAAGCCATGTTAGGGTTCACGAGTGTCAAATTGTTTAAGCTTTAGAATCAGGTGCATCCTTTGGGTCGGCGCTTTGAACATCCTTTGTGTCTGGTACCTTACTAGTAGATGCTTCTGCTGCATCCTCCTCTTCTGTGTCACTCTCATCATCTGCACAAAATGACCAAGAGACTAGTTAGCTTCAGCTAAAGAAAAATGATAGAAACTATGTTACTTGGGTTTGATTGCAGCTAGTTAGCTAGTAAAGATGATGCTAGCTAGTTGGAGATCCTATGTCATTATGAATAAGAGCTTCATGTATCACTTCATGAAAAAGGAAAGAAAACCTATATATATGCTTACCATCATCATCGCCTGCAGCATCAAAATTCAAGCCTTCACCCCCTCCCATGTTCAGCTTCTGCAGTGAAAATGAATTTAAGGTCAAGACTCAGAGAGTCCATCTACCAAAAAGTATATGTGTAAAACTATAATTTTGAGTTTGAGATACAGTACTAACAGAAAAATCAATGTCTCCGAAGTCCATGTCAGATGCAGCTGAAAAGGAAATACGGAAAGTGAGACAAAACAATGTAAAATGAAAGCTTAAATTCAGAGAAATTTTGAAAATAACTAACGTTGATTTTCTGGCTCCTCCTCATCTTCATCTACCCATTTATCCCAATCAACTTTCAGGAATACTGGAGATTTCCCTCCCTGCTTCAACAATCGGTCCCACCACTTGTTCTCAGCCTTTTTTACCAAGTAGCAGATGTTTCTTGAACCCACACTAGCTTTGCTATTCTGAGAAGACATATCAACACACCAGTTACAATGTAAATGGAAAAGGTTTTATTAACCAAAAAACCATCAGCTGGCTGCTCTTACATTTACATCAATTGCGTCAAACAGATCAATGTCAACTTCATAAGGAATCTTCTCTGAACCAGCAATTGCAGAAAAGTGAAATTTTCCTTCTGGCTCCAGTTTGAGTTTAACATCCTGGGCATCAGGCAACTCAACTGTTAAGTAGAGTACATCAGACCTCTGAGCCCATTTGACAGAAGGATGGCGGCTGTATGACAACCAGAAATATCAGGAAGAAATTTAGAGTATAACCTTGGAGGAACAGATAATGGTAGACTTGCCAAAAACTGTTTGGCCATGTAAGAAGATTAATAGAAGTGTTTTGGGATGGAAAATAGATTGATTGTGTCCATGTATAAATAAACGCTAATTTAAGTAGAGAACGTAAAATAGGTTTTATTTTCATAATTGCAGGCTAAAAATAGCTTCAAAGCATTTGGATGAACACCTTGAGGAACACTTAAGCAAGAATGGAGTTTGGATAATTCACTTAGTCATCAATAATCATGAAAACAACTAACATTTCTTCAAATCTTTGTAAAGGCTTGCTCATTAAACTAAATTTATAGCCTTCGAAGTAAACCCCAAATAACTTGATTGAGTTTAAAATTTTCTTTAAAGAACTCATACAGACAGGATCAGCATGCTCCATAAGTGCTTTCTGAAATGGATAAGTCCAAGTAAATTGAAAATAAGTCCACCCAATTTAAGCCTAAATGTAGTAATGAAAAACATACAAAAACATTAAGAAAAGGTGAGAAACCATCAGTTTGGTTTTTGATAAAGATCAATAGCATTGACGGAACCATTTGGTTTACCACACCTAATGAAATGAGATTGTTAGACACCAAATTCAGAGATTGTCTTTTCTAATTCTTCATCAAAGTGCAAATAACTAATCCAAAAGGATATAATTTTTCAGCAATGAAGTAGCAGGAAACTAAAAGATAACCCATCAAATCGCTGCCCAACAACAAAATAAAAAATAAAAGAAAAGTGAACAAAACAGAGAAATTAAATGCTCACAGCTGACCTACTTACATGCAATTTTTTTACTTCCTCAATCAAAGTATTAAACTCTTGGATAGAACAGATTTCAGCCCACCATATTTGATCCTCCTAGATAATATTCTAACTCTAAAACGATTAATTTACTGCCAAAAACTTTTAACCAGACATCATTTTCTCTTTTTCTACTTTCATTGCTCCTGAATTGAACAATAATTCGTGTATTTAGCATGAAAGCATAAATCGAATGAAAAATGTTTTCTTGATCGAAACACCAGACAGCTAAAATGGGTGCATCAGTCTCATGCGTGGTGACTATTCCCATACATGGTTTGATGTCAAAAGATTCCCATTAAGTTGTACCCATTATCATTAAGCCACAGGTAAGTTCAAAAACAAAAAATAACATCTGAGCCAAATTACTCTTGTCACTGATGATGAATGAACTGGGTACCACAATTAAGACATTTCGAAATTGAAAAACAAAAACATGAAAACTTTGAACTAATTGTTTACTCCATTTCTCACTCCGCTAACATCCAAAAAAGAATCCCAATTCACAGTGATTTTGGTATTGCAATGAAACAAGCAAAATAAATAAAATACAGAGAAACAGCGTAATCTAAACCCTACACGACCGGGAAATAAAATGAAAGTCATCACTTCGTAGCAAACTATAGGAATATCAACAAATATATAATGGTATTATCGGTTCAAAGAGAATTTAAAATGCCAAAAACCCTAATTAATTATTTTCTAAAAAAAATAAACATACCAAAAATAAAGAAGAACAGAACATGAAAAAATAAATACAATTAAAGAAATCCAAAACAACAAAGTTCTAAGAAATTTATCCAAGTCAACAAATATTACTAATTAGCTTAAACAAGGAGAAAAACAGCATGCATGTAGTCTAAAATTTTCTGTTCAACCACAGAAGAAAGTGAAAATGCATATTCTGAAAATCGCACCTCATCTTAGAATAATTTTTCTCTGGAGAGTAATCCGTTTGTTTTGTTTTCTCTCTGGTTAGGGAAGCGTTCCGACACCTACAGTGAGTGAAAGATTTGTTTTTGTCTCCTATCTAGATTTTCAGCCTGCACTCCTCCTAATTTCTAAAATAGAATTTTGCTCCTTTCTTTAAATTTAATCTAATTTTTTTTATTTTATTAATTACTAAATTAGATTTGTTTTTATTAATTTACTTTACCAATAATATTAAGAAATGTTTATTGGATTGAGTTAGTATTTAATTGGATTACTCTAACCTAATTAGATTTGGTTAAATTTTATTTATAATTAGGTTAAACTCTATTAAATATAGGTATATCATTTAAAATATTATTTAAGACTCACTTCTTCCATAGAAAAATTTTATTATTTTAATTTATTATGACTTAATTTATTATTTTAACAAATATATATATTTTTTAAAATTTTAACTTTTTTCAACTCAATCAAATTCAATTAATAATAAGTTATAATGAGTTAAACTTAACATAAACTAGTATGAGACTTGCTGTATGCAGTGGTTGTGAGCAATGAGTGTACTACAAATTAGTGTAATCAGGTTTAATAATATCTATTTTGGTATATTTTATAAAAACGATTTAAGTTGATCATTTTTGCTTACAACTAACAATGTAATTGCTCCCTATCTAAAAGTGAATGAGTTGTTCAATTACTGATTGCATGACAAGCTCAACCAGTGAGCGACTCTCACCAAAATTAGGGTTTTGCAAATTGCAGAATGGTGTTTCGGCACAAGACACACTCTCTTCTTCTTGAACAAACCTAACAAACTGAGAGACCAAAATAGGTATTAACCCGTGTAATTACTCTTAACTTTAAATAAATAATTTATATGTAATTATATTTAAATGTTACAATAATATGTATAGTTATAAATATAAAATTTCAATAAAGATTTTGATAATATGAGAAAAACATAAATAATTAATTATGATTATTTTTTTTATATAAGAAATTAAATAAAAGTGAATAGAATTATTTATAATATTTATTTCATTATGTTAAAATAATATGTTATCAAAAGTACAACTAATAATAACAATAGTAATGGATTGTAGTAATAATAATAATACAAATAAATAATAATTATAAGAGGTTAGAAAATCGTATTTTAGAATTGATAGTGTATTTAAAATAATAAGATTAAATTATTTTAATTATAAAAGTTTAAAGTATAATTTTTTTTATAAATTAAAAGTATATTATTTTTCTACCTGCCTTTTCTCTAAAGCTCTCTTTCTTTTCTCTAGATTTTTCTAACCGTACATTTATTTATTTGAAGATTTGAGACTGCTAGGGTGATCCTTGAGGTGAGCTCTCCACTTCTATCCGATTAGTTTTCTTAATAGAGAGCATATAGAGCTTCTTTTGCATCTGAAGGTGTCTTTAGGGATTCCTGAGCAGTTGGTATGAATTTCAGGTAAGAGAAGTTAATTCCACTATTTTTAACTGATAGATACCTTGTAATTACTAATTATATTCTTGTGTGGTATTTGGTTTGTGTGATTGAGTTGTCTGATGAAATATGATATGATGAGTTGAGTTTATAACTTGGCTTACATAAATTGTGTTTTGAATTTGGGTATGTTGTGTGATTGAGTTGTTTAATGAAATATGATATGATGAGTTGAGTTAGACTATAACTTGGCTTACATGAATTATGTTCTACAGAATTATGTAGACTCGTTGGACGAGAATATACTTGTTGGGCAAAGTAAAATTCACATAGTCACTAACTTGGTAGGTGAGAATACACTCGCTGGGCAAGACCAAAGTTAGAGAGTTCATTGACTTAATAGTCGCTAAGTGAGAATATATTTGTTGGACGAGTTCAAAGTCAAATAGCTACTGACTTGGTGGTCGCTAGGCAAGAATAATCTCACTAGGCGCAACCAAAGTTAGAGAGCTCACTAATTTGGAAGTAACTAGGCGAGACAAATCTCATTGGGTGACTTTTGTGAGAATTTAAGTCTGTAAGTTCCAATGATATTCTCATTAGGCGAGATATCTAGTCGTTGAGTGACTATGCTCTTAGGCACTACTTGTTGAGTGAGTATATATTCTCGTTAAACGAAGTATCAAAGTTGAACTCAAACTTCATGTCTACTATGATATTTTTAATATGTGTGATTTCTTGAATGTTAAAAAAATGGTTTGCTTATAAGGTAATATGAGAATGGTTGACACTAATCTAAGGAGGATTGATGGTGGTTAATATAGTGTGCATATTGATATAAGGATTCAACATTGGAAGTTATCATGTCGCTCTAATGACCATCTAATCTCAAGTAGAGAAGAGTGTGATATGTGGTGAGAGGTGCATAAGGTCTTAGTTTAGGGGCTTTACCTTGACCAAAAATGGTTGATGGACTAACCTTGTATGTGGTAGCTTGAGTGGACAATTTGTTCTACCACCACAAGTGCTTAACTCACCAGAGTCTGATATCATACATGTATTCGAATAATCAAGTTTTATTGGTATTTATATGGGATATGTTTGTTTTATTGAATGAATGATGTGATAATTGTATGTCTATATTTTGAATTTTTCTTTTTATACATTAGTTTACCCTTTTCTTTTGTGTTCCTTTTGTCTAAGCGTTCTATTTGTTTGCATTGATCACCTTAATAGTGTGAGCAAACGATGATGATCTAATTTAAGAAGATGGTGTTGATGTAATATAGGGTTAGAATGATCTGGTTATGAATATGTTTGTCCTTTTTGAAAAATCTTATTATGTTTTTTATTAGTGTAATATTATCCTTTATTGTATAAGACCATTGTGTATATATATTTTTGGTTTTATTGTTATATTTTATATAACTATAATGACATTATATTTTGAGTTATTTATTAAGTATTTGATATGTGATGTTTCTTTTAGTAGTTAAATATTATTAAAATGAGATGTTACAATAATAATAAAATTAAAAATAATATTTGGATATGAATTTTTTTTGTTTTAAATTATAAAATTAACACAATAATTCATTAATAATATATAGTAAAATAATATTATTATATGCTTAAAATTTATAATTAAATATTTTAGTTATATAATATATTAAAATGAAATGTGTATGCACGGATCGTTGTTAAAATAAAATATAGGTATATTATGCAATAGGATCCCGTACAAAAACAAAATATAACACGGAGTTGATGTTGAGATTTTTATAAGTTACTGTAACATGAATTTGAGGTTAAAATTTTTAAACAGAAATGGATGAAGATGTTGTTATCAATGTAAACATTGATACTATGATAACTATTTCTGGTTGCTTAAGTACGATTTTTTTGTTTGTTTGAAACTATGCATTGGGGCATGATTTCTTTTTTTTTGGTTGTTGTTAAATTATAAAATTGGCATAACAATTTATCATTGATGTGCAATAAAACAATATTCTTGTATAATTAAAGTTTATAACTAAACTTTTGAGTTGTATATTATATTAACATAAAATGTGTATTGGTCGTTATTAAATTAAAATGTAAGCATATTATGCATTATGGGTCCCTACAAAATAAATATGTTGATATTAAAATTTTGGTTTACTTACTCTTTTGGTTTATATTGAACTTTGTTCAATGTAAAACTATTTTTTGTAAGGTTCAATGTGATTGTTATTTTGATAAATTATGTTAAATTTGATAATTTTTCATGACACTTTCTAAATTTTTAATGAAGATAAAGAGTGTGTCATGTATTTAGTTTCTTTCATTTTTAATTTTTTTAATTTTTTCTTACTTTAAAAATGTTGTCCACGTGTCACATGGTAATATTAATGTTACATGTTAAGTCAATACTAATGTCACATGTCAAGTAACGTGTCAAGTAAGTATCTGTGTCACATATCAATGTCTTGTATGCAATTCAATATCAATTTTCATTATTTTTACACAATTTAGTCCCAAATTTCGTTAGTTTTTCCATTTTAGTCCAAATTTTATTAATTTTATTTAATTTAGTCCAAATTTTATATTTTAGAAGAAAAATTCTTTATTATTTTTAAAAATAAAAGGTACATTTTTCATTATTTTTAAAATTAGAAGGAAAGTTCTTCATTATTTTTAAAATTAGAAGAAAAAACTTGATTACTATTAAAATTAAAAGAAAAAATATAATTTACTTCTAAAATTAGAAGGAAAGTTCTAATTTATTTTTAACATTAGAAGGAAAACTCTTTATTATTTTTAAAATTGAAAAAAAATTTCATTACTTTTAAATTAACTCTAACCTTACTTTTTACATATAGAAAAAATCAAACATAAATATAATAATTATATTTCAATACTATAGTTATAGAAGGTTTAAAACTAATGAAAGAAATATTTAATAAAAATTTGAATTTTAGTAAAAATTAAATCTGGTCTCAATTTAGAGAGGAACAAAATTAGAACTGAATTGAAAAAAATTAACAAAAATTGGAACTAAATTGAACAATATTAATGAAAATTGGACTGAATTGAATATAAGACATTGAAACTGACATATGACACTCACACTCACATGTAATACTAATATTGACTTAACATGTGGCATTGACATTGACTTAACACATGACATTGCCCGTCACATGGTATAATGTTTGTCAAAGCGGTACAACAAAATGGTTAACTTGTTTGGACAAAAATCAAGATGACAGGATGAATTGATTCTTGTGCTTTGAAAACAATTTTTCTTCTCTTTTTATAAAATTTACTTAACAAACAATATCAACAACAATAAAAAGTGTAGGGAAAGAGAGATTTGCACAAATAATTTTATATTGGTTCAGATCACACAGATCCTACATTCAGTTGTTAATCCCAAATAAAGATTAACTATCCACTATCACAAAACCAATAAACTATTATAATCACACAGAAAGACAAGTTTAAGGGTTTAAAAACACTTGTCTTGTTACCCCAAGAGATGATACTCACTTCTCCTGAAAACCACAAGGGATGAACACCTCCTCTGAATATTTCACGAAGGATGAACACTTCCTTTGAATCTTCATAAAGGATGTTAGTTTCACTCAACAACACTTGACCACACTCTCAGTGAAAGTTCTCGCTCGATGCCAACACTAAGTTCTCAAAGTCATAACACAAGGGTTACACAAACCTTATATCACACTTTACTTTTCAAGTTCAGTTGTATGTATTAGAATGAGAGTCTAAAACATCTTTATAAAAACCTCACTCGAGGGCACCTCTAAAAATCCGTTGTCAACTACTTATGCAGACTTGGACATTGATTGAAGTACATATAGTGCAACAAAGCATACTCATTAAACAAATAATGTCAACATACAACAATATTCATACATAAAAGCTCTAAAATCCAAATATGTTCAAATACAAATGTCTACTATTAATAAATAAAGTCTAAAATCGATAAATACTCAAACATAATAATAAATAATGTTTGGAGTTCCCTAATACTAATAATCACGATAAGGATGAGGTAAATTAGGACGTTCTTCATCTTGTTGTTGCACTTGATCATTGTCCTACGACTCTTAGTTTAATTCAAATTGGCCTTCTTTATCGCAACTAAGCCTTCAATAATGGTATCATCAATCTGCAGGCCATTCATGTTCCCAATGAAGTCCTCTTTAGAGGAGTGGCTTCTAAGATGACCACTTCTTAGAGAACGTAATTCATTAGCCTCATTACTATAAGAAAAATTAGTATTACCGACGGTCAAAATCCATCGAAAATGTTAAAAATTCGTCAGTAATGACTTTTTTCCCCGATGGATTACCGACGAATTTAAATTCGTTGGTAATAACATAGTCGATAACTTTTATCAACAGAATCTCATATTCATCGGTAATTATCAATGAAAAATTCATCAATAAATACAGAAAAATTACCAACGAAAATAACCATTGGTAAACACAGCAAAATTTGTCGATCATTACTAACGGATTCCAATCTGGTTCATCTTCTTCCTGTTTTCCCTTTTTCTGTTTTCTCAGTTTTTCACTTTTTTATCAATCTTCCTTCACTCCTACACCAAAACAAAAACCCAATTAATTCCAAAACCAAAATCACAAATTAAACCTATGTACCCTAATTGTTTTAGAAACCCTAAAATTGGGAAAAATCCCAATATGTTTTTCAAACAACCATCTTTTCTTCATCTCCAATGGTACACCACGCCATAATCATGCTGGTGTTCTCGCAACAACCATCTTTTCTTCATCTTCAACGACACACAACGTCACAACCATCTTTTCTTCATCTCGTAGTGTAGGCGTTCTCCCTTTATCATCTACGGTTGTTACGTTATCCTTGATCTCGTTGCCCAATTTATTTCCTCACTGTTAAAATAGAATTGCTCAATTTCTCACACCAAGAGAGAAGGTGGGGGGGGGGGGGGGGGGGGGTGAATTGGTGAAGTGTAAAAATAAAAGCTTTTAAAATCTTTTTCACAAAATGTGATGCCTTTACACTTTTCTTGAATCACAAGGTAAATGATTAGCAATGCAGCGGAAACTTAATCGAATATGCAAAGAACTTAATCGAATGAATAAAAGAGAGTAGGGATCAAAAAATTCAAACGCTATGTTTTTATACTGGTTCGGCCAAGCCTACATCCAGTGTCCTTGATCACCACGGTCAATCTTGATTCTTGGAGCTTTTCCCTTCTCTATAATATCACAAAGCTTTCTGTAAAGAATATGAAAGTGTTAGAATCACAAAAAGTTTTTACAGAATTCAAATCACCGTCAATTTATAGTTAAACACATATGAGACACATTTTAATCGACTTTGCTACTAACGTAATCGAATGCACCATTCAGTTATAATAGTTTAGCAGCAATCACAACAATTAATTGAATGTACAATTAATGCAATCGACTATCATTTAATGCTTGGTCAACACAATTAAAAATATGATCGTTATGTTAGTTGTGACAAGCATTTAACAGTTTTTCAAAACATCAACCAACTTAGTCGAATACAAATCACATGCAATTGATTAAGCAACAATACTTAGCATAGTTTTGAAAACTTTTCTTATTGAAAAATCTCGCAGCACATTTGAAAAGATTTTGTGCAAACACACGAGTTTTAATCGATTCACCCCATAATGTAATCGACTTAAAATTGTTGTTTTGCCACATATTTAAAGTTCATGTGGTTTTCCTTTTCCAAAAACATATGTCATGCATACACATATAAAATCGTATATTTAACACAATGATATGCAATGAATAACACAATCATGTTCTCATGTATGCTCATACAGATTTAACATAGTAAAGAACAACATATGTAAACATAGAACATGTAACACAAAATATACATGTGTTATTAATTATGTGTTGTCATCATAAAAAACAGAGATATTTATGAAATTGGGTTAAGCAACAATTGTGCTCCCCCTATCAACAATCTCAACACTCACAACCATCTTATCAATGTCCCACTTCATCTGATAATTCAATATATCATGCTATCTTTAACAAATTTCTCAAATGGTACGAGGATCGTTAGAATTCTAGTTCCCCTATTTCTATTTTATAGACATGTATATCATTTGTTGGCCTCACTTAATCAAACTATGTTGGCCATTATAGGGATGACAAATAATATTTTTTGAATCCATCCTCATTTTGATGGAGAATCCCGCATGGATTGGGTACAAGGTATGCATATAAGTAAAACCCAATTTTTTTCAATTGGATATGGGAATGAGGATGTTTATGTATATATTTGCCTTTTTTTTATTCTCATGCCCGTACTAATACCCATTCATATATTCATCTCGTCTTTGTTTAAATTACAAAAGTATTCATAGTATATTAGGTAACCTAAAAAACTTATATATAAATTAGTCTTTAGTTTCTTAATCCTTTCTTCTTTGACTACACACTTTTTTACCATCTCTTTTACTTGTTTGGTTTGTTCTACATCCACAAAATCAATGCATATCTATAAGGTTCTTTCCCTCTTATGACAATTTTGATTACACATTTTTTCTTTGTGTAGTTATGTTCAAGTGGTGTATTATCAATTTCAGTCAATCAAATAATGTTTAGGTTTCACATTTGATTATTTAGACTCTTTTTTAATATTTTTATTTATTATTATTTTTTTCACGTGCTTCACTCTCAATTTCAATTGTTTAATCTTGTAAACCCTTCATTTACTACATAATATAACAAAAAAAACTTATCTTCTTTATTCTCTTTTATCCTTAAATTTTTTTTTCATTTGAAGAACTTTTGTTTAGTTAAAATAATTTTCATTGTCTCTTAGTTTAATATCTGGAAAGTTTTCTCATATATCTAAGATGTTTTCCATCTTTTATATATATATATATATATGTATGTATATATATATATATATATATGTATATATATATATGTATGTATATATATATGTATATATATATGTATATATATATATATATATATGTATGTACATATATATATATATACATATATATATATATATACATGTATATGTATGTATGTATATATATGTATGTATGTATATTTTCTGTAGGATATGTGTAGGACTGAGAGATGTACCTTTTTGACGTGTCTTCCCGGCCTCTCGATACTTGGATCGCTTGCGTCGCTCTCTTTCCTTCAGACTAGGGGTGAACACCTACAAAATTTATTCCAATGCTCAAGTTAGGCATGTATTTAGAGAGTTTCTACTCACAATTGAATGTTCAATGTTTTGTTCAGAGTGCGTACCTTTGTGGTTTAGATCTATATTTATAGAGTAATTGATAAATCAATATAATACCAACTTACCCTTTTCTCGGTTTGTTGTTAAGAAACCGTTATCAATTATCAATATCCTAAATCATTCTATTATTATTTTGCTAATAATCATATTATTGGCCCAATTAAATTATTAGCCCATTAATCATAATTCAACCGCTGACCCAATTATGGCCAACTGTAGACAAGATGTGGTACTGGACCGATTGGTTCATTCCTCCAAACGCTCGGCATACACCAAATACCATACATATGTCCCCCAAGTCCGAGTTAACCGTTCGGTTGCAAAGAAGGGTTAACTATAGGACTTATGATAAGCACTCGGGTGAAGGCTCGTTATTATGTACCGTGGGATGTGGATCTAAAAATTTCGGATAATTATAAGGGCGGACGGGCAATCAAACAAGACTGTTCAGTTGAAGATATTTGGATGAGGGTTCATAAAGAACGTTCGTCACCGCATGGTTGACACTGGTTCTGTCTGGGGAACTTTCTAATGGTCGAGGGTGATGGGGCTCACTCGCTCGGACTTAAAAATAGGAGTTCACGAGCATTAGTACATAAATCGTGTGCAACGTCGAATATGTTGAGCTTTTAACGACAAATTTGCGAACGATGTCATATCAGGAGACGTTAAATTTACGTCGAATTTAAAAAATTTGATGTTAAACTTAACATCGAATTTTGTAAATATTCGATGTTAATCAATTTTTTTTTGTTTTTTTTAATTAATTATGATCCTTTTTTACAACTCTACAAGACCTGAAAAGCAAAAAAACAACAAATTTCAGTTTTTGGTATTTTATAAAGCATGAACTATAAATATGTAGTGTAGTATAAATAACAAATAATAATAACTAACAACAAACAAGTTCAATCAAACAACAACAACAAATAAGTTCAACTAAACAACAACAACAAACAAGTTCAACAAAAGAAAACAACAAACAAGTTCAACAAATAAGTTCTTCAAAACGAAAACTAACCTTCAAACGGTGGGTTCTTCAGAATAAAGTTTCGTCACAGGGAGAGAGAAAACAGAATGCACCTATGAAGGACAAGAGCACGAAAATAATCGGTTAAAATAAATAAAAATCATACATAAAGTAATTAATTAATATGCATTTGTATCAAATGAAAGAAAGATTACATGTGATGCTCGTCAAATTTCATTCGAGAAAAGTTTGAGAAGAGAAGAAGGTATCGTGCGCTAAGATAAAGTGAATGAATTTTCAATCTCCCGCTCAAATTTTTATTGAATTCACTAACCTTTTGACGTCAAATTTAAAAGCCATTAAAAGTTTTATATCCTTTTACGTCGAATTACAATTCTAAACGACGTTTAATAATTGCATTTATTTACAAAAATGCCACCGTCCTTTTTTAACGTTGGTTATTTAGTGGTTGGATGTTGAACGCGTGACATTATACGTTGTTTTTGTACAAGTGGGGGGAACTTCCTGACGGCCGAGCTCGCTCGGACTTAAACATAGGAGTTCACGGGGGAACTTCTTGATGATCTAGGGTGATGGGGCTTGCTCGCTTGGACTTAAACATAGGAGTTCGTGGAGGAACTTTCCTGATGGTTGAGCTCGCTCGGACTTAAACATAGGAGTTCGTAGGGGAACTTCCTGATGGCCGAGGATGATGGGGCTCACTACTCAGAGTTTGTATTTCTCTTGGGCGAGTGGTTTGTATGTAGGATCTTATTACCTGTACTAAAGAAAAGTAGTAGTTCGAATCCGAATGTTTAGAAAAATGAAGCCAATCAGATTAACGTTAAATAGTTTGGGTTATGAAATCGTATAGCCCGATAAGATAGACCATTCAGTCTTAGGATGAACGTTTGCAAGCCAAACTAAGGAAGCCACATTAATTTATGTCTCGGATGAGCTGTTGGTACTTTATACTTTGTGATCTTGTAAGTAATAATTTTTTGCACAAACTTTCTCCGGTCATATGGATGAGATCGCTCGACCTGATGACTTGCTGGATTTTGGTATATTTGGAAATAACAAGGAAGCAAAAGAGAAGCATATAAAGCTTTTGAGGCCGAATGGCCGAAAGCTTGATTACTTGAGGCCATGGAAGGCCGAGCAGTTGAGGTCGAATTGCCGAATACTTTTGAGGCCAAGTGACCGAATACCCTGTGAGGGCGAATGTTAGAATATTTGAGCACTTGAGGCCATGGAAGACCGAGCAGTTGAGGCCGAATGACTGAATGCTTGATCACTTGATTAAACAAAAAATGTTCGACTTTATTTACTCCAACAAAAGAATTTAAAAAACAAAAGTCTATGTCTTAAGAAATTGAAATAAAACGTGATAGTAATTTTCAACTGAAGTAAAATTTGAAATGAGTCGCTTTCCAAGTGTTTGGGACAGATTTCCCATTGAGTAACTTGATCTAATAAGCTTCATTCATCAAATCTTTTGTGACGCGGAGCGCCATACAATATCTCATTCTTTGAAGCTTCTTGTTCTGACCTTGGTATCGAGGTCAACCTGTAGTTGTTTATGCTCCTCAACTCTTTCTATGAGGAATGAAAGGTGTGACTTTTAAGCTAGCAATATAGCATTCTCGGGCTATTCGTTGATCCGCCCGCACAATACATACGGTTCCTCTGTCCGATGGAAACTTCATAGTCAAATGAGGAGTGGATACCACAACTCCGAAGGAATTCAAGTAGGGTCATCCCAACAGAGCATTATACGGAGTATGTGCTTCTACTAGTAAGAATCTTATTTGAGTTGTTTCGCCTCTCCGCATGTTCCAATCCGAGTCCTCAAGTCTAAATATCCACAAGTATTGACTCTTTCCCCTACAAAACCCATAATTTGTTCATTAAATGGGGCTATTATATCTTCAGACAAATCCATTCTTAGGAATGTTTTCCAAGATAGGATATTGACTGAGCTACTAATAATGGTTGAAAATACCGTTATCTATGATGTGATTTTGATACTTAATGAACCCTTTCTACTTAGAAACTTACTTGAAATCATGTTTTTTTGTTAAGTTCTGTGAATAAGAGAGTTAAGGTTGAACTTGATGATTTTATGACTAAATTCTCTTGTTTTGGCAAGAAATGAGATAATATGGAAGAAGAGCTAAAGTGCCAAGGAGATGGAGCTCAGAAAGATCTGAAAAAGCACCAGAAAGTAGGAACGCCCGTAGCCTGAGCGCCACTTTTCCTGAACCACGCCTGCTTTCCCTCCAAGTGAAGCTGAGCGCCACTTTTAGTATCGCAACATGCCCTAAGTGGGGTGCTAAGCGCCAGCGAGATGGGCCTGGGCTTTGTTTCTGTTTTGATTCTGCTCTATTTAAAGGACCCAGACGCCATAGGTTTTGGATCTTTGGCAAAGGAGGCGCAGTAACACACTCTTCCACTCTTTGAAGGCGGATTTGGATGCGGGAGCTTCCATCTTCAACTTTTAGGGTTTTTCTATCTTATTCTTCTCCATTGTACATCTAGTTTCCCCATGACAATGGGGAACTAACTTCTATTTGTTGTTGGGGGATGATGTAACCTTGTGAACTCTCATGTATTTGTATTGATTCTTAATAATTTATGCTTCTTTCATTAACCGTTAGGGTAATTCTTCTGTGATCAATGCTTGCTTTGTTTAACTCATTCATGACATGATGTATGAATTGCATGAGTGCCGGAAGGTTCCTTACAATTCAGGTTCTTGTAAAATTATTCCCAAGAACAATATTTCTTTGGGATGGGGGTATGATTCTTGGTCATCTTAAGCTCTTGATCTTTAGAATTAATTATTAGGAATGTTAGGAATCGTATGAACTAATAATTAAGGATAGGCTTTCTTCACCGAGGGATCGGGTTTTAAGTGATTTAGTGAGTGACGTTGACTTTAATGAAAGAAGAAGAATTCTTATATACATGAGAGGAAACTTGGTGAAATCTAACCCCAACAACATATTCATCTCATACCACAAACCTCATTCGTTCATCGTTGTGCTACTCTTCAATTGATCAAAACTGCATTCATATTTAATTTTCTGTATTTACATTCTAAACCAATGATTTCGTTCCTTTTAAGTCTTAAATAATCGAGTTATCACACGAGTTTCTAGTTTTGAGAGTCTCTTGGGACACGATACTTGGTCTTACCATTTTATATTACTTGTACGATCCGGTACACTTGTCGGTGACACAACAAGTTTTTGGCGCCATTGCTGGGGACTCACAGTTCAAACTATTCTATTTGTGTAATTCTTGATTAACTTTGACTTTATTTTTATTTTTATTTTATTTTATCTTGCCTTTTTGATCTGTTTATTTCTGACAATATTTTCTAGGGTTTTGTGTTTAGTGCATGCATGATGCAATTCGGACAAGAAGTTAACTATATGGGCACTCAATTCTACCAAGCTAATTTCAACCACGGGTGGTTACCTCATCCAAGCATGGGACAAAGTCAATTTGGGCAAGCTGTCAGACAATTCAATAGACCACCACAACAACAACAACAATGACAGCAACAATCCTCTCTTTCAGAAAGAATGGCAAAGCTAGATGACACACTTCAACAGTTGACACAGATGTCTGTATCTCATCATAAAAACACTGAAGCGACACTCAGAAGGATGGGGATGCAGATTGGTCACCTAGTTCAGAAGATGGAAGATTTGGGGGGTAATATGAAAGTTAACCCTAGAAAGGAGTGCAAAGCCGTTGTTACTAGAAGTGGCAGAATTTTAGATAAGAGAAAAATAGAGACAAAAGAAGAAGAAAGGTTGAGTGAAAAAGAGAAAGAAAAAGAAGAGAGTGAGAGAAAAGAAAAGGAAAAAGAGAGAGTAGTATAGAGAAAAGAGAAAGTTGAGTCAAAAGAGAAAGAAGAGAAAGAAGAGAGAAAAAGTGAGGTTGAAAGAAAGAGAGAAAAGAAGAATGTGGAAGAAGAGAGAAAAGAAAAAGAAGAGGATGAGAGAAAAAAAAATTATATGAAAAACCCCTTTCTTACCAAAAGAATTATTCTAGGAATAAGAAGGAAAAACAGTTTGAGCGTTTCATGGAAATCTTCAAGAAATTTGAGATTAAAATGCCTGTGATTGAGACATTGCAACAGGTTCCTGGTTATGTTAAATTCCTAAAGAAATTCAACAAAAACAAAACATATCCAGAAAAGGAAACAATTGAGGTACAGGGAAATTGCAGTGTGCTCTTGCAGAAGGCACTTCCTCCAAAGGTTAAAGATCCAGGAAGTTTCACTATTCTCTGCACTATTCGGAGTCATGAAATAGGGAAAACTCTAATTGACTTAAGGTCTAGTATCAATTTGATGCCCTTATCTGTAGTTGAAAAGATTGATGGTCTTGAAGTCGCCTACAAAGATGACCTTGCAAATGGCAGATAAATCCACTAAGAAGCCCTATGGTGTGGTGGAGGATGTTGTGATTCGAATAGACAACCTTAGATTCCTGGTGGATTTTGTGGTGATGGAGATGGGGGAAAATTTGGAGATCCCTATTATTCTTGAAAGGCCATTCATGAAAACGGTCAAGGTTATCATCAATGTTGATTGATGGAACTATAGCCCTCAAAGACCAAGAAGAGGAGGTGATGTTCAACGTCTTTAATGCTGAGCAGTAGATCCAGGCGGAGAACACTAGGCTCAAAGCTGCATATGAAGATGCACCAGGGACTAGTACAGAAGTTTCTAAGCCAGGCAAGAAAGGTAAAAATTCTTTTCTGTCACAGGTGAAGGAAGAAAAAAAAGACAAAAAAGGAAAAAGTGTTCATCAAGACTCCCTGGAAACACATGAAGAATTCAAGCCAGACATACCAATGAGATTCAACAATAATTTATGGGTGGTGAAAGAACTTAAAGCTGATGGATTGATAGAGGTTGAATCTACAATTTCAAGAAGAGTAAAAAAGGTGAACAGGAAGCTGCTGAAGATAAGTTGGTGTGGAGACAAAAAAAAAGGGAACACCAAGATGAAAGATGTGACGTGAGCTTTATGGTGTCCAACTAATGACGTTAAAGAAGCGCTTACTGGAGGCAACCCAGTGTTTTAAAACTCTTATTTTAATTTGTTTATTATTTCTTTTATTTGAATTTTTTTATTTGAGTTGAATTTAGTTTTAGGATTGTTTGTTTTGAATTTGTTAATTGTTGATTGCTTTAAAGTGTGCATAGCTGGTGTTTAATGATGGATGTTTGTGGGGGTGAAGAGAGATTAATTGTTCAATTTAAGTGTTGATGTGTAAGTTGGGGAAAAGAAACTTGAAAATTTGAAGTTGAATCTGAGAGCCCTTGACTAGGAATACCCAAAACAAGCCAAAAAGCGAAGGGGGACAAGTCACGCTCAGCGCTCAACGCCCTCTTAGGGGCGCTGAGCGTGACTTTATGCAGATTTGTTTTTTTTTAAGTTGGGCTCAGCGTGAAGGGCGGACCATGTAAGATCCTTGAAAATATTTGTAAGTTAGATACTAGATAAAAAAAAATAATAATAAAAAAAAAATAAAAATAAATAGTGAATAGTAAATTGTGAATAGTAAAAAGTGAATAGTAAAAAAAAAATTATTTTTGGAAAGGATAAGTGTTACACGTAGCTTTGAGATCAGAATTCACCAATTTGCAAATAAAAAATTATTTTTGTAATAGTAAAATGAATAAAAAAAATGAATAGTAAAAATGAATAGTAAAATTTTTTACTATAAATAGCCAAGGGGGGAGGCTGAAAATTTACACCAAAGAACTTAGAAAAATGTTGAGAGAAGAGAGTTGGAAGAATTTCTAATTGCAAAGGAGATATTATGGAAGTTTTCAGAGAGCGGGGAGATTAAGTCTGTAATAGAGGTAAGGGAAGCCACTCTTATACTTTGCTTTTCTCTAATCCTAAATCTTGAATTTGTAGTATTTTGTTGCTGTATGGTCTTGAATTTTGAATGAGAACATTTATTTGTTTCTTTTGTATTTTTGGAAGGACGAGAAGTTGTCTAACCGGCTCTGCCAGATTCAACTTCTTGTTTTCCCAAAGCTTTAGTTGTTTCTTATATCTTTATATTGTATTTTTGGAAGGACGAGAAGTTGTCTAACCGGCTCTGCCAGATTCAACTTCTTGTTTCCCCAAAGCTTTGGTTGTTTCTTATATCTTTATATTGTATTTTTGGAAGGACGAGAATTTGTCTAACCGGCTCTGCCAGATTCAACTTCTTGTTTCCCCAAAGCTTTGGTTGTTTCTTATATCTTTATATTGTATGTTTGGAAGGACGAGAAGTTGTCTAACCGGCTCTGCCAGATTCAACTTCTTGTTTCCCCACACCTTTTATTTATTATTTATATTGTATTTCTGGAAGGATGAGAAGTTGTCTAACCGGCTCTGCCAGATTCAACTTCTTGTTTCCCCTGAATTTTTATATTAATATTATTTTGATGGTAATGGGAGCTAATTATTTTTGTATGAATTTATATACATACGAATGTTGAACTGGTGTTCTCTTGTGAAACTGTTTTATGACTTTTATTATATTGGGTGTTATAACTGAAACTGTTAAATTGTACATGTTGTGATGTGATGATTTTAATCTGTTTTGAATGAGTTTGTTGGCTGAAATTGATCTTATTGGAAGGTCTGGAGTAAGGGTTTTGTAATAGGTTGTATATGGGTATTAAATAGATGTACAGATACTGTTTGAGGTTGTTGGGAGAGGAAGTAAAAATATTAAAATTAGGCATTTTAGATTTAGAGTATAAGAGAACAAGGTAGATAATTTAAATAAATAAATTGTTAATTATTGAGGGCCTCCCTTTGTTGGTAGGATAGAGGAACCTTAAAAACCTGAGTTGGCACATCCCTGATCATAGAGCAGCCCTAGCCTGGTCCAGTCAGTTGTGACTAGTCATATGTGCTGGCGTCGAAGGTGAGTTTGATGCGTTCAGACATCTGGGTCCTCTCCGGTGACCAATTGGGGTAAAGAAAGATCTCTACTAGGATGAAAATAAAATAAAACAAGTTGATTGTAGATGCATAAAGTTATCATGGTAAAAACTTCATATATATTTCATTTATCGTTACATTGAGCTTAGACTTTAATATGTAGTTGCTAAGATATGTTGAAGTGTTTTGGCTGATCTATGATCTTTGATTGGTGAGAATATTTTGAGTTATACTCGTCATGGTCAAAATGAATTTATAATTTGAAGTATGATATCTGGCAATATGTTTAATTTATTGACACCAAAATAGGTTATTGTCAAATTATTATTAGAGAATGAACATGATTGAGTTATGTGGATAAGAGGTTAGGAATTATTGATTTGATGAAATGTTGGAGTGGATAAGAGGGTATGAAATGTTGATTTGATGAAATGTTGGAGTGGATATAAGAAATCATTGCTTATGAAATGATGTTTATTACGGGGAGTAGTATGTTCGGTTTATACCATGAGAGCTTGATATGAGCAAAGTAACACCTGAGGTTTATGAAAGCAGGCAGAAAGTGGTCTGACCATAAGGCTTTGACATAAATATATGGTTCATAAGTTTTATAGAAGTAGGCAGAGAGAGGTCTGACCATAAGGTTTCAGAAAGTAAGACATAGTATACAGGTGCGACTTAAGGAAGCAGGCAGAGAGCGGTCTGACCATAAGGCTTCGTGAGTAAGCATGGTACAATTGTAAGGTTTATGAAAATGAGGAAGATGATTTTGATAATGATGAATTAATGACATCGGGATAATGATATTTTATCAATTGCAGAAATACATGATTGAAATATTTTATTATAAGTTTAATGATTTATATGATATGGTTGGCTTACCCTTATTTGTTTGTGCTATGATCATATAACTCATGTTATATGTGAATAGATAATGTTGCAGATGCGGTTGAAAAAGCTTAGAGATGAGAGAGATGCGGGGGAAAACTTTCGGGGATATTTTGTAAAAAGAATAAATTTGTATTGGAAAAATTATGTTGTGTAAAACTTATAAGTTGAAATTTTTAATTTATGTTAAGTGGTGAAGACTATATTGTTTGAAGTTTGTAAGTTTGGTATTGTACTTTGGAAGAAATAAAGTTTGATTGTTTATAGAAGATATCAAATTAATTTAGTCTCTACTATGAGTAATACCCTTTAAAATATTAGGGTGTTACAGACCACTTCACTCTTTTTACGCCCTAGGGTTCGCCCAAGCCCTCTCTTTCAAGTTTCACTCTTCCTAGCCTCTCTAAACACTCTCCTTAAGAACTCTCTTCACTTTCCCTTTCACTCTCCCATCAAAAACCCTACTTTTCACTCATTTTGCATAATCCATCCATCCAAGTTTGGGGTTTTTGCTTGCTTTGCTGCTAGGGTTATGATTTCTTCAACTTATTTGAGCATTATTCACTGATCCTTGTGCACCCAACCAAGTAAGTTCATGTTATTTTTTTATTTAAGCATTTGAAAGTATGATTCTTGATGAATGTTGATGAGAAATCATGATTTTTGATGAATGGTGTTGTTTATGCATGATTTACTGGATTTGCTACTATTTGGACCGATTAAATTGTGATCTTGATGGTTGGGACTGAGTAGAAATTTTTTGGATAACGTGGAAGGCCAGCTAAGGCCATTTTTCTTTTATTCTCTGATCGCGCTCAACGCTCTTTGAGGGGCGCTCAGGCGCGACTCGGCAGGTGGTTCTTTTCTGGTTTCTAGTTGTTCTAGCTGTTTGATTCAGTGCAAGTGACACTGAGGGCCCTCTATTTTGCCCTCAGCATTGTTAAAAAGTAGTGTTCTGAGTCGTTTTAATTTCAAGTACTGATGCTTGATGATATTTGCTGTTTTGTGAATTTGTGTGGCTTCTTCATCAAGGAAAATGGTGAAAACCATTGGACACAAGAGGAAGGAGAAAGAACACATTTACTCCAACAAATTTCTCACCGCTGCACATGAAAAATACTTCCCAACAGTGGAAGGTAGAAGACTGCTGATGGAGCACAAGGTGGCAATCATACCATCTTTGGCTCTACAATTTGAAAGAGAGCTGGATAGAAGGAACTGGAGGAATGTGGCATCTTACCTTACTCCTGCCAACATTGTATTGGTCAAAGAGTTTTATACAAATGCAAGGGCAATGGGTGGAGCGAGAGAGACGTACATGAGCTACGTAAGGGGTAAGAAAATATCTTTTGATGCTGACACAATGAACAACTTTCTAGGCACAAACTGGATGGAAAACAATGCCAATTTGCACTTTCTGTTGAGGAAGGAGTTGATTTTGATGATGTGGAGCGGGATTTATGTGTCCCTGGTGGACACTTCTAGAGGAACAGGCAGGGGGCACCTATTCACATTAGATGTTGCTATCTGACAGCCCTGGCCAAATACTGGATGGCCTTTACACATGTTAACATCCAGCCTTGCTCCCATGTTTCTTACATTACTACCCATAGGGCCATTTTCCTCTTCTGTGTTCTAAGGGGATTAAACATCAACATTGGGCAAGTAATAACTGATGAAATCCAGAATTGTGTCCGCTCTGTAAATAATAAGTCACCCCTTGGACATCCCTTCTTGATTACTCATCTATGCCAGATTGCAGGAGTTAATGTGTCCACACCTCCATTGAAGCGTCCTAGGAAGGAAATTGATGCCTCTTACTAGACTTAGTATTGTGCATTATATGAGCCAGGATACCAGTGCCACCGCCACAGCCTCTTAGGCAACATAGGCGAGCACCACAACCAACATAGGAGCCAGCTCATGAGGCTGCCCCATTTCAAATGCGGGACATGTACATGTCCTTAATGGAGGAGAGGATGAATGCTTTATATAGGGGCGAGCAGGAGCTACTGAGGACACTAACGTCCGCCTTTCCTGATCGACAGTTTATATCTTAGGAGGACTTTGTAGCCCGGGTGGCATGGCCTATGGACCCGTCATAGACAAACGGTGGAGCTGGAGCAGCTAAAGCTTTAGCTATGGAAGAGGACGCTGAGGATGAAGATAAGGATGAAAGATGAAGAGGACTCTAATGATTATGATTGAGGATTGTAGATAGCATCTAGTGATGGATGTTATTTTGTCTCTAGAACAGGATTTCTTTTACTGTTTTTATTACTTTAATTGTTGAACTATATTTTGCTTATGTTTTTTATTGTCTTTGTTTGATTGTAGTATAAGGTGTTGTACTTGGATTGAATTAACTACACTGTTGTGGTTCAATTATGCTGTGTTTTGTGATAAGTATTGCTTTGTGATGCTCTAGTATATTGAGTGATGTTGAGATGATGCATGATGTGCTTATATACAGGTGATGGCTCACAGTTTGTAAGAAACAGTTGATTGAGATACTGAGCATGATGTTATCTGAATTCTGAACTTGAAAGTAACCTGTGTGAGGTTTAGGCTTCAGAGTTTTTTGTGAATAATTGCTATTACTTTGAAAGCATAAATGATTTTGCCCAAATTTTATGTGATTGAACTACTTGCTTGCAGGTTTCATATGATCAAGGCCGTCTTTTGTTATCCCTTCTTTTTAGCCTACACATGATTTTAGCCCAATGAAAAGAGAACAATTTGTTTTGACCTTTGAACCTTGAGCCTTAAGCATGTTTTGAAAACCCTATTTGAAAATCTTTGCCTTGAGTTAAGTTGAGAACATTTGTGGGGTATTGATGAAGGTTCAAGTTTGGGGTTGTTGGGAAATTTGAGAAAAAAGATCAAAAGAAAAAGCATTGAGCTAAGCAGTGAGCAAATGAAAAGAAAAAGCAAAAGAAAGAAAAAATGAAAAGAAAGAAAAGAAAAGCTTAATGCAAGGGAAAGTTGGGAATAAGTGAAGATGGTTCTGGGAAAGAGAGGGTGTGTGTGAATGATGAAATCATGAATGACTCTCTTAACTCAAGGATTTTTTTGTTCGGAAAAACCAACTTTCTTCTTAGCCCAGCCAAGTTACAAGCCTTGAAAAGACCTTGTGATGAAAACTTGTTTGTGAGTATGTTTCATTGTGGTTAAAATGAAAGGCAAAGTTAATTTATGTGACATTGTGATAGCAGAGTGAAAGAGACACCTACACCTCACTATACACTTTTGAGTGCTTGAGTGAAACACTTTCCTTGGTGAGGAGTAGTTCTTTGAATTCATGATTTCATCTTTGCTTGGTTGATTGATCATTCTTAAGGATAACATCTGTTGAAGTACATGAGCATCACATTAAGTTTGATTGAATTAAGGCATATGTACATTTTGACTGACATCTTTATGATGAGCTGATAAAAGTGATTACTTGTCCTGGAAGAAAAAGTCTCGAAATATGCTGAGCCATTGTAGTAATTGTTGAGAAAAGCTGAGTTACATTTTGGTTTGCTTGAGGACAAGTAAAGTTCTAAGTTTGGGGTTATGATAACAGTTGAAAATATTGTTATCTGTGATGTGATTTTGATACTAAATGAACCCTTTTCTACTTAGAAACTTGCTTGAAATCATGTTTTTCTATTAAGTTGTGTGAATAAGAGAGTTAAGGTTGAACTTGATGATTTTATGACTAAATTCCCTTGTTTTAGCAGGAAATGATATAATATGGAAGCAGAGTTGAAGTGCCAAGGAGAGGGAGCTCAGAAAGATATGAAAAAGCACTAGAAAGTAGGAACGCCGTAGCCTGAGCGCTCTTTTTGGAGCCCTCAACGCCAAAGCCTATCGCACACCGCCTAGGCACCCTTTTTGGGGTACTGAGCGCCACTTTTCCTGAACCACGCCTGCTTGCCCTCCAAGTGAAGCTGAGCGCCAGTTTTAGTATCGCAGCACGCTCGGGCGCCCTAAGTGGGGCTTTATACCTTTTCATAAAGGCTTTCAAGGTTTCTTCCTTCTCTTGTTTGGTGTTTACCAATTCTGCCGGAGTTACCTCCTACACCCGGTTGGACGCGTACTGTTTCCCAAAAAGATCTTCCATAGTAGCGAAGCAATCCACTAAGTTCGGGGGAAGGATGTTGTACCATGCTAATGCTTCTCCCTTGAGTGATAAGGAGAAGGCTCTGCACATAACTGATCATTGTCCGTGTAGAATGCCATTGTGTTGGTGAAGACCCTCAGATGATCATCTAGATCAATTGAGCAATCATATTTCTCTAATGCGGGAGGAGTTTTTTCTGGCATAGGAGTCTGCATGATGGCCACCGTGAAAGGCAGTAGACTGGTAGGTCATACAACTTGTAGAGGCGTTGGTATAATCCTGCTATTTGCTTCCCTCCTTCCTTGGTCGTTTGTGTTAGTGTGGTGGGACGGTTGTTGATTGCGGTCGTTCAGATTGGTGTGGTTGGATGACTATTGATTGTGGTTGTTCGAATTGGTGTGGTTGAACGACTATTGATCATTTACAGGACACATTTAATTTTTTACTTATTTTTACTAGTTTTATTTATTCTTTATGGTTATCATGCATAACACTGTTTATTAACTTTATATAATTTTTTTATTTTTTAAATCATTTTGATAAATTTTATCATTGTAATTATATTTAGATTAATTTACTATAATATAATATTTTAATGGTTATTGTCATAAATATTGTTTATCAACTTTCAACATATATTATTATATGTTTAATATTTATGTCTAAATTATAATTATTATATGTTTAATATTATTTTTTTTGTACAATTCGTTCAAGTGGTGTAATATTTCTTAGTATATAAAAAGCTCATTTCATTAATATTTAGATTAACGAAGTAAAGAGATACTAGATCAGACAATTTTATAATGTATATAAGCGAATACAAATCTCACTTTATAGATGAATTCTGAAGCATTGATTTAAACTTGAAACTTTAATAAAAAATTTAAGAAACTTTATCAACTTTATTTCATTAAGTAATAAATTCTTTTATTGTCATAAAATTTTGAAATTTTATTTATGTGTAGTGGTGTGATATTTTATATGATTATTTAACTTCTAACTAATTGTTATTTATACTCTAATTTGAAATTTATATAAATTTGTTTTCTAAATTTATGACATTGAATAAACAAGAATATATTATTTTAATATTTAATAATATCATATTTTTTAATGATATTGAAATAATAATAAAGTGGATATGGGTAAGGACACTAGTGTATTCATTATCCAATGAAGTTGGAACGAGATAAAAATATTGGTTAAGTATGAGAAAGTACACAAAGATGAATTTTCATTTTGAGGAGAGGATATGATAATAAAGCTGGTCTCCATATCTCCCAATTATCATGCCTAAATATACCACATTATTGGAAATATATTTTTTATCTCTTCCTTATCTATCTTAAAGATGATTCACTTTCTCTTACCAATGTCAATTAATTTAGGACCTCTTGAGATGGTGTTGATACTTCACCTTTTTCATTTTCTATCTATTGATAATATTATTTATATTCAATCTTTTTCACCTTTACTAATTATGCACTGTATGTTGCACGGTTGGCTACAAACTAGGCGCTCCGACATCAACATGCCATTACAACCAATTGATTATTTCCTTGAGACGATGGAGCGGTCATAACCATAAACAACCTTAACTACAAATTATAATCAAGTTTACAGCAAACTTACTATTTATTGAGTCATGATTATGATTGTGCTAATCATAAGGCCATATTAAAACCTATAAATACGAATATAAAGGTAAGGGAGTAGATGATTGCAATTATTGTAAATTTAAGTCTTTATTGTGATAACCGATCAACTATATTACTAACTTGAGCATTGTAGTGTCTTTAACAAGTACCCTTCCATATGGTTCAGAGTTGGAATATCAAGGACTTGGGAGTATTTGGTAATTTGGAGAAACGTGTGAAGGAGTATTTTGATTGTGATCCTTGACCCCACACTCGAAACATTTTTACACCTATTGTGGGGTCATCCTGATCAGGATGGGGGCTCTTGAAAGTCCTCATCTGTGAAAGTGATGGGCGACATCGACTTGTGCTTCTTTTCCACGAGGTGGACTGTTTTAAGGGTACACACATGGCGCTTCCTAGGCGAGGAGGATGACCTGCCGCCCATGAATCCTTTCGAGATGATGTCTAAACTTTTTATGACGTGGGACGTCACAGGTTCCCCTGTACTAGACGAAGAATCCCCAAAAGGTGACCTCCTAGTCTAGGTTTTCCATGTGTTTCAAGCAATCAGAGATTCGTTTTTAGAGTTGAGCAATTCCTTGTGAGGTAAGGGAAGCTAAATATCTAAGTCTAAATTAATATTTGATTTAAGTTTGGTGGTTGTATGTTTCATTACTTGATAGAGTAGTAACTTAAATGTTTATGTTATATTAATTCAATGAAATAATGGATATATTTTGGTATTTGGTTGTTAATGTGGTCATAAATTTCAAGGAAAGGAATGATAATGATGTATGTAGTTAACTATAATGTTTGTGAATTGAGGAGTGGTCAAAGTTATGGTTTTAGTAGTTAAGAAGGGGTTTTAATAGTCAAATTGGTGAGAATGAGGTTGGCTTAGTAAATCTGGTTTTCATGTTTGTTATCAGGTCAATTAAGATATGTTAGAAGCATGAATTGGGTGGAAATTGTTCTGGAACTAAATAGGCTGGTTCATGGTTGGGGTTTGAGTGATTTTAGTGTAAATAGGAGGTTTTAGGATGTGAAATTCTAAACTAAAGCGTTGGCACAGGTTTGGAAAGTTTCGGGACTGTAATTTAGTCACTTAGAACTTGTCTAGGCCTTTACTTTTCTATTTTGGTATATACAATGGTAGAATTGGGTTTAGGTAGTCTATAATGGGTAGTTTGGGGTTTGGAGTGGTCATTTTAAGTTAGAGGAACAATTTCGATTAAATTGGGTTTTGGCAAGCATACCAATAGTCTACTGTAGTATAATGATTTTTAAGTAAGAGTGTCGAACCCATGAGGAACAATTTTGATTAAATGGATAAATTATTATCTCAAACAGTATATATACAAGGATGTTCAATTTGATTCATGATGGATGTTGATAAATAAAACTATGTTGTGTGAAAGTAAAATAATAACAACAAATAACTTAACGAAGATTAATATGAGAAGTTGGGATTGAATTCATCTATCTCACTCGTCTGTAATCTGGATGAATACAAACATATAGAACCTGAAATTACCAACATTGATGCAACACACCAAAGTCATTTATATCGATTCCTCGCATATAAAATTCATAAGAGCAGTTCCTTGAATATTGATTCCTCACATATCCAACAAACTGTCCAACATTATATTCAAGTGTTATAAGCAATTGATAAACTGAAATCTATCCCTAGCATCATAGAATATCAAGTATTCTTGCTCAGATCAGAGTTTTAGAAATACTTTCTAATAAAGTCTAAAATCCACATTCATGAAACTATTGTTCAGGTAGAATCAAGCATTAAGAGCAGAACAAAAATACCAATGTTGAATAAAAACAGAAATGCTATATATAAATATCACCAGATTACATCCGAGTTCGAATTGATTACATTCAATCCCAAGAGAAGAGATCAGCCACTCATGGTGGCGATTGACATTCTAAGAGATGAAGATGAGAATCCTAAAGCTGAAATGGACGAAAACCTCTTTGGGTCGCTCTGTGTCTTCTTTTCTCCGCAGCTTCCCCCCCCCCCCCCCCCCCCCCCCCCTCCCTTTCTTTCTTTCTGCTTCGTAAGTATATAACTTGCCCGAATTCTCGCTTAAGCTAAATTATTCTCGCTTAAGCAAGAAGAAACTTCTTGGAGAAGATAATCATTCTCGCTTAAGCTAAAATATTCTCGCTTAAGTGAGAATGACTTTTAAGGTAATGGCTTCCTGGACAAGTCTAGCTTAAGCGAAATCATTCTAGCTTGGGCGAAATGTTGCAGGATTTGCTCTTCTCTCTTAGTTTACCTGAAATGTATACAAACTAGGGATCAAATGATTTCCTTTTACTCAACAACTCAGAAACATGTGATTACATTTCATCTTTCTTAGATTGGGGAAAATTGATACAAATGTACTCAATTCAAAACATAAGTGCTAAAATTCCATATGAAAATTAACTACTTTTTTGCACTTATCAACTCCCCCCAACCTAGCATCTTGCTTGTTCTCAAGCAAAGTAATAAAATCCCAACAGCTTTTCAAAAATCAAACTTTGAAATTGGTTATTTAAGAAATCGATTTCATTGTCCTTACAAAACAACTTCTGCATTCCAAACTATAGATTCAAAATGGTGAATCAAATTATCAAATAAAAGCAGGATAAAAGTTCAACAAAATTTTCAAGACAATCAATTGTAAGAGCCATTGTTTCTAACCAAGGAAATTCTCTCTTAAATCTTACAAGGATGTGTTTCTATCATTTTCCACTGAAATTGAACAAGTTAAAATTGCTAGTCATTTTCAATCAAACCACACACACAATCAGCATGAATCTCAAGGTCTTTCAAGGGTTGTAATGAGGCTGGGTTTCCAAGAATTATAGTTTTTCAAGATAACAAAAGCACAACTTTAGAAAAGAGAGCATAACTACACTTTAAACTCACTTCCAATTCTACTCTCAATTCATCCCATCTCATAAATCAAAACCCAATGTTTCTTTTTCATTCATTATTCACTCCTTTTTTTTTCTTCTTCCCTTATATATATATATATATATATATATATATATATATATATATATATATATATATATATATATATATATATATATTTCTATACAAAACTCAGGAGTGAATTATAGTACAAATTTCTCAGCCCCTTTCTTTTCTAAGTACAATTCCACCAACCAATTCCCATTTTAAAGTTGAATAAAATGCACCTATGCTCTCTATCCCTGAAGTGTGCAAAGGGAGGGAATATTAATTAAAGTTAAGGTTAAGGTGTATAATTCAAAACAATTAGGCTCAAATGGGCTATCACAAAAGAATCATTATTCCTAGGTTGGATGTTTGGCACTGAGTTATTTACATTCAACAAAACTGCCTTGATCATTTCCATGCTTCAGGTGTGATGTTATCCAAATGAAAACTCAAGCAATATCAACTTGACAACAAATAGTGGAAACTCTCAAACTATTTAAGGATTCACACTCACTGGGTTTTGTGTTTGGTTTCTTTCCTTGGTATATCACTTGTTGTTACAATTGATTATCTTAACCAATTATCCAGCACTGATATCCTAATCCCATTTAACTATGGATATAACCAAAATTTCCCTCTTTTTTTAGGACACTTTTTGAAACTTGATTTCTCTTTAACTAATTTCCTCAAGAAAGATTTTCTTATAATTCCCAAAAAATAATTCATTTTAGCTATGTATGTGTTCTGTGCAATATTAAGCAAAAGTAAAGTAAGCAAAAGGTAAGTGAAACTGTACATTCTAACCAAAACAACTAAAGCATAATATTACTAAAATAAAAGTTCTGCAGTAAAACAAAAACAACCGTATTTCATTGAGTTCTGGAGGTTGGAATAGTTCTGTGTGTCAATCTCCCTTCATAACTCTATCAAAATCAGTCTAAAACTCCTCCTCTTGAAGGTCCACTCCGACTGCCTCTTCCCCCACAGCAAGGTCATCTCTACCTGCAACTCTTGATGGCCCCTCACCTAGTGTGAATCCAGCTGCAAAAGTGCTGCCAGGCCCAGTTGGTCTGCCTCCCCCTGAAAAAATTGGACTGTCCCCAGGCCACTACAAGTATGCTAAGAATTCTGGTGGAGTCATGCTTGGATACGGTCCTCGGACATTGTTATAGAGGTACTCATGAAGGTGGAGTTGTCCTCTATGAATGGAAATATTCTGTTGGCAAGTGTGCTCCATTTGCAACCTCAAATACCTCATTTGCTCAAGTAATTCATCATGTATGTTGAGTTGAGGTTGTTGTTCAGGACATGGTGTTTGTTCTACAGCTGCAGGTTGTTCCAACTGTGGCACAATTTCTGCGGGGTTGGTACAAAATTTCTCAATAAATCTCTTGGTAATGGTAGGTCTTATCTTAACACTTAAGTCTACCTCCACCCCTTGTGCTTGACAAAGAGCTGTGATCAAAGCTGGAAATCCTAAAGCACCTTTGCTCTTCTCATTGTTTTTGTTGACTTCATACCGCACAAATTTATGGATTTCCTCAAAGATAATGGTGGCCACATCCAGAGTGAGATCCTATCTCATTATATAAAAAAGAAGATGGCATCTTGGCACATTCAAGTCAGACACATGGCCAATGGGTACAATATTTGACAGTAAGAAAGTCATCCAAACCTGAGCCAAGGTCTTCATATATGTTCGAAGTATTTTGCGAGGATCGCTAGAGGATCCAAGCCGATAGGACCTGTTAGAAATGCAAATCAAGTTGACAACTTCTTCTTCATCAAAAGCTTCTTGACTTCTTCTCCTTCTTGTATAATCACATAATTGACCTTCTACTAGAGGCAACGGATGGCCCAGGAATTCACTAATTGAGGCTCGGTCATAAGTAACCCATCGACCTCTAACCTTGGACCGCCTGTCTCCCAGACCATCTAAAGGATAAGCATTAGCATAAAATTCTCTGACAATTTCAAGGTCAAACTTAGGTAAAGGGTCAGCTAATCTCATCCAATTTCTTCTCAAAAGGCCATTCAAGAAGGGATCATATTCCTCTGGAAGCAAAACCACTTTTCTCTCTGTGATGAAGTACCAATGTTTTATCTCTTCATACCTCTCCTGTCTTTTAGGATCTCTGAACAAATTTCTGATTGGTCTTTCAGGAGAGGGACTGGTTCTTCTCCTCTTTCCTTTGTGGGATCTAGTAGGGGGAAGTCTAGCAGTTGTCTTTGTTCTAGCCATTGTCCTGCAAAGATCAAAATAACCCACTACATGTATCCCAAGTTAGTTGCTGAAATTGAAGTAGCCATTTCTACATATCCAAGTCATGACATGTACAAACACAATGTGTGTATTTCATCAATTTGTGTGTGCATTTCGTCAACTGAGTTAAGCATTTCATCAAACAGTTCATGTACATCTTTAAAATCAATTTTGCATGAATTAATTTGTGCATAAACATTTCTGTGGATGATAAGGTGATGCAATTTTATGTCGAACTCCATAATGCTCCAAACATTTCTGAAGTTGATCATTGCAAAAGTGTGAACCTCCATCACTTATCAATACTCTTGGGGTGCCGAACCTGCAAAATATATTTCTTTTGGGAAATTTGATCACTGTTTTGGCATCAACCTTAGAAGTTGCCACTGCTTCAACCCATTTTGTCACGCAATCAACTGCAACCAAAATATATTCATTGGAGAAAGAAGATGGAAGTGGTTGGTTGGTTCAAACTTGGATAGCCCCGAATAAACCAACCATTCTTGAAAAATGTATCCTTCATTGCAGAAGAACTGAATGCTCAAGCATTTGTGCCAGATTACTTCTTTGAAACCCCAAAAGCAAACGAAATATTTGCGCTTCTCTTCATCACTGACTCCTCCTCTACACTTTGATCACCATCACTTGATGTGTCATCATCGTTGTTCTCCCAGGCAATGTAAGCCTTCCTTTGTTTACTCCTTCTCTTGTCCTATGGATACTTGGAGTCAGCCTTTTGTCTGTTTTCAACTCTAGACACTCCGGTTTGATATGACCATCTTTGCCGCATTCATAGCATGTAACAGTGTTGTTCTTGGAGTTTTTTCTTCCTCCTTTAGAGTAACCTGCATAGTCAATTGCAATAGTTCTACTTTTCATAAATTTGGTAAACTTTTTTACCATCATGTTCATGACTTCTTTTTCAGATATTTCTGCATCAGACTCTACCTCAGATTCAGCCTTTCTTGAGGTTCTTTTGTTGGTATCTTTGAGTGCAATCGATTGCTTCTATTCAATCTCCTCTTCTTTCCTCAATCTATTAAGCTCCAACTCGTGTTCCCTGAGCTTGCCAAACAAAGTAGTCATATTCATGTTAGTTAAATCTTTTGACTCGGATATGGAATTACATTTTTTGCCAACTTCTGTTTAGGCTTTTCCGAATTTTGATGTTGATTTCCTCCTTTTCAAAAGCTTTGTCGAGAGTCATCAGGTGGTTGACTATATGCGTGAACCTTTTTTGCACGTCATATATGGTCTCTCCAACTTTCCTCCTAAACATTTCGTACTCCTGCACCAGGTAATTCTTTCTGGCCCTTTTGACTTCATTTGTTCCCTCATGCGTAACTTCAAGAACTTCCCACATTTCTCTAGTTGTCTTGCATTGGAAAACCCTGAAAAACCCATCCATTATAAGAGTAGAGGCAATAACATTTTGTGCTTATGTCATACTATGCTCTCCTATTTTCCTCTTGAGTCCACTCAGAAAAATTTCAAAACAGTTTTTCCATTAATCACATGAGTGGGTTCAAATGGACCATTCAGAGTAGCATCCCACACACCCTTGTCTACTGACTCAAGAAAGATTTGCATTCTGATTTTCCAAAAAGCATAGTTTTCGCCAGCAAATAGAGGTGGTCTATTTGTGGATGCACCCTCACCAAAAGTCTGAGAAACAAAAGCCATTTCAGGATCAAATAATCGATTATACAAAAAGGTTGATCGATTTTTTTTTTCAAATAATTTTTGAAAACCAGCTTTGGTACCAATTGTTAGAATTGATGAACTTTGTTTCTCAACACCAAGAGTGAGGGTGAATTGGTGTTTTATAAAAATAAACGCTTTTCAAATCTTTTTCGCAAATGGTATGATTCTTTAAATCTTTCTTGCACAATAAGCAATGTGCTTGCAATGAAACAGTATGTGTAATCAATTAATGACAATATGTAATCTATTAATGTAGAGAGATAGAGAGAAGAAAATCAAACTCTGATTTTTATACTGGTTTAGCCTTAATACCTACATCTAGTGTCCTTTCAATCAACCTCTGATTGAAAGTCAATTGCACTATAGAGATATGAGTTTTTACAACATGGCTTTTACAGCAACCAATCCTGTCAAAATGTAAACAACCTCTCTAACTCACTAATCTAATATAGCCAATACAAAAACCTGTAGTAAAAACAATCCTCTCCTGTAGTCACCCCTTTGAGAACCCTCTCAAAGTACAAAGAACATCACGTTCTTCTTCCTGGCCGCACGCACAGGAAACCACAAATCAAAGATTGTGAGTCTTCTTCTCCTGATCAAACAACATCAGCCTCTTTAATCCAGTCAAGTTTGTTTCTCAAGAAATCTTCAAGATAGTAAACCACAAATCAAAGATTGTGAGTCTTCTTCTCCAGATCAAACAACATCAGCCTCTTTAATCCAATCAAGTTTGTTTCTCAAGAAATCTTCAAGATAGTAAACCACTTCAAGTTCTTGTTTCTTGGAGCTTTTGATCACCTCTGTAAAACTTCTCAAACTAATATGAATCAGATATAAAAATGTAAATCTCAATTTTCTTCTTCTCTTATTGAAATTCAATCAATGTGTCAATATATAGTTTAAGTCAATCCTAACGCAATTTAATCGATTAGCCAACTTATGTAATCGGTTACATTTCACATGTGTAACTGAATTACATCTAACTAGGCTCCTTAATTGAATACGCAATTAATAGAATCGATTTTCATTAATTGAATACGCAATTAATAAGTCAGTTTTCAAATCTTAACAAACTTAATTGAATACATAATCCATATAATCGATTAAGCTTCCACACTTAGCAGATTTTTGAAAACTTTTCTTTCCAAAATTCATCACAACACATTTGAAAAAGATATGTGCAAACACACGAGTTTTAATCGATTTACCAATTAATGTAATCGATTCAAAATTTGTTGTTTTGCCACAATTTAAACTCAAGTTGTCTGATGATTGTTAAGACTCCAGCAAGTGTACCGAATCGTATCAACTAATAAACATGGTAAGATCAAGTATCGTTTCCCAAGAGACTCACGGCCTAAACAATTATGTGATTTCTTGATTAAATAAGACTTGAAAACAAAATCTTTTGGTTTAAAATGCAAATACAAAAAAGTAAATATGCATGCAACTTGATCAATTAGACAAAAGTGTAGAGATGAACGGATGAATTTGATATTATGGGATGAATATGTTGTTGGGGTTAGATTTCACCTAGTTTGCTCTCATGTATATACGAATTCTACTTCTTTGTTAATGTCAATGTCACTATCTAAAGTACTTAAAACTCGATTCCTCGGCAAAGAAAGTCTATCCTTAATTACTAGGTCACAATTCCTTGCACTCTAGCAATTAATTCTACAATACCATTAGTAGCTTAAGACAACCAGAACTCATACCCCCATTCCTAAGCAATACTGCTTCTGGGAATAATTCTCCAGAACCTGAATTGTAAGATACCTTCCGGTACTCATGCAAATCATACATCATGCTAATGAATGAGTTAAACAAAGCAAGCATTGAGTGAAGAAGAATTACCCTAACAATTAATGAACGAAGCATATATAATTAAGAATAAATTCAATACATGAGAGTTTACAAAGGTTTACATCATTCCCCAACAACAAATAGAATTTAGTTCACCATTGGCATGGTGAAACTAGATGAATAATGGAAAAGAATTAAAGATAAAACCCTAGAAGTTGAAGATAAGAGCTTCCGCATCCAACTCTACATCTGAGGGGTCAAAGGGTGTGTTTATGCGCCTCTTCTATCAAAAGATACAATCCCTAGAACGTCCAAGTCCTTAAATAGAACATAAAAATAACAGAAAACGGGTCCAAACCCACGAAACTGGAGCTCAGCGCCCCACTTAGGGCGCCCACACGGCGTGTCGAATCATATGACGCTCAAGGTCAGCTCAAAAGGCAAGCAGGCGTGGTGCGACCCAAGGAAGTGGCGCTCAGCGCCCCACAAAGGGCGTCCAGGCGCAAGCCAGAGACTTCCTGCGCTGAGGGCTTCGGAAAAAGGGCATCCAAGCGTAAGACAGTGTACTCCGGCGCTAAGGGCCCCTAAAATGGCGCTCAGCGTTGCTGCGATCCTCCTTTCTGATGCTTTTCCAGCTCTTCCTGAGTTCCAACTCCTTACTACTTTAACTCTTCTTCCAAATCATCTCAATTCCTATTAAAAACAAGGAAATCTAGCATAAAATCATTAAATTCACCTTCAACTCTCTTATTCACACAAAACTATGATTTCAAGCTAGTTTCTAAATCAAAAAGAATGTTTGTAGTATCAAAATTAAGTATCAAATAACGGTAAATTCAATTGTTATCAATGACCTTAATTGATTATCGAAACACTGTAATCGATTAAGTCATGCAGATATGCTTTTGTGCATGTGATTTTTCTATTTCAAAACATATATTGTGCATACACAAATATGATCACTTTTACAAACCCAGTAGTATGCATCAATCAACATAATATGTCAAATGTGATCATCTCAATATGTGCATCTTTCATAATAATAATAATAAACACATATAACATAGTACATACACATGTGTTTTTATTAACAATGTGTTGTCGTCATCAAAAACCAATATCACAGGGATTAGGTTTAGTTATTACAGTGTTCCTCCTATCAACAGAGGAGATGAAGGGTGGCGCGACGGAAGGGAGAAGACACGATATAGGTTGCCATCACAATTAGGGTTCTACGATTTCTGAGTTAGGTTTTTGGATCGTGGTGGCTATGGCGCATTCACGACGGCTCTACGACGACCAGGGTGGCTGGTGATGGTGGCACGATTGTTGGGTGGTGGTCTGATGCGAGATATAGGGTTTTTGCTGTTGAGGAAGTGGACGGGGACAAAGATGCAAGGAAGGAGACGATGCGAGTGAGGGAGAAAAGTTGGGAAGATTGACTCAATGTTTAGAAAATAAAATGACGTGACACTCCACCCCTAGCGAGCTCAGCTTCTTTTTAACTTCTTTTTTTTTAACGCTGTTGGTTTTGAAAACGAAAAATTATAATTTCTTTAAGAAGAATGATCAAAATGTAGGAAAATTTGAAAAAAGACTAAAAACAAAATCGCTTGATAGTTTAGGGATTAAAACCTTATTTAACCATTTTTTTAAAATTAATTACTTTTTTCATTTAACCATTTTTTCTAAATTTAAGTTTTTTAAAAATTCAAATAACTATTTTATTATTTGTTATTATCATAAAAAAAATTAAACACGCATGTATTTTTGTCAAATTATTTTTATTTAACATTATCCGCTTCCTCCAACTAACCTGAAGTTAATTCTTTTCCAGGCCTAACTCAAATCGTAAAGTTTCAAACACTTCTTTTCTTTAAAACTCTCAGATCCGTGAACTTCACGCCAAAATCGAGAAAAAAAGTAAAAGAAAAAATAAATCAGTTAATGATATTAAAATTAATTTACTTACAGACGAAGGAGAGAAAGAAGCCACTGTACTTGTCTTCTCCGTTCGACGGGAGCAGACATTGAAAGATAGAGAGGAATCACCCGCGTTCTCACAATAGTGATACATGGAATTGGTGGAATAGGTAAAACAACAACTAACTATAACAGACCTGAGATTACAGCGGTTCTTGCTTTACCTGAGCCTCCAATCCCATTAAATCCAACACAGAGAACCGAGTTTATGCACAGATCTCTTCACGAACGTACTGAGCATTCTGACTGAAACCTTATCGGAACAGAAACGGTTACGGAAGGAAATTGGGAAATAGAAAAATAAGGGAGAAAGTAGTATTTAAAATGGAGTGAATGAGAGGGCATGGACCTTGTTTTGGGCTTTAAATCAGTGAACCTGACCTCATGATTCGTCAATGCGAAAGGCCAGGGCATCTTTGTGATTGCGTTCTTTTTTGTTCTACTCTCGGTTTTTTCATGCAACTTTACTTGGTATTAAAAAAAATCTAAAATATTATCTTTTACAATTTCAGTTTTTGAAATTTGGAAATACGCTTTGGATTGAGCAACAGATTTTTAGATATGAAGATGTGTTCATAAATCTAAATATATATATATATATATGAATTATGTAATTTGTACTATATTTTTATAGTGTTATTAAAAATATATTTTAATTTATACAATTAACAATATATTTTGAAATTATATAATCTAAAATGAATTGTTGAATTACTTAGTTTAGAATATAATTTTAAGTTAAACAATTCAAAAGTATTATAAATTTATAAAGTATATTCCAAATTATATAATTTAAAATTTATTTTGATTATACAGTCCATAATCAAATTGTATAATCCAATATATATTTTGGATTATATAATCTTAAAATATATTAAACATTGATAAAGAAAAAACACTTTATTTTTATTTTTATGATTCAACATTTCAATACGATACAACATAAATCTTAAAACATGAAGAAAATATGTTTGATAGTTTTGATCATAAAATGTGTGCATATACTTCATTTATAAATGATAAAAAGATCATCTTTCACTTTATTTGATAAGTGAATATTAATTAATCGAATAATAAGTACAGTCCAAAACTTTAAGTTGGCATATATTCACTGTCTATCATTAGGATATCCGTTCCAAATTCAAGCTTCACTTTAATGTCTATAGAGGATGTACTAATAGGTCCTCCCGGACACGCCCGCCCAGTAATCCGGACATCCGCCAAATAGTCTAGGACCGTCCGTCCTTAGAAACCGGAGGACCGTCCAAGGACGTCCGTCCAGGAATCAGGACCGAACGAGCGGCCAACCATCCAAGAAGTGGAGCGTCCGCCCAATGTGGAGCGTCCGCCAGTGTGGAGCGTCCGCCAATGTGGAGCGTCCGCCAGTATGGAGCGTCCGCCAGTGTGGAACGTCCGCCCAAGGTTGGCATGTCCGCCCAATGTGGAGCGTCCGCCAGTGTGGAGCGTCCGCCAAAGTGGAGCGTCCGCCCAATGTGGAGCGTCCGCCAGTGTGGAGCGTCCGCCAGTGTGGAGCGTCCGCCAAAGTGGAGCGTCCGCCAATATGGAGCGTCCGCCAGTGTGGAGCGTCCGCCAAAGTGGAGCGTCCGCCCAATGAGGAGCGTCCGCCAATGTGGTAAGTCCGCCCAATGTGGGGCGTCCGCCCAATGTGGAACGTCCGCCCAAGAGCTGGACGTTCGCCCAAGAAGTAGGACGTTCGCCCAAGGACTGGACGTCCGCCCAAGGATTGGACGTCCGCCCAAGCAAAGGATCGTCCGCCCAAGAGCTGGACGCCCACCCAGGGTAACATCCCTGACCGACCATCATTCCCAACCGACGCACTTCGCTGATTACACGGTTAAATGCTAATGACACATTAAGTCCTTAATGAAGATTAAGGTATTATTGGGCCGTTCCCAGGCCCCCAAAAGGTAAAAGCCCATTACAACTCACTATAAATAAAGGTCTCAGGTATGAACTCTGACCAACTTGATAACGATGCATACACGCATCACAATCGCTCTGTCATATTACTGACTTGAGCGTTGGAGTGTCTTTAGCAGGTACCCGGCCCCCTCCCCAACTGGGAGGGTGGAGCAGCGCCAAGGAGAGGGAGGACGCCCGCCCAGTTTGGAGCTGAAAGCAAAGGATCATCCGCCAGGAGGGAAGGACGCCCGTCCAGCTTGGTGCAGAGAGCGAGCGTCCGGATTGGAGGACGTCCGCCCGGTTTGGAGCACAGAGCAATCGTCCATCTTGGTGCCGCCCGCCAGCGAAGCTTGCTTCGATTCGTGGGATCCAGCTGAAAGTATCCGCCCGTTTCCGACGTTCGTGATCGCTCATCCGCCCGGTTCCAGCGTTCGCCATCAGTCGTCCGCTCGTTCATCTTCGCCGTCCGCCCGTCCGCCATCAACAGTAAGCTCGTGTGTTTTTACAGGGTCCGCCCGGACACCGTCGAAACATTTGGCGCCCACCGTGGGGCCGTGTAACTTCGGTTACCCAAAGGTGACCACGAGAAATGAGCACGGACCACCCCATCACCAGTACTTCATAGCCGCACGACATATGTCCTCGGCCATTCGGCCTCCACATATCTAAGAACGTTCGGCCTCAGCATAGTCTCGGCCGTTCGACCTCCACATATTTAAGAACGTTCGGCCTCAGCATAGTCTCGGCCGTTCGACCTCCTCATATTTAAGAACGTTCGGCCTCAGCATAGTCTCGGCCGTTCGACCTCCTCATATTTAAGGACGCTCGATATCAGCATTGTCTCGGCCGTTCGGCCTTAGCCTATCTTCGGCCGTTCGGCCTCGTCATGATTTCGGCCATTCGGCCTCCACATATTTAAGGACGTTCGGCCTCAGCAGTCTCGGCCGTTCGGCCTCCTCATATTTAAGGACGCTCGGTCTAAGAACTATTTCGGCCGTTCGGCCTCGTCATATTTTCGGCCTCAGCCTATTTCGCCATTCGGCCTCCACCTGATTAAGAGTGTTCGGCCTCAGTACAGTCTCGGCCATTCGGCCTCAACCTTTTCTCGGCCATTTGGCCATAGCATATTTTCGGCCTTACAAGGTACGGACACATCTTTCGTTAAACTTGAAATTCACTATGTTCCCTTCATGGTGCAGGTAACCGGCAACGATGGCGACAAAGCGAAAGACCGTCCGCCCTACCAAACTCCAAGCTGGTGAAAAAGAGTGTTCCAACGAGAACAACTCTCAGCTTGGTTGGGCGACGGAGCGAAAGACCGTCCGCCCTACTAAACTCCAAGCTGGTGAAAAAGAGTGTTCCAACGAGAACAACTCTCAGCTTGGTTGGACGACGGAGCGAAGGACCGTCCACCCCAGTAAGACCAAGCTGGTGAAAAAGAGTGTTCCAACGAGAACAACTCTCAGCTTGGCCGGGCAAGAAAGCGAAAGACCGTCCGCCCCATTAAGACCAAGCTGGTGAAAAAGAGCATTCCAAAGAGAACGACTCTCAGCTTGGTTGGGCAAAAGGACCGTCCACCCCAGTAAGACCAAGCTGGTGAAAAAGAGTGTTCCAACGAGAACAACTCTCAGCTTGGCCGGGCAAGAAAGCAAAGAGCCGGCCGTCCATAACTTAGCCAAATCTGGCATTCAGCGATCAGCCGGCCATCCGTAACTTAGCCAAATCTGGCATTCAGGAATCAGCCGGCCATCCGTAACTTAGCCAAATCTGGCATTCAGGAATCAGCCGGTCATCCGTAACTTAGCCAAATCTGGCATTCAGGAATCAGCCGGCCATCCGTAACTTAGCCAAATCTGGCATTCAGTGATCAGCCGGTCATCCGTAACTTAGCCAAATCTGGCATTCAGGAATAAGCCGGTCATCCGTAACTTAGCCAAATCTGGCATTCAGGAATCAGCCGGCCATCCGTAACTTATCCAAATCTGGCATTCAGGAATCAGCCGGCCATCCGTAACTTAGCCAAATCTGGCATTCAGCGATCAGCCGGCCATCCGTAACTTAGCCAAATCTGGCATTCAGGAATCAGCCGGCCATCCGTAACTTAGCCAAATCTGGCATTCAGGAATCAGCCGACCATCCGTAACTTAGCCAAATCTGGCATTCAGCGATCAGCCGGCCATCCGTAACTTAGCCAAATCTGGCATTTAGGAATCAGCCGGCCATCCGTAACTTAGCCAAATCTGGCATTCAGCGATCAGCCGACCATCCGTAACTTAGCCGAATCTGGCATTTAACACTAATCTGGAGTAGGAGGACGTCAATCAACAATCCGGCCATTTGTCCTCCAAGGTACGCCAAGTCGACCACCACATGGACCCAACAATTCGGGGACCATCCGAAAAATCCCTTCGCACAATCAAATTACGCTCGGGCTTGGGGGGCTTATGTACTGATAAGTCCTCCCAGCATAGACCGAGCGAACGGTTAACAAGGCCGCCCCCCAAAATGGCAATCAGGACCAAGGCCGCTCGAGCGCCACAAGGCCGAGCGTTCACCCCTGTTGAGTACCAAAGTCGAGCACCCACCCTGGACGACTCGCATAACACAAGAACCGGACGTCTATCTAAAGTAGCACGTCCGCCCAAAGATTGAACGAGCGTCCAATCACTCAAAAAGGGACGTCCAAGATGGAACGTCCGTCCAGAGTGAAATGACCGCCCAAAAATGGAAAACAGGACGAGCTTCCAGCCATTTGGACGTCCGCCCTAAGATGGCAATCAAGACGAACGTCCACCCAAGATGGCATGTCCGTTCAAAATGACGAGCGGCCACCCGTGTCAAGCAACAAAGACCGAACGCCCAAATAAACATTAGTCCGAGTTTGCATGGATCCAGCGGTTTTCCAAAAAGACGCCCATCCAGGCACGGACAACCCCTTCGCAGAAAAAAATTATGCTCGGGCTTCGGGGGCTTATGTACTGATAGGTCCTCCCGGCATAAGACACGCCCGCCCAGTAATCCGGACGTCCGCCAAATAGTCTAGGACCGTCCGTCCTTAGAAACCGGACGACCGTCCAAGGACATCCGCCCAGGAATCAGGACCGAACGAGTGGCCAACCATCCGAGAAGTGGAGCGTTCGCCCAATGTGGAGCGTCCGCCAGTGTGGAGCGTCCGCCAATGTGGAGCGTCCGCCAGTGTGGAACGTCCGCCCAAGGTTGGCATGTCCGCCCAATGTGGAGCGTCCGCCAGTGTGGAGCGTCCGCCAAAGTGGAGCGTCCGCCCAATGTGGAGCGTCCGCCAGTGTGGAGCGTCCGCCAGTGTGGAGCGTCCGCCAGTGTGGAGCGTCCGCCAATATGGAGCGTCCGCCAGTGTGGAGCGTCCGCCAAAGTGGAGCGTCCGCCCAATGAGGAGCGTCCGCCAATGTGGTAAGTCCGCCCAATGTGGGGCGTCCGCCCAATGTGGAACGTCCGCCCAAGAGCTGGACGTTCGCCCAAGAAGTAGGACGTTCGCCCAAGGACTGGACGTCCGCCCAAGGATTGGACGTCCGCCCAAGCAAAGGATCGTCCGCCAGTGTGGAGCGTCCGCCAGTGTGGAGCGTCCGCCAAAGTGGAGCGTCCGCCAATATGGAGCGTCCGCCAGTGTGGAGCGTCCGCCAAAGTGGAGAGTCCGCCCAATGAGGAGCGTCCGCCAATGTGGTAAGTCCGCCCAATGTGGGGCGTCCGCCCAATGTGGAACGTCCGCCCAAGAGCTGGACGTTCGCCCAAGAAGTAGGACGTTCGCCCAAGGACTGGACGTCCGCCCAAGGACTGGACGTCCGCCCAAGGATTGGACGTCCGCCCAAGCAAAGGATCGTCCGCCCAAGAGCTGGACGCCCACCCAGTGTAACATCCCTGACCGACCATCATTCCCAACCGACGCACTTCGCTGATTACACGGTTAAATGCTAATGACACATTAAGTCCTTAATGAAGATTAAGGTATTATTGGGCCGTTCCCAGGCCCCCAAAAGGTAAAAGCCCATTACAACTCACTATAAATAAAGGTCTCAAGTATGAACTCTGACCAACTTGATAACGATGCATACACGCATCACAATCGCTCTGTCATATTACTGACTTGAGTGTCGGAGTGTCTTTAGCAGGTACCCGGCCCCCTCCCCAACTGGGAGGGTGGAGCAGCGCCAAGGAGAGGGAGGACGCCCGCCCAGTTTGGAGCTGAAAGCAAAGGATCATCCGCCAGGAGGGAAGGACGCTCGTCCAGCTTGGTGCAGAGAGCGAGCGTCCGGATTGGAGGACGTCCGCCCGGTTTGGAGCACAGAGCAATCGTCCATCTTGGTGCCGCCCGCCAGCGAAGCTTGCTTCGATTCGTGGGATCCAGCTGAAAGTATCCGCCCGTTTCCGACGTTCGTGATCGCTCATCCGCCCGGTTCCAGCGTTTGCCATCAGTCGTCCGCTCGTTCATCTTCGTCGTCCGCCCGTCCGCCATCAACAGTAAACTCGTGTGTTTTTACAGGGTCCGCCCGGACACCGTCGAAACAGAGGATTTGAATTAAAATTGAAATGTACACTAACTTTTTTTTGACACAAACATATGTCAAATTTGACCAACTATATATCTAATATGATGTGAGTTTTTATAACATGTAGAAGTAAACATATATGTAACTTAGAAAGATAAATAGTACTAAATGATGTAACACGTAACACATTTAGTGTTTTTCTACATCAAAGCTCAACAAACGTAGACATCCAAGTGAGTTCAAAGGTACTCAATATGCATAAAAGGGTTACAATGATCACTTTTTCAAAGAATCAATATAAAATCTTTTTTCATGAAGAGCCATTATTTTACAAATGTTAAAACTCTATTCAAATTTCTTTAGGCACTAAAAACTTTGTAAGAAGATTATTTGTGTTCATCCCAACAAACATGTAGAGATAGTCTGATAATTGTATACATCGAAAAACATATTATTCTCTCATGAGAAAAAAATATAATCTTTTAATCACTCAAACGTCGTATTTGTTTTGAATTAGGAGTGAGTTATTAACATAATACTTATTTACGTTAAAAGTGACTTGTGGAAATAAAATTTGAATAAGATCAACCAACAATTACTATAATAGCTGGAAGTGAAAAGAAAACTCAAGTTGCGTTAGGAGAAACTTATTGAAAGAATACTTAACTGAGCTAGAAATAGTTTGTTTAAAAAAATATTCGAATGAAATACTAGGAGTTGTTAGAAGCTTAAAAGATACTTCATCATACTTTATAACATTAGCTACTTAGTAAAATTTGACTAATTAATTAACTTTATCTATGTTATTAAAAAAACTAGTATTAAAATACTTTATTTTCTCTTTTCCCTAAATCTTTTATATTACATGTTATAGTTGTTAATCTAAAAAAATGAAGAAGAAGAAATTAAAATTGAAATTGTAAAAATACCCCATTTGCCATCATATGAGGTATACATATCATCTGACAAAATACTTACAAACAATACAACTGAATATCTAAAATTGTATGAAAACTCAATTCAACCTTTTATTTTTTTTTTGTTATTTCTTATTTTTCACACAAATTATACAATTCAAAATTTATTTCTAAATTACAAATTTTTTAAAACATTTTTTGGAATATGTTTCCAAATTGTGTAATTCAAAAATATATTTTCAAATTTATAAACACATTTCAAATTATTTGATTTATAATACATTTTTGAATTCTCAATTGCAAAAAGTAAAATAAATTGAGGAAAGTTAAACACCTCCATTTTATATACACCCATTAAACACTTGTTTCTTCCTATCTCTAACTTTTTACATCATATATCCTCTAAGCATATTGTTTTCATTCCCTTTTTAAGTTTATATTAAGTGTTGATCACTACTTTTGGTGTACATGGATAATTTTTTGAATAGATTTTCCATATGTAAGCCTAAATATTTCCCACTCATCGTGAATTATTTTTTTCAATATATCCATAAAAAGATTACGGTAGTGGTGAAAGAAAATTCTTTATGACTTATGGTCACACCTAAAAGTGAGAAGGATACAATCATAAAGCAATGTAATGTTAGTGTTAGTATGTATACTAAGTTAAATAATTGATATGAAAATATACTATGCAACTTTCTCAGTATTTTGTACAATTTCTATTTGAAAGCTGTCAACCTTAGATAACTGTCAATAAATTACTCATATAAATAAGTCAGTGTATTTGTGATTAAGTAATTAAATAATACACATATTCATTCATCGATATTTTCTCCCTTCTCTGTTCCCTTTATCTTAGATGATATCATGAGCTATTTTTCTTGACGATCCTCATTCTAATACTTTTTTTATTAGGACATCTTAGCCTATGAAGCTCCGCCATGATTGGAAGTGGCGTAACACAATAATTAATTTAGTGAATAAAGACCATTTTGGAGAACATCCGAAGGTAGGTAGGTACACCAACTTTGAACTTTTAAATAACTTTTTTATTTATTTTATTTAAACACAATTTAACATGATGAAAAATTTATATTATACTAAAATTTATTATTTTAGTGAATTTTTAAATTCTAATCGCTTTCTATTAATTTCTTTTATTTGAACTATTATTTTCCATTTGAATCATATATTTTTTTATTTGTTTTTTTTTCAATTTAAGTTAAATGTGATTTGTTATATATATATATATATATATATATATATATATATATATATATATATATATATATATATATATATATATATATATATATATATATATATATATGTGTGTGTGTGTGTGTTCCGTGTTCTATACTTTTCAATTTAGTTAGATATCCATGTCTGTATCGTGTTTATATCGTCCATGTTTCATAAATCTAAGCAAAGATAACATATTAACCATTTATCTTAATTTAAGATCTAAACTTTCCAAAACTAGTTTTCCATAACACATCTAATGCAATATGAAAAAAAAATTCACAAAATTTCTTTTCAAAATGAACTCTCTCTTCTTCCTCTAGTGGAAAACGAGGTGCAACAATGTTAACACAACGACACCGTCAGTCAACGATGACAGCAAGAATGGCATGGAGCAGTGAAAGAAGGTATTTTAATATTTTTCCCCTAATACGGGTCTGCAAATAGTAGTAATAGAAGTGCAGGAAGAAAAGGCCATATAACTAGGGTCAAGAATTTTCGTCTCCTTAATGGATGATGGTGAGTGAGTTTCAGTCGATAGGGTTGGACAATAACAAGAGGAAATCATGGCATTGATATTTGGTGTTGGAGAGGTAGTAAAATAAAACCTAGATGAAGATCTCATCTAACAAAGTTCAGATATAGTAAAATAAAACTTGGATCGACAAAGAGGAGTAACGATAACATGTATGGTGCAATTGAACAAGGATGTTGACGGCTTACACATTGTTTGGTTGAGAAAATGAAGGGACATGGAAATGATGTGGTGTGAGAAAAGCAGAAAAGAGAAATAACTAAAAAATTACAAAACCAATCTGGAAAGCAAAACAAAAATACCTTTTCCAAAGCGAACATGAAGAGCATCAAGAAATTGCAATTGATTGATACATATGCTACATAGCCTCAAAAACACCTTCATTAAAGGATAACAACTCAAGCCATACGAAGATATTCAAGAAAGAGATGATGACGACGATGATGATGGTGTTTGAGATGACTGATCACCGTTTAATAACCTTCTTTCTTTGAATAGAAATCAAACAAGTAGAACATAAGTATTTATTTGTGAACAGAAGAATGCCAAGAGATTATGACCTCGTCATGAAGCCCTATTTATTTATTCAATGCTCTCCGGTCTTGATGAAAAGAACACAGATTTTAGGTTCAGCCACTTCTGTGAATCCATGTCACAAAAACACCCTCCTGACAGTTCTTGCAGCAGCACGGGATATTAACTGTCTAATCAAGTTGGCTGGCAATTGGAGCAATTGCTGCTGGGATTCTGGTGGGAGCTGGCAACGACAAAGATAGTCATGATTCAGCAGCTATATATGTATATTGAAGAAAGGGACAGTGTGCTTAAGATTAAATAGAAGTAATTATAATAATATTTATATGATTATTTTTTAAAGATTTTAAAAAAGTAGAAGTTGATTCATGTTTGCTGACAATGAAAATATTTTGAGAAGTTGTGATATTACTTTTGATTATAACCAGATTTATGATTCTTTTCCGTTTCCCCATTGTTTTGAATAAACTCCAACAAACACAAAAAACTATAAACAAAAGTGAATATTTTTTAAAATGAAGTGATTATTTGATGAAAAATATTTAAACAAACTGGCCAATATCAAGGAGCAAAATTCCTTGACCTGTGACTTGTCCCGGCTAATGAAAAAACGGGGAAGTGGCTACAATTCTTAAATAAAAATGGTAAGGGCTAGATTTACCTCGAGAATGATAGAAAGAACAGGAAGAATGTCTTGAACGGATTCAACTTGATTTAAAACTGAAGAAAGCTCCTCCATGTACAGTATTTGATTCTTGTCAGGACGCGCCTGTCTGCTTCCCTACATGTCAAGTACAAAAACCATTTACAAGATAAACAGCACAGTAAAATGATTACCCATTTATCATTCCAAGTTTAGTATATTTATTGATGAAAGCCTGACTTACATAGTCATGTATAATAAAACACGTAAAAACCAAAACAGATAATCATATTGCAATTTACAAACCAACAAGAAAACATCAATTCTGAAAATATGTTCGGCATTATGAGGGACGAAACAGGGCATTACTATCCTTGGTATGGTGTAACAAGTTTGCCTTTACGACTTCTCCAGTGCATGTAAAATGAAAATAGAAAAGTATCATGTCTCTTTGAAGATAGCTTAACACATACATCTGCGGAAACCATTAGTCGTGAGGATAAACATGCCCATTAAACAGTGTACTGCACAGAATTTGGAAACCGACTACTTGGGGAAAAGAGTCCAGTCATAGTGCACGATCAAGCTCTTTCACATTCAATCATGGGTTATTCACTCTATCGCATTCAAGACAACCGATGAGAAAACACTCTACAATCATTTAAGTGTGAAAAGTCAAATCAACTCGGGTTGGAACACAAACCGAACAACAAAGGACTTTTTCCTTTGAGAAGTGGGAAGATAAGCACAATAGTGGTTTGATTAAGATTGTCCGTGTTCTAGGCCAACAAGGATGCAACTGGGGTTATATCGAATTATAGAGCAAGGACAGCGACTGTAGGCTTGGTTATTGTGCCAAGAGTAAAAAAGAGCTGACATCCAAATTGAGTTTCCAAAAGAGAGCAAGCTGAAAAAGTGAACAAGTCCCTGCAAGTTAATATTACTGAGGTGGACTTGCTAAAGGAAGAGATCGTGCGATTACAAGTTTGTGAGGCTGAATTCTCTGAGATGGGACAAGCAAAGGGAGGAGCTGTAAACTTGTAGATCAGTAATTTGGGTATCAGGCTATTATTTTCCACACTAATGTTGTGTTTATTTTAAAGGATGATACTGTTCAAGGTGATTTGGGAGGACGAATTAGAGTGATTATTCATGTTCGTTTGAACGAATTTGAGAAGAGGGAAGGGAGGAGATTTGCGGGATGAAAGGCGTGTTTCATGTTCTGTTAGGTTCCTGAGTTGGAAACCTAACTAAGACAACCCAATCACACACACAAACAAGAATTAACACTGTAAAAAGAATGGGTATCTGTATTGATATTCAAAGAAAGTACACAGATAGCGCTAATGGAGGCCTAATCCCCCTCTTATCTCTAACGGAGGCCTAATCCCCCTCACAAGGTTCAAGACCTGTCTGTACTAAGAAAATGACTCCCCCTACAAAATTACCAAAAGGCTTATTTATACTCTCTTTCTCCCCCTAACAGCCTAACAAACTTTCCCGCTCTTTATTTCTATCCTAAATCCATTACCCATCCCATATCCTAACATTACACTCCGCTACAGAACAACCTTGTCCTCAAGATTGGAAACGGGAGGCTTGATCTCATGGCTCCTTTTCATCATCTTGTTACCATATGGAGGAAACCTACTGGCTATGTCCTCCAATTCAAATCAGGAGGCTTGGGTGGTGGCAAATCCTCCTCCAATGATTTCCATTCTTCATCACGGGGAGGGTATTGTAACAGATGGAACAGTGAAAGAGACAGTTTCACCGAACGGTAAAGGAAGCTTGAACCGAACAGCCAAGGACCTCTACACCGAACGACAAAGTGGAAAGGTAGAGGACTCTCACCATAGTTAATTTTCCCCAGTCTAGAGTTAGTTCTCTTATTCGTTTTGCTACCGTCCGTCCTATAATGGTCAATACCGTTTGGTGCCCTATCGGACCGAGCAACTTCATCGTTTTTGGCTAAATAGGGCCTCCAGCCAGGTCTAATTCAGTCTCAGCTCCTTCACTCTCCTCCTCTTCATCCTCCGCCAACCTAACCATCCGTCGACTCCTTTCTGGCCAATAGGGGCCTGGGCCGAACGGTCCCCAACACCTGAAACACCTTACCTCCTTTCTCTGTTTCAGGAATTCTAAGTAAGGCAGATTTCGGGTGTTCCATACTGACCCCATACTCTTGGCAGCTTCCGATCGGCCTGGTTGATTGAAGTCGCATCTCTCGGATACTCTCGATCGGCCTGGGTTATAGCTATTGGTCTCGGACCGTGTCACCTCACCGCTCGTTCGTCCCCCAGACAACTGGTCTTCTATGGCCTCGGACTGCTCGGCCACTACCGATCGGTCTGGGCTATAGCACTTGTCCTCGGACCGTTCAGCGACTCTCTGGAACTCCTCGACATCCCTAGAACTCCTCGACATCCCTTGCGATCCGCATCGCCACCATCCATTCCTACGGTTCATGCTGTCGGACTTGATTCCAAATGTCCTCTTTCAATCCCGCAAGAAAATATCCTAACAGCTGCTCGTCTGGCACCCTCGTTCAACCCGCCAATATCTTGAAGTATTGTACATACTCGTCCACCATCCCCGTCTGTCTCAATGTCATCAACTGCTCAACAATGGTTCCAAACCTTATCACCAGGGCTTCCTTCAAACCATCCCACGAACAATTCTTGGCTTTCTCATTCCAAGCTCTGAACCAGTAGCCAGCGCTCCCCTCCATGCTCATATACGCCAATTGTACCTTCTCCTCTTCCGCTACCCTCTGAATCTTGAAGAATTTCTCTGCTCGAGCAATCCATCCCATCGGGTCGAGCCCTTCGAAAGTGGGTAATTCTACCCGTTTCACCCAATTAGGTGGTTCGTCTCCTGGGTCGTCCTCCAATTCTTCCTCCGAGCTCTCTCTTCTCCTCCGCCGATTGTTATTATTGGACCCCTGACTTCCTTCCGAATTTCGTTCCAGATTTCGCTCCAACCCCTCTACCACTCGTGTCAGCTCTTTTAATTTAAGTCTTGGCGAATGCCCATATTGTCCGCCTTCAATTCTTCTCCCGCAATCTCCAACGCGCGCATCCTTCCTTCAATTCGGTTCTCCAATGCATGTAACTTCCCTTCCATCTTGCTCTCCCTCCGATTTGGATCTGGCAGCTTCTCGATCCGTCAATTCTCCTTTTGATATGGCAGCGCTCTGCTTCTCGATCCGGCAAGTCGGACCAATTTGTTAGGTTCCTGAGTTGGAAACCTAACTAAGACAACCCAATCACACACACAAACAAGAATTAACACTGTAAAAAGAATGGGTATCTGTATTGATATTCAAAGAAAGTACACAGATAGCCCTAATGGAGGCCTAATCCCCCTCACAAGGTTCAAGACCTATTTGTACTAAGAAAATGACTGCCCCCACAAAATTACCAAAAGGCTTATTTATTCTTGTTAGAAGTGGACTTTAAGCCTAACTCAACCCCACAAAACCGGCTTGTAAGGTGAGGTTTGCACCTCACTTACATATTATAAATTGGTCTTATCTCTAGTCGATGTGGGACTTCCAACACACCCCCTTCACGCCAAGGTATAGACATCTCGTGCGTGATAGTAGAAATTGAGTGGTCCAATAACGGTCCGATAGTGGGTGGAATAGAAGAATAGAATGCCCACTTAGAACTCGCTAGGATAGGCTCTAATACCATGTTAGAAATGGACTTTAAGCCTAACTCAACCCTACAAAACCGGCTTGTAAGGTGAGGTTTGCAACTCACTTATATATTATAAATTGGCCTTATCTCTAGTCGATGTGGGACTTCCAACACACACCCTTCACACCGAGGTATAGACATCTCGTGCGTGATAGTAGAAATTGGGTGGTCCGATAACGGCCCGATAGCGGGTGGAATAGAATAATAGAATGCCCACTTAGAACTCGCTAGGATAGGCTCTAACCATGGCTCTGATACCATGTTACAAGTGGACTTTAAGCCTAACTCAACCCCACAAAACCGGCTTGTAAGGTGAGGTTTGCACCTCATTTATATATTATAAATTAGCCTTATCTCTAGTCGATGTGGGACTTCAACTTGAGATTGAAACTGTAAAATAATTCTTGAGGGCTTGATTGATCCCTCTCATAATCTTCTATTTATAAAAATAAATTTATACAAGAGTACATGATAATTAGAGTAACCTTAGACACAATATAATCATGATAGAGTAACCTAGACACAATGTTATCATGATAAATAGGATAACCTAGACACAATATAATCATGATAAATAGAATAATCTTAGACACAATATAATCATGATAAATATGATAATCCTAGATATAATATAATCATGATAAATAGGGTAAATATTCTAACAATACTCTCTTTCTCCCCCTAACAGCCTAACAAACTTTCCCACTCTTTATTTCTATCCTAAATCCATTACCCATTATACCCTGCCACCCCATATCCTAACATGTTCACGGATGGGGAAGAAATTTACAGTGATTCTATATGAAAAACCTATTTTACCCCTCTGCTATCATTCAAAATGAGGCATGGCGTATTCGTTTCCCGTATTTGGTTCCAAGGGAGGTGGAATAGATTCCACCTTATGTAGAAAAAGATGAAGAACTCGTAAGGTTACGAGCATGACGTATTCGGTTCCAACGTAATCGGTTCCAACGTAACCGGTTCCAAAGCTTCCTTATTCGATTCCAATGGTAGGTGCACTTCTTGTTTTGCTGTTTTCATGGCTTCTCACCCATTTACTTTGTGTTGCAAGTGGTACGTGATCTAGGAACGTGGAAGAAGAAGGAACAGGAAGACAACCCAAATTGTGGTGGAGTTGAACTTGCAGAAATGGTGTTGTTGTTGAGTGTTGCTTCCATGAGGGTGTTCGTATTTCCAAAAATGGAAGGAGAAAAAGGATGGAGTTTGAACAAGGAAGAGTCTGCAAATGGCACCAGAAGTAGAACGAACAGAGTGGGTGTAGGCTTTTTTCTCTTCTTAATCTTGAGAGGTAGAATTTATGAATACTTGAATACAACTCAACTCAGTTACTCTCTCTCTTTCATTTTAAAAAATAATTTTTATTTTTTTTCTCCTTATAATAATTTTTACAATTAAATATATTATTAAAAATCATTATTATATATTATTTTTACTACTAAGGATATTTTGGTAATCTTCAATTTTTATTAATTAAACTATTTTTTTATTTTTTACAATGGTTAAATCCTACACTAATTTTTACAAACTTTACTCCCAAATCTACTCTACTCACCTCCAAATCCCTTAAAAAAAACAACAATTAACTTACCCTCAAATCCATCAATTCCCTCTCTCCCAAATCCATCCTTCAATGTGAACACAACTTAAGAACATAATTGCCTACGCAGACTGATAGCCTTTACATTGACTTGCCTACATAATTGTCAGACTATATAACTTTCCACACTGAGAAAATAATTGCCAAATCGCAGGCTTATAGCCTTCACCTTAATTTGCTAATAGAATTATCTCCCTCTGCACATACGAGTGCATGGAGATGCAAGTAGAAAATGCAAGGCTCTTAACAATCAATTGAACCATTTTTAGGTCAGGTTTTCTCGCCTTAAAAATGTTTATGACCCCTGAATCTAAAATGTAACACTTTTCTTTTGGTTTTGATGATTATAAATTACATTAACTTTATGTTTCAACATTTCACAAAAAAAATGTGTTGAGTTCCTAGTTTATTCTGAGAGATAATAAAAATCAGGCAATACATTTTATAAAACTGTATTACCAACTACTATTTGTTGCAGGTGAAATCAATATCCAATGGCGGAAATCAGATTGGTCCAGTCACAAATTGAATTGTGACGCTTGGACCATTTTACTCTTAAGTAGAAAAAGTTGTGTCCTAATTATTAATTATAAGTTTTTGGCTTAAATATTCAATCCAATATTCAACTTTAATATTGTAGCACTGGACTCTTATTGAGTGTTATGCAACTCGTTAAGGAATTAAAACTAAAGAGTTATATATTGTCAACATTTAATTAATATAATTACTTAATCCCCACCCATATTTTTAACAAAAACCTATATTTATCGGTCCCAAATTTGGAGAAAAAAAAATATTTCTTCTGTTTTGCAATAATGAGGCCATTGGACCTATAACTACATGAACCTGTTATTTATTTTAGGAAATACAAAGAGCTAATTCTAAGGAAATAAATCCCTGTAGTTGTGGGATTGTTTTTCAATACACAATCCTAATTTTAAAAGCAAGATACACCTATAATAAAAAATAAAATTATAATAAGGAGAAAATGAAAAACTTCCTAAAATACATAATGAACAGCGTGGTTGTGACAATAAGCTTACTATTCATTGTCTTTAAAGGGCAGTCAGTTAGAAAAGAACAGCACTTTTATAAGATTTTAGTTTGAAATAGATTTTGGTATAGAGGCAAAAGAAGGCTTGGTTGTTGTATTTTTTATTTTTTACACACTTTTTGTTTATAGGGAAGATAATTAGTTTCTAGATTTGATATGATATAATGTGGTATGAAGCCCGAAGGTTTTGACATGAGACATACTGAGGTCCTTGCTTCCCAGGTTTAAAACTTAAGGTAAAATGTCAAGTGGCCCTCAAACTGAAATGCACATGATTATAAAATCCATAGATATAAATCTCTTCAAATAAAATAAAAATCTTACTGTATTGAACTCTTCTTTTCTTCTAGCTCCCAACAGCAATAGCATAAGGCGTTGGAAGGTTCTCAAGTTGGTTATATCTTCATCAGTCAATACAGGGGAATAAAAGAAACCACTGAAGGGAACTCTGGCAGCAGCTGTCTCCAAGGTTGCTAGCCCAAGTGCATCTAAACCCTGAATATCGGTTTAAAAGCAAATTACAAAACTTGCAGTAGGGATGAAAACTAGAAATAATGAATGAAGGATCTAATGATGTCAAAAAAATAAACCAATCACCTGCATGTTTTTTTACCTAAAATGCATGAAAAGACAAATTTAAGTTTTTGCTAACTTGAAAAATTGATAAAAACATGATCAGATGGTATTAAACCATTATTATTGTTTCTTTCCAAGAATCTAGACAACGTACTGATAAACTGACAGTAAAGCAACAAAATACAAAAACAAAACATAAAGCTCAATGCTGGAGCTGAATTTCTATCCCAATGAAGTACTTTAATTTTCTTAGGTCCTTCATTTCAAACTAAACAACAAAATTTTCTTTCAAGATTTATTTCTCATGTTCATTATCTCATGCCATATCATCAACAAAGACCAAGAATAGAGTAAGTTTGTCTTCTGGGGAATGTTTGATGAACAAGGTACGGTCACCTTGGCTTTGTTGATACCTCATGTGTTAGGTTTCTTGTTATATCAAAATAAACAATCACAAACAGAGAAATGATACCTCACTGTGAGACAGCAGTTTATTGAATGGAAAATACTGAAAACAATTAACAACCTCCAAGGGAAAACATTCCCTTCTACACAGGACAGTCCTTGTTCAGAAATAAAACACTCAACAACCATAACTAGTATACGCCCTGTTGTAATTAGAGAAAAACTTACTAAGTATTTTTCTATAATTATTTAGGTATGAGGTGCCTAACTTAGGGGTGCCTAACATAGGAGGTGCCTAACTTAGAGGTGCCTAACTTAAGGAGGTGCCTAACTTTTACTCCTATAAATACATTAGTATGTTGTAATAATATGTATTGAAATAAATATAGTTCTACATGTTTGTCAAGATGGTATCAGAGCTCCCGATCTTGGGAGCTCTGTTTCCGCTGCACTGATAAGCTACCAGCCACCAGCAACCGCAGCTATCCAGCCACTACAACTGTAGCAGAAACTATTGGAATCACTGATAGGACAGAAAGGGACGCCTATCTGCAGCAAACACAACATTGCAAATCTGCAAATCACACTTCTTCTTATTAGCTACCCACTTACTCCGCTCCAGCACCTGTAATACTATTTTGACATGGTCCACGTGTTTCCCCCATGTCGGGCTGTACACTAACATATCGTAAAAAAAAAACCAGCACAAACTTCCGCAAATATGGGTGCAACAAGCCGTTCATGGCGCTCTGAAAAGTGGCCGGCACGTGGGTAAGGCCGAACGGCAACACCAGGAACTCATAGTGACCCTGATGAGTCCTAAAAGAGGTCTTATGAATATCTCCTTCACCCATCCGAATTTGATGATATCCGACCTTTAAGTCAATCTTAGAGAAATATTTAGTCCCCCCTCAACTCATCTAGGAGCTCCTCTATCACTGGAATCGGAAATTTGTCCGGTATAGTCACACGGTTCAGAGCTCTATAATCTACACAGAACCGCCAACTCCCATCCTTCTTTTTGACCATGATGACCGGACTAGAGTAGGGACCAGTACTCAGTCTTATTATCCCAGCTCTCAACATATCTGTCACCTGTCTTTCAACCTCTTCCTTCATGAGGTGAGGATATCTACAGGGCCGAACGTTAATTGGATCCACCCCTTCCTTAAGAGGTATTCGGTGCTCCATATCTCTGTTTGGGGGCAGCCCCTGTACCTCCTGGAAGACACTGGAATGTATCTTCAGAACCTTATCCAACTCTGCCCTCTGTACATCTGTCAACTCCATCTGCCCCTCACTTTCCACCTCCTTCTCGGCTAGACCCAGATCCCAAACCAACGTCGGTGAGGATATCTACAGGGCCGAACGTTAATTGGATCCACCCCTTCCTTAAGAGGTATTTGGTGCTCCATATCTCTGTTTGGGGGCAGCCCCTGTACCTCCTGGAAGACACTGGAATGTATCTTCAGAACCTTATCCAACTCTGCCCTCTGTACATCTGTCAACTCCATCTGCCCCTCACTTTCCACTCCTTCTCGGCTAGACCCAGATCCCAAACCAACGTCCACGTCTCCACATCTGTCAGCTTTAATAAAGCTTTCGGTTCTACTAGTTGCTTGGCTAGCGTTGGATCCCCTTTGATCTTCACCTTCGTACCCTCCTGGTTGTACACCATAGTCATCTCTCTCCAGTTTATCATCACGTCTCCCAACTCAGCCCACCACTCTATGCCCAAAATGATATCCACGCCTCCTAGTTCAAACAAATGGAATTCTTCCTCCACGATCGCCTCCCCCAAACTCATTCGAACCTTCTCACACCACCCACGGGTCAGTTTCTTTTGTCCATCTTCTAGACTCACCTGATAAGGTGGTGTGTCTACTATGGGTAGCTTCAGCTCCTCAACTAATTTCCGGCTAATAAAGTTGTGGCTGGCTGGCTGACGGCCGGCGGGCGGTGGCGGAAAACAACAACTACGGACAGATGCGAGACCGAAACCAAAGCGGGATCGACCCGCTCTAATACCAAGTTGAATATAGTGAAATCTACCTTGTGTTCAATATACACACATGGTCATCTACTTATAATAGAACAAATATAGGCTAAGCCCAAAATACAAATAAGAAATAGTAACAAACTAACTAATAAAGATAAAAGATAAAGATAATATATCTAACAGTCCTATTCAAAACCTCAGTTTGTCCATCAAACTCAGGATGGTATGATGTACTCATCAATAATCTAGTATCTTGAAGATTAAACAATTCCTTCCAGAACAAACTCATAAAGGTGGGATCTCTCTCACTAACGATGGAAGAAGGAATTCCATATAGCTTCACCACCTCCTTTACAAATACTTTGGCTATGGACCTAGCTAAGTAGGGGTGTTTTAAGGGGATAAAATGTCCATACTTACTCAATCGATCAACCACCACCAATATTGCCTCGTACCCATTAGATTTGGGGAGTCCCACAATAAAGTCCATACTTATGTCATCCTAATGGCCTGTGGAATGGACAAAAGTTGTAGCAAACCTTAGGGTGAGGAAGCGAAATACTTGTGTTGTTGGCACACCATGCAAGAAGCTACAAAATCTGTCACATCCCTCTTCATGCCTATCCAATATAGAGTTTGTGCCAATTTCCTATATCTTTTGAAAATTCAAGAATGACCCCATGTTTGTGTTACATGAAATTATGATATTAACCTCCAGATCCATGTGGATTACGCCGAAAGAACCAATCTCCCTTTGTAGTTCAGCTGATTATTCTCCATTGTGAAATTTGGATGAGTTAGGGTTTTTCTCCAAATCGTTGATCTTTTGGAGTATTGGATCATGTTAGTAGAAAATAGGACTGATTTTATTATTTGAAAAATAAAAAATACATTCTCATATCCTCTATTTGTAACAATCTAATTCTCCTAAAAAGGAAAATAGGGAAACAATATAAAATAGAAGATTATACATCTATTTTCTCTAATTAGGAAGAATCTAAAGATATCTTCTCTAATTACAACACTCCCCCTCAAGTTGGTAAGTGAATATTAATCATTCCCAACTTGCCTACAAGATCTTGAAATCTACCCGGAGAAAGCCCTTTTGTAAAAATATCTGCTATTTGAAGTTCTGTAGGAACATGAGTTGTAATCACAAAGCCTTTATCAAGATTATCTTTGATGAAATGTCTGTCAATCTCAATGTGTTTGGTTTTGTCATGTTGTACTGGATTATGGGCTATGCTCATGGTAGACTTATTGTTATAGTGTAGTTGCACCGGGTTATCCACTTTGACTTTAAGATCATCCAAAATGATTTTCATCCAGAGTCTTTCACACATTCCTTGAGCAAGAGCTCGAAATTCAGCTTCTGCACTAGAATGGCATACTCTATCTTGCTTTTTGCTTCTCCATGTTACCAGACTATCTCCAAGAAACACACAATACCCAGAAGTAGATTTTCTGTCAGCATAATAGCCCCTTTCTTGGATTTGACTTCAAGTATTGGAGAATTTTGTCAACTGCTTGCATGTGTCTCTCTCTTGGATCATGTATAAATTGGCTCACTACACTAACAGCATAAGCAATGTCTGATCTTGTGTGTGATAGATAGATCAATTTTCCCACCAATCTCTGATATTGGGTCTTCTCTACAGGATTACTTTCCTTACTTCCAATTATGTGATTCTGTTATATAGTTTGTTATTGTTTCTTATTTGTATTTTGAGCTTAGTCCATATTTCTTTTATTATAAATAGATTGCCCTATATGTGTATTCAACACAAAGGAGATTAATCTCACATATAGTTTTCACTATATTTAACTGAGTTGTTAGGATAAAATAAATAACAGGGATTCCTTCCGCTAAATGAAACAAAACAATAAGACAAAAAGCTCTAATGATAGCAGTGGTGACGTAGGAGTTGCAAGGGTGGCAGTGAGGCAGGTAAGATAGCTCCAACAAAAGCTCTGGACAGCTAAGACAAAGCTATGGCAAAAGTTTCGAAAAGAAATTTGGTGAAGGCAAGTCCAGCGATGATCCGACAACAGTGCAGCTCTAGCATATGGCAGTTGATGGTGGGAAGTAGTGGCATAACCACAAGTTGGGTACACTTCCGACAAATCCAATAATTAAAGGAAATGGGTGCACATTGAGCAACCCTAATAAGAACAGTAGACGGTAAAGGAAAAATGCAAAAGCGAGGCTCCCAAGATCGGAAGCTTTATACCAACTTGAAAGGATTAATTTAAAAGAAAAAAGGATTATTATTCAATTGATTGATTTGAAATAATACATCAACCTCTATATATAAAGAATTCTAATCCTAAAGTAATGATTACAAAGAGACCTCTAGAACCTTCTAACATCTTCTAACAACTTATAGTAGTACACTTAATGTCCAACTAAAAAACAGCTTACAAAAACAACAACAAAGTCTTATCCTTCTAGGTGAGGTAAGCTATTTGGCATGGTTAAAAACCAAACCTCATACAAATCCTACAACAGAAAATCAATAAATTCAGACCATATATCCAACAATGTTGTTTCATATACCTCACTGCTATTTAGTACTAATAAAAAACCAAGAGACTTACTTTAGCAAATTCTTGAACAATTATTTCCCTCACAAATTCACCCTGCAAAGATTTTTGCAAGATCCAATTTAGAGGCGAGAAGTTACAGGTGGCAAAAATTATAACGTTAATCCATATTGAATAATAAGAACCTTTTCTGCCAGCGTAAAAGAAAGAATTTCCTTCATAACCATTCTCGAATCAGTGCCTTCAACTTGTTTTACTATGGCCTTTTCTGTTTTGGCACGGAGAGACTGTCATGAAACTCTATCAGGATGGTTTGAACAAATAAAATTCATCAAGAAACGAGATTTATTAGGAAGGAATATCTTGCCAAAATTGCACAAGGTACTTTGAAGCATTCAGTGATACTAATATCTCCGTAATATAGCTTGATTTAACTCAGTAGGATGATTCTAAAATAGGACCAAACTTTCCCACAGTACATTTGTAATTTAATGCCTGAACCAACATTATATAATACTAAATTGGAAATAAATGACAAAGTTAATAGGAAAGTTTCAACATATAATCTTTTTAATTCTTAAATCCTAAGCAATAACTAACAACTAGCACGACACCTTAGCAGATTTAACGAAAACCCTAATGATAACAATCAAGTACTTTGTTTAAACGGACTAGTGAATGGATGAAAATCCAGCTCTAAGATCAGAACTTAAAAGTATAATTTATATATTCTTTAAATAAGCTCATTTTGTTAATCAATGACCCATACAATTGATCAATGACCCATACAATTGATCAATGACCCATTTAGTTTCTAAACAGGTTTATCAGACTGACTCTAGACGTTATTAATAATAAAAGTATGCCTTCATACCAAAAATAGTAAAAAAAGTAAAGAAATTTAAAAGATAATTTTACCTCTACCAGCAAAGACTCTAGACGGTCTATTCTAAAAACTCCATCCTGGAAAAATTATTATAATTAAAATAATGTGAGAAATGTTAGAAAATATTCCAACACTAATTACAGCAAGTAGAAGCATTGATCATCAAGATGTCAGGTGAGGTACCACAGAGAAATCTTGGACTTCCCTCTTTTATGCTTACCTTGTAAAGAAGATTCTCCAAAGAAGATTTAAGCTGAGGAGAGCCATCAGTAAGTACTTTTCGGGCTATCCAAGGGTAAGTACTACCCAAAACTTTGTACTCAGGGTTAAAGCTGATTGCAATTCCTTCCAGTACAGCAAGGCTAAAGACAAAATATTGTTTAGAATTGTGAACAGACATTATTGGTTGTGTTGTAGTAACCTGTGGAAAGAACTACCTTCTAATGACAAGCGAGAAGTATGAAGGTATTCTAAATTTGAATTTATACCTGGAAGAAAAAAGAACAAAAGAAATGACAGTTTGTCAAAGTCAAATATAGACTAGACAACCAACATCGGGAAGACAAAAAAGCAGCAAGGAACAAAAATGACACTATTTAATATACAGAGAATGTATAAGTAGTATAGGCAAAGGAGAAGTTATTGCTGCATGAGGTGACAGCTGTAACAGTTATAACTCCCAATTATAATCACTTAACTGAAAGGACACCTAACAGCTAAAAGAATAGATCTAAACAACAAAATTGGAGAGTTGATTATTTCTTATGTTCTCCTACAGTCATGAATTATGGTTTTCTGAGTTCAAAATATTTATTTATATTATAATTTAGTACATTGCATCAGTATAGCCTGTTGGATTTGAGTTAAAAAATTGTTTAAACCACAGTTTGCAATTTGAAATAAGTATTGGCCATAAATATCCCTTTTACAGACAACTTTGCAATCTAGATGATATTTGTTAGAATATTGAAAATCAGCAATATGCAGACCTTCCATATAAATATGAATATGGTAGATTCAACAATTATATATCTAATGCGTCAACCATTAACAAAGAGCTTACATGGTGGTTCCTAAGTTTCCTAAAAGGTCTCCAAAGCTGATATTACGAACTCCTTTGGCAACAGCATTTTGGAAGACCCCTATCAAGAACAGATGCAAGTGACAAAATTAACAATTATAATCTCTACAAAGAGGAACATTACCTACAGCATAGTCACAACACAACTGTCTAAAATTCAATTAAACAACAAAGCAAAAAACCTGTCAAAGCCTTTGTAACAGCTTCTTTGTCTGCAGTTGCTGGAAGAAGCCTGATAAAATTTACAAGCATTGATATCTTACTTCAATAAGAATAGTCACTTTAATAACTTCAAGGGAACATAAATAAATATAAATACCCAAGAGTGACAAAGTCCTTAGCCAATGCATCAAAATCACGGTTTACAAGATGTAAACAAGCTTCCATGAATCCATCGCGTAATTCTTGCGTGAACTCACCTGTCATACCAAAATCTAGAGCAGAAGAAGAGAAAGAATACACCATTAAATCAAAGAAATGATCTATTGATTCCAAGAATTTGGCTTGTTTCTATCATTAAATCTCTGAAATAAGACAAATTTGTTTAAGCATTAACCAAAAAGCCAAAGGATTTGAAATATTAAATACTTAATCTTCAATTACCCAAATAAGCTAATTTGCCATCATATGTTCGAAGAAGATTTCCTGGGTGTGGATCTGCATGATAGAACCCACACTCAAGAAGTTGATTGAATGAGCAATAAACTCCTACCTAATCATCAACAAGAAATACAAAACATGATTAGCATGGTAATGCAAAATCTAAGAATTTTACAGATTAGAAAATATAGAATAACGTGCTTTTGATACTAGTTTCATAAATGACCTCAATCAAGTAGAGATCCTTCACTTCAGACAACTTTTTCCCCTGCAATACATAGACTATAGTAAGATAATAAATCGGCCGAGGTCTAAATTGTTTTAGTGGGCAACAAAATAGAATATGTAAAGAAACAATTGCCCCACGGGCCTTAACTTGTTTTCAAGGGAGAGACACTTGAGGCATATATCCAAGAACTAAATGTCAAAACTTGAAATGCACATCACATCATTTAGGAAGGAGTTGACAATATAACCATTTCTCTAGGTACGTATCAAGTGTTCATGCCCAAGTCATCACAAAAGGATATTTAGGATATTTCCTAATGGCAAAGTTGCTCATCTCATTCACAGAGATATGTAATAAAATTAACTATGTATCTTATTTATACAAATACTGAACTATTATAGCCAGAATACAGCAAACAGATGACAAATCATAAAATACCTCAATCCACTCCATAACTAGAACCTTGCGAGTTGTGTATTCCATATACATTAAAGGAACCACCACATCTTGTATGGAACCATATAAATTCCTGTATACACAGAACAGATAAGCAATCAATAACCATAGTAATGGCTAAATAAAAAAACAAGAGGTACATCAAATTTGCATCCCTAGGAAAGACTTCCATTGGGAAAAACCAAGTCTCGTGCTGACTAGAATTAGTGCTAAGTTAGTGTATAAAAGAGGGGGCAACCCTAATCCTATGAACTGGCTTTTACGGATGAATTACCCACATTTTAAGATGGCATCAGACCTGTTATTGGTTTACTAAGTATATTATTATGCACCAAACCCAACAGTGATAGGATATAATAGGTGCAGGATAGAAGTAAACTGATTAGGAATTAGTTGTTAGTTGGTTAGTTAGTTGGGGGGCCTTTATAAGAAGGCAGGGAGGTCTTGTGTCAGAAGGAGCTTTTGATATTAGTTGTCTACAGGAGGTTGTTCCTGTGGAGGGAGAGTGCTCCCTTGAGAGTTGGGTGTGTTTTCTTGATTGCTACCTGAACCAACTAACAACTAATTCCTAATATGTTTATTTCTATCCTGCACCCATTATATCCTATCACATTATATCCTATCAAACAGTGTTGAGTGTAAGAGAGTATATTAAGAAAAACTCTAGTTGCACATTGACTATAGATAATGCCAACACAATGCATATAATTGGAGGCATCCCTTATCCTATGAGCTAACTTTTAAGGGTTCAGGTAGGCCCAAACCCACAGTCTAAGAGCTTATGTAATCATCCTAAAACCAAACTCCTGCAATACCTTTGATCATTTCATCTTCCTAAACCAGAAATCTATATCAAGAGAATAAAATAGAAAAGAGAAAAAAGAGTTTCAACTTATGACACCAAATTTGAGTAGAATATGCGCTAACGTCTATAATTATGACAAGAACCAGACCTTAATCACGTGCTTTCAGACCATACATCAAAATACAATTCAGGAAATACAGTCAAAGTGAAGAGAAAATTATGAGGCCATTTATTAAGAGATAGGATACGAGAGAGCAAGCTTTTGTAGCAATCATTCTGACACATTGCTGAGTTAGCAAATTAATTGTAACAGAATGGGAATTAAACTGAAAAGCAAAGTCAACTATTTTCTCTAATAATACAAACTGAGACCATAAGTAATCTTTTTCAAAAGTCTCATTCACATTCACTTACCTGAACTTGATACCATTGCTTGCTTCGTTATTGTAGTCCATCTCCTGCATTCAAGGTGATTTACCTGTATTCAATTTGAATTTCTAAGAGTTTTATTTTTGAAACATTATATATGAAAATAATAGGTTGATATCATTTTGCCTTACAAAACATTGATCAATATTAGAAATATAAAAAATATCTAAAGATATTAATTAAGAATATTTTAAAGTAATTAGATGATCTCTTAGGATTTATTTTTCTTTTATATTTTGATTTATTTCCTAATTCAATTAGGATCTTCAAAATTATAAGAAAATCTTATTAGAACTAGATTTATTAGAATATGTTGTAAATAGAGGATTATTAGGATAAAAATATCATCAATATCTTCATAGTGATTAAAAGTGTTAGAATGAAATCAGTTGTTACAGATTTCTAAGGAATTAGGTGTTACATAATTTGGGTTTGTAAGCTTCAATAGTCTCTCTGGTTTGAAGCAATCTGCTTAGCTTCGTTTGGTCATTTTAGTTCAATCTTGATACAATTTGGCATGACCAGGTGTGAGGTTGATCATTTTGTCTTTTCTTTTCACTCCTCTTCTGGCAAGTGCGCTTACCTTGTTCTTTATGTTGATGACATTGTCATCACAGGTGACAATGAGACTGGGATTCGACAACTCAAAGAGCACCTTTTACAGCAGTTTCATACTAAAAATTTGACCCTCTAAAATATTTCTTAGGCATTGAAGTTGCTTAATCTGCTTCTAGAATTGTCATTAATCAACAACATAAGTATGCCCTGGACATTATTACTGAAACTACAATGCTTGATTTTCATCCTTGTGATACTCCTATGGATCCCAATATCAAGCTTCTTCCAGGTCAAGGGGAGCCGTTGAAAGACCTGTAAAGATATTGTCGCCTGGTAGGCAAACTCAACTATCTCTCACTATGACCAGACTTGACATCACTTTTGCGATTAGTGTGGTAAGCCAATTTCTGAATGCACCTTGTGATAGCCATTGGGATGTTGTGACACGTATTCTTTGATACATAAAAAATGCTCCAGAACGAGAATTATTGTATGAAGACAAAGGCAGCTAAGATCACTTGTTACTCTGATGCGGATTGTGTGGATCACCATCAGATAGAAGATCCAATCCTAGGTACTGTGTTTTTATTGGAGGAAACCTTATCTCATGGAGAAGCAAGAAGCAAGAAGCAAAATATAGTTGCTTGATCTAGTGTAGAAGCAGAATATTGTGCTATGGCAGCAACCACTTGTGAGCTTATGTGGCTTAGGCAACTACTTCTACAACTAAAACTAGAAGACATCCACGAAACAAGGCTTATTTGTGACAATCAAGTTGCACTTCACATTGCATCAAACCCGATTTTCCATAAAAGAACCAAACACATTGAAATTGATTGTCACTTTGTTAGAGAAAAGGTGCTCTCTAGAGAAATCACTACTAATTTTGTCAACTCTAGCAATCAATTCGCTGACATGTTCAACAAGTTCCTTAGAGGCCCTCGGATTGAGTACATTTGTAACAAGCTTGGTATATATGACATATATGCTCTAGCTTGAGGGAGAGTGTTAGAATGCAATTAGCTATTACAGATTTCTAGAGAATTAGGCATTACATAATTTAGGAAATTAGGATGATTGATTCCTAATTATTAAGAGTATTTATTATAATTGATTTTGTATTATGCTATAAATACATGTTGTGTGGTCTGCACTAGACACAATTCATTCAGAACATATACAATTCCATAAAATGAAAACATCTTTAGAGTTTTCCTATTTATTTCAACATATTTTTATTTCCTTGTTTTAAAGAGTTTGATTATTGCATATAAAGGTGATGAGACTGTGATTGTAATCAACAAAATAGTTCTTTACTTTCTGCCATAGTTCAAATTGGTATCAGAGTTCCCAATCTTGGGAGTCCGATTGCCACAACCATATAAAAAGTTGCCACTATCCATCATAAGCCAGCAAACAACATCAAAAGCACGGACAAGTTTCCAAATCATTACAGAAGACTTCAACATCAATCATTCAACCTCATTAAATTCTTGCTCACTCATTAGTTTACCAAATAGTTTGTTGGGTCTTTCAAATGTGATATATGTCAACTGTCAAAGCCTCATCGTGCCTTCTATCCCATATGTGGTAAAAGAAGTGTTGAGACTTTTAGAATAAATAGTCTTCAATATGATTTATTGTAAGGTGCTATGTGCTTTGTATCAGACCTAGTTCCTAGATGTATCTCTTCAAATTCTCTTCATTTCACTCTCATAAGTTGTATACTAGAAAATGATTTTTAGCAATATCATATAATTTAATAATTGTCATCAGCTTGTGCGGAAAAGTAAGACTAATTTATTATTCTCAATCATAAAAAATACATTCTGATACCCTCTATTTGTAGTAATCTAATTCTCCACAAAAGGAAAATAGGGAAACTAGGAAAGTAAAAATAAAATAAAAGATTATATATCTATTTCCTCTAATTAGGAAGATTCTAAAGATATTATCTCAAATTACAACAGCTTGTATAAAATAAAACTTGTTCTTTAGTCCAAAGACAGTTTTGGCATCTCTTTCAACAAACAATTTTAATCAAACAAAGGGGAAGAAAGAATGATGTAAAATTATTTGACTTTGAAACTGATAGGATAATGATTGTATATGTTAGGAGGATACCTATAAAAGAAATAGGTTGCTAAGGGGGTTGGTGAGTTAGGGAAAAGTTTCTGGTGGAAGCCTTTATATAATTGAAGGGGCCTATTGTGAAGGGAGTTTTTGGATGTTTGCTAGGAGTTTGGACAGGATCTTTTCTATCTTGTGTGAGGGGATGCTGAGTCCTTGGATAATCTTTTGTGTGTATCAATTGAATAGAATCAATAACACAAGGTATTTTCAATATATTCTCCAACCCCATTACGTTTCTTTGGTTCCTTCAAGTAAGAAACCTAACAGAAAAAGTGTTGACTTGGATTTTAACTTCAATTACAACCACAACTTAGAGATAAAAGCTTCAGATATATTGAGGGCCATTTGGTTTGAGAAAATGCTCTATGTTTTCATCTTCAATTTTCAATTTTAAGTTACAAAAATCATTTAGTTTTCAGGTTTATTTCTGTTTCAATAAGTTTGTATAAGAAATAGTGAAAACAATTTCATATTATTGTGTAATATACTGATAGATACCTAAGAAGAGAATAACAGAGGCCTTGTAACGCTAAAGAAGAAAGGACTTTCTAGATTAATGAAGCACGATTAGCAACAAAGGATACTTCCTTGATCCAGAAAGTCCTTTCCTCTTTACACTTTCTAGCCCTCATTCATATTCTTCTTAGTTCTCTACAAAATGCAATCACGCATGCTCTATCTAGAACGTCATTATGGTGAAAATACAAGAAAACAATGCATACCCGGAAAAGACTTGATGCCCACTCATCAACAAGTGCCTGCATATATAGGAATCCATGCTTAATAAACCAATGCAATATAGAACTTCAAAATAACAAACACATGCAGATAGATACAAGATTGAAGGATACAATAAAGGCAATATGAACTATGCCTCACTACCCCCAAAACTGAGTTCACAGAAAAATAAATAACTCCATATCGACTGATCTAGAAGTTGAGGCATCGGTATAACCATTTTGGTGTTAATAGAATCAAAATTCTTACATTCCATAAATTAAACTTAGTCTTATACTACAACTTCACCTGAAGATCTGTATTAAATTTGCCAGCTCTCCGAACCAATCCAGCCATGACACGCAGGATTAATATGTCAAGGGAAATTGCTGCTTGAACTCCTGGTCTTTGGACTTTAACAGCAACAACCTGTCCTGATTTGCGAAGCCTAGCTTGATAAACCTATGCTTCAGAGACAGGTATTCCAAGTTTAAGAAAACAAAATCTAAAATTAAGAAATACATACACGTTCACAGAATATCTGCAATCGTTAGAAAAAACAGGTTGCCAAAATGGCCAAATAAATGAACCTGCCCAAGGGATGCTGCAGCTACAGGCTCAGGTGAAATCTCAGAGAAAAGTTCTACCAAAGATAAACCAAGTTCTTGTTCTATCATACTAAACGCAACTTCAGAGGAAAATGGATTTATTCGATCTTGTAGCAATGAGAGTTCATCTAGATATGATGGTGGTATCAAATCCTACAAGGAAAACTTCGTTCAAATTGCATATCTTAATGACAGTCACTGTAAATTAAAGTGACTGATATTAACAGAAAATGAGCATAAAATTACAGTTCAACATAATTCCCATGTACAAATTAGAAACTGCATTTAAATACTAAATCTTAATTGGTAAACAAATTTGGAATACAATAATAATATTCAAATAATTGACAGAATATAACACCTGTTCAATTCACAAACCTGTAAATCAACCACATCTAACACAAGATCAGATCATCATATGTAATATTTTTGGGTATCTGTGTTTAAGGCCTTGATTCAATATTGAGAAGGTTTGAACTACAAAAAACTTGGGAAACCGGCATTCTAAATGTTTAATTAACTTTCGCTTAATTCTATTTTATTTTCACATTCCCCTTATGTGTGTCCTAAAGGAACTGAAAATATACCCAATGAAAGAAAAAAAGCATCCTTAATGATGTTACATTGCATGTAGTCTTCATCATCAGTGGTAAAAACTAATAGGAATCTTGACTGCTGGTTATGCTGTGTATAGTTTTAATAGTCTTAAACTGCATAATGAGGATGGAAGTGTAACGCTTTTTCGCCAACAAGTAAAACCCAGTTTTCATTAAATTCCTTCACCTATAGTCCTCTTTTAAGTGGCAATTGAAATCTAATAACAGGAAAGAGTTAGAAGAAGGGTCACAGAGATGAGAAAAAACAAAAAGAACATGGACATAAGTTTTAATGTGACAGATAAAAATAAACTTACAGCACGAGATGATATAGCCTGAGCAATTTTGATATATGCCTGCAAGAAAGTAATATAAAATAGCAATTAAGACATAAGATATTTTGGCTTATGGTCATGCTGATTTAACAAAAACAAATACTAAACTAAATTATTATTCATCTTATGCATCAATATAGTATTCATCCATTGTGTCATTAGTAATATTCAAGACTCACTTTAGTCTTTAAAGTCTATATTCCCCCTATACCAACCTAGAATAGGGAAATTTTTCCATACCGAAGAGGATGGAGTAGGAGATGAAGGGAACTTATGGAGATTCCTGGACATTTTAAAGTACTGTTGAGGTGTCACAACAGATAGCTCTAGGATAGAAAAAAAAAAGTTCAAATTTATCAGATTTAAGTAAGCACAGTTCAAATGACATTATCAGAAAGACCTCCTAGTTTAGAGGAGCAATATCTAGGAATTAAAAGATTTGATTCATTCAGTCCGACTATTGAACAAGTTACAAGAGAAAAAAATAAGATTCCGAAGAAAGATAAAGATAAAAGATGGGACAGAGAGGGGAAAAAGGGATGTGGGAAATTATGGTAAAGAAAAATTTGTTAACCCAAAAAGCTGAGGACAAAAAATCCATGACAAAAATAATAAAAACAGATAGGAAACAAATTCACAACTACTGTCACAAAATTTATCAATCTGGAAGAATGAATAGGCCAATAGCATCAATGACCCTTGCCATTACGACCTTTCTCAATCCAAAAATGCCAAAGTTCAAAGACAAAAATGGCAAGTTAAAGAAAAAAAAATCAACCCTACTAAAAAAATAACCAGCATTACATACCGGCCCAAGCTCTACCAATATTTTCCTTAGCTCTGCAGCTCTAACCTGCAAAACGAAAGAACAAATAAATAAATAAAAGTATTTTTTTCCAATACAAGTCACAAATAAAATATCTCAAGAATCTTTACTTAGGCCTTATCTGAATATACTTCTTTGTAAACACTTACAAGAAAAGAAAATAAGAAGATAGAACTAAATAAATTTTTACCATAAACTACAATCAAATTTTGCACTCAACATTTATAAAAGCTCTACTATAACTTATTATGAGAGAAGTTCAATTCATTTTATGTTTTTTTCTACTCTATAACTGCATATGAAAAGTTACTCTAAACATAGTCTTATTCCATAAGTTTCAAAAAGAAACCTCCACCATAAAAAAAATATGCTCAATTCCAGCAACAAAAACCGGTTCATACGGTTCATACAAAGTTTGTTAAGAATTGAATTTTAAGTCTAACTCAACTTCACAAAACCTGTTTATAAGGTAAAATTTGCACTCATTTATATACTCTAAATTGGCTTTATATCTAATTTTACATCCTTTTATACACTCTAAATTTCGCCTATCTCTAGTTGAGGTAATACTTTCACTAAGTCCTACTTTATCACTATAACAACACACCATTTCTTATAAATTTGTATAAAATTCATTACTCCAATAAATGAAAAAACGAAACCACAACCTCCGAACGTGAATTCACAAGCACAACAAAAAGAGCGTTACGAAACCTGAAACATTGTCTCGGAGCGGTCCAAGAGGGTGTCGATGTAACGCAGACCAAACCACTTCCCGAACGCGAGCCCGGTCTGTACCAACCGGCGAGCCACAAGTAGAGGCTTCCGCCCATAAATGGCTGCGATTTTCGGAATCCGGTACTCCGCCAGCGAATCCGCCTCTGTCGCGCTCAGCTCGAACAGGTATCCCGACTTCGCGGTGAACTCGTCGCCGCCGGAGGCCGCGGCAGCGCACTGGACGGCGCGGCGGGGAGCGAAGTGCCTCCGACGAGGACGAAACCGAAGCGAACGGTTCGAAATGAGAGAGGGAAAGGGAGAAAGAGAAAGCACGGGATGGAGTAACATGCTTTCTCTCGTTTGGATTGTTTGTTTGTATTCACAGTTTCAGAGTTCGAGCCGTTCGTTGTTGTGGTTGGAGTGGAGACTGGAAGAATTTTGCATGCAAATTTGGTTTGATGTTTGGTAGTGTCAATATGTATTGAGATATGCGGTTTTGGGATTTTGGTGACCTCAAGTTTCTTTTTCTTTTTCTACTTAACGTTTCTCTTGTGGTCATTGTGATTTCTTCGAGTTTATCCATACAAACCGAAGTATCATACCATTTCTTTATTTTCTGGAAAGAAAAATAAAAAGATAGTGTGATATGATATCCAAAGTGTTTGATCAACTATCTCTGATAAGCTGTCTTATTTTATTTTCTTTGTTCACGTTTTTCTATTGAGGACTTTAATAAAAAAATTTATTAGAAAAAATGAAGAATTCAAAATTAACTTAAAGATTTAAATTATGATTGCATAAAACTCAATTTTACATTTATTATAAAATAAATAAACTTATTTAATTTTAAGTTTTTATAGATTTGAATATTTTTATTAAAAAATTCAATATATTGAATATATTTTATAATTTTAAATTTATTTGTTTTTTATTTTGTTATGAATGGGGTTATATGTTCACTATTTTGATCGTAATTACATCCATATCACGAAATATATAAAAAACTTTTCATAAATTTTACTCTTTCCAATTTAATTTTTGTAAAAAAAAATTATTATATTAAGTGTTAAGAAAATTTACATTTTTGAATTGAGTTTTCGTTATTGATTGAAATAATTTCACTGTTTGATTTTGCAATTTTAAGTAAAATATTATGAATTTGGACAAATAATAAAAATAAGATTTTGAATTGTTGATATATATGTGTGATTAATTGATAGTTGGACGCTCATTAATTCATAATTATCTAACTCTGACGCTAAAAATAGTCAATTCAAAAAATCATTTTAATTAAAAGTTTAATTACGATTAATGATGATTGAATCACAAATAGATCTTAATTAAAAGTTAAATAAGAAAATTATATACAGATGTACAAGATAAGATGGTAAGTTACGTATTTATTATCCTTGTCCTCGAAATTGAATTAAATTTGACATTTGATCACAAGAAGAAAAGGTATTATTGACGACCAAAATTTATAAGAAATGTTAAAAATCTGTTCGTAATGGTTTTTTTTTGAGGAATTATCGATAAACTTAAATTTGTTGATAATATTGCAGTCGATAATATTTATAGGTAAAATTCATCGATAAATATAGGTAAAATTATCAACGGACAAATCTGTCAGTAAAATCTGTCAGTAATTACTGACAAAAAAATTTGACGGTAAATTTGTCAATAAACATCGTAATCTAGTTCATCTTCTTCCTCTTTCCTCCTTCATCTGTTTGATTTTTTTTCATTTTCATGAAATCTGTCACTAACAAAGCATCACGCGAATAACTAGTTCATTTCCAAACAACCAAACAATTAATTCATTTCCAATAATTAAAATTATAGAGAACCATCAAAAAGGAACAAAGATGAGATTTTTTCGCAAGTTGAGGTTTTGTTTAGAGAGTTGTTCTTGCAAAGGTGGAGATTTTCTATGATTCTCATATCTATAAGAGAAAGAGGAGGGAAGAAATATGTCACTAGCGTCGGTGATGTTCCTAATCCCATAATCTACACTATAAAGGCTCACCAAAAAAGTTGAAATGTGAACAATGCTGGTGGTGGTTTGCAATGGTGGCGAGTTGCAGTGGTTGTAGAGAGTAGCGGAGATGATGGGTTGTAATGGTGGCAGGAAGTGGCAGTTACCAGACTTTAAGGGTGGCAGTGCTGGTGCATAGTAGTGTTTTTAGCATAAAGCTAAAGAGAAAATATTTTGATGATGTCTCAAAGTCAAGTCTCAAGTGCTCTTATTGCAAGAAGATCTTCGTGAAAACTTGTTTTGTGTTAAAGCTTTTGTAATTTAGTATATTTATGTATATGATGTGATTTATCTTTGATTATATGTATTGTTTGCCTTAAGTTGCATTGAAATACGTTTTGAATAAGAAAACCTCATTTTATACTCAAGATAAACGATTATCAAATTATAATAATCTATTATATGTAATCAATTATGACTTGCCATAATTGATTATCACGAGCAATTATGAGAATTTTTAAGCAAGTTTTTCACCGATGTGCATTCATTAAATGCATAATCAATTACCATAAGTGAATAATTGATTATCAAACGTTAATGAGTTAACAACATATGTTTGGAGGTATCCTTGAGTGGGATCTCTATAAGGGGGTAACAACAGAGGTGTTTCTAACCTTCAACTTGTTTATTTTCTTTGTTATTGTAACAGTTTGTTGGTTTGTGCTAGTGAAGCGTTAATTCTCGATTGAGATTAACAACTGGATGTAGGATTTCTATGATCCGAATTAGGATACAAATTACCTGTGCAATTTTTTCGAATCCTTACTCTTTTAATTTGTTTAAATTGTTTTAAGGAATTTATATTTATGAGAAAATTATTAAAAGAACTATTTGCGATAAGAAACCAATTCACCCCCCTCTTGGTTTGTTGAACGTCTTAATCATTTCGTTACACCGCTTTGACAATTGATATCATAGGTTGCTTTGATAGTAATTCAAAATGATGGGGCAACATCAAACCTTTGCTGAGGGTTCCTCTATCAATAGACCTCCATTGTTTACCGGAGAAAACTATGCTTTTTGGAAAGTGAGAATGCAAATTTTCATGGAATCTATTGATAGTGAGATTTGGAAAACTGTCACAAATGGTCCTTTGGTTCCTATTGTTTTTATTAACAATTTGCAGGAATCCAAACCGCGAGAACAATGGAATGTTGATGATAGAAAAAGATCTCAACAAGATGTAAGGGCTCGTAACATAATATCATATGCCTTAACTGTTGATGAATTTTACAGGATCTCAACCTATAAGACTGCTCAAAAGATGTGGAAGATGTTGAGAGTCACCCATGAAGGAACTGATGATGCAAGGAGAGCCAGAAGAAATACTCTAATCCAAGAGTACGAGATGTTCCGCATGAAGCAAGGAGAAACTATTCTAGATGTTCAGAAATGCTTCACACATATATTGAATCATCTCATTGGGTTAGGTAAGTCATTTGATAATTATGAATTAAATATAAAAATTCTTAAGTCTTTGGACAAGACTTGGCAACCAAAGGTGATTGCCATCAGCGAGTCACAAAATCTCAACATTATGTCAATGGTTGCAATGTTTGGTAAGTTGAGAGAACATGAACTGGATCTTGGGAGATTGAACAAGGATAAATAAAAAGGAAAGAAAAAAAGACTCTGGCGTTCAAATCTGAGATTGATAAAAGCAAACATCTTAATGAAGAAGACTCTGAAGAAGATGAAGAAAATATGGATCTCTTCATTAAGAAATTTAACAAGTTCATGAAGTTCAAGGGCAAAAGAATATTTAAAAATGAGAAGAAGGAAAATAAGGAATCCTCGTTGTTATGGTTACGGAGAAAAATGACACATAAAGACAGATTGTCCAAACCCAAATAAGGGTGAAGAAAACAGGCCAAAAGAAAGTCTTCAAGAAAAATAAGGCATATATTGCTTGGGAAGAAGATAATGAATCAACAACAAGCTCAAGCAACTTTGATGAATAAGTCAACATATGTTTGATGGCTAATGACATCTTTGAAAATCAAGTAAGTTCCTCTAACGACTCTGAAGATTCAAATTATTGTGAGAGTGAATTACTTGACACATATAAAGAATTATTAATTGAATCAAAGAAATTAGATCATGTTCATAAGAAATTGAAGAAATAATTTAAACAATTAAAATCAAATCATGAAAAAATTCTTGAAGAAAATAAAGATGTGAAAAATAAAATTTTATATTATGAGAAAGGTAAATATACTAAAAATGAAGAATATATTTCATGTTTAAATAAAAAGAAGTCTCTTGATAAACACAAACAACGGTGAAAGTAGTAATAATTCAAAAATTAAAATGCTTATTAAACATGTTTCTAAAAATAATTATAATTACTACGATTATAATTATGGTAATAAAATTAAAAATGTTCCTAAATATAATTATAATTATCATAATTATAATTATAAAAATAAAATCAAATATGTTTCTAATTATAATCAAAATTATTATTATGATTATAATTATAAAAATAGAAATAAAAATAAATATAGAAGAAACCGTAGAGTTTGGATAGAGGAAGGAACTGCTTATAGGAACCCACATGTTGTTACTTATTTCTATTGCATGAAAAATGGTCATACATCAAATATGTAAAATAAAACATTATGGTGTTCAAAATGGAATATATGCATGGATTCTATTATAAAATAACTTGTCTCTAACTTTAAAGGATCCAAATAAGTATTTTTGGGTACCAAAATATTAATTTTCTATTTTGCAGGTTATTTGAAAATTAAGGAAGAAGCTTTTGTGTGTGCACCAAAACTTGGTAAAGTATGGTTTATCAAATTAAGGGAGAGTTTTTAACATGAAAAGAAATATTTGATAATTTTTTTAAAACTCCTTCTCTTTCTTCCTTAAGGTTTCAAATTCAGGGACAATTTAATTTTGTTTAAGTTAGTCAATACGGGGAGTAGTTCTTTACACTCCTTTTATTTATTACTATGATTTCTCAATTTATTGTATTTACTATGTTTTGAGTTATGTCTCATGTTTTCCTTTAATAAAAATTATGACAATTATTATTTACTTGTTTTGCGCTTTTTTTTCTTATATTAAGGGGAGTTTTGTATTAAGTGGGAGAAATTATTTAATCATACATCACACCTTCTTAATAATGATAAAAAAAAGGGGAGAAATATGTTTAAAGGTTTAATTATATTTATCTCTTGTCTACTAATCCCTTTCTTTAAGGTATGTATGAGTTACAAATTCGTATAGGTTACAAAAAACTTTAGTTAAACCCCTTCAGAAGTCCTTATTTATGTGGGTTTTTCCCAGTTAGATCCCCGTTTTATTGGTTTCGCCAATTTAGTCCTTTATAATGAAAATTTGACTTAATTGGCCCTTTGCCGTTAAATTGGCTTAACGGTGTTAAGTTTTTTATGACTTGTGATGTTGATGTGGACAATTTTTGAAACGTGGCTTGCACAAACCCTTATACGTGGCATTTGACAACATTTAACATTTTAAAATTAGGGATTTCTGAATGTAAAATGTAATTAGGGTTTGTTGGTGAATTTTAAATGAACCCTAATTCCTAATCAAATGGGGCAAAGTTATGCCATCAGCTATGCCGCGACGTCGTCACCATAGTCTTGCCACCAACCACTATGCTTATCTCGCCAGACCACCCAAAGCCACCACTTAACCCTAATCCATGCCACACTATCACACCAGCACCATTGTTGTTCATCTTCACTGTCAATGTCGCCGCAGAGACCACCTAACAGCCTCCGAAATTGCCGCAACAGACCTCCATCACAAACACCATCTTCCTTCAGCCTTCTTCAAGAACCTACAAGGAGAGCCATAAACAAAAACGAAGTCTCGCATCACACAACCGCGATTTTCTTATGTCTTTCTTTCTGCTTTTCTTTCTCCTCAAGTTCAATTGATTGAGTTTCATCTTGTGATGTTCTGTTTTACTTTTATGAATATACTATGTAGTACTTTGTTCGTATTTCAATCTTGTTAACTTCTCTTGGCCCTAAGTGAAATTTGGTTGCAGTAAGTTGAGTTGCAGTAAGCCTAAATCCTAATGTTCTGCATTTCATTCAACAAAGTTTAGATTTTTTAGAGTTTAACTGGCAATGATGATTAAAATTGGATTTACGACTGTCATTTACTTCCTTGGTAGTAGATTGATGAATTCTGGTTTTGGGTTCTGAGTAAGTTGTTTTCACTTTCCTTTCATTTTCAAAACAATGTTAAAATTGAAGAATGAGTAAACAAATACAGGAGTAGGACATAATCCCTAATTAAATTTCAATGAACCCTAACTCCTGATTACATTTTACACTTCAGAAATCCCTATTTTTAAAATGTTAAATGTTGTCAAATGTCACGTATAAGGGTCTGTGCAAGCCACGTTTCAAAAACTGTCCACGTCAACAACACAGGTCATCAACAACTTAACCCAGTTAAGCTAATTTAACAGTAGGGGCCCAATTGAGTCAAATTTTCATTATAAAGGACTAAATTGGCGAAACCAATAAAACGGGGATTTAACTGGGAAAAACCCACATAAATAAGGACTTCTGAAGGGGTTTAACCAAAAGCTTTAAATCAAAGTAAATCAAAGAGTTTTTTATCATCATAAAAAATGGGAAGATTGTTAGCATAAAGCTGAAGAGAAAAATGTTTTGATGATGTCTCAAAGTCAAGTCTCAAGTGCTCTTGTTGCAAGAAGATCTTCGTGAAGACTTGTTTTGTGTTAAATTTTTTGTAATTTAGTAGATGTATAGGATGTGGTTTATCTTTGATTCTATGTATTGTTTGCCTTAGGTTATGTTAAAATGCGTTTTGAAAAAGAAAACATCATTTTATACTCAAGATAATCAATTATCAAATTATAAATATCAATTATCAGTAATTAATTATGACTTGCCATAATTGATTATCACGAGCAATTATGATAATTTTTAAGCAAGTCTTTTACCATTGTGCATTCATTAAATGTATAATCAATTACCATAAGTGAATAATTGATTATTAGACATTAATTAGTTAACAACAGATTTTTGGAGGTATTCTTGAGTGAGATCTCTATAAATTAGACTGAGACTCTCATTTTAAAGTACGAAATACAACATACGAAATAAGTGTATTTCAGAAATTCGTATCCACAGTGTGCGATGATAAGTGTTCTAGGGTTTATGTAACCCTTGTGCTATGGCTTTGAAAACTTGACGTGTTGGCACAGAGCGAGAACTTTCACTAGGAGTGTGATTGAATGTTGTTGTTGTTGTTGAGTTGAAAGCATGTCATCCTTTGTGAAGATTCAAAAGAGGTGTTAATCCTTTGTGAATATTCAAAGGAGGTAGTCATCCTTTGTGAAACATTCGGAGGAGGTGTTTGTAAGACCCATGAAAAATATTTAGATTTAATAAATAGTAGTAATTTTTAATTTTTACGGATAAAAATAAAATTTAATAAAATTATGGCAAGAAAAATTAAAATTTATGATAGATAATTATAATAATTTCAGAGGAAGGAGTTTAAAATTTTGAGAATTTATTTTAGAAGATTAAAACAAAAATGAATAGTAAATAGTGAATAGTAAAAAAAAAATAATAATAAAAAAAAAATGAATAGTGTTCAGTGGATAAGGCTTCCTACGGTGCATTGATGAAGCAGATAAGAAGATTTGGTGGTGGATGATTAAAATATTATTTTTTGAATAGTAAAAAAAAAAAAACTAAATAGTGCCAAAATTTTGGCCTATAAATAGAAATCAGAGGAATGGAGTTTTTGGCACCAAGAAGTAGAGAGAATTATGAGAAAAGAAGAAATTAGGAAGTTTTTGGAGTAGGAAGAAATTTTAGAGTAGAGGTTCTGAAGATTTTTCGGGGAAACAAATTCGGAGAAAGAGAAGTCTGGAATAGAGGTAGGGGAGCTAACCTTTCTAAGCTTTTATGTTATGATATAATACTGTTTTATTACTATTCATGTCTTGAAATTCTGTGTGAATACTGTTAATGCTTACTGTACATCTATCTATATTAAATTTATGTGTTAATATTATTTGCTGTTTTGAATCTGTAAATAAGAAATTTGTTAAAACTAGTTGAGGAACACTTTGGCTAAGGAAAGACTTGGTACTTAAGTTGTCCATTGTGACACACCTCTCTTTCCTGGAAGTCTACTCGACAAGCTTTTAACTTAAATCTTGTTGAACAGATTATGTACTGTTAAACTATTGTGCAATATATCTCGTTGGAATGAATTCATGTTATTGTGGTAGATACGAAATTATGAATTTTAATTGTGATGATTGTAATTTATTGGATTTGAATTTATGCGTCTGAACATGATATGAGTATTATGGGGAGATTTCGTAGTGGTATAATATGAGTTGAGGAATGTGAGCATTGTATGAGTCTCGTGGAGAGATTCTGTAATGATGTGGTAATTGTGTATATGTTGATGTTGAGGGTCCTGTAGTTGGAGGTTATCCTGATACTCCGATAATCATCTAGTCTCAAGTAGAGAGGGATGAATTATGTGGTGAGAGGGAGGTCCTGGTCTATGTGCCGGTTTTGGACATAGTGAGGGGACTAACCTTGTGAATGGTATGGAGGACAGGATGTCCTGGTCTATGTGCCGGTTTTGGACATAGTGAGGGGACTAAGAATGACATCACAAGTGCGGAACCTCTCGTTGACCGCTCATCAACATATCGTCGGGATAAGTGTCTATTGGGTACTGTGGTATGAGTGTATATCGAGTGTATCAAAGTAATGAATGAGTATCTATGATGCGATTGTTGTATGATGGTATGAGTGTGTCTGACATAATAATTATGAGGTTTGTTGAGTGCATCAAAGTAAATATGCATGTTTCATAAATGATTGGTTGCATGTTAGCTCACCCTACTTGTTTGTGTTTGTGTTTGGGTATGTGCGATGATCGTATAATTCGTTATACGGGAGTAGATGAAGGAATGTCGTCTCACTCAGTGCCAAGGAAGGGAGATATAGAAGAATAAAGTAGAAGAAATCAAGTTATAGTTTTGTAGTTAAAATTTGAGTTTAAGTGTGAGATTACGGGATGTTACCGTAAATGTAATGCTACAATACATAAATTATGAATTTTCAAGTGTGATAATTTGGGACGTTACATTAGTGGTATCAGAGCAGTTCGTCCTTAGGATGACCCCCGGGTTGTACGTTTAAGTTGCCTTTCAGTGAAGAGGGCTAAGTGACATGATTTGTCATTTGTTTTTAAGTTTAAATCGTAGAGTGAGTGCAACCCACTTAAGGTTTCAAGAACAGAAAAACGTCTTGATAAGAGTAATGATGGTGCACACTCATGACTTTATCAGAGACGAATTTCCTTTCTTAATTCTTAAGGTTTCGGGAGGGAAGAGTTATGGTCTGAGTTTTTTTTGTGTGGTGTGCTCTATAGTGGTAGAGAGATACAAATTCAAGGATAACTTGACCTGTATACCTTTATTAGATTTAAGCAAAACCTTCTGAGACAAGTTTTTCTTTTTCTCGAAGATAGGTAGATGTGGTGTGTTAGAGCTTAGAAGTCAAAACATTAGAGTTTTGGTCTTGAAGTATAGAACCGTCGTTTTTACTTGGAAGTGTTTCAAGAACCGAGCAAAAGGATTAGATATCAATGGTTGTACAATAAGAGTTGAGTTCAAAGGTTGAAATGAGAGGAGTTTTGGGTAAACATTAGTGTGACAAGGTTTGAGAAATCAACTTAATTCTTCATATAAGTGATGCTTGAAGATTGGAAGAAAGAAAATGGTGGAAGATTTGAAGATAAAGTTTAAAAAAAAAGGATAGGAATACTGAAGTAGATTAAGGATAAATCAAGTATTAGACGAAGAAGAGTAGAGGTAGTGTAGGTTGAATTAATATTATTATGAACATGGCAAGATAAGGAAGAAGAAGAGTTTGGAAATAGATAAAAAGAAGGGTTACAAAACTGATGTGATTAAGGAATTTGGAATAATTAAGAAGTTGTAGGTTGTGTTAAAGTAGTTTTCATCAGGTATAGTTATATGGTAATATTCAAACCTCAATGGTGATGTAAAGGATGGGTAAAGATTTATATGTCTCACCTTGATCTCTGACCAGTGATGTGTGTGTGAGTAAACTTGTTTATACTTACTTTTAGTTCGCATAAGATAAAAATTTGAGATTTGGTTAACACTAAATATCCTTGGGATAAGGTTTTGATCTCGGGAAGCACGTTATAATTGAGGTTGTGTTGTGGTTGATGGCCCTGATAAACTCACTAGATGAGAGGTGGGAGTTGCCCTGATAAGCTTTTTGAGTGGTGGGAATTACCCTGATGATCTCTCTAGTTGAGTGGTGGGAAGTAACATGCTTAAATGATTCGGAAGTGTACTTACGTGGAGAAGCTCTTGAATAAAGTGATGGGAAGGGACACGATTTAATACTTGTCAATGAAACTATTGAATAGAGTGGTGGGAAGGGATACTTGGCACAATGGTTTTGTGCTATGACATGTTTTGATGACCCATAAATTCTTTATATCTGTGGGAGTTATTGCAAGTATTAGAGGATTAATTAGTATAACCATTAAACTATATTTTAATGTCAAAGGATGGATTTAACTTATGTGGCATAAGTGGTTTATTTAAATGAGTAGGTGTAGTACTGATAAGGTATGATAGTTGGAAGTTAGTTAGTTTTAAATTCGGCCTTATTGAGATAAAAATAAGTGGTTTCAGACTTTATAATATTGTTGATTGAGTGATCTGCTGAGTCTTATCAGATATACGCAGTTGTTAGGTACTGGGTCACAGACAACATTAAGTTTGTGGATTCATATTAGGATAGGATGTGGGAAGGTATTTTGAGGACAAGGTTTATATTCCTAAGATTTGGAGTTTATAAGTTAATTCTTGAAGAATGTTTTAAGTTAGGCTAGTAATGTTTGCTAGGAAAATAATTAGATGAAGATTGAAGTAATTTGGAATATAATCTTGAAAGAAGCTTGATTATTCTAGTTTTGTTAAGTATTTTAGAAGTGTTTATCAGGGAAAGAAAATAGTGGTTCAACATTTAGTGTGGGTTAAATAAAGGATGAGGATAAGTATTTTAGGGATATTTGACCAATGCAAGTGAAGGATAGACATTGTAGTCTAGGGTATGATCAAAAGGATGGTTTGGTCATGTTCCAATATGTTTTTAGAAGTTTATCGTCTTCAAGAATTGTTAGTTGATTGTTGAACATTAAGTGTAGTTAAGGGTGAAGGCAATATTACCGAGAATTAAATAAGTTCATCAAGGACGAATGAAGGAAATGATGCATGATCTTAAGTATGGAAGGGTTTCTATGGATGTTATAAAGCATACTCAATATAGGTATTATTTTTGGACAAGTTCTTGTTAAGTGGGTATAGAAAAGAAAACATAAGGATTAATTGTTTAGTAATAGTGTTTTGGACTTTGTGTAATCATTAGAGTAATTATAAATTTTACGGAGAATAGAAGTAGAGGGTAAGGTGGAGCAATCTAGTATAATTTTTGGTAGACATAAGTGGCTTTTGGAGGCGTACGATTTCTAAGAGTAGAAACGGTGTTGAGAAAATAGAATGGAAAGTTGTTACGGAAAAAGAATGATTCTTAAAGTTTTGCAGGGTCGTGGAAGTCTTAAATAAGGATCTATAAGGGGAATCACTTTCTGGTTATAGTGGGTATGAAAAGTTTTCTGGAATCTTGTGATTAATAGTTTATGAGTGATGAGTTCTTTTAAAACATTAATGGATTATTTTGAGACTAGTGAGGTATGTTTAATGGTGGTTTTGATGGGGCTAAAAGTGACAAGTAAGAGTGTTCTGAAGGTTTATGATTTTAATTTTTCGTGAGTAGATTTCAATTTGAGATGCTAGAAATTTTATGCATAAAATAAGTAAAGAAATGATTCAGGTTATGAGTGTGAGACTTTTCTAGTGGTTGCAAATGAGTATTAAAATAAAATTTTTGTTGTCGAATTTTTTATATACTATTGGTTTTGTTTTAGACAATGTTTTTATAAAATTTGCATTTTCTTAAGGCTATGTACATTTAGTATGTTCATACATAGTTATATGTTGTAATTATAAATGTGAAAAAAAAAGAAAAATTTTCAAACATTCATTCTATTTAGATGATGATTTTGAATATTGGATCCTCAATACTGTTGGATTATGATACGATTGTTGTTGTTGATAGTATATGATATTTGATAATTAAAATTGAATGTTATCTTTAAGAGGTATAAATGGTCTAAGACATGCGTGTTGTGATTTCAAGGGACAAATATGTGAGATTGAGGTTATTTAAGTAATCTAGTTTCCTAAATTTGTTTTGGTTTTGAAGTTTAATTAAAAAAAAATTGATCTAGAACCAAGGGTAGTTCATTAGAGATTGGAGTACAAAGTTGGAAGTTTGTAAATTGAAGGTTGAGTGATAGGTGATTATTTGTCATAAGTTATTATTATGACTTGTTAGGTTGCAGAAATCAGGTGTGGAAGCTAATGGTTGATTATTTTGGTGTTGTTTTTAGGTGATGAGATTTTGAATTAGAAAATTTTTGCAAAAGGAGGAGATTTGGAGTCTATTGTTAAGTCAGTTATGACTTAGGAATCTTAGTAGGTAGAAGTCGTGTGTTGATCTTGGGAAAAGACCGTTAGAGTTTTCAGTTGGATAATGTTTTCTTGTGGGTGAGTTCAACTACGGATGTGGGGGGACCTATTCACTTGAGGAAATTTTCTCTTAAGTACATTAGTCAACCTTCATTTAGTTTTTAATGTTACTTAACTAAGAAAGTATGTGTTGGATCTTTCTCACATTTTAGAAGTAGATGCGACTACAAACAGAGAAGATATCTCATTAGAAGGGCAACCCATAAGTATAGAAAACCATCAAACAAAACGACTTAGATGAAAGATCATCAACTTAGTTTAGGAAATTAGAATGAGTGAATTTACAAGGAAACTAGAAGATAAGGTGAAATAATCATAACCTTATTTTTATGTTGAATTTTCGAGGTTGAAAATTTTTGTTGTTGGGGAGAATGTAAGACCCACGAAAAATATTTAGATTTAATAAATAGTAATAATTTTTAATTTTTACGGATAAAAATAAAATTTAATAAAATTATGGCAAGAAAAATTAAAATTTATGATAGATAATTATAATAATTTCAGAGGAAGGAGTTTAAAATTTTGAGAATTTATTTTAGAAGATTAAAAAAAAATGAATAGTAAATAGTGAATAGTAAAAAAAAAATAAAAAAAATAATAATAAAAAAAATGAATAGTGTTCAGTGGATAAGGCTTCCTACGGTGCATTGATGAAGCAGATAAGAAGATTTGGTGGTGGATGATTAAAATATTATTTTTTGAATAGTAAAAAAAAAAAAAACTAAATAGTGCCAAAATTTTGGCCTATAAATAGAAATCAGAGGAATGAAGTTTTTGGCACCAAGAAGTAGAGAGAATTATGAGAAAAGAAGAAATTAGGAAGTTTTTGGAGTAGGAAGAAATTTTAGAGTAGAGGTTCTGAAGATTTTTCGGGGAAACAAATTCGGAGAAAGAGAAGTCTGGAATAGAGGTAGGGGAGCTAACCTTTCTAAGCTTTTATGTTATGATATAATACTGTTTTATTACTATTCATGTCTTGAAATTCTGTGTGAATACTGTTAATGCTTACTGTACATCTATCTATATTAAATTTATGTGTTAATATTATTTGCTGTTTTGAATCTGTAAATAAGAAATTTGTTAAAACTAGTTGAGGAACACTTTGGCTAAGGAAAGACTTGGTACTTAAGTTGTCCATTGTGACACACCTCTCTTTCCTGGAAGTCTACTCGACAAGCTTTTAACTTAAATCTTGTTGAACAGATTATGTACTGTTAAACTATTGTGCAATATATCTCGTTGGAATGAATTCATGTTATTGTGGTAGATACGAAATTATGAATTTTAATTGTGATGATTGTAATTTATTGGATTTGAATTTATGCGTCTGAACATGATATGAGTATTATGGGGAGATTTCGTAGTGGTATAATATGAGTTGAGGAATGTGAGCATTGTATGAGTCTCGTGGAGAGATTCTGTAATGATGTGGTAATTGTGTATATGTTGATGTTGAGGGTCCTGTAGTTGGAGGTTATCCTGATACTCCGATAATCATCTAGTCTCAAGTAGAGAGGGATGAATTATGTGGTGAGAGGGAGGTCCTGGTCTATGTGCCGGTTTTGGACATAGTGAGGGGACTAACCTTGTGAATGGTATGGAGGACAGGATGTCCTGGTCTATGTGCCGGTTTTGGACATAGTGAGGGGACTAAGAATGACATCACAAGTGCGGAACCTCTCGTTGACCGCTCATCAACATATCGTCGGGATAAGTGTCTATTGGGTACTGTGGTATGAGTGTATATCGAGTGTATCAAAGTAATGAATGAGTATCTATGATGCGATTGTTGTATGATGGTATGAGTGTGTCTGACATAATAATTATGAGGTTTGTTGAGTGCATCAAAGTAAATATGCATGTTTCATAAATGATTGGTTGCATGTTAGCTCACCCTACTTGTTTGTGTTTGTGTTTGGGTATGTGCGATGATCGTATAATTCGTTATACGGGAGTAGATGAAGGAATGTCGTCTCACTCAGTGCCAAGGAAGGGAGATATAGAAGAATAAAGTAGAAGAAATCAAGTTATAGTTTTGTAGTTAAAATTTGAGTTTAAGTGTGAGATTACGGGATGTTACCGTAAATGTAATGCTACAATACATAAATTATGAATTTTCAAGTGTGATAATTTGGGACGTTACAGTGTTCATCCTTTTAGGTTGTAGGGAAAGTGAGTTTCATCTCTTGGGGTAACAAGAGAGGTGTTCTAACCTTCAACTTGTTTATTTTCTTTGTGATTGTAACAGTTTGTTGGTTTGTGCTAGTGAAGAGTTAATTCTCAGTTGAGATTAATAATTGGATGTAAGATCTTTATGATCCGAACTATGATAAAAATTATATGTGCAATTTTCTCTCATCTTTACTCTTTTAATTTGTTTAAATTGTTTTAAGGAATTTATATTTACGAGAAAATTATTAAAAAAACGATTTGCAATAAGAAACCAATTCACCGCTTCTTGGTTTGTTGAACGCATTAATCATTTTGCTGCACCGCTCTGACAAGTGTGACGACAAGACTCTAAGAAGAAATGAACATGAAAAATGACAGGAAATTTGCACTGAAATTTGCCATATTTATTGACATTGGTCGTGAAATTTGGACGAAAAATTTGTTGTTCTTTTTATTGACGGATTTATCGACAGTTTTTTCTGTTTGTAATGCATGTTTCATTTATCGATGAACTTTTTGTCCATAATACATATCTCATTTACTGACAAAAAAATATGTCGGTAATACATTTTCATTTATTGACATATTTTTTCGTTGATAATGAATCTGTCGATAATTAAAAATTCAAAATATATTGATAAAATCTATTGGTAATTTAAATCAACGAATTTATTTCTGTTGATAATTTCATGAAATTTTTAGTAAGGCAAACAAACTTTGATTTATTCGTCAAAGTGAAACCCGTCGTTCCCATTAAATCAACATGAAAATGGAAACACGAAGTTATCACTCCCATCCATCTAAACACAAAACTCATTCAAATATTACGACAATTTTCATGCCCACATCAATCAGCCTCACGTTCTTGCTCCCAGACTTGGTCACCTTGGGAACTGTGACGGTGAGGACGTCGTGCTCGAGCTTGCAGGCAAAACCGCCGCAGGAAGGTGGCGCAGTTCCTCTCGCTGCGATGCCACACTTGTCGTTTTGGTCCGCCTTCTCCTTCGCCCTCTGGCCGGTCATCTATAGGATCTACTCTTCTCCACTTCCACCTTGAGGTTCTATTTCTTCACCCCTACCATGGTGATGACCCCACAACTCGCTCAGCTTGCACAAAAGGGACCTCGCGAATCGGAATCCGCGAGACACCAACGCACACACCCCTATCACGCACGCCATAACCGCTGTCTCCTTTTCCTTACCCTTCATTTTTATGCTCTTGCCACAGTATTTCGAAGTGGTGATTTTTGTGCTCTTATCCACTAAAGGGTTAACCTCTTAGGCTTTGTCCTCTTAGGCTTTGTTCAATTTAGGGAGAGCAATGGGATGAATTTGAGAATATTTAAAGATAAATTTTTGTTGTTTATTTGAGTGGATTTGGAGGTAAGTGAGAGTGAATTTGGAAGTAAATTTTTTTAATTTATCACATCAATCAAATTCTACTCTAATTCTCACAAACTTCATTTCCAAATCCACTCTCACTCACCTCCAATTCCACTCAAATAAACAACAAAAAATTTACTTTCAAATTCTCTTAAATTCATTCAATCACTCTCTTCAAATCTATTTAAATTCATTCAAACAAACAAAGTGTTAGCGAACTCGAATCTATTCAAATTAATGACTCGCTAAAGTTCCGTTTTCATAATCGATCACCTACCAATATAAACAAATATGTGAAAGTCTTGTTAATTGGAGAATACAAAACTTTGTAATAGAACACCAAGAAAGATCAAAAGCCTTGAAAACCGAAAACTTCACCATTTACAAAACAATTCTTGAATAATAATTAATTTTTAAAAATAAAAATGTTATTTACTATAATAAATAATTTAGATACTGATGTATAAACTTAAACTTTTTTTTATATCTAAATAGTCACTATATAATACATATCTAAAAATATATTGACAATATAGACTGATATATAATTAACCTATGAGTCTTTAATCATGTCTTTAATTTTGTGCAAAATGAGATTTAGTTAAGATAAAGGCTAAAACATTAGCATAATATTAGATGAAGTTAACCAAGTAATTAGATACATGAATGGGAAATGTTTTTTTAACAACTTTTTCTGATAACATTTTAACAATGTGACTTGTGATTGGTTCATTTTAAATATTTTGTTTAAAAATAAATTCAATTGGACCAATAGAATAATGACATGTGTTCGTTGTAAAAAAAATTATTATAAAAAAGTTGTTAATATATGAAGGTCCTAAACACAATATAAATAACACAATAAATAAAGTAAATTAATTATATTTCATTATTATTGGATTTAGTGTTATCTAACAAGTTGACTTAAACGTGTTAAAGTATCTCTTAATTTCTTTAATAGTCAAAATCTTGATAGCTAATTTTGAAATTAATTTAAAATATAATTCACAAACCAATAATAATTTTTTATTCATAATAAAGATTATTTTAGATACTAAAAATTTTAAGTTTATAAATTGATATTTAAATTAATTATTATAATAACTGTTTCAGATGTGAGGTTAATGTCAACTGTTCAGTCTTTTACGTGTCATCCAAAGTCTGAGTTTTGTTTGGTAAGAGTCTCTTGTGTGTCCAAACTGCTTAGATGATATCTGCCAAAGATACTTTGATATCAAAGTCAAATAAATTTGAGTAAAATGGTTTAAAGTTGATCTATTTGGTCTTGTTCAAATTGTTTAGTCTAATGAACTGTCGTTCAATCTATCGCATAAACGTACAGACTTAATGACTTGTCGTATGATTGATTAATCATTGTAATTTGTTACTGACTTGATGATTAACTGTCAAAGTTATAGTATATCCAACATTTACACAATAATTTTTATCTATATAATTGATTGTTATTTAACTTTTTTTATAGTGTACTAAGAAATATCAAGATAGAGAAACTAGGATAATGATACTTTGACAATATTTTAACATCATCTACATGTCATTCTGTGATTGATGCATGTTGATGTTTATGATTATTATTATTAATTGTGGAGTAATTTTGAACCAATCACAGAATGACACGTAAATGATATTAAAATATTATTAAAAATATTGTCAGAGTATCATTATCCATTAAACTATAGCATGCACCTAATCTTGAACTAGAGAATTGGCAATGTCATCACAGTTAGTGTGACGAAAAGTGATGTTTCAGTTGTTGTTGTAAGAGCCCACAATTTAGATGAGAGCAACAAAGAGGAATGGTCTTGCCCATTCATCTTCTATCCCAAAAAGATGAAGAAGAGACAACATAGATAGATATAATAACCAATAAATCATTTTAATTTTTGAATTTGTTATAAGTAATTGAACTAGTTTTTACTATTAATAGTGCAGCTTTCAAATCATATACACTGTTAATTAATTTGGTTTTTAGCACTAGAAAAACTAACACTACAAAAAAAAAAATCATTATCTACAATAAAAATATATAAATTACTTACAAAATTCGTAAGTAATACAGTGAAAAAAAATTTATAAATAAATTAACCGTAACAAATATTACCTACATTTTTTACTTAAGATAATGACTTTTCTTAATTATAATCTACCCATAGATAATTTATTTAACATAAATTTAATATAATTAAATTTATGTCAAATAATATAAAAACTATAAATTATCATTAAAATTAATTTTTAAAATTATAATTATAAGATAAATTGATCTCTATGTGTAAGTATTTATTTTAATGATACAAATCTCTTTTTTTTAAGAGTTATTTCACCTTAGGATAAAAATGATTGAATCATGAAAGTTATAAGATATAGAGTACTCATACTTTCAATTAAGGATATCATAGTCACGAATCATTAGAATTGAAAATAAAATTAATTAAAAAATTTTAATTTTAAGTATTATTCTATTTATTTATTTATTAAATTTCGAAAAATAAGTTTATTCATAAAGTACATCTTTTAAGAACTTTTTATTTTTGATAATTTTGAATCACTGATTTGTTTGATTATTACAATTGATGATTTCCTCTTCAAATATCTCATGATAATATTAAAAATATTAAATTTTGTTTATAGAGACTCACGTTTAAGTAGATATTTTTTATACACAGACTGAAAATCAGTTAGTATCAATACTTTAATAAAGTACATGTTTATCATTCGTGTAATTATGCACCGGTTTCCCGTCCTATCTGCATGATGGTGGCTTTGTGGAGGACACGTAAGCAAGGGTGCTACGTGCTGAAATTTTCCTACTATTGTTTGCAGGTTGGCAAGCATTTTCTTGTTACCAGAAATTGCATGTGGATTCTTCTTTTAACATGCTTTTAAATAACTCAACCTTATCACGAAATTAAAATTTATCCATATATAAAATTTTGGTGTACTTTATATTCTGAATTTTAAAAATAATAAATATAATTGTTTAAAAAAAATTAACCTAGGTTACAAGAATTACATTCCTTTTATTTTAAAATTTGAAGATGAAAATATATTAAAGTTTAATTAATTTTAATTTTATATCTGTAACATGCCAAAAATACAACAATAAACTATATAATAGAATAATTACATTTAATAATATTTCAGTTCAGTCTTACATTAAAGTAGAGCGAACGCTCATGGCCGAACGACCTTACATAAAAGAGTTATAAAAGTAATTAAACAGGTTAAGAAAGTTTAACCGAACGGTTTATAAAACTCATACCGAACGATCAAAATGAAATCAAAAGGGAAGGTGATCGAACGACCACCTTTCTATACTAAACTACTGACCGAACGTCCTATTGTTCGGTCTTTACTTCTACCTCTACCAAATTTTCTTCTTCCAGCAGCTCGTCTCCTTTTGCTCACATCCATGCGGATGATCATTGCAATGACAAGGACGGACGTACGAAACAAGACATGACAAGAAAAACACAGAGTAAGCTTATGTAATTTAATTCATGCATAAACATACATTTCAACCAATTCAACACACAAGGTACATTTCATCATACATATACGAAGCCTATTACTAGACTGACTGTCCGGACTGTATGAAATCTGTGTAGGTACAGGCGTTCGTGCACCCAGGTGATGTAGTAATTGGGATGCCCTCAACAGCTGCCACCCGAGGTTAGCCCTATCTGTCCAAAGTAACCCTAAGAACTAGGACCTCCTGCCGTTCCCCCACATGACCTACCCTCCTCTACGTGAAGACGAGTACTCACGGAACATCAGGATGAACCACCAGCTTAGCATACCCACAGTCATACTTTACAAATTCCAATATTCATACATGAGTCGTTCCTCCCCGGAACGCTCATCCATAATTCACAACATTTCCATATCACATTTTCTTCATCTTTCATTAATAAACATCTCATTGAACCAACTTGTACAAAGATTCATGAGGATTCCAAATAACGGACGTTCAAACCGAACTCAGAACGAGACCGAACACAGAGCGAGACCGAGAGATCTCAAATTCAAGAATGGATTTAAGATTAAAGGGTTGATATCGGGTTGAGGAAGATAACGAGTACAATCATAAATCGCCATAAACTAATGGAACGAACGTCCATTACACCATTGAGCCAATTAGGTGAACTGACTCTTGAGAATTTCAATTAAACATCAAAAGACCAGACCAAGAACGAAGACTCCAGAATGAAACCCATGACTAAGGATATTTCAAGACATTCAAAACTAATGCTTATAATGATTCACATGAAGAAACCGAACACTTGTGAATACTTAGATTAATTGAATTTAGTATTAAGAAATCCCAATGTCAGTCAAAGACTGAACACTATAGTGAGCGAGCCCTAGAGAGCTTGAACGAACGCTCGTATTAGGAAGTTTAACTTAAGGAGATAGAACGAGTGCCTGGTGTAAGAACAAACACTTGTTTAGGACGAACACTTGGTATGAGACCAAATGCTACTAAACTAAAAGAGAAGAGGCTTGATAATTATACCTAGATACTATTGGGATAGTGTTTACGAATAACTACAATATATAACTACAATATATAATTACAATATATATATATTTATAACAGGACACCGAGACACAACTATACTTGGTCGAACGCTCAAGGATAGTGACTCGAAATGCAGACGCTCATCCTCAAATAGGATTCTTTCCAAATGAAAGAATCCACCACTAACCAAATTCACTAGAAAACCGAACGGTCAAGGACCGTTCAATAACGAACGTACACTTTCTTAGGGAAAATTCATATCAGGATCATTTATATTCCAACTCATTCCTTAACATATATATTCATAACTTTATACATTCATATCAAAATCAATTTGCATACTTCATACAATCCATAACTCAGTAAATAATCATATTCATACTTTATATACATTCAATCACTCAACAACATGCATTAATTATCAACGAACGTACAACGAACATACAATTAAATTAAATAAGCTTCCCTTACCTCTGAGCATGAACGAACGTCCTAAAGGCAGATTTTGGTTCGCCTGACTACAAATCTTTCTACTCTCAACGCTCAACAACTCTTCAAACTAAACCAAACAACATAAAATTAATAATGGTTCAAACCAGATGACAACATGCAACCAGAACTTTGTTTGCATGTACCAAAAAACGATCGGCTAAGATAAAGAAACTTACCGGTTTCAGAACTCGAAACTGTTCGGTTCAAAATGAAGTTCTGGACGCCGGAAGTGTTTCTACGGTGCCTGAACGGTGATCAGAGAAGAGAAATGGTGAGTTTTGGTAGAGAGAAGGGAGAGCTTTTTAGAGAGAAGGAGGAGAAAATGAGAAATTCAGAGTTTTGGGGAAGAAGGGTGCATGCAAAAAGAGTGGGACAGAAGTTTCAGAAAAATCAGTTTTGCTTCCCACGTCAAAACGAACGTCCGCTCATCTGCTGACACCTGCCTTCCATTATCTGATTTCCAAATCCTCGTTGCTTGACACCTGGCGTCCGTTCAAAGGGATTTTGGGTGCGTTTTTAATGAGGTCTGACAATATCAAAATTCATAAATTAAAAACATATTTAATTTTACAAAAAGTATACAAATGAAAAATATATAATGAAAAGAAATGTTAAATAAAAGGGATGATCTAAATGAAATAGAGTATTAGTAAGCGATTGTGAAGGATAAATACTTTTTTTATATCATTAAATTTATGGTAAATAAATATTTATATTAAAATAAATTATATTTTGTTTAGAATTTCCAAATTATACTAGTAGTTTTTAACAGCACAAAAGTGTACTGTAAAATATCTAAATTGTTTTATGATAGTGTTTGGTACGACTGTCGCGGTCATACAAATTTGATACACGAAATTAATGCAGTATAGTCTAGGATTTGACTCCTAGGTCGTCTCTCGAGGACCAATTTATGGTTCAGTTTCAGATCAAACACGTAGTGGGAGGGGTTTGTAAAAGTTTTTGGATGCAGAAAAATAAAATTTAAATTAAAAGTGAAAATTTAAATATAAAACTGAACGTAAATTAACTAGTGCAGTAAAAAAAATAAAGCTGAGAACCATCAATCACAATTTGAAAACATAAATTGAAAATGAAATATTTTGGCATAATTAAAATTTGCAACTTGAAAACCGATCAGGAAATTGGGTGAATTAAATGAGCAAAAATGATATTTGCAGTGAATTGGAAAATGACAGAGATTGGATTCAAGATTTAAACATTCAATGGAATTGTAAACAAAAGGTAATTTGCAGATGAAAATCAACAACATCAACTAAGAAACAGAGTCCAAAAATTCTTCACTGAAATAAAACCAAATTCATTACTGGACATCACTGGAAACAAAACCCCTAAACCTCCCAAGGGGAGGGGGAAAATGAACTTCAGAACAGAAACGTAAATGGTACTTCCTAATCTACTCCTAAAATCTGATGCCTTGCTTCTCTGCTGGACATGACTGGTGCGTCTACCGTGAAGTGCCATGCCTCTAGATCAACTTCCATGAATCACCATGCTGCTGCCAACGTGCTGTACGTTGCTTGCTGGACATGCTCCAAGCTGAGGCACCTTGTATCTTTTTTCAGCCGTAACAAGTTCTTCACCTTCTCTTTGCTAGCGTGGAAGTCCAGCCCTTTCATGTGTACCACTTCAAGCTAGAATAAAATATTCTTTTGTGGCCAACATCTTTTCTCTCATCTCCAAACGTGAACTTCTTTCCTTCATCGTGACCCCTAATGTCATCCTTTATGCTCTTATAATAATATTTCCTTTCTTAGTGGCAGCCCTATGCATTCTACATTTTGAATTGGACCGCATGAATTTTGCCAAGCCCTCACTAAATGCATTTCAATAAAACCGTGAGTGGTGGCCCCATGATTTCCCTTTCTCTTTTAGCAATATTCTTCAAGCAATTGGACATGCAAAACTGAGCAAGGGATCCCATGTGTCCAATTATTGAATTGAGAAATCAGTAAGTGAGCTCCTTGTTCCGTGAGTTTCTTTTCCAAATCTAAGATCCACAATTAAATGCTTAAAGAAACCTGCACAAGTCGTGACCAACTTCAATAGAATTCAACATTTATTTTTTTATTTGCTTTCACTAAACCGTGAATGGGTGTGTGGAGTGTATATTTCCCAAACCAATTTTACTTCTTAAAAATTCTAAGAAGTGAGATATTTCTAAATGTCCCAAAATATAATTCCAAAATTTTATCTGCAATTGATAATGTAAATAATTACTTTCAAACAATTCAAATTAATTAAAATAAGAATTTCTGATTAAATTGAGCGTAATTAGCAAAAACAGAAAAATACTGGACAAATAAGCACAATTCCCCGATTAATTTTAGCACAATAAACTAACTGAAGTGAAGAAAATAATGATTCATCAGTGTTAAACAAGCAAGTTAATAGAATAACCATTCTTAACTTTAAGAAAATTAGTCTGTACTTAAAGGAGATTCAACTGAATAAAACGTAAGACAATCATTGGTATAATTTAGCTTTTATTTTAACATATAACTATATTATATTTCAAATTATTTATAAATAAATAAATTTTTGTTTCTAATTATTATTATTATTATTATTAATATTATTATTATTATTATTATTATCCATCCCATTATATAACAATATTTTCTTTTTTCTCAAGTAACTGCTTTTTAAAATTAAAATAATTAATTTATCAATTGACCGTGTTCAAAATTTAACTATTTTTTAAATTTTTAGAAATTTAAGTACATTTTAAAATGATTAAATATATTTTTAATTTTTAATTTTTAGTAAAAATTGAAATTAGTTAAAATTTTGAATCAATTTAATTTTCATCTTTAGAACGGTATAGATTTAGTCATTTTAACAAAATTTTATTAACTTATTTGATGTTTCAAATACATTTTCCAATTAACATTGAAGTGAAAATTTGTTAAACGATGTAAACAACTCAAATCTAACAAAATTTAGTTAAAAAAACTAAATTCATGTATTTTTAAATTTAAACGACTAAATTGAGTTAAAGTTTTGAAGAATACCTATTTTCAATTTTCAATGATAGTTAAGAAACAAAAAATATATTTAACCCTTTTAAAATTAAAATAAATATTTATAGAAAAATTATCTATAAAATAAATGAAAATTATCCTTTATTATAAAAACTATTTATATTTAATGATTATAATCTTATTCTTTTTTTTTATATGTTGATGTGGCTATTTCTTACAAATATATAATAATATATATAATATATATGATAATTATACTAAAGAAGCTTATGTTATGTGAGAAAATAATACTCAAATTATTCTTAAAGTAGTTTATTTCTCAAAATTTTATAACAATTTTTAAAAAAATTATATTTAAAAAGATAAATTTGTTAAGGAATATCAATAAACTATAAAAAAATATATATCAAATTATCAAATATTATATCATTAACACGTGGGTCATATACTTTATTATATAAATTCATAAGTTTTATTTGTAAATTATATTCACTAGATATATTTTTAAAATTACAAATAATATATTTTCCTAAAACAATATTATTTTCTTTCCAATTTCAATGCTATAAAAAGTGTTAAATTATTTTCATTAATTATATTTGAAATCAAATGATTAATTAATCTATATTATCAATCCTTTTATCTTAGATGCTACAATTTAGACACTACATTTTTTATAATGTTAATTCATTCGTTCAAAATAAAAAATAATAATTTATATTACTAACTCTTAATTATTAAAGTTGACTCAATTTTATTATTTTTTTTCTACTCATTCGACGTACTCACATCATCTATGTATAGGAATATCTTCCATTTGTAAATATATACTTTAAGATTAAATGAAGATTTTCTTTGAAATATTACACGGTTTAGGAGTTTTTGGTTCTTATCTCTTTCTCAAGTGGTAAATCTTTTTATAATTATGTTTTATATGTTAATTCTTAGATGGACAAGTTCTTACTTCTTTTTTATCTTAATCCATTTTTACTTTCATTTATTTACTTGTTAATGTTTTTCCTTTTCATTTTAATGAATGTCACAAGCCATTACCATGGTTACGTGCTTTTTACACCTTTTTGAGTTGAACAAGATTCCAACCTTAAAATGTTTATATCAATCTTTTCGTCCATTCTATTATGATCTTGAATGTTTTACTCTTAAATCATCTAACAAGGTATTGGTCATAGGTTGGATCTTGCCATCATCAATGTGAATGATTAATCTTCATTGGTTGTAGGTCTTTTCACAAATCAAAGTCATGAACAAAAGAAATCACCACAATAGCTACTCAAATGTATCAAATGCAACGAAAAATGCAGACACAACTATATTTATAGACATATTCTCAGAAACAACAATAGGTACATGATGGAATCCGTTTAGGGAACTAAATGGAGATCCATGAATGGAGCATAAACTTAAACTAAAGCTAAGAGATTGAAAGAAGAAGAAAGACTTTCAAGCTTGTTCTTGCTTTCCCTTAAGTCTTAGAAGACATTGAACCTCTCAAAAAGAGCCATGGTCAATGAAGATGGAAGAAGATGATGGAGCTTGAAGGATTCTACTCTTATGGAGGATCAAATTTTAGTCTTTTTCTTTATCTTAAAACACTTTTTGTAAATATGTAATATAACTCATATTTAGGTCTTGTATTTGGCCAAGACACTTTGTTTAGCTTTGTTTTAGACGCTTAATAGCTTTTACAGTAAAGTAGCACACCATAAACCTTGATATAGGTGAATATGCACTTAAAATGGGTCATAGGAAGCCTTTGGAACATGTCAACATCAAGGAAGGCTCCTAGACATTGAACTTGAACGGTAGTTAGGGGGGAAGACGCCCATTCCTCCCCTCTTGCCATAGGAAGCTTTTAGTTCCTTTCTAGTGCATTGGATGCTAGCCTACTCCTTCACCTATAAAATGAGAGACAACCTTGTATAATTTTTTAGAACTATTTTGAATGTTAGAGTTTCTTTTCCAAATTTGCATGTCTCCTTCTCCTTAGTTCTCACTCTAAGAAATGTCTTTCTCTAGACTTCTTCTTAACTTCTCCTTCATGGTTGGCCTCACCTCCTAGAAGGACTTCTACCAAGATCATACAACACCAACATCTTCATCTCTTCATCTCTATTTGCTTCCTCTACTATCATTGGTCATATGGAGTCCATCATTTGAAGAAGTTTCATCAACCAAATTGGAAGATCATCTTATGTTGAAGAAGCATCCTCAAAGCAACCTCCATTAGTACAACTACAAGTATAAATGGAGGCACAAATACAATAGGTGCAAGCTTAGTTAAAGATATAAGCAGATATGTAGTCACAAATGCAAGCTCAAATGCAAGCATAAGTAGAAATACAAACACTTTTACAACAAGTGCAAGCACAAATGGAGTTTTTCAAGACAAATATTTATTGCATTAAAAATATCATCACCACTATCAATAAAATGCAAGGAGAATAAGAAAATGAAAGGTCATGGCATTGTTTCTTTTTTGTTTTAATCATGTTAACAAGTGTGATGCTAAAAGTCTACTTTTATTTTGTTCTTGACTTCGAGTGTTTTGAATATGGTAAAATTTAACATATTTCTTACCAATTGTTTGGCTAAACTTATTACATTTTTTATTTAATATTTTATATATATATATATATATATATATATATATATATATATATATATATATATATATATATATATATATATATATATATATATATATATATATATGACATACATTTGATGAGTACAAATAAGAGTATGCAACTTTTTAGTGGGTTTATCTAACACAATTTGTTACAATTTTGCTAAGAATTAACTAAGGAGAAGTTGTTACAATTTGTTATAGATTCACTAGATGGTAGCTAGGAAATATTTGCTATATATTTATTAGGAAATAACTTGGGATTGTTTGCTACAAATTTATTAGGAAAAATAGCTATAGATGTGCTAAGAAATAACAAACAAATTTTATAGCTAACCTATGAGGGTATTAGTATGCTTTCTTTACTTGATTTGTGAGGTGTTTTGGGCGGGATCACTATTGAAATTGTAAGGAAATAATGAGATAATAGTTCCTCGTTAATTAGCTACCTATATTTAATTAGTGACAAAAAAATCTTTGGTATTTTCTTATTAATCCTTTGTAGAATGATTTTATGAAGGATATTAACTAGACATTGTTTCGTTACAAATACGTTATTTTATTGTGATGTAGGAACATTGACTTTTTGCTTGTCATGTAATGTGATAACTTACTATCTAAGTATTATTACAAAGATTTCCTTGGTACGATTAAGCATATTGCATCAAGAATTATTTTACTTTTTGGGATCAAGATAAATGTAGATAATTTCTTATTAGGTACTGCGGGCTTAGACACAACACTTTTATTTTTTTTATAGATGATGCATGTTTTTTTGTTTCCTCATTTTCAAAGTTTAATCTTATCTTATATGAAGGTTTTCAAGACGATCTTATTAAAATATTCAATCTCTTCTATCCTTTTGTAGTAGAGAATATGACTTTTCTCATATTCAAATTCTCTAAAATTTGGTCATCTGATTTTAGGAAATGGTTATTTAAAGACAATATTTTCTCTTAAAACTTTAACTTTTGAAAAGAGAGATTCATTTTTATGTTTTTCTTTTTTTAAAAATTTAACTAAGACTATCTCTTCTTCAAATTTTTAATCCCTTTATTTAGTTTTAAAATTTTCTTAAATAAGTCTTTTCTTCTTTTGAGGTGAAATTGTTAATTAAATAGACTAATATTTAAGACTCCAACTTGTTTTTTTAAAGCCTTAGGTCTCTATTTTTTTTTTCTATTTTCTATGAGGTTTAGAAAGAAAAGATGAATTGAAATGAAGCTCATGACATGCTTCTATAACAAAATACAAATTAGAGTACTTTATCTTCAAAATCATCATATAATTGATCAAACAATGTACTTTCTTAGAGATCTAAATTTATTCAATATGGTTTTGAAATTTATTAAACATGCTTTGTAATTTTTTTTCATTTCCCTCCCTATTAAAGAGTTCATCTTAATGTGTGAGTGAATTGAGCTTATTTCTATTTTGCACCCTTGAACATGTGTACCTTCAAGTACTTTTTTTCTAACAATGCATTACAAAGATTGAAGTTGAGTAGGTATCAATGCTTTTGCTCATTTGTCGATATAATAGGCTCACCATCTTTTTGTATTGGAATATATCTATCATTAGGGGTGCTCAATGGTTTGGGAGGCCTAACACAAACTTAAAAATAAAGTTTTTTTATTTACTAAATAAAATAATTTATGTTAAAATGTAGCATAATTTCATTTAAAATTTATTTTTTGAACTTTATGAGACTTTTTTTTAGGTCTAAAGCAATTAGTACTAAAGAAATTTTTTGAAGTCTTTTTCTTGGAGGCCTAAAGTAAAGGTTTTACCTGTTTAGGTCTTAAACTGACCCTATCTATCATTCTCCACCACATTCACTGTGTCAATGTAGCAAGACTCTAAGAATACAACCATTTATTAAACGAAGACAAAATCAAAAAATTTAGTTTACAAAACGAATTATATAACTCTAGCTTCTTATTGTAAATAGAAATATGTAATCTTTATTAGATCCAAATAAATATTTTCACAAATACTTTTTCTAAATTATAAATAGTTTAATTTTTTTTTATTTAAGGAGAAACTTTTGTAAATTTAATTAAAAGTAACCATTTTAAGGAAAATGTTGTAGTGAGGTTCTACCTCATATCCAAATTTAATTTCAAAGGTCAATTTTTTAAATATATTATTTAATAATTTTCTTAGTAAATTATGGTGGTCATTCATTTGTATTTCTTTCAAAAAAAAATTATTATCTTGATAAATGAAGGAAAAATTGATATTAATTATTTTAGTATTACGAGTGAATATTTAAGTGTTTAATATAATATCATGTTATATCGCTATTTTTTGGTAAGATGTGAGAGTAAATGATAATAGTCTCTTCCTCAAACAAGGTTAAGCCAAAACAAGAATACGAGCCTATGGTGGGGAATGGTGTGGAAGTTGGTGATGGATGATAAGATATGTCACGATTTTGGTGTGTTTGTGGTGGGATGGAAGTAATTGATGATTTTCTTGAGAGATTGAACCAACTCTAGAGAAGGGTGGCTAGAGGAGACTACATGGGATTCTTTAGCCTTAACTTAAGAAAATATATGGTTGCACAAATATTTTGGCAACATAACATTATAATTATCTAAGTGATTTTACATGGGGAATATACCTCTATTTATAGGATAAGGTGTCTCCAAAATGTGTGGACACAAAACCCTAAAAATGCTACCTCAGTGCAAATCCTAAAAACATTTCTATCTTAGTGAAGAAGAGAAGGACATGTGACCACTAACTTTTATAAAAAGTCTTCACTGCTAGAGTGTTATATGGCCATTACTCTAGCAAAAGCTTCTCTACTAGAATTGTGACACATGGCTACTTTTCCTAATATGGGATGCCCCCTCCTTACGTTGTCCACCGAGTTAGGTTAAAAGCTTAATCATTCAAGATTAACTTAATTTAGGCACAAATTGGGTGACCAAAAACCTTATATCAGTTGGTCTTTAATATAAGGCCTAAAAGGAAATCCTACAATACTTGACCCTTAATACAAGGCCTAAATATTCCTAGTTTATTAAAGATGCACCATGGTGGCTTAAGAGAAAAAGCATCACCTTACATAGATGACTCTAGCACTGCTTGAATGTTCTTAGGTCATGGCTAGGGGTATGCCATCATCCCTCCCTCTTAAAAAGAATTTCATTTCAAATCTTCAAGTTGTCATGTGAACATCCTTCCTCCCTTTGGAGATGTTTGACTTTCTTTCCCCGGGATCAAATACCCTTCTACAAAAAACAAGAGACAAAGTAAGTGTTATTAGAGTAATCACCCAAAGGATGTATCTCTCAAGGACCATACACCTTTGATCAAATGAATGATCAAAGCAATGGAGTTTAGGGACATTTTTATTTAAGCTCTTGTTTGTCTTATGTTGAATGCATGTGCTTTTGGAGTGACTTCCCTTTTCAACACAAGGTCTTATTTGGTCTTGTCTTTATATTCTACTCTTATAATATGGAAATAAAACTTCTTTTGAATCTACACACAACCCTTTGGTCCTTAATATGAGTATTTTTTTTTGTTGGAGCACTTATTGGACTTGTGTGTCTTACTTTGACACTTTGAACATTTGATTTCAATTTTTTGTGTGTAAGTGTCATCCTTTTCTTTTACTCTCTTCTTTCTCATTTGTACTTGGTCCTCTTCCACTTGAGAAAGTATAAGAGGATGAAGTACAAACTTTCTATCCTTATAGGTGAAGGTTACCTCGTTGGTATAACAATGGTGTATGGTTTCATTTTCAAAAAACCAAGACCTTCCCAACAAGATGTGACAAACTTCCATAGGTACTATGTCACATAGCAAATTATCCTCATAATTTCCTATGGAAAAATTAACCTCCACTTATTGGTTAGCTATAATGTCCTTACCATCCTTAAGCAATTAGAGTTTATAAGGTTGTGGATGGGGCAACATAAGCCACTATCCACAATGAGAGAACATGTATTTTCTAAAACTTGATATCTTGTGTGAAAGATGTTCTCTCTTTGGGTTAGTTATTAGGGACTAGGTTAGTTATGCAGAGTTCTTCTTATCATAAGAAGATCCTCATTGCAAGGGTAGGCATGCTCACTTTTGTTCTTACATTCATTCTCACACTTACTAGGGCTCTTTTGATATTGAATACTATACACATCAATACCCCTTAAAATCATGGTCCTTTTGGTGGGGCATTGGGATGAAATGTGACCTCTACCAAGAAACTTAAATTTTTTTTAATTAGTGTGCATGTGTGATGATATTCCCTCCCTTGGTTTTTCTTTTCCTTTCTCCTTCCCTAGGTTCCTAGAGGATTCTTCTTCTACCACTTGTTTTCCCTTTCTCTTGTAGTCTTTCTTAACATACGAGCTTAAGTGGCCAATTTTCAAACTTTTTCTCAAATGTTGTTGCTATACTTGTATGAAAATTTGTACCAAATCATTAAGATCTTGGTAGGGAAACAAATCCATTTTATCTCTAATGTCAAGATTGAGACTACTTAGAAATCTAGAGATGGTGATTCCTTCTTCTTCCTTAATTCCCACCCTCAACAAGTAGAGTTCCATCTTTTGCCTATACTACTCCACACTAATGCTTCTTTGTTTGAGCCTTTGGAGTTTGTCCATAAGCTCCCTATGATAGTCAGAAGGTATGTATCTTTTTCTTAAGTCACTTTTCAAGTCATTCTAATATTGGACTTGAGGAAAATTAGAGAGTCTTCTTTCTCTTACTAGGGAAGTCCGAGAAGTCCACCCAATACATGACATTTCCTTGAAAGCTTAAGGTGGCTAAGGTAACTTTCCTTTCCTTTATTATTTGATGGAACTAAAAAGGTGTTTCCACTTTCATCTCCCCATCCAGGTATGCCTCTACACCATCTTTCCCATGGAAATGAGGAAGGTCTACTCTTTTGGTGCATGCTCTCTTTCACGCTTCCTTCTATGCACTTTTGGTAGAGGAGGTTGTTGATGAATTGGCAAGTGTACCAAATCGCACAAGTAATATAAAATGGTAAGACCAAGTATCGTATCCCAAAGGACTCTTGACACTAAACAGTCGTGTGATAACTCGATTAATTAAGACTTAAAGAAAATGAGATCATTGGTTTCAGATTCAAAGACAAAAAATTAAATATGAATGCAGTCTGATCAATAACATAATAGCACAATGATAAACAGATGTTGTTTAATATGAGATGAGTATGTTGTTGAGGTTAGATTTCACCAAGTTCCCTCTCATGTATGTAAGAATTCTTCTTTATGCATTAATGTTAACGTCACTCACTAAATCACTTAAACCCAATCCCTCAGTGAAATAAGCATGTCCTTAATCACCAGTTCATGCAATTCCTAGCATTCCTAGTAATTAATTGTGAAGATCAAGAGCTTTAAAAGGACCAAGACTCATACCCTCATCCCTAAGAAATATTACTCTTGGGAGTAATTCAACAAGAACCTGAATTGTAAGGAACCTCCCAACACTCATGCAATCCATACATCATGCTATGAATGAGTTAAACAAATCATGTAATAAGCACAGATGAATTCTCTAACAATTAATGAAAAAACATATGTTATTGAGAATCAATTCAAATACATGAGATTTCACAAGGTTATATCATCCCCCAACAAGAAATAGAGTTTATTTCACCATAGACATGGTGAAACTAGATGAATAATGGAAAAGCATGAGATAGCAAAACCCTAAAAGTAGAGGATGGAAGCTCCCGCATCCAAATCCGCCTTCAAAGAGGGGAAGAATGTGCTGTTGTGCTGCTCCAGCCAAAGATACCAATCCTAGGACGCCTGAGTCCTTTAAATAGAGCGAAGACAGAACAGAAACAAAGCCCAGGCTCGTGTTACTGGCGCTCAAGCGCCCTACTTAGGGCGCCAGGGCAGTGAGCGGTGGTCTTCCACGCTTAAGCCTTACAGATGACACCCAAGCTTCGTGCCTCTTGATAACAGTTGAAAAACCGTTATTTTTATACTTTATTCTGATATTAGAAACAACCTTTATGACTTAGAAACTAGCTTGAAATCATGCTTTTGCTTAAGTTTTGGAAATAAGAGTGTTGGATGGGTTTTATGTTTGGTTTTCCTTGTTTTGGCAGGAATTAAGATGAATTAGATGAAAGAAGTTGAAGTAGTAAGGGCTGGACTCAGGAAAGGAAGTAAAAGTGCACAAAAGAAGAGCCGCAGTCACCGCTCAACGTAACTTTTACCACTGAGCGGAGTTCTGAAGCACCGCAGTCACCGCTGAGGGCCAAAACTGTAGCTGAGCGCCATTTAGAAGAACCGCACTTACCGCTGAGCGCCATTTAATTGGGCTTGGGCCTATTTTCTGTAAATTTTAATAAATTATATAAGGGTTTAGTTGACCTAGGGTTAGTATCTTTGGACAGAAATAGGCGAAATCACACTTTCTTCACCCCTTGGAGGCGGATTTTGGATGCGGAAGCTCCTTTCTTCAAATTCTAGGGTTCTATCTTTCATTCTTTCATTGTTTTTCATCTAGTTTCACCATGTCTATGGTGAACTAAACCTCCATTGTTGTTGGGGAACCAATGTAATCCTTTGAAACTCTCATGTATTGAATTGATTCTTGATTATATAAACTTTGCTTCATTAATTGTTAGGGTTTTTCTTCTACACTCTATGCATGCTTTGTTTAACTAATTCAATTGCATGATCATTGATGTTATCTATATGGACACATATAGATAAATCTAGAACTGAGGAAATTCTCTCGGAAGCAATATTACCTAGACATAGGAATAGGAGGATCGATTGCCTTTAAGCTTCTGTGCGAATGTAATGCATGAATAATTGTTAGGGAGACAAGACATTGTAAACTAGTGATTAGGATTAGGCTTTCTTCACCGAGACATAGGGTTTAAGGTAAATTAGAAAATGACATTAACATTAATGAAGAAAGATGAATTCATGAATACATGAGAGTGGATAGGATAAATTGGAAACCCCAACAATATCATCATTCCATATTTTACATCAATCTCTTTTGCTTCTTTCAATCCAATTGATCAAAAACTTGCATTCATGTTTATTTTTCGCAATTCAAACACAATGATTTCGTTTACAAGTCTAATTTAATCAAGAAATCACATAACTGTCTAGGTCGTGAGTCCTTTGGGAAACGATACTTGGTCTTACCATTTTATTATTACTTGAAACGATTCGGTACACTTGCCGAAGTGTTAACACCTCTGGCGTTCAAGCGCCCAAAAAGGGGCAATCGGGCGGTGCACGATTCTCTTCTACGCTCAAGCCTCAGAGATGGCGCCCAAGCTTCGTGCTTCTGGCGCTCAAGCGCCCAAAAAGGGGCGCCTGGGCGGTGCACGACACTCTTCTACGCTTAAGCCTCCAAAAAGGGCGCCCAAGCTTCAAGCATTCCTCCCTTTTGGTGCTTTTCCAAGCCTTTCTGAGCTCCATCTCCTTAACACTTCATCCCTGCTTTCCATATTATCTCATTTTCTACAAAAACAAGGAGAATTAGTCATAAAACCATCAAATTCAACCTCAACTCTCTTATTCACACAACTTAACAAAAAAACATGATTCCAAGCAAGTTTCTAAGCAGAAAAGGGTGCATTTAGTATGAAAATTACATCACAAATAACAATATTTTCAACCGTTATCAGAGGTTGATAGTATTTATTGACAATTCTACTATCCTCCTCATAGTGTGTGAGTTGTGTGTGAAAGTTTTGAAGTTTCTCCTTGAATGGCTCTTAGTCCTCAATTTTTCTTAAATCTTTTCTTCTTTTTGTCTATGTATTCTTTGCTATTCTTATAGAATGGCAAGATGGGTACCCCTTTCAATATTTTCGTTTTCTTTTAGGATGGTCTCTTGCTTCCTCCAAAGTTTAAGTGATTTTAGTTCTTGGGACAAATTATTTAAAATTAGTGGGGCCTCTTTACTAAAATCATTTCCAATTTGGTAGAAAGGAGTTTGAGTCATGCTTAGGGTTTTTAAAAATATGTAATGCACAACAAACTTGTATTTCAAAAATAAATTCCTTAAGGGACTTAAGGAGGCAAAATAAGCTCAAGTTCACTTCCAGAAAAGGAAGGAGAATCATAAAGGATATACTTTAGATCCAAGCCTTTCTTAGCCAAAGTTTACCTCAAGCCCTCTTGCACCAAACTTCTCAAATGGAATTAGGTTTGATACACAAGTGGACACACACTAAGTTATAAATAATTAAAGAAAGTAAATAAATTAGATTATGCGGCCTAACGATAAAGTTAAAAGGTACTTTAGAACCTTCAAACCTTTACCAACTAAAAACATTTTCAAATATGGTTTAGAGGTTCTTATTAGGGGATGGAATTGAGCACCAAAGACTCCTCCAAAACACCTAACAAGACCGTAAGCTACAAGGCAAAGCAAGATAATTTTACAACTCAAAAAATTACAATACAATCAGGTGTTTGTTCCTCTCCAAGGTGTTTCACTCATTCTCTTTTTGTATCCTCCTCAAGGCTCCAAGAAATAAATAGGTCTCCACCCCCCAAAGATGCTATCTTTAGGTTCGATTTTCCTCCAAAAAATTTTCTACACCAAAAATCAACTAAAATTGAGAGCTAAAAACCAAGGAAAAAGTAAATAAAAGCCAAAATGAACAAAAGCTCTTCAAAAGGGATTTATGTGAGACAAAATCGAGAATGATTAAGAAGACAAGCAAGAAAATAAAGGTTAGAAACAAAGTTAAGCACATAAAAGAGACACCGAAAGAAAGACACTAGAATGGATGTACAAAACAAAAATTAACTATAGTAGAAAATGAGTGTTTTTTGTCTTTACAACCAATGAGCTAATGATTTACTATGGACACTCTTTTAGCATCAAATACATGAATGCAAGGTTGATGGAGAAAGGCACATTCATGTTAAAATAGTGCACAAAATCAACATAAGAGTTCACACACAAAGTTAGTGGTAGTGGTCCCTTACACACTTTTGCTTTTCACTTTTTGCCTTTTATACTTTTTCTTTTGTACCTTTTATCTCTTCTCTTTTGTTTTGTTTTTCAGCCTAACATAAGTACCACTACACACCATAATGTTTTATATACTCTTTTCAGAAGCTCAAAAGTTCAAGCACAAAAAATGGAAGAAATCCTAAAATAATTAAAAATAGAGTATGAAACTTTAACAAACATATAAGAAAGTTAACTCTAAGAACTTTCCAAAGATCTAATGACAAGTATGAACTCAAAAATGTAAAGTAAAAACGTTCAAATGGATGTATATGGTGCAGTTTTGAAAACCAAGTTGAATATATATTTTTGTGATTTTGCAAAAGCTAGACTAAGAGAAAATGACATGTAGGGACTAACATGACTCTAGACAACATGAATGGATTTCAAAATAAAAAATGACCCAACAAACTTGATATGATCGAATGGTAACATGAAACAAGACTCAGCAAACATAAAAACACAACACAAATATATGGAAGCCTAAAGCAAGTATGCAAATGGTTCCAAAGAAAGAATACAATATTAGAACCATGAAAACACATAATTTGGACTTGAATATGAGACAATAAAGAAAAATCACGGACAACAAATAAAAGTAATAAGATAGGTAGGACCAAGAAACTTAGCTCTTGTAGAACCAAATCTCTTTATACCAAATGATAGCCTCCTCCTCAACCTAAGTTGGGTCAAAGCAAAAAAATGAGTCTATGGTGGAGAATAACGTGAAAGTTGGTGGTGGATGAGAAGATATGTCTTGGTTTTGTTGTGTTTGTGGTGGGATGAAGGTGGTTGATGGCTCTCTTGAGATGTTGGACCAACTCTAGAGAAGGCTAGAGGAAACCACATGAGATGCTCTATTGACTTGAGACAAGATATGGTTGAACAAATATTTTGATAACATAATATTATAATTCTCAAAAAGGGAGAGACGCCTCTATTTATAGGAGGTGTCTCCAAAATGTGTAGACACAAAACCCTAAAAATGCTACCTTGGTGCAAACATTTAAAAAGATTCAATCTTGGTGAAAAAGAGAGGACATGTGGCTACTTACTTTTAGAAAATCCTATAATACTTGGTTATTAATATAAGGCTTAAAAGAAAATCCTAACTATTTGACCCTTAATACAAGGCATAAATATTTCTAATCTACTAAAGGTGTTCCATGATAACCCAAGAGATAAAGTTTTGGTTCACCTTGCATAAATGACTCTAACTCTTTTTTAATGTGCTTGAGCCATAACTAAGAAATATGCTATCATAAAGAATACAGGACCCCTTATCAAATGCTCATTGAAACTAAGTATAAGAATGATAACAAATTATTGGGAGTAGAAATAAATGAAGTGATATTAAATTTGTTTGAGATTTTTGAGAATTTGTATTGAAAAAGAAAATGCTAAGAGAAATGTGCTACCATTAAAGAACAACATTGACTCTCTTAAAAAGAAAATAACAATTAGAAATTGAAAAACGAAATGTTAGTGAGGTGAAAGAACTAAATCTCAAACTCTAGAGATAGAAGAAAAATGTAACCAATAAATGAAACTAGTAAAGAAAAAACAAAATCAAAATTTCCAACTTCTTTTAAAGATTATCCTACGAGCAAACAACTCTGAAAATAACATGCAACTTTAATATCAATTAGAGTCACAAACACAAATAATTAGAAAAACACAAATAATTAAAGAAAGAGATATATACAAACTCACACAAACACACGTCACAAACTTAAATACAAACATAGATACAAACTCATACAGAGACATAAACACATATCGACTCAAGGTCTAAGCAAAGTCATTGCTTTAAGCTTTAAAGGAAAAAAATACATCAATTTTTTTTAAGTACTAATTACTTTAAATCTCTATGAAAAAAAATTTCAACAAACTTTTTAATATTAATTGTTTTAGACAAATATTATTTTTAAATTTGTTTAAAATCTTTTAAACCTTGAGTCGTTTTTGCAAAAACATACATAAAGTAGATAATACACAGACAAATATAGTTGTTCTGTTTTCGTTGTTTCTGGGGGTGTTTCGTTTCCGAAGAAAAAAAAGAGAGAAAGATGGAAATAGAGAAGAAATAAGTTTAGAAATGTGTAAGAATTGAGATTCGTTTAGTGTGGTTTGTCGGGGGTCAAGGGACATGTAGTTATGTTAAAAATAGACATGTTTTTTTTGAAGTTTGAAGCACGTAAGTTTATCATTGGTCGGTGAGGCGAGGGAAACAGTAATTTGACATTATCATTTGTAAATTAATTCCATTATACAACTACTTTTTTAATAAAATATTATATCATAATAAAATATCATTTTATAATTAAATATTATATTATAATAAAATAATAATTTATAATGTTGGAAGATGAGTCAACGAATCATTGCTACTGCTGAATTGCATGCACAGGGTAAAATCTAGAACTGCAAGGTCTCGTACTAACACTGGGAATGGTGTAATTTCTTGAAAAGCAAACAACCCTTATTCACGGACACTGCCTCGCTCCAAATCCCTTTCGTCTCCACACTTCAACTCTCAAAATGGCGGAAACCCCCAAAATCCGTTTCGGCTTCATCGGCTGCGCCGGAATTGGGCGCAGGGTCTCCCGCGCCGTCGCGCTCGCACCCAACGCTGTCCTGCACGCCGTCGGAAGCCGCTCCATCGACAAGGCCCGCGCCTTCGCCGCCGCCAACGGCTTCCCCGCTGCCGCCAAGGTGTACGGTTCATATGAGGCCGTCCTCGATGATCCCGAGGTCGACGTCGTCTACCTGCCGCTCCCCACCAGCCTGCACGTGTGCTGGGCCGTGCTCGCCGCCAGCAAGAAGAAGCACGTGCTGCTTGAGAAGCCAGTTGCTCTTAATGTTGCTGAGTTTGACGAGATCATCGCCGCGTGCGAATCCAATGGAGTGCAGCTCATGGACGGTACCATGTGGATGCACCACCCTCGCACCTCGAACATGAAGGAGTTTCTCTCCGACGTAAACCGTTTTGGCCAGCTCAGATCGGTATGGTTGTTTTTTGTTGGCATCATTTTCAGCTTTTCTTATTAAACACAAATAACACAACAAATTTTATTTTAAACTATGAAATATTTTGGGGGTAGATGAACTTTATCAGTAAAGATGTTATTGTTTTTTTAAACACCTATTAAACATTCATTCAGCACCAATTACATGATAATTTTTATTTTAAAATATGAAATAATTTAGGGTGAATAAACTATTAAAGTAAAAATATTATTATTTTATCAAGGGTAAAATTTGGTTGCATATTTGAAACCTTCTCTATTTTACCTTTTCATCTAAATCTGAGTTGCTTCATATTCTGGTTCTGTCTAATTGTTTTACCTTGTTGAACATCTATTTTCAAAGGGTCTTTTTTTTTTCTCCTATAGATTTCTTCGCAAATTTTATGACTGATTTTAATCTCAGTCACACGTAAGTAATCAAGGGAAATAAGGATCTCTAATGCATATTGATTGGACTACATGGCAGTTGTAAATGAAAAGACAGGTTAAAAGACATTCCTTAGAGACTTAGACTCTTGGCCATGTTAGTATTGGGGAGGGGGAGTGCTGTATTATGCATTAATGTTCTGCATTGACCATCATTTCTTTTACTTTCCCAGATTCACTCCAATTTTACGTTTAGGGCTAGTGCCGATTTTCTTGAGAATGACATTCGTGTGAAGCCAGATCTTGATGCTCTTGGTGCTCTTGGCGATGCAGGTTGGTACTGTCTTAGGGCAATACTGTGGGCTGCCAACTATGAACTACCAAAAACTGTAATCGCCTCGCGCAACCCTGAGCATAATCAAGTTGGGGTGATATTGGCTTGTGGGGCTACTTTGTACTGGGAAGATGGAAAAGCAGCAACCTTTTATTGCTCCTTCTTGTCCTACATGTCAACGGATATAACTGCTCTAGGGACAAAAGGAACGTTACATGTTCATGACTTCGTTCTCCCATATGAAGAAAATGAAGCATCATTTTATGTAGCTACAGAACCAGGTGTTGATGAAGCTGTTACAAAGTGGGTTCCACAGCCAATCAAGCATATAATAGAAACTGACATACCTCAGGAGGCTCTTATGGTAAATGAGCTTGCCCGTTTGGTGGCAGATATCAAATTCAAGAAAGCAAAACCCGAGAAGAAGTGGCCAACAATTAGTAGGAAAACTCAACTCATAGTGGATGCTGTGAAGGCTTCAATTGATAGGGGTTTTGAGCCTGTCCAGATTCAGGAGTGAGGTGTATGAACTGAGGTCTGTGTTCCTGCGGTGCATCACAAAAACAATTTCTGTTTTATGTATTATGAGCAGTTCATTGCTCATAAAAGAGGCATAAAGGGTCTGTAGACTCTTAGACAATTTTTCTGTTATTCACGTTATGTTTGTTAATAAAGATGTACTACAGATTGGGAAGGAAGTGATGATTGTGTGCGATGTATATATTACATTGTACCAAGGACAACAACAAACATTGAGTTATATAAAATAATTGACTATGGTAGATTATGATATATTATACAATGGGAAAATTCACCAAACTGATGTAATTTGTTTTCAATTTTACAAAAATGGACAATTTAAAAAGAAAATAAAAATCCGGATGCCGTATTTGTATGCACACTTTCATTGTGAAGTAGTCATGCTTTCTAGTAGGTAGGCCAACACGACTACAATGTTACTGGAACTTGCATGTTCTACACACGACTTTGATTAGCCTAATCCGTTTCTGGTTTTATTTATTTTATTTGCAGTATCCAGTGTTTTAAGATGAAGTCTAACATGCTTTACATGACTTTGGTGTTGTGCGGATTAAGCTGAATGACTTTAGTGCATTTGTTGTAAATTAAAGTAGAGTGTAAGATTAGAGGGAGACCACTCTTTCTTGTAGTTCGTGTTTTTCATACTGAAAAGGAAATCATGTAGCTTAAAAACTGTTTGTGGGTTTCTTATTTTTTAGGTGATCAGCTTGCAATTGCCAAGGAAACTGGCCGAAGGCTTGGGATGGGAACAAACAGGTACCCATCTTCATTACTTTGCAAGGATGATTTTGTTTCATCTGTTCCAGTTGATGAACTGATTGGGAAAGCTGATGGATTTGTTAGAGTATTTCCTGGTCTTGTCCAGGATAATAATAACCATCATGGTAATGGATAGCATCACACCATCACACATTTTTGTTTTAATCTATTTTAGACACCTTTTTTTGTTCAACATTCATGGCTTCTTTGCAAGCTGGCGGAATCAGTACTAACCTTCATGGTGACATGTTTATCAAACATTTTATTAATTTTTTCCTCTCTATTAAAGTATAATGCAATTTCTAGAAGAACGTAGAAAGCTCCTAAGATAGAAGAATTGAAATGTAATACAAGTTCTAAAATATTCTAGAAAAACCTAAGATAGGAAGAAAAATCAAGAATATTCTACATAGGTAAAAATCTAGAACATTTCACATAAGTTGTGGCTAGTATGTTTTAGAATAATCTATGGGTCTATAAATACCCATGAACTCTACCATTTGATGTATGAAGCCAATATCTACCATTTGTATGAGCCAACATTTACAACAACAAAGACAACTACAACACTTCTTCTAACTACTACTTCTACATTCTACTATCTCTATATTTTCTCTACCACGTCAACTACTCCTTTCACAACCTTAAAATACTAACAGTGGTATCAGAGCTACGTTCGGTTATCTACTAAGCGTAGATAAAATTTTCAACTACCTCAAACAAAACTATAACTCATTATACTAGTTTCAAATATATTCTCAACACATGGCTACTACTAATCAAACATCATCAATTCCACTACCTATTTTCAAAGGAGAAAATTATGATTTTTGGAGTGTCAAAATGAAGACATTCTTCCGCTCTCAAGATTTATGGGATATCATAGAAGAGGGATTCACTATTCTAGAAGACACCTATACTCTTACTGTAGCTCAAAAGAAGGAGTTGAAAGAAAACAAGCAGAAGGATTCAAGGGCTTTATTTGTTCTTCAACAAGCAGTTGATGACACAATTTTTCCAAGGATAATTGGTGCAACAAGTGCAAAACAAGCTTGGAACACAATACACGAGGAATTTCAAGGAAGTGATGAGGTACGCAATGTTAAACTTCATTCTCTAAGACGAGAGTTTGAATTATTAAGAATGAAAGAATCTGAAACCATTAAAGACTATTATTCTAGAATAAAAGAAATAGTTAGTCAGATGAGAGCTTATGGGAAAAATATTCTTGACAAAAAGATTGTTAAAAAAATTTTAATTTTTATTCCCCAAAAATATGATGCAATCGCAACTGCGATTGAACAAACAAAAGATTTGACTACATTATCAGTAACACAACTAATGAGTTCTCTTGAAGCTTATGAATAAAGATTGAAAAGGCATGAAGAAGACTCGGTTGAAAATGCCTTTCAATCAAAACTAAAATTATGGTCTCAGAATAAAGTATATGAAGGAAATAAAAGTAGAGAAGAAATTTCTAAAAATAAAGAAAATCCTAGAAGCTTCTCTATGACTCGTCAAGAAAAATATCCTCCATGTGGCATATGTAAAAAGCCAAGTCACTTGGAAAAAGATTGTTGGCATCATGAAAAACCTCAATACCACATTTGCAAGAAATTTGGTCACGTAGAAAAGTATTGTCATAATAAAAATAAGCATCAAGCAAACTTTGCGGAAGAAGATAATCAGGAGAAACTCTTATTCTACGCCAATCAAGAATCTCCTGGTAGAGAAGGAGGTTGGTACTTGGATAGTGGATGCAACAATCACATGACAAAAGATCAAAGCATCTTCAAAGACATTGATAAATATGTCAATGTCAAAGTTCGGCTAGGAAATGGCACCACAGTGGAGTCTCAAGGCAAAGGAACTGTCATGGTGGAGACAAAAAAAGGTACGAAATTCATCAAGGATGTTTTCCTAGTTCCAAATCTTAAAGAGAATCTTTTAAGTATTGGCCAAATGATGGAGAATGGATATTCTCTTCATTTTGAGAAAGATACATGCAAAATTTATGATAGTAAAATGATAGAAATCAGCCAAGTAAAAATGGAGAAGAGAAGTAGAAGCTTTCCTATAAGCTTCAAACCTGGAACTAATATTGCCATGAAGGTAGAAGTTGATGACTCATGGCTTTGGCATAGAAGATTTGGCCACTTCAACACACATGCCTTAAAGCTTTTATATCAGAAAAACATGATGAGAGATCTTCCATGCTTGAAAGAGAATAATGAATCATGCGAAGGATGTCTCCTCGGAAAACAACACCGATTACCATTCTCGACAGACAAAGCATGGAGAGCAAAAGACTTATTAGAGTTGATTCATACCGATATTTGCGGACTGATGAGAACACCTTCACATCATAACAACAGATATTTTATCCTCTTCATTGATGACTTCTCTAGAATGACATGGGTCTATTTCTTAAAGCCAAAGTTAGAAGTCTTCGGAGTATTCAAGAAATTTAAGGCCCTTGTTGAGAAGCAAAGTGGAAAACAGATAAAAGTACTTAGAAGTGATCGTGGCAAGGAGTACACATCTCACGAGTTTGACAAATTTTGTGAAGATGAAGGCATAGAGCGACAACTTACAGTTGCATATACTCCACAACAAAATGGCGTGTCAAAGAGAAAGAATCGCATAGTTATGGAGATGGCAATGTCAATGCTAAAAGAGAAAAACATGCCTAACACTTTTTGGGCTGAAGCAGTCTACACTGCAGTTTACATTCTAAATAGATGTCCAACTAAGGCAGTCCAAGACAAGACTCCTATTGAAGCTTGGAGTGGGAGAAAGCCATCAGCTAAACACCTACGAGTATTTGGGTCTATCTGCTTCATACATGTTCCTGATCAAAGGAGGCACAAGCTTGAAGATAAGACTATACGAGAAATATTCTTGGGATATAGCACACAATCAAAAGGTTATCAAGTCTACAACCTACAAACAAAAAAACTCATCATCAGTCGAGATGTTGAAGTTGATGAAAATGCTTCTTGGAATTGGGAAGAAGAAAAAGTTGTTAAATGCAACATTCTACTTCCAGTGCAGCAATCTCAAGAAGAAACTCAAGAAAAGGCAGAAAATTCAGGTATGCTTTCTCCACCTCCACAACAGGAAGATTCTTCACCTGAATCTAGTCCAAGAAGAGTAAGATCTTTGGTAGACATATATGAAACTTGCAATATAGCCATGATTGAGCCTAATTGTTATGAAGAAGCATCAAAGCAAGAAGTATGGGTCAAGGCTATGGAAGAAGAGATTAAAATGATTGAGAAGAATAACACTTGGGAACTCGTAAATTTCCCTCATGGAAAAGATATCATAGGAGTGAAATGGATATATAAAACAAAGCTTAATCCTGATGGAACTATACAAAAGCACAAGGCAAGATTAGTTGCTAAAGGCTACTCACAGCAACCAGGAATAGACTACAATGAGACATTTGCTCCAGTTGCTCTCTTAGATACAATTAGAGTATTAATAGCTCTTGTAGCACAAAAAGGATGGAACATCTATCAACTAGATGTCAAATCAACCTCTCTAAATGGAGTGCTCAAAGAAGAAATTTATGTTGAACAACCACAAGGCTATATCAACAAAGGAAATGAAGGCAAAGTACTAAGACTTAAAAAAGCATTATATGGCTTGAAGCAAGCTCCTCGAGCATGGTATAACAAGATTGATAAATACTTCATCGATCAAGGATTCAGGAGGAGCAAGAGTGAGCCAACACTATATATTAAGCCACAAGGTCAATACCATCTCATTGTCTCTTTATATGTCGATGATATTATCTATACAGGAAAACAATATGGAGATGATGAAAGAATTTAAAGAAGACATGATGAAGACATTTGAAATGACTGACCTTGGCTTGATGAACTATTTCCTCGGTATAGAGGTGAAACAACAAAAAGAAGGCATATTTATCTCTCAAAAGAAATATATTGAAGCTCTACTAAAGAAGTTCAAGATGAATGGTTGTAAACTTGTCGCTACTCCGTTGGTGGTAAACGAGAAACTACAAAAAGATGATGGAGCACAAGAGGAAGATGCATCGCGCTACAGGAGTTTAATTGGAAGTCTCCTGTATCTCACAGCCACACAACCAGATATTATGTATGCTACAAGTCTTCTATCAAGATTCATGCAAAAGCCAAGTCAGATTCATTACGGAGTAGGAAAAAGAATTTTAAGATATCTACAAGGCACAAAGGAGTTTGGTATATGGTACAAAACGATGACTAACTCAAGGATGATTGGCTACACAGATAGTGATTGGGCATGATCAATGGACGACATGAAAAGTACGTCCGGATATGCTTTCTCACTAGGATCCGGTATTTTATCTTGGGCATCAAAGAAGCAAGCAATCGTGGCACAATCAACCACAGAAGCAAAGTATGTAGCAGTTGCTGAAACCACAAGTCAAGCAATATGGCTACGAAGAATACTTGAAGAAATGGGTGAACCACAAGATGGACCGACTATTATCTATTGCGATAACAAATCGGCAATAGCAATAGCAAAAAATTCAGTTCATCATCAAAGAACAAAACACATAGCCATTAAATATCACTTCATTCGAGATGAAGAGACAACTAAACAAATAGGACTCGAGTACTGCCCAACAGAAGACCAAATTGCAGATATATTTACGAAGGCATTACCAAGACCAAGATTTGAACTACTGCGCACAATGCTTGGAGTTACCGAGTTTGCATTAAGGAGGAGTATTAAAGTATAATGCAATTTCTAGAAGAATGTAGAAAGCTCCTAAGATAGAAGAATTGAAATGTAATACAAGGTCTAGAATATTCTAGAAAAACCTAAGATAGGAAGAAAAATCAAGAATATTCTACATAGGTAAAAATCTAGAACATTCCACATAAGTTGTGGCTAGTATGTTCTAGAATAACCTATGGGTCTATAAATACCCATGAACTCTACCATTTGATGTATGAAGCCAATATCTACCATTTGTATGAGCTAACATTTACAACAACAAAGACAACTACAACACTTCTTCTATCTACTACTTCTACATTCTACTATCTCTACATTTTCTCTACCACATCAACTACTCCTTTCACAACCTTAAAATACTAACACTCTCACTATGACATGGCAAAACACAAATATGAAATCGTGAAGACTGCATGATGGATCATCCAATTGGATGCTAGACTAGCAACGTCGTGATCCGCTGGTGGAGCCAATGTGGACGATGCTGTAGTTGGGCGGAATAACAACTATAGTGCGACGACGAAAGTAATAAGGAAAGTGGTCGAAAATCAGAATAAAACACGATTTCCAAAAAAAAACATTACACTGATGAACATTGGGTCTACTTAGAGAAGGCACAAAACTAGTTTAGACATATTAGTAATAGTATAATTCAATCTTATAAAACTGACTAAATATTGTACCAATCCAACCTTATTCCTATTTAACGTGAGATCTCTAACCCATTCTCTTGACCTCTCATGCCCAAAACATTTCAAGTATGAGATTAAATATATATGGATAATCTAATAAGAGCATGATAATGATGACATAATAACCCTAGAAAACTTGACTATGATAGACTCTAAATGACTCTACCTATTAACATGTTAAGATACACAGTGAAGAGACAAAAATGATCTCTCTTTGTGTCTATTCCAAACATACAAGCATGTACATATATAAGTGTCTTAAATACAAAGAATATACAAATCAATGGCCCAACATATATTAGTTACATTTAACAATGTCAATACCAAATTTGTTTTTGTAGTTTTTCAAGATTTAAATGATGAAGTCACCACAATGGGATTGAACCAACACATGTAAGAAAATATTCCGAAAGCAGGAGAAAAGGCAGAAGAACGGGGCAACGCGGCCCAAGAAGAGAGGATAGAGCAAAATACAGTGTCAGACGAGACTTGGAGACTGACCAAGACCAAAGTTTGGGAGAGCGAAACCAAAACTGTCTCAGTAGAGAGCACCACCGTCAGTAAGCAACAGGTGGTGAAGGCCGAGAGCACGTCCGGCATACTACCGTTCGTCCAAGCTATTATGGACGTCCACATATCTGAACAATTTGTCCCGCCCTAGTTTAAGATATACGATGGGAGGACTGATCCTGGCGATCACATCAAGACGTTCACTAATCGGATGACGTTTCATATGGGAAATGATGCCATTTGGTGTAGGGTTTTCTCCCTGTCGTTTGAGGGAGAAGCCTTGGAGTGGTTCAACTCGTTGCCACCCAACTCCATGGAGAACTTTGACTGTCTCAATCCATGTTTGGCTGTTAATTTAGGAGCAATCATACTTAGGACTTGACCATTTTTGAGCTTGTAAACCTCAAGCTGGGGAAGGAGGAGTTGTTGAGGGCATTCATGGACCACTATCAAAAGACCGTTCGACGAGTGAAAGGCCTCAGCCCTGAGCTCGCCCTTCAATATGTTTTGCCAGCCCTCAAGCCAGGGCCCTTTAAAGATAGTGTCTGTCGACGAGCCCCAAAGACCATGGAAAAGTTACGGGAATGGGCAGCCGACGAAATAAAGGTGGAGGAGATGAAACAGTCCTACAAGAAGGAAAACCAGGAAGCAAAGGCGTAGAAGGCAGATGGCAAGAATCACGAGAACCAGTCTGGGAAGCCTGGAGGGTTCAAGCCGAGGGAGCCACCTAGGGCTCCACGTTTTCAACAGTATACCCCATTGAATGTCCCCAGGCCAAGATACTACAAGAGGTGCTGACTGCTGAATTGATTCTGGCACCAAAGCGATGTCCCACACCACTCGGGGAAAATGGCAACAACCACTGTCTATACCACAAAAACATGGGCCACACCACCGAGCTGTGTGTGACCCTAAAGGAAAAAATTGAGGAGCTGATACGAGCAGGTGAGCTCAAGAAGTACATAAAGGTTGAGCGTCCAATCGAACAATCACAACGACCTCAGTGCATTCCGTGAAGGAGGAGTTTGGAGACGCGGGAGGATCGAGGTCGCCCGCGGTACGGGAGGAGCGATCACCTCCGGTCGGAGTGAAGGAGGAGTCGAAGCCGTAGCAGGAGTAATGACAGGCCGTTACGCGGTCACATCAACACTATCTCCGAAGGGTTCACCGGAGGAGGATCTTCGTCCTCAGCCAGGAAACGAAACGTTTGAGCCCGTCGATTGATTCACACCGTGGATAGGCCCAAGAGGACCATGCCCTCGATAACCTTTACCGATGATGATTTTCATGTGCCTAATCCATAACAGGACGACCCCATGGTCATCATGGCTGGTGGATCAAGGGTCTTCCGTTAACATCCTATACTGGGAAACTTTCCAGCGTATGAATTTATCAGAAGACCTGATCGTCTTGTATAACGAACAAATAGTTGGATTCGTTGGAGAACGGGTGGATACCCGAGGTTATGTGGACCTCTTCGCTCCACTGTCTAGGGGTGTACTTGCCAACGGTTCTCTGATGCTTAAGTCAGTTGACTATCCGTACAGGAGTTTAATGCAATAGTAATAAATGCGTAGTAAATGCGAACACATACCTCTTACCTTTGACCTATATTTATAGTTTTCGACAAAGGCTGAAGATTAGTGAAATCTTAATCATGACCCAATCTCAGCCCAATACCTCTAATTACTATTTACCTTAATCTTTGTAGGGAAATTTCATTATGGACTATGACCAGACACCAATACTCTACATCGTCCAGTCTTGTCAACTGCTACTACCATGCTCAAAATTTTCTTCATTTTATACAACCCTAGGCCGTCCAACTTGTTTGGGGTGCGGAAAGTTCGGGCCATACCGTACAAGTCACTTCCAGTATGCATTGTTTTCTTGTATTTTCACCATAATGATGTTCTAGATAGAGTATGTGTGATTGCATTTGGTAGAGAAGTAAAAAAAAACATGAATGAGGGCTATAAAGTCTAAATAGGAAAGGACTTTCTAGTCATTGTGAATCATGCTTCCATAATCTTGGGAGTCCTTTATTCTTTTGTCTTACCGGGATTCTATCATGTTATTCTTAGGTCTCTATCAGTATATCAGACAATAATGTGAAATTGTTTTCACTATTTCTAATACAAACATATTGAAAGAGAAATGAACTTGAAAACTGATTTATTTTTATAACTAAAATTGAAAATAGAAAAAGAAAACATAAAGCATTTTCCCACCGTGGCTTTGCTTGTATCCTAAAGAAATCATTTTCATATTCAAAGTATTCTCTTGGAGATTTCTTAAGACCATATAAGGCCTCCTTTAAGAAGCATACCATACCATATTCCTTCCACTATGAATTTTAAATCCTGAAAGAATCTCCATGTACACTTCTTTTTCTAAATCTCCATGAAGAAAGACATCCCTCAAATTCCAATGGTGCAAGTCTTAACCTAAATGAGTTGCCATAGCAAAAACAACTTGAATTGTATTTGTTTCTAATACTGTAGCAAATGTTTTTCTATAGTTAATTCCATAAGTTTGAGTGTATCCCTATGCAACTGATTTGGCTTTATATTTTTTCTATTGACTTATATTTCATTGTAAATATTAATATGCACCCCATCCTTCAATGACAACAATAAATTTTCGATATTTATTAAAAAGATTGTCAATACACACATATTAAGAAATATAGAACCCGAGACCGAGCGAAGGTTGAAGTCGGTCCTCTAGCGCAACTGAGACCTTTTTGCCTGGACAACAACCGATATGCTCGGAATCCACCCATCGGTCATGTCGCATAAGCTGGTTCTTTTCAAAGAAGCAAGGTCGACCACTCAAAAGAAGAGGAGAATGAGAGAGGAGAAGAGAAGGAGGTTGGCAAGCTGAAGGAGGCAGGATTCATCAAAGAGGTGACATACACCACATGGCTTGCCAATGTGGTTATGGTCAGGAAGGGTAGTGGAAGTGGCGCATGTGCACCGATTACACCGATCTAAATAAGGCTTGCCCGAAGGACGCCCATCCGCTGCCTAGTATCGACGGCCTAGTGGATGGGGCATCGGGCCACAGGATGTTGAGTTTTTTGGATGCATACTCGGGTTACAACCAAATCCCTATGTATGGATCGAACCAAGAGAAGACGACCTTCATCATTGGAAAGGCTAACTATTGCTACGAAGTCATGCTATTCGGCTTGAAGAATGCAAGAGTGGCATACCAGTGATTGATGGATAAATATTTTACACACCAGATCGGACAGTGTATGGAGGTATATGTGGACGACATGGTGATCCGCTCGGGGTCTGAGGTTCAACATTTGAATGACTTGGAGGAAGTCTTTAAACAGGTCCGGAGGTACAAAATGAGGCTGAACCCGGCCAAGTGCACCTTTGGGGTAGGGGCGAGAAGTTTTTTGGGTTTCATGCTAACAGCCAGAGGGATAGAAGCTAATCCGGATAAATGCGCCACCATCCTAGAAATGAAAGTCGTACGACCTTGAAGGAGGTCCAAAGACTAGTCGGAAAACTAACAACTCTATCTCGGTTCATCCCCAAGTTGGTTGATCGTATCTGGCCGGTCGTGAGGAAAATGAAGGGGTCAACGAATAAGTGGGACGCCGACTACGAAGAGGCGTTTGAGGGGTGAAGGCGGTGTGACCTATCCCCCGGTCATGAATCAGTCTGTTGCGGGTGAAGATTTATAGGTCTAGTTGGGGGTATCGGACGAAGCCATTAGCGCTGCCCTGCTACAAGAAAAACCATAACCAAGGCTCATATACTTCATAAGTCGAATTCTCCAGGACGTCGAAACCTGCTACCAGCAGGTAGAAAAGGTCGTGCTGGCATTGCTCAACGTGACCAGAAGACTTCAACCATATTTCGAAGGCCACAAAATAGTGGTCCGAAAAGACCATCCCATCTCCAAAATCTTGAGGAAGAGCAATCTAGCCGGGCGGATGGTAGGTTGGGCGGTAGAACTATTAGAGTTTGGCCTACAGTACGAACCAAGAGGGTCGATCAAAGGCCAACACTTAACGGATTTTGTAGTGGAACTGCCTCCAACAACGCCTTGTTTTGAGTGGATCCTATACGTGGATGGGGCATCTGGTCGATTTGGTAGTGGCGTCGGAATAGTGTTGGAAGGGCCAAACATATTCCTGCTAAAGCACTTCCTTATATTCCAATTCAAGGCATCCAACAACCAGGCGGAATATGAAGCCTTGGTGGCATGTCTAGAACTGGCAAGGGACATAGGGGTGCAAAGGTTAACATGTCGCACAGACTCACAGTTAGTGGTGGGGCAAATGAATGGCGATTTTCAGGTCAAAGACGACATCTGCTGCCTTACTTCCACAAGGCCTCTACTCTGGCAAAAATTTTTGAAAAAATAGACATCAAGCACATTCCCTAAGAGGATAACGTCTAGGCATATATGCTTTCCAAGTTGTCTAATGGAAGGGAGAAGGGACAGTTGACCACGATCATTCGGCAGGTGTTGTCACAACCATCGGTGGAGTGCTTAGCTACGACTATGGTGGCACCGGACGACTGAAGGATGGAGACTCGGAAACTCATGGACCAACAGGATGCCGGACAATCCATCCGTCCGACGAACACCAAGAAGATCGTCTGGTACGTTGTAATGGGAGGGGATCCTTACATAAGAGAGTTTTCCACCCCCCCTCCTCAAATGCTTATCAGGACCAGAATCCCAATATGTGCTGGATGAGCTCCACAATGGAATCTGCGACTTCCACACCGGGCGACGCACATTGAAGGCGTGAGTCGTTAGAGCCGGCTATTGTTGGCCCACCATGAAAGAAGAAGCCAAACATTTCTTTCAGAAATGCCTCGTTTGCCAAGCCTACGCCAATGATGTGCATGCTCCAGCAACCACAGTACATACCATGGTCTCCCCTTGGCCGTTCGCGCAATGGGGTATGGACATCATCGGCCCCTTCCCCCCAGGCAAGCTCAAAAGAAGTTCCTTTTGGTCGCCATTGACTACTTTACCAAGTGGATAAAGACCGAAGCTTTGGCGACCATCACGGCTCCACAGGTACAGAAGTTCGTGTGGAAGTTGATCTTCCGTTTCGGTCTTCCCCGAACGGTCGTAACGAACAACGGTGGACAATTCATTTACAAAAAATTGGGCGAATTCTACAAAGGTTTTGGTATAAAACACGTTACCAGCTCAGTAGAGCTCCCTCAGACAAACGACCAAGTTGAAACGATGAACAAAACAATCGTCGCAGAATTGAAGCGAAGATTAGGAGAAAGGAAGGGAGCTTGGGTGAACGAGCTCCCTGAGGTCTTTTGGGCATATAGGTGCACTTCGCATAGAACGACCAGTGAAACACCATTCAATTTCTCGTATGGTACTGATGTCATGCTGTCCATCGAGCTAGGAGAACCTTCCTTACAACGACAAAGATGCCCACTTGAACGAAGCAGAGCTAAGAGTGGAGTTGGACACTCTCGAAAGAAGCGTACAAGCTGATGGTTGAAAGAAGGAATAAAACCAAGGCGCGACCTAGGAGCTCTCAAGAAGGAGGCCTAGTGTGGAGAAAAACTAAAGAAGCACGACAAACGGCCTCACATGGCAATTTAGCGGCCAAGTGGGAAGGATCCCTCAAGGTTGTCGAAGCCCTTGGAAATGGAGTGTATCGCCTCACTCATCTTGACGAACGACCAATTCCAAACACTTGGAACGCCTCCCATTTAAAATTTTACTTTAGTTATATTGTCATTCCTTGTATTTTCCTTTTTGTCAAATACTAATACAATATCCAGAACATTTCATCCTTAGCAGAATTGTACAAGACTATCGAGGCCGAAAGGATAAAATGTTGCCGAAATTAAAAGCCCAAGTTGAGGAACGACGGGTTCCAAAAGGAACCACTGTCAACTTAGCTGAGCGGTGAATGGCGAGTTTATTAATGAACCACTATCGCCCGATGTATACGAGCCGAAGTTGATGAACGGCGAGTTCCGAAAGGAACCACTATTAACTTTGTCGGACGACCAACGACGCGTTCCGTAAATGAACCATTGTCGTCCGATGCAAATAACAACACAGTTGATGAACGAAGAATTTTTGAAAGAAAAATCATTGTCAACTGGACCGGGCGGTGAACAGTGCGTTCTACAAACGAACCACTATCGATAAAGCATCGAATGAGGCTATGCAAAACTACAAATTGAAATGATCACAAGCGGCCAAAGATCATTTCAAAACAAAATACGATAAAGAATGTGTTGCGAAATCACTGTCGAACGGCCACAAAGCAATAAAAAGTGCGAGAAACAAAAATCATTATATTTAAAAGTAAACTTAAGGTATACAGCAGATCGTATCAATGGGCCGGCGATGCAAGCACTAGCAAAACATAAAATGTTTTCCTCCCGGCCACATTACAAAAATAATAATGGATAAAAAACAAGTGTTAACCCCCAATAACTGAGTTTCCCTACTCGTCTCCAGCGTCCTCGTTGTTGTCTTCAACCACTGATAACAGTTGAAAAATTGTTATTTTCATGCTTAAAATGGATACTAAAAGCAACCTTTAACACTTAGAAACTAGCTTGGAATCATGCTTTTGTTCATATTTTTAGAAATAAGAGAGTTGGACAGGTTTATGCTTGATTTCAGTGTTTTATGTAGGTTTTAAAGTGAATTTGATGAAAAAAGTGAAAAAGGATAGAGATGGAATCAGAAAAGAACTAAACAAGTGCAAAAGAAGAGAAGCCACAAGTACCACTCAGCGCCAGTTTACCATTGAGCGGCACTAATAAACACCCGTTGGCTCCGCTGAGGGATTAAAGTGCAGCTGAGGGGAAGAATTCAACACACGCACTTACCGTTGAGCGGTAGTTTACCGCTGAGCGCCATTATTTTGGGCTTAGGCCCACTTTTCTGTAATATTTCGAATAATATATAAGCTTTAGGACTTCCTAGGGTTTGTATCTTTGGCTGGAGAAGACGCAAAACAACCTTTTCACCCCTTGGGGGTAGAATTGGAGATGGTGACGACTCTCTTCTTCTCTTTCTAGGGGTTTTCTATCTCTTCCATTCTTTCATTATTGTTCATCTAGTTTCACCATGAATATGGTGAACTAAACTTTCTTCTTGTTGTTGGGGAATCAATGTAATCTTTTTGAAGCTCTCATATATGGAATTTTGTGTTTAAACATCATATCTATGATACATGCTTTCTTTCATCATTAGTTAGGGTTTTTCCTCTTTGCTCAAAGCATGCATTGTTTAACTCATTCGATGTCAAGATTATTGATTTTGTCGATATGGACACATACGGGGAAATCTAGAACTGGGGAAATTCTCCCAAAAGCAGTATTGCCTAGACATAGGGATATGAGGGTTGGTTGCCTTTAAGCTTTTGTGCTTCAGAATTAATTATTAGGGATGCTAGGAATTGTATGAACTCATAATTAAGGATAGACTTTGTTCGCCGAGACATCGAGTTTAAGGTAATTTAGAGAGTGGCATTAACATTGATGAAAAGAATGATGAATTCCTAAAATATATGAGAGTGGATAAGATGAAATTGATTTCCCCAACAACATACTCATCCATATAATTCATTTCAAGTGTTTGTGTTCCTCTTTTTCATTGATCAAACTCATGCACACATGTTTACTTATTGTCTTTTGCATTTGAAACCACAAGAATTTGTTCACAAGTCTTAAATAATCAAGAAATCATATAACTAACTAGGCCGTGAGTCCTTTGGGAGAACGATACTTGGTCTTACTGAGTTTATTACTTGATACGATTCGGTCACACTTGCCGAGGGTTAAACAAGTTTTTGGTGCCGTTTTTCGGTGCTCATAAATTTCTCATCAGCCGCCAACACTTCCTCTTCAGTCGACTGCTCATCTTTGGTTGGCACCCCCTCTTCATCAACAGCCGACTCTTTAAGATGGACAAATTCTCCATCAAAGACATCTTTCATTATGTCGAAGCCCTCGGCATATAGGTCAGTAACCCCCAGCAAAAAGGAAGCCTGACGGAGGCCTTTGTTGAAACCCTCCTCATGCTCAATTATTATCGAGGAGTTCAACTCGACAATCCGCCTGTCCACCCGCTCCAGCCAGAGAGAAAGGGCCTTGTTCTCAGCGACTAGTTTTTGTTCCCTTTCCACTGCCTTTAATTGACCGCACTCCTCGACCATCAGGTCACCCCTTATTCGCGCGGCCCGAACTGTCTCGATAGTCTTAGTCAGTCGTCGCCGACCTCATCCAATTCAAGCTGAAGGTCAACTTGTTTCTTATCACACCCTCCATAGGCAGTTCCTAGCGCCTCAACTTCAACACGAAGATCGACAGAGGCCTTCCTTTCGGCTGCCAATTCTACCTGCACATGATCCACGTCTCTCTTATCGATGAACTCATGGAGGTACCATGCTAGCATAGACGCCCGAGTCGAAAGCTCCAACGCAGCGTTAGTAACCTCGGCTTCAAACAGCGACTCAACGACCGCCCGTTGAATAGAGTTCACGTGAAAGTTAGTCCTATGACTAACACTGAACTCAGGGGTAAAGACTCTACCCAAGAGACGACGCTCCAAGGAGAAGACAAAACTTGAGCGATTTGGACTCCTCGAGGCATCCTCTGAAGAAGATCGCAGCGGATAGAAACGATCGAGGAAGCGATTTGAACCGTGAACCCGTAGTTTCGATATCGAAGAAGTAGCGAAAGACGAACACGAAGACAACTCTAGATTTAGGGGTTTGATCGGTGTAGATTCTAGGGTTGGGTGTTTGGGATGTTTTAAACGGTGGAGAGAGAGGATTCACTGATTGAATTGGTGGAATGGAATGAAGATGCGGCTTGAATGAAGATATGGAGAATGTATGACATGGATTTAATTGGAAACGTGTGGCTTATGGACGTAGTGAGGACATGGTTAAGGTGCTGGAGGCCGTGGCTGACATAGGCCACGAGGCAAATGAAATTTGGAGGAAAATGCTTTAATGGAGGGGTGAGAATTTGATTATGGAAAATGAGAGAATGATAGTGTGAGATGGAAGGTTGCTAGAGGAGATCCTTTGGTATTCTCAAGCCTTGACTTTCAAGGTAGAATTGCTCTGGAGTGCTCTCAACAGAATAACAATTCATTATGTTTAAAGTGTCTTACAAGAAGTGGTGACATGTCTATATATAAGACAAAAAGTCCCTCCTATCTACCACATGCCTAACATCTTTTATACATGCTTTAATAAAAGTAAACGAAATACTACACTAAGATAATTGGGCTTAGGCCCTGTCTATCATCCTCTCCCCCTTGGAAAGGATTTGTCCTCAAATCTGGTGGGTCGCTTTTATTATGAGGACTTATTTTTGTTGGCTTCACAATAGTTCCTCCTGGATCAAATATGAATCTGCAATAAGCATCAAACATATCTCTAATTAGTTTTATTTGATCCAATAATATATATAAAGGAATATGTTTAGAAGAAGGTTTCTCTATTTTGAAATTTTTACTTTTAAGATAACAAAGAAACCTTTCTTCATTTGAAATTTTATTTGTATCTTGAGTTAGTGGTAACCGTAAAGGTAACCATAACCCAAGTTGTGAATTGCCATATGTTGAAAGTTGTAACATTTTTAAAGATGGAATGGAAAATTCTTTGAAAGAAAAGTGAAATTTTGGACATTCAAAGATAAATGGAGAAAAGTGAAAGAATAGAAAACCTCCCCTTAATAGACTAGGTTTGATTGTGAGTGTAGGAGATGTTTCCCTTAATTTCTCTGTTTCCTTTTCTTCCATTTCTTTTCTTTCAATTTCTTCCTTTTCTCTCTTTTCTTTTTCTTCTCGTCTTTCTTGCTCTCTTCTTTCTTCTTCTCTTCTTCTCTCTTCCTCTTTTTTTCTTTCTTCTTCTCTTCTCTCTTTTTTTTCTCTCTATCATTTCTATTATTTCTTGTAATTCCCTATGTTCTCTCTCAATTCTTCTTTTACTCTCCTCATTCAAGAATGTCATAAGTTTTTCTCTAAACTCTCTTTCCATATGGTGAAACCTATCTTTATTTTTAAGAAATGATTTTCCCTCTTTAATGCTCTCTCTCATTAGCTCTAGGTTTCTTTTAAATGATAAAAACACAAACCTTCTTCTCATGCAAGCTCTTAATTCATAACACTAATTTTCCTTTGATCCCACCACTCTCTTATATGCCCTTCAAACATAGAAATGTATAACCTAGGAACACAATTTTCATTTGTTTTAGAAAAAGTATAGGATTTATAAGGATCACTAATTTTAGCCAAGAGTGGATGTATTTTATTGATTTTCGTTTCCCAAGCTAAGTAGGTTAATGCACTTGTGTCTCTACCAAAAAATGAAAGTTCCCTATTAGCTTGATCATATATATCACACTCAATCCTATCCAATTCCTAAAAGGTACAATATTTCATGGTTCTTTCAAGTGTTTCAATCATGTCTTTGAAAGTATGGGGTTTGTCAAAACTAAAAGTACTACTGCTATAAGACCTATAACTTGACATCCTTTGTTCTTAAAAGTTTTTCTAATCTAAAGAGTTATAAGCTTCACCTAGACAAGTCCCAGGTAAGAGAGGTGAACCACAAGGGTTACTTAAGTACCAAGTCTTACCTTGCCAGAGATGTCTTAGACTAACTAATTATCCCTTGAGCTAAAATCACCTTTAAAATTAATGGACATGACTCACAAACAAACAAACTAATCAAACACTATTAAAAGACTAGACTCAAATGCGGACACCTAATGTGACAAGGCTTAGAGTTTAATCTCTTCTAGCCTAAATCACTCCTAAACACGCAAAATAAATTTCAAACACAAACACAAATCAAACAAGAAAAGTTGCCAAGAGTTGAAAGAGCACCAAGGACTCTTCCAAAACACTTGGACTTTAAATGGCCTTTTACAATGAAAATAAAAGAAAGCTAACACAAAAACATATTACAAACAAAATGAATTCAAATCAATTATAAAGGAAAAATAAAGACAGCTGCTATGGTCCTGGCCCACTTCTTGTGCTCAACACGTACACTCTTGTTGTTAACCAGCCTTGGGTCTCCTAACTCGTGTCCAATCTTCCCTTTCACTCGATCTTGTGCAACTAATGTAGTTAAAAGAATTCTTTCGCTCTCCAAGGACAAACTGTAGTGAAATATTCACACTCAGATCAGCAAACAACCTTCAATGTTATCAATATATAAAACAAAAACAACTACTCAAAACAGGGATAAGTAAGCTAGACAACTCCCCTATTCAAATGCTATTTGTAGCTGTTTCAAGCTCCACACTGAAATATTTGTTGTTGTTGTCTACTAAAATATTATTGATTCCAAGTAGACCAATTTTGCATACAAACACACCAATGTTGCACGTCTTCCCTACACTGATTCAGTTAAGTTCTGTACACAGGAATTACACCACAGCTAGCAAAACATACACATGGACATGGATATTAAACCAGATGCAAATGAATATAATTATAAGTTGAACCAAACTTATTTAAACAACCATTCCAACTAATTTAAAATTTATTCAATCCAATGCAGAAAGAATGACGCAGAATCCATCAGAAATGATGCATATGTAGTTGAAACAAGTTATTGCAGAAATGAAGAAGTTCAAAATGCAATCACAATAGTGTTTGCAACTTCCTATCTCATCTAACAAGTTCAACTAAATCTTATCAATTCAGAATCAACATTCAACATGCCCAATGAAACCATGAAATCAACAATTTACTTTCAAAATAGTGAGTATATCAATGAATTTAGCAAGCACTGTTTGAAACTAAAATGTGTGCACTGATAGCTTGAACATTCACAAGCACAAATAGCATCACTAGGAAATCAACAATCACATTCAAGCATTTAATATCTCACTCATCATCTCAATTTTGTTTCCTGCACGATGAACAATCAACAAATGGTTAATTGAAATCGAACTCTCTTGCAAATGCCAATAGCCGTACTAATCTCACAACACTTAGGGTTCTCTTTAAAAATATAAGGCACTCAAATGAAAGGTTTAAAAGAGAAATTTTCAGTCTAGGCTAGAGAATCCTGTGGATCACCACCACCTAAAATGCTACCATTCATACTTACCTTCTTTTCAAATCCCAAAATCAAGAATGGAATCAGATTTCTCAATCAGGAAAATGGCGAGGCTAAACAAGGTAATGGGAAAAACATGACAGATCAGCCACTCAAAAGAGTTAAGCACAAGGCAATGGAGATGACAGCAAAGCAGACTCTACTCAAGGAAACTCTAGACCAGATGAAATAAGAAATTAAAAGCTTCAATTAAAGATTGGCATAGTAGATTTCACATGTATTGAGACAAAACTAGAAGTTTAACAAGGACAAGCAATCAATTAAGGGAAATTAAGATGGGAGCACTCAAATTGAACCTATGATTGGCACTATAACAGATTTAGCAAGCAAGAAAAAAAAACCACAGCAAGTCGAAACTGAAATCACATGCAATGTCCAGAAATTTTCAAAACTATTAAAGTAATGCCCAAAGAAACCAATTTATATGTTTAAATCTGAATTTGTGTTTTGAAACTAGTTTTAACTTGATTGTACAGGTCTGAAAAGCTTTTTACATTGAATATATCATCTTCATCTTGTTGTTTTTTATTTTATCATCACAGATCCTTGCTATTGCTACAATCTAGTCCTCATGAAATGATCTAATTCAAAAAATTCAGCAATGCAGTTCCAACTTGTACTAAAAAAAAATTGAACTTAAAAATTGGAGGTTTCAAAGGTGAAATTGCATAACGGCTGATATAACTCAAATTAAGCTATTGCATCATGTTTGAATTATCAAAACAACTTGTTTTGCTCTGAAATTGGATGCAGAAAATAGTAATTCGAAAATTGAACTTGTTAGAGCCAATTTTATGCAGTCAAACAGCTCAACCACACCACCAATTTTAAGTTTTATTGAGTCAATTGACAAATTATTGATGAGAATGACTCTAAAACAGCAATTGAAGCTTGAACAAGACACAAGGAAATTACTGCAAGATGTCTAGCAAGATCTATATGCCAAACAGATTTTAAAAACATAAAAGGACTCAAACAAAGATAATGCAGATCGGCCAACTGCAATTTGGATGCAATGTGAGATTTCCAATGATGCTACCAAGCCTTTTGCAGAAGCAATTCAGTGCTTATATGGTGTGCATCAAGTACTAGCTCAATTTGAATCATTCAAACACAGATCCAATTTCATCAATTCAAATTGCAAATGACACACAAAAATCATACTACTACACAGATTTCTGAAACTGAAATTGGTGTCACAACTCATGCACTTGAGCTCTCATTGAGTTTGTCATAGCTCATTTAATGTGCAGATAGTGAACACTCTTCAGATTACATAGATGAGGTAGAGACACGATTTTAACCAGAAATTTTGACAATTAATCAAATGCACATGACTAAAAACAAGACAGAATATGATGCTCAAATAAAATGACTCAAACAAAAATTTGGACCGATTAAAATGATGAACAATACTCAAAGTAAGGAAAACACACACAAGAATTCACGCAAGCACAAACCTAATGAATCAAATCAAGACCCAAAAGACATGAATCAACATAAGACAGAATATCAAACCATAATACATAAAAGGAATTGTAACAAACAACGCAAAAACATTGAAGAAAATTCAAAAAGATACTCAGAATCAAGACAAAATCGAAACACTCATGAATCAGAGAAGCGAATAAATGGAGAGAGATACTTAGCTGGTCGGAGGAGCGCCATCGCTCTGAATACCACTTAATCGACGATGCTCCAAGGAGAAGACAAAACTTGAGCGATTTGGACTCCTCGAGGCATCCTCTAAAGAAGATCGCAGCGGAAAGAAACGACCGAGGAAGCGATTTGAACCGTGAACCCGTAGTTTCGCTATCGAAGAAGCAACAGAAGACGAACACGAAGACAACTCTAGATTTAGTGGTTTGATCGGTGTAGATTCTAGGGTTGGGCGTTTGGGATGTTTTAAACGATGGAGAGAGAGGATTAACCGATTGAATCGGTGGAATGGAAGAGATCTTAGTTAGTGGAAGAACTTTCGAGAGAGAGAGAGAAATGGAAGACGGAGACCAGAGCTTGCGATGGTCGAATGGAATGAAGATGCGACTTGAATGAAGACATGGAGAATGTATGACGTGGATTTAATTGGAAACGCGTGGTTGATGGGCACAGTGAGGACGTGGTTAAGGTTTTGGAGGTCGTGACTGACACAGGCCACGAGGCAAATGAAGATTGGAGGAAAATGCTTTAATGGAGGGGTGAGAATCTGATTATGGAAAATGAGAGAATGATAGTGTGAGATGGAAGGTTGCTAGAGGAGATCCTTTGGGATTCTCTAGCCTTGACTTTCAAGGTAGAATTGCTCTGGAATGCTCTCAACAGAATAACAATTCATTATGTTTAAAAGTGTCTTACAAGAAGTGGTGGCATGTCCATATATAAGACAAAAGTCCCTCCTATCTACCACTTCCCTAACACCTTTTATACATGTTTTAATAAAAGTAAACGAAATACTACACTAAGATAGTTGGGCTTGGGCCCCGTCTATTAGTTAGTCCTGTGACTAACACTGAACTCAAGGGTAAAGACACTGCCCAGGAGAGGCCGGGGGATGCTCCCCTCCCGACGGTTCCTCTTAGTAGAGGACTTGTCCCTTTCTTTGTAAGATTTCCTTTTTCTTTCCAAAGGAATAGCCAAAGCAATGGCTACCTCCGACGATTTCTCGAGAACCACCAAAGGGGTAGATTGAGGAGCAACGGCTTGAGCAGCCCTTGCAACCTTCGCAATGGTTGTAGACAAACGACTTTTTGTAGTTACAGCCGGCCAACCAATGGAAGGCGGTCGGGGATCCTTGCTCGTTGAAGGGGTGCCGCCCATCTCCTTCCTCGACGAGATAAAGGTGGATTTGGGGGGAGCAAGAATGGACATTATGTCTGTAAAGAAAACACAAATTTAGCTAAGTTAAAATCAAAGCACTAAATGCAAAAATCAACGAAAAATAACATACCAAACGCCATTTGATCAAAATCTTAATGGCCAAGACAATCAACGAGGCCGCGAGCAGAGAGATGCCGAGGTAGACTATTTATAATTATAACGGCCTCCACTTCATCAGGGGACATAATGTCGATCGGCCAAGCCTTTATTTTTCTAGGGTCCCTCATCCAATAAAAAGGAAATAGTGGAAGCCCAACTGCGTCATGAAATTTTGACTAGCCGGACTCCCTTATTATAATTTGAAAATATCTCTTTTTGAAATTTTTAAAAGAGTCGGAAAAAGACTTGAATAAGCATTAATCCTTGATGGACGTCAAAGATACCCATCCTTGCTTAGCAAAGGGGCGAACATTAAAATAATGAAGAATAACAGGGACAGTAAGGGTAATCCCTAGGGCAGAGCAAACAACTACAAAGGCTTGCATGGAGGCCCAACTGTTCGGGTGAAGTTGGGAACAATGACATTGAGCTCACGGAGGATAACCGATTGAAAAGCCGTGAAAGGCACCCGAACGAACATTTGCTAAACATGTAGGTGTACACGAAGAAAAGATCCTCTTCGTTGGATCCCTTCCCTTCAGATGGCTAACACTTAGTCGTATCAAAGTGGCGTCCACCTCATCTTTAACTACAAACGATCGGTAGACCCACCACTACAAATCCCCTTTTACTGTCGTAATCAGACACATAGAGACCAACGTCATGCAGCGCTCATCCGCACCCTCGGACGATTCGCCAACCACCAACAGGCTCCTCCGCTTCATCATCAATGTCGACCCTACCTTATGAAGCTCAAGGGTTATCCTATTGATAACCCTCTCGCCACTGTAAACAGGAGACTGAGGCTCCGAACGCCTTTCCCGTCGGATTTCTCGAGATAAGACGACGAGACAGAGCTCGGAGATGAAGACTGATTGCCTCTACTCGCCATGCCCTTGACACCTTTGCCTGCTGACTCCGACGATGAACTGACGTGCACAGTTGCCATTACCTTGGAAAAAGAATGCTTCTTGATCGAATGGTAGAAAGAAAGGTATAGAGAGAGTAGTGAAAATGACGGCTTACCTTCCCCCTATTTATAAAAAAAGTTGACAACAGTCATGCCATCAACACCGTTGAAATTCCCCACGATCAATGGTCCGATAACACGACATTACCTTGTGACACGTGTTTTCCCGCCAAAGCCATATTCCTAAAAGAATGTGTACCGATCGGACATCATCCAACACATCACGTACCAGGGTCACCCACAACATAAACCCAATGCCAACTATGTTGCCTAGGACCTTGGGGCCTGTGTACTGTATGGCTCGGACGACCATACACTTTCCCCACACCAGGCAAGCCGGATGGCCTAGGGTTGTATAAAATCAAGAAGTAATTGAACATGGTAGAAAACGTTGACAAGACCCGACGATGCAGAGTATTGGCGTTTGGCCATAGTCCATAACTAGATTCCCTACAAAGATTAAGGTAAATAGTCATTAGAGGTATTGGGCTGAGATTGGGCTGTGATTATGATTTCACCAATCTCAAGCTCATGCTGAAAACTATAAATATAGGTCAAAGGTATGAGGTAGGTGTTCGCATTTACTAGACATTTATTACTATTGCATTGAACTTCTGTACGGATAGTCAACTGACTTAAGCATCGAAGAACCTTTGGCAGGTACACCTCCGGACGGTGGAGCGAAGAGAAGGACTAGAAGAGCATATACCAGACGATATTCCAGGAGAAATTGGGCAGGTATTAGTAACTCGACCTCATACCCAAAACAGGACTTACTGCCAACTCATCAACAACAACCTACATATATAGGAATCCATAATTAATAAACCAATGCAATATAGAACTTCAAAATATAACATACCCAGGCATATAGATACAAGATTGAAGGGTACCATGTAGGCAACATGTATTATGCCTCACTCCCCCCAAAACCTGAGTTCATAGAGAAATAAATAACTCCCTATCAACTGGTATTGAAGTTATAAGGCATACGTAACAATCACACCTGTTGAAATCACAAACCTGTAAATCAACCACATATAACACAAAATCTGATCATCATATGTAATATCTTTAGGTATTTATGTTTAGGACATTTAATTCAAGATAGACAAGATTTGAAGTGCAAAACTTTAGAAGACAGGATTGTAAATGTCTATCTAACTGTCCCTTGATTCTTTTTTATTTTCACATTCCCCTGATGTGTGTCCTAAAGGAACTGAAAATATACTCAATGAAAGAAAAAAGCCTTCATATTGATGTTACATTGCATGCAGTCTTCATCAATTATAAAATTTGATAGGAATCTTGACTGTTGGTTATAATGTATATAGTTTTAACAATTTTAAAAAGCATAATTAGGATGAAAGGGTACAACTTTATTGCCAACAAGTAAGTCATAGTTTTCATTGAATTCCTTCACCTATAGTCATCTTTTAAGTGGCAATTGACATATAATAACAGGAAAGCCTTAGAAGAAGGATCACAAAGATGAGAAAAAACAGAAGAACATGGGCATAAGTCTTAATGTGACAGATAAAAAATAAACTTACAGCACGAGATGATATAGCCTGGGAAATTTTAATATATGCCTACAAGAAAGTAGTATAAATAAGAAATTAAGAAATAAGGCATTTTTGCTTGTGGTCATGCTGATTTAACAGAAACCACTGCTAAACTAAATTATTATTCATCTTATGCATCAATATACTATTCATCCAGTGTGTCATTAGTAATCTTCAAGACTCACTTTGAAGGCTATATTCCCCCTATACCAATCGAGAATAGGGAAAGTAGTTCATACCAAAAGGACGGAATAGGAGACGAAGGAAACCTATGTCTATTGCCTGGCTTTTAAAAAAAACTGTTGAGGTGTCACAATAGATTGCTTTAGGAAAAAAAATTTCAAATTTATCAAATTTAAGTAAACACAATTCAAAGAAAATATCAGAAAGACCTCCAAATTTAGAGGAACAATATCTAGGAATTGTGTAACATCCCAATTTAGTAATATAAAACTACTAAAATGAACATTACATGGATAATGATATAACAAGAACTACAAAATTACTATGAACAGAATTTCTTCACTTCAAGAATAAAAATTCAACCTAAATTGCAAGCTTCACTTCCAAACTCCCGTCGCGACAACTGAAAGATGGTATTCCTAAGCTAACACCATTAAGGTGATCATTGCAAAAGAGAAAACAACTTACAAAGACATACCACAGAAAAACAAGGGTAAGTTCGTGTAATTTAATATTCATGTGCGAAATACAATTCAAACAAACAACTAGGATGCTCATAAAACATGTGCAAAACATATAAACATATATTGATCGACCACTTGACTAGACCGTCTGGACCAATATGAATATGTAGCTTGAGGTCGTTCTTGCACCCGGAGGTGTAGTAACTAGAACACCCTCAGCTGTCACCCGGGGTTAATCCGTTATAACTCACCTAAACCTATAGGCTAGGACCTCATTCCATTCTCACGCAATGCCTTACCCCTCTCTACTTGAGAATTGGTAATCATCAGAATTTCAGAATGAACGTCGTGGATTTCACTGTCCATATTCATACTTTACCACCTTAAAATCACCATTGAGACATTCCTCCTTGGAATTCTCTTTCAAACCCACATTACAAATAGCATACCATACTTCAATACCAACATACCTTCTCATACATAATACATTTAAGCAATTGAAATAAATACTCAGAGTAAAACATAGCAACAATCTTTTAAAGACCGAATAGATCACAGTAGAGTAAAGTCGAGCGGTAAAAACAACCACACCCCATGAATACGACCAAACGGAAAGGATCAACATAGCCTAGGAATGAGACCGAACGGAAAACACTCACAACCTGTGAACATGACCGAACGATCATTTAATGAGTAAGGCTCAAACATGAGCCTAATGTAGTTGGAGGGCCGCATACTAGGATAACCGAACACTTTTACCTTAGATCAGACACTAAGAACTTAGAAGGAACATTTATAACTTAGACCGAACACTCAGAACAAGACCGAACTCTATAGCTAAACCAAATACTAGTACGAAATCGAACGCTATGACTAAACCGAATACTAATACAAGACCGAACGTTATGACTAAACCGAATACTAATACAAGACTGAACGCTATGACTAAAACGAATACTAACACAAGACCGAACACTATGACTAAACCGAATACTAATACAAGACCAAACGCTATCACTAAACCGAACGGTCATTAACTAGTAAGGCCCATAAGAGGCCGAACGCGATTAAGACCGAACACCAGTATAAGACCGAGCGGTCAGAGACTCCCTGTACTCGCCAGAACTGCATAATTCTGCAGTACGAACTGCAGAATTATGAAATTACACGTAACTTTCTCAATTCATAACATTTTCCCAACTTCTAGTCCTCCAAACTTGTATCATATATCAAATTACATTATTCTAAGGGTGTTAAAACCTTTCTATACATTTTCGAAAGGGTCTGCTACCAGATTCACATTCCAACACAACATCATCATCAACTTAAGGACTCAAATTCTATTCTACTGGTTTTTGGCACAGTTTGAGTGACTTGGGGTCTTTATCAAGTCCTAAATATCTTACCTCAATTTTATCCATTGACCAATTTAACATCTAACCCCAAATTCCCATTTTCACTATCACGCTTCCTAAAAATTCATTGTAAGACAGTACTAGTGACTCAGCATAAAACCAAATCAACATGATCACAGATTTTAACAGTTCATACAAGCAATACCAACCACCAAAATCACTCAATTACATACACATCAATCTTCAAAATAGCAGTTACATACACAGTAAATTCATCAATTAAATTAACTAGTTTCCCTTACCTCTAACCGAACCGAACAGTTTCAACAACCTTAAGAAATTTGCTTATACCTCAAGAAAATTCTAAGAAGATCAACCGTAGAACCAAAATGAAATTATAAGGAGAAGAAGGAGACCACGGAACACATGCAAAGAGAAACATTTCTTACATGCATCAAAAACCAGAAATCACCAAGAACAATAAAACGAAACTTACCAGCTCTTTTCCTCAAACTTATCGGTGAAAGAAAGCCCTTTGCGCTAGGATCACCTAGGTATCTCCTAATCGTTGAACAGATGAGGCACCGTGAGAATTTCTAGAGAGAAGGGAGAGGAAGAGTAGAGAATAGTGTTTTAGAGAGATGAAAAGTATTTAGATAATGAACCGAGTGTTTGAAATTTCTATTTATATTGTTGGCTTATTTTAACACAAAGTGTTCGATCTCATTATTTTAATACATCTATCTACTCTTAAGAGGCTATTTTTTGGGTTCTTACAAATTGAAACATTTGATTATTTTTTCCCATAAGATTCAGAAGAAAAAAAAAGACAAAATGTAGGGACAGATAGGTGCAAAAAGGTTGTAGGGAATTACGGTAATGAACAATTTATTAAAAAGAAAATAAAAAAATTTTAGAAATTGAAAAACGAAATGTTAGTGAGGTGAAAGAACTAAATCTCAAACTCTAGAGATAGAAGAAAAATGTAACCAATAAATGAAACTAGTAAAGAAAAAACACATAATCAGGAAATGACAACAAGAAATGTAAATTTTCAACTTCTTTTAAAGATTATCCTACGTTCAACCAACTCTGAAAATAACTTGACATATTTGACAACTTTGATATCAATTAGAGTCACAAACACAAATAATTAGAAAAATGCAAATAATTAAAGAAAGAGATATACAAACTCACACAAACATAAATACAAACATAGATACAAACTCATACAGAACAGAAACATAAACACAGATCAACTCAAGGTCTAAGCAAAGTCATTGCTTTAAGCTTTAAAGGAAAAAATACATCAATTTCTTTTAAGTACTAATTACTTTAAATCTCTAAGAAAAAAAGTTCAAAAAACTTTTTAATATTAATTGTTTTAGACAAAAAATATATATATTCTTAAATTTGTTTAAAATCTTTTAAAACCTTGAGTCGTTTTTGCATAAAGATACATAAAGTAGATAATACACAGAAAAATATAGTTGTTCTGTTTTCGTTGTTTCTGGGGGTGTTTCGTTTCCGAAGGAAAAAAAGAAGAAGAGAAAGATGGAAATAAAGAAGAAATAAGTTAAGAAATGTGTAACAATTGAGATTCGTTTGGTGTGGTTTGTCGGGGTCAAGGGGCATGTAGTTATGATATGTTAGGTTAAAAATAGACATGTTTTTTTGAAGTTTGAAGCACGTTTATCATTGGTGGGTGAGGTGAGGGAATGAGTAATTTGACATTATCATTTATAAATTAATTCCATTATACAACTACTTTTTTTAATAAAACATTATATTATAATAAAATATTATATTATAATAAAACAATAATTTATAATGTTGTAGGATGAGTATGGAAAGGAAGATGAGAGTCAACGAATCACTGCTCCTGCTCTAGGTGAATTGCATGCACAGAGTCAAATCTGGAACTGCAAGGTCTCATAGTAATGGTGTAATTTCTTGAAAAGCAAACAACCTTTATCTACGGGCACTTCGTCTCCACACTTCAACTCTCCAAATGGCGGAAACCCCCAAAATCCGTTTCGGCTTCATCGGCTGCGCCGGAATTGGGCGCAGGGTCTCCCGTGCCGTCGCGCTCGCACCCAACGCCGTCCTGCACGCCGTCGGAAGCCGCTCCATCGACAAGGCCCGCGCCTTCGCCGCCGCCAACGGCTTTCCCGCCGCCGCCAAGGTGTACGGCTCCTATGAGGCCGTCCTCGACGATCCCGAGGTCGACGCCGTCTACCTGCCGCTCCCCACCAGCCTGCACGTGCGCTGGGCCGTGCTCGCCGCCAGCAAGAAGAAGCACGTGCTGCTTGAGAAGCCAGTTGCTCTTAATGTTGCTGAGTTTGACGAGATCATCGCGGCCTGCGAATCCAATGGAGTGCAGCTCATGGACGGTACCATGTGGATGCACCACCCCCGCACCTCGAACATGAAGGAGTTTCTCTCCGACGTAAACCGTTTTGGCCAGCTCAGATCGGTATGAACCTGTCTCATATTCGATGTTGCTTTTTGTTGGCATCATTTTCATCTTTTCTTATTAAACACAAATAACACAACAAATTTTATTTTAAAATATGAAACATTTTGGGATAGATGAACTTTATCAGAAAAGATGTTATAGTTTTTTTAAAATCCTATTAAACATTCATTCATTCAGCACCGATTACATGATAATTTTTATTTTAAAATATGAAATAATTTAGGGTGAATAAACTATTAAAGTAAAAATATTATTATTTTATTAAGGGTAAGATTTTGTTGCATATTTGAAACCTTCTCTATTTTACCTTTTCATCTAAATCTTAGGTGCTTCATATTCTGGTTCTCTCTAATTGTTTTATCTTGTTGAACATCTATTTTCAAAGGGTCTTTTTTTTTCTCCTATAGATTTCTTCGCAAGTTTTATGACTGTGATTTTAATCTCAGTCACGTGAGTAATCAAGGGAAATAAGGGTCTCTAAATAATGTGACCAATGACCATCTACTACTGTAAATGAAAAGACAGGTTAAAAGACATTCCTTAGAGACTTAAACTCTTGACCATGTTAGTATTGGGGAGGAGGAGTGCTGTATTATGCATTAATGTTCTGCATTGACCATCATTTCTTTTACTTTCCCAGATTCACTCCAATTTTACGTTTAGGGCTAGTGCCGATTTTCTTGAGAATGACATTCGTGTGAAGCCAGATCTTGATGCTCTTGGTGCTCTTGGCGATGCAGGTTGGTACTGTCTTAGGGCAATACTGTGGGCTGCCAACTATGAACTACCAAAAACTGTTATCGCCTCGCGCAACCCTGAGCGTAATCAAGTTGGGGTGATATTGGCTTGTGGGGCTACTTTGTACTGGGAAGATGGAAAAGCAGCAACCTTCTATTGCTCCTTCTTGTCCAACACGTCAACGGATATAACTGCTCTAGGGACAAAAGGAACCCTACATGTTCATGACTTCGTTCTCCCATATGAAGAAAATGAAGCATCATTTTATGCAGCTACAGAATCAGGTGTTGATGAAGCTGTTACAAAGTGGGTTCCACAGCCAAGCAAGCATATAATAGAAACTGACATACCTCAGGAGGCTCTTATGGTAAATGAGCTTGCCCGTTTGGTGGCAGATATCAAATTCAAGAAAGCAAAACCCGAGAAGAAGTGGCCAACAATTAGTAGGAAAACTCAACTCGTAGTGGATGCTGTGAAGGCTTCAATTGATAGGGGTTTTGAGCCTGTCCAGATTCAGGAGTGAGGTGTATGAACTGAGGTCTGTGTTCCTGTGGTGCATCACAAAAACAATTTCTGTTTATGTATTATGAGCAGTTCATTGCTGACCTGTGCGTAAAAAGGCATAAAGGATTTAGACAAATTTTCTGTTCACGTTATGTTTGTTAATAAAGATGTACTACAGATTGGGAAGAAAGAGTGATGATTGTGTGCGTTGTATTACATTGCACAAAGGACAACATACATTGACTTGTATAAAATAATCGATTATGGTAGATTATGATATATTATACAATGGGAAAATTCACCAAACTGATGTAATTTGTTTTCAATTTTACCAAAATGGACAATTTAAAAAGAAAATATTTCATTAGGAAGTAGTCATGCTTTCTGGTAGGTAGGCCAACACGACTACAATGTTACTGGAACTTGCATATTCTATACACACGACTTTGATTAGCCTAATCCGTTTTTTGTTTTATTCATTGTGTTTTAAGATGAAGTCCAGCATGGTTTACACGACTTTGGTGTTGTGCGGGTTAAGCTGAAGTTGTGTAGAATGGCATGAGATTTATTTAAAATTGAAAACAAATAATGAGGAAACAACCCGCTTTGACTCAGAAGCAATAAGCGTAAGAGATGTTTCACTCAAAGGTGAGGATCATTGAAGAGAATTGTGAGGAGCTTATTGATATTTAGAATTTAACCATTGCATTGAGAAAGAGGAAAAGATCTTATTAAATACTATATTTCTTACTATGTCTGTATTCACAATCTTTTTAATAAATATCGAAACTTTATTGTTGTCATTGAAGGATGGGGTGCAGATGGATATTTACAATGAAATATAAATCAATAGAAAGCATATATAAAGCCAAATCGGTTGCATAGGGATACTGATAGGTTCTTGGGTCAAGAAGGACCAAGAACTATCAAGGCTCAACAGTAAAACACACACCCAACATCAGAAAGAAGAAAAGAATTGTATATTTCCTCTGTATAGTATTCCCAACTGTACAAGCCTCCAAAAGGGGAATTAATCCCACCTCCACAGGATAAGAATTGTCCTGTCTATACAACAATCAAAACAATAGCTAACCCTCTTACAGAATTATACAACCCTTATATAGGTTGCTCTTTCCCCCCAACAGTCTAACTACTACCCCCTGCATTAAAACAAATGCATCGCCCCTTACTCACAGTAGTTAACTAACCCCTTAAAAGTCTATGTTCTCTTCCTTCTCTTATAGACTCTTAGTATCCTACCAGATACACTCATACTTATGGAATTAACTATAGAGAAACATTTGCTACAGTATTAAAAATAAATACAGTTCAAGTTGTTTTTGCTATGGCAACTCATTTAGGTTAAGACTTGCACCATTGGAATGTGAGGAATGTCTTTCTTCATGGAGCTTTAGAAAAAGAAGTGTACATGGAGATTCTTTCAGGATTTGAAATTCATAGTGGAAGGAATATGGTATGGTATGTTTCCTAAAGGAGGCCTTATATGGTCTTAAGAAATCTCCAAGAGCATACTTCGAATATGAAAATGATTTCCTTAGGATACAAGCAAAGCCACGGTGGGAAAATGCTTTATGTTTTCTTTTTCTATTTTCAATTTTAGTTATAAAAATCAATCACTTTTCAGGTTCAATTCTCTTTCGATATGTTTGTATCAGAAATAGTGAAAACAATTTCACATTATTGAGTGACATACAGATAGAGATCTAAGAATAGCATGATAGAGTGCCGGTAAGGCAAAACAAGAAAGAACTCCCAAGATTACAGAAGCATGATTCAAACCGACTAGAAAATCCTTTCCTGTTTAGATTTTCTAGCCCTCATTCATGTTTTTTTTTTAATTCTCTACCAAATGCAATCACACATACTCTATCTAGAACATCATTATGGTGCAAATACAAGAAAACAATGCATGCTGGAAGTGACTTAATGCCAACTCATCAATAACAGCCTGCATATATAGGAATCCATAATTAATAAACCAATGCAATATAGAACTTCAAAATATAACATACCCAATCAGATAGATACAAGATTGAAGGGTACCATGTAGGCAACATGTACTATGCCTCACTCCCCCCAAAACTGAGTTCATAGAAAAATAAATAACTCCCTATCAACTGGTATTGAAGTTATAAGGCATACGTAGCAATCACACCTGTTGAAATCACAAATCTGTAAATCAAACACATATAACACAAAATCTGATCATCATATGTAATATTTTCAGGTATTTATGTTTAGGACATTTAATTCAAAATAGACAAGGTTTGAAGTGCAAAACTTTAGAAGACAGGATTGTAAATGTCTAACTAACTGTCCCTTGATTCTTTTTTATTTTCACATTCCCCTGATGTGTGTCCTAAAGGAACTGAAAATATACTCAATGAAAGAAAAAAAGCCTCCTTATTGATGTTACATTGCATGCAGTCTTCATCAATTATAAAATTTAATAGGAATCTTGATTCCTGGTTATGCTGTATACAGTTTTAACAGTTTTAAAAAGCATAATTAGGATGGAAGAGTACAGCTTTATCGCCAACAAGTAAATCACAGTTTTCATTGAATTCCTTCACCTATAGTCATCTTTTAAGTGGCAATTGACATATAATAACAGGAAAACCTTATAAGAAGGATCACAAAGATGAGAAAAAACAGAAGAACATGGGCATAAGTCTTAATGTGACAGATAAAAAATAAACTTACAGCACGAGATGATATAGCCTGGGCAATTTTAATATATGCCTGCAAGAAAGTAGTATAAAATAGCAATTAAGAAATAAGACAATTTCGCTTGTGGTCATGCTGATTTAACAAAAACCACTACTAAACTAAATTATTATTCATCTTATGCATCAATATAGCATTCATCCATTGTGTCATTAGTAATCTTCAAGACTCACTTTAAAGGATATATTCCCCCCTATACAAACCTAGAATAGGGAAAATAGTTCATACCAAAGAGGATGGAGTAGGAGATGAAGGGAACCTATGTCGATTCCCTGGCTTTAAAAAAAACTGTTGAGGTGTCACAATAGATCGCTTTAGGACAAAAAAAAGTTCAAATTTATCAGATTTAAGTAAACACAATCCAAAGAAAATATCAGAAAGACCTCCAAATTTAGAGGAACAATATCTAGGAATTGAAACATTTGATTCATTTTGTCCCACTGTCGAACAAGTTACAAGAAAATAAAATAAGATTCAGAAGAAAAATAAAGACAAAATGTAGGGACAGATAGGTGCAAAAAGGATGTAGGGAATTACGGTAAGGAACAATTTGTTAACCCAAAAAAGTGAGGATAGAAGTTTTCAGGGTTAGTTTTCTATTCAAAATTTAAATTTCTGAAATCCCCCTTCCATCTCAAGGGAGAAATCAAATTTACCCTAAATGTTCAAACTGAAATCAATTTGTTGTCCATACAGGGCTGAAACCCAACAAAAAATCCATGAGAAGAAAAAAATAAGAAAACAGATAGGCAACAAATTCACAACTACTGTCACAAAATTTATCAACATGGAAGAATGAATAGGTGAACAACATCAATGTCCCACAAATGCCAAAGTTCAAAGACAAAAATGCAAGTTATAGAAAACAAGTTCAATCCTACTAAAAAACAGCTTTACATACCGGCCCAAACTCTGTCAACATTTTCCTTAGCTCAGCAGCTCTAACCTGCAAAACAAAAGAAAAAATATATAAACAAATAAAAATATTCTTTCCAGTACAAATCACAAAAAAAAATCTCAAGAATCTTCATTTCGGCCTTATTTGAATGAACTTCTTTGTAAACACTTACAAGAAAAGAAAATAAGAAGATACTACCAAATTAGATTTTACCTAAACTAAAATAAACTTATGCACTCAACATTTAAAAAGCTCTACTAAAATCACCCCGTCTTCGCAGTGAACTCGTCGCCGCCGGAGACCGCGGCAGTGCACTGGACGGCGCGACGAGGAACGAAGTTGCTCCAACGAGGGCGAAATCGGAGCGAACGGTTTGAAACGAAAGATGGATAGGGAGAGAGAGGAAGCACGGGATGGAGTAGCATGTTTTCTCTCGCTTGGATTGTTTGTTTATATTCACAGTTTTAGATTTTGGAGTGGTTTCGTTGTTGTGGTGGGATTGGAGAATGGAAGAAAATTTTGCATCCGCCAAATTTGTTTTGATTTTTGGTAGTGTCACTGTGCTGTGATTAGCGGTTTTGGGATTTTGGTTGGTGACTGCAAGTTTTTTATTTTTCTTTGTACTTAACGTCTCTCTCTTGCGGTTCTTGGTGCTATCGTCGTTTTTAACGTTGTATATCGAAACACACCGAATTATAGTACAAATATTCTAGCCGTTTCAAATAGTTTAACACCTTTTAAAGAAATTTACTTTTATTTTTACTACTAATATATAGAATTAAATATGTTTTTAAGTTTTAACATCTCAAAAATATAGTAAAATATTATATAAAAGAGTCCTTACATATATGATATGATAAAACACTTAAATAAAATATAAAGTATAATTTACATTTATCTAAAACAATTATAAATTTAAACTTTATATACAAACACGATAAAATAAAACTATCTACGAACTAGACTAAAATAACTAAGCCACCAGATTATCCCATCAAGCGCCTACTTCACAGTAAGCTTATCTCCCTCTACTCACACTCACCGGATGATCACAGCTAAACAAGAAACATAGCCATATACAAATATGTATGGTATATAATACCTACCGAATGGTTAGCAACCATGACCGTTTGGTCCATCCGCCACATCAACAATGTTGGGTCCTAATTGGACCAACATTCAAGTTATTATTGGGCCAACAGTCCAGCAGACGATAAAATAATCAAAGATATCTCATTAGAGATATTGATAAGTTGTTTATGAGTAACTTACCGAATCTCCAGGTAAGTTTGTTTTTATTTGATCTATGAAACACTTATAAATATAATGACAGAGCCAAAAGCCAAGTACGTTCGATCAGAACTAAAATACTCAACTGTGATAAACAGTTCACTAAACTACTCCTAACTTGAGCGTCAGAATGCCTTTTGTAGGTACCTCCCCCTGGTCAAGAATACAACCGAACGAAGCAGGCGACAACCGAGCGAAGCAGGTAACGACCGAGCAGAGCAGGCGACACAAGCATTGGAAAGCAGGAAAGTCACGTCAGGAAAGGTACGTTTCTCGGTCCTACATATCATCACCGAAACATTTTGGCGCCCACCGTGGGGCCGAGTGACATCCCGCTGAAACCGTAAGGAACCAAACAAGGACGCAGTCTCAACATCCTCATGTCGACCAGGCCCCTACATATTGATCCCGATTGAAGAAACTCTCACCATCAACGTCAGCAAGCTTCTACGGCTTTACAGATAAATATTTTGATTTAACCATCTTAAATTCATTTTATATTATATGATTTAATTTATACTTCTAAACCATTTGGAATATTCATGTTATACATCTCAACATATAAAAGCATCCTTTGTGATTGATGCATCACTTACGAAAAGACTCACCAACATCATAAAAATAGCTTCAGCACCTGCCTGCATTCGGCTTTGTTCAAAAAATACATATATTGTGATAATTATTCTTCCTTACTAGATTATATCTTAATTCAATATTATAATATTATTCAAGACTTATAAAGGGTCTAATGACGCACTTACCACTTAGCCAAATTTGGCATCAAGTGCTCAACCATTCAACTATTAGGTCTTTCGGCCTCACAAGTATTTGGCCCTTCGGCCTCAACTGGTCGGCCTTCCATGGCCTCAGGTACTAAACAAATTGGGCATCTAGTGTTCAATCCATTATACCGTTTGGCATCACAGGCTTTATGCTCTTCTCTACTGCTTCCTTGTTATTTCTAAATGTACCAATTGTCAACAAGCCATCAGGTCGATCGCTCTTATCCATATGACCGGAGAAAGTTTGTGTAGAAAATTATTACTTACAGGTACAGATGACATGATCCTGTATACAACCACTTGGTCAACTTGGAGATTATCGTCTCAAGTCACCGAACGGTTGCATGGCGATATTACAAAACTCAGGGAACGCTCTCTGAGAACCCCTGGTCCTAAATCGAGCGGTGAGGAACGTTCTCCGTGAACTCTCACTCTCGTCCTAAACCGAGCAGTAAGGAACGTTTTCCGTGAACTCTCACTCTCGTCCTAAATCGAGCGGTGTTGCACGTCCCCGAGGAGTAACACTCTCGTCCACTAGGAAGTTCCAAAATGAACTCCTAGGTCGAAAAACCGAGCGGTGTTGCACGTCCCCAAGGACTAACACTCTCGTCCACTAAAAAGTTCCAAAATGAACTCCTATGTTGAAAAACCGAGCGGCAAAGTCTCGTCCACAAAACCCAGGGAACACTCTCCGAGAACCCCGGGTCTTAAACCGAGCGGTGAGGTACGTTCTCCGTGAACTCTCACTCTCGTCCTAAATCGAGCGGTGACCTTCGTGAACTCTCACTCTCGTACTAAACCGATTGGTGAGCTACGTGAAATGTCCATCTCGTCAGCAAAACCCAGGGAATGTTGTCCGATAAACTCCTGCTCTTAATCTGATTAAGCTCGGCCATCAAGAAATCCCATAGTGAACTCCTAGGAGGGATGCTAAAAATAGAGGAACAATCACTCTCATCTGAATCTTCAACCGAACAGTCTTGCTTGCTTCACCGTTCAGTCTTATAAAATGAGTTTAATCATCTACATTTCATCCATTCGGCCTCACAGGTGTTCGGCCATTCGGCCTCTACTCTTCGGCCTTCCATGGCCTCAAGTGCTCAAGCATTCGGCCATTCAGCCTCAAAGGTATCCCACAATTCGGCCACACAAGAAAAAGTTCTAAAGAGCAACAACTCAAAGTACAATCAAAACAACCTCCCCAATACAGCGAGGACAGTCTCTCTCAAGCTCATATAAGTCCTATAGTTAACCTTGGCTAAAGCCGAACGGTTAATTCGGACTTGGGGACATATGTATGGTGTATAATACCTACCAAACAGTTAGCATCCATGACTGTTCGGTCCATCCGCCACATCAACAATGTTGGGTCCTAATTGGGCCAACATTCAAGTTATTATTGGCCCAATAGTCCAGCAGACGATAAAATAATCAAAGATATCTCATTAGAGATATTGATAAGTCGTTTACGAGTAACTAACCAAATCTCCAAGTAAGTTTGTTTTTATTTGATCTATGAAGCACTTATAAATATAATGACAGGGCCAAAAGTCAGGTACGTTCGATCAAAACTAATATACTCAACTATGATAAACAGTTCACTAAACCGCTCCTAACTTGAGCGTCAGAGTGCCTTTTGCAGGTACCTTCCCCCTGGTCAAGAATACAACCAAGCGAAGCAGGCGACAACCGAGCGGAGCAGGTGGCGACCGAGCGGAGCAGGCGACATAGGCATTGGAAAGTAGGAAATGCACATCAGGAAAGGTACGTTTCTCGGTCCTTCAAATCCCCACCGAAACAAAATACAAACACAGACATAAGGGTAAGCTAGATATAAAAGATTCATACATTAGTATAACTGATAAGCTGTTGTTGAAGCTATCAAATTAATACTACTTTTCAAGGCAACTTCAGTATTGCCAAGTAGTATTAAAGAAAGTAGACAGGGTTGAAGTAACCCTGAGTCGTCTCCCAACGAACACGAAATTGCTTTTGAATATCTGTGATTCTTGCGAATGCTATGCAATGCTTATGAATAAAAGTAATGGTTGAAGAGTGTTTAAAGAATAAATAAGAAATTAAAAACAGTTACGATGAAATAGGCTAATTCCACTACTTTTCCAAGATAGATTCATCATCGGTTATTCACGGATAATTGTTCAATTGATTATTGTTTAAGTTTCAAATTAATTAAAGTACATTCTTAATTAATTTGAGGGCGATCATGCATTTAACTAAAGTAAATTCTCAATCAAATGCAAAACCTTTCTAGATTATTCACAATAAATTCAACCAAAGTACATTCTCAATCAAATTCTATTGTGTTTAATCATGTCTATTCTTAAATCTCCTAACCAAATTAAAAGCTAATCAATCAAAGTAAATTCTCAATTGATTATAGTTGAAATTATTACTAATCAATCAAAGTACATTCTCAATTGATAGTAAAAACCATTTAATCATATGAAAGTTCCTAAATTAAATCAAAGTAGATTCTCAATTTAAACCTAGAAACCCTAAAACTCATATAATCAATATGCATGTAGATTGAAACATATTATGATGCAAAAATCTTTGCTTTTAACAAGATAGAGAGATGAAAGACATAGAGAGAGAACAACTTAAATAAATAATCAAAATAAACAATTGCATTAACTTAACGTAACCTCAGAATCCATCAGGGAATTACAGCAGAATAGCCCAAGATGCTTAGCTCTCCATGAATGGAGTTGAATACAAGATGAAAGAAAAGTGAGAGGAGTATGAGAGAATGAATTCCTTAAGTGAAGTCCCTAGGTCTCTTTATATAGGCTTGATTGGGCTTGGACTTTGAATAGTTTGTTGATAAGATATTTTCTGTTGATATATTATATCTTCCAAATAACTAAAAGATTTGAATAATTATAACATTATTTGGAAGATATTTTCTGTTGATATTCTTTAATTAAATTAATTTAACAACTGAATTTTATCTTTTAACTTTTCTAACTTTCTAAAATTGCACAAATGCCCTGAAATTTCCTCTATCTGCACTTTAGCCCCTTCTGAGTTTCTGAAATTGCAAGAAAGCCCCTCAGTTGACCAGACTTTGACCAGAGGAGGACGCACCAATGGGAGCTCGCCACGTGGCTGCCCTCTTCCTTCCCCAATGAGGGTTTCAGATTTGGGGAAAGGGCTTCCCCTTTTGCCGTCTGCGTGCCGTGAGGAAAAGAGGAGAGGCTCGAGATTGTGGAGCTGCCACGCTGGTTGCAGTGGCGATTTCTTGTTCTGGGTTTTGCTGTGTGATTTTTCTGAGTGCAGGTGGTTGATGTTGAAGGTGTGCCGCGATTCTGATGGTGGAGACGCGAAGACGATGATGAGAACGAAGGCAGCGGAGGCGCGGTTTCTCGGTGGCTTCCATGGAGGTTCACGGCGAAGGCTGACTCGCGTCTATGGTGGAGAGATTCACCCAGTGGTGGCCTCGCGAGAATGATGGAACGGCGTGATGAAGATGATTTCGGAGGAGGCGGCAAGGTGTCCCGCGAGGAGATGTCGCGATTGGGTTCCGAGAATGGAGAAGATGAAGGTGACGGTGGTTGTTGAAGAAGCTTGCATCAATGAAGGAGAGGCGCTGTGGTGGCGTCTCCGTTAATGGCGCGATGAAGGTGGATGTTGCGGCGGCTCACAGCGGCATGGAGATGGTGGCGCGATTTGGTTTCGAGAAGGGAGAAGATGAACGGAGGTCACGGCGTGGTGGTGACGGCGGCACGGCAGTGGCGTTGGGCTTGCGGCGGCGGCACGGTAGTGGCTGTCCGGTGACGGAGCGGCGCGGCGGGAAGGTGGCGGCGGCTAGGGTTCTGTTGGAGAAGGTGGAAGATGATACTCATGGGTTAGGGCTGAGGTGGCGAAATGTGGTTGGCTAGATCTGTATGGGGAGGATTTGGACACATGGCATGATCTGGTGGAGTCTAGCTTAGGAGGGGTGTGTATAGGAAACTTAGGGAGGTGTAGTAGAAATGGCTTAGTGTTTGGGCTTGGTTTTTAGCCTGTTTCAGAAATAGGAGTGTATGTAGGGATTTTAGGGGGTGCAAGGGTAAAGTCTGCCTGTTTGGCCCATCTGTACATTATTTTCCAAATAAAACCTGATTTTGGGCCTTGAATTGCCAATTGAACCAATAGACTTTATAATCTCAGCTGCACAAATAAACATTAGAACATCCAAGAATAATTTATGCGCTAAAACTTACTTTTTACGTCTCTTTATTTCCCAAACCCAATAATTCCAATCATCACAAATTCACTTAAAATAAATCATTTAAACATAATTATCCCATCAAAATTTTAATTTTCAAACATAAATGTGGGCATAAATATGCACTCATCAATAACATACAATCAAAACGTAACTCATTCATATTATATAATTAACTTCAAACATCCTAAACATGTTATAACTTAGACTTGACTGTCCGGACTTAGAATGAATATCGAACTATGACGAGTTGTGGACTTGTGGTGGCCTCTACTGCTTTCAAAGCCATTACCATGGGTTTCACCTTACCACACACACAAGGTTAGTCCGTTACCGCATAATAGGCCTCCAAGTAGCGCTTACACTAGGACCTCCTACTACTCTCACCACATGAATCAATCCTCTCTATGTGAGAATGAAAGATGATTAGAGTGTTAGGATAACCCCCAATACTGAGCTCTTTGTATTCATTCTAATAACACTTAACCATACCGAAAGAGTCCTCCCGTGGAACCCATATAACCATCCGTGGAATCATTTGAACCAATACAATTATGCACACTTTCACAATTTCATGACACACATAACTTTTGATACTCACATAATAACCATACATAGTCATACATCATATAGTCATACATCACCCAAAATTGAATCAATTACATAACTCAAACCAATAAAGATAAAAGAATAAGAGGATACATGGTAATCTGGAATAGTCGCTCCGTGTACACACTTGCTGAGCGACCACAGACTTTACTCGCACAACGACCCAGCTCGTTATGCGAATCCACTAAAAGTGACCCCAACCTCCAACTCACTCGCTCAGCGACCCAACTTGCTGAGCGAATAAAATTCCCAATGGTACTAGACCCTGAACTCACGTTCTGCGACATCACTAGCTAAGCAAAACTCACCCGACAGTAGACTAGTCCCTCAACTCACTCGCTTAATCACTTCAATGCTCTGGTCGAATAGAATCATAGTGCTCCCAGACCCAGACCTCTTGCTCAATGACCATTCTCGCTGTATGAACCAACAAACAGGGAGCCAACCTCCACGACCACTCGTTGAGTGACTCTACTCGCTCAACGAGTTTGCATAATCTACAACACCAAATCTGCAAAATTACACAACATACACCAAATTTACCAATTCCAACTTTTTTCCCCAACTTTTAACCCTCCTAAATTGTGTTATATACCTAATTATACTTGACCAAGTGTTTTTGAACCTTCTTAACCCCATTCTAAAGTGTTTACTAACAAATTTCTGCTCTAAAACATCCAATTCATCAACTCATTGACCCAAATAATGTTCTACCACTTTTGCTACCATTTTCAGCAACTTAGGGACTCAAGAAAGTCCCAATTAACCTACCTAGCCTATTCCAACTCACCAATTCAGTACCCAACTCCTAATTCAAAATTTCAGTACCCTACTTCCTCAAAAACTAACTTAAACAAGTATAAATCACTTCAATTTTTAACTGATGACTCTCTAATAGATTTCCAACATTCCATATAGTAAATAACACATCAAGCATCATTCAATTCATTTCAATATCACAGTTCCTCAATATATCTTTAAAATGTGTCAAGTTATACATAGTATATTTACTCTAAAAACCTAAATTTAGTCCAATCGCTACAATAAACATAGAGTAATCACACATCCACACCAAATCACAAATTAAAACAATAATCTAGCTTCCCTTACCTTAGATAAACGATGTAAAGCTCTAGAAAACCCCAATCGATGCTTGCACCGCAAGGAAACTCTAAAAAACCCTACAAATCACCGATTGGTGATAGGAAACCAACCTTAAAACCTAAATTGAGCTAAGAGTCAAGAAAGAGAGACACAATTCTCATGCAAAGACAAAAAATCTGCATAATCACAAATTTAAGGGAAAACCTAGAAAAGAGGAACGAAACTTACCGGCTCAAATCAAGAAATTGATCGGTAGGAATTGTAGCCCTCGACACCAGGATCCCTAGACACTTCTTGATCGTCGAATAAATAGTCCAATAGTGAGAAAGAGTAGAGAGAAGTGAGAGAGAACGAAGAGGAAAGAGTTTACAGAGATAGACAATGTTTTAAATAATGAGACGAGCTTTATAAAATTCTATTAATATTATAAGATTATTTTAAAATAAAATACTCGATCTCATTATTTTAATATAGCTATCTACTCTAATACTCTATTTTATAGGTTCTTACATTTAATCCAAAACTAAAATTAATCTCAATCTTAAATAATTTAATTAAGCAATAAAAAAACCATTTTATAAATTTAGATACCAAAATACATCAAAGTTTCAATAAGAATAAATTTTACTTTTACGTTAAAAATTAAGAAATAAAAAAATATTTAATCCTAATATATATTATAACTTTAAATTAAAAATTAAAATAAATATTGTTAAAATATCATATTTTAAATTATTAAATGAATGTATTTTGTTTGAGGATATTAGTACTAAAAAACAAATATGAAATTGAAAAGAGTAATAATATATTTACACCACATAAAATATAGGGTTAAATATGTTTTTAGTCCCTAAACTATTGGTCGTTTCTGGTTTTAACCCCTCTTTCAAAATAAGGTACAATTTGGTCCTCATTCTTTTCGAAACTTTGGTTTTAGTCCTCGAAAACTAACGTCGTTAAAAATGTGTTGATGTGTCTAACGTCTCTGTCCACATGTCAGCAAAAAAGCAATTACACTTGGACAGAGACGTTATACACATCAGCACATTTTTAACAGCGTTAGTTTTCGAGGACTAAAACCAAAGTTTCGAAAAGAATGAGGACCAAATTATACCTTATTTTAAAAGAGGGACTAAAACCAGAAACGACCAATAGTTTAGGGACTAAAAACATATTTAACCCTAAAATATATTCATATCAGAAATAAGAAAGTCATATTTTAATTATATTTTTTAATTTAAAATTATAATATATATTATTGCATTATTAAAAAGGATTATCGAGTTTGTATTTCTCAATAGTTTCAAAGTACTATTTCTGTATCCGAAAGTGGTATACTTGATGGTGTTTTTTTTTTTCTTTTGGTAGTCACGTTTCTTTAACAATTATTTTTTGTCAACCTTTTGACAACCTCAAGTGGCGAGATGGGATTGGTCCATTTTTTTTTAAAAGCAAAAATGTTACATGGAGGGCATTTTTAGAAGAAGAAAGGGCTTCTACGGTTTTATTTGAGAAGATCCCTACGCTCTGTATCTTTTTCATCTCTCGCGAAAGCTCCCATTCTCTTTCCACCAAAGCTCTCACTTTGTCTCCCTCATCTATCCGTCTCGCTCTTCCTTTCTCCATCGTCGACAAACTTGGTTCCATTATCGACAAACTTGGTTCCATTATCGTTCTCGCTTCTCTATGCCGACATTTTCCCTTTTTTTCCTCTCTCTCTTTTCGTTTGTGTCGCGTTATTTTCCCCTTCTCTCTCTCACGATTTGTCCTTGCTTTCTCATCCATCCATTGCGAGCTCGAAGGTGACCTCCCCTAACATTGTAGCATTTCACCTCTCCGCCTCTGTCGCACTTTTCATCAACGAGTAAAGGTGTCTTCTTTCTCCAAGGTTTGAGGTTTGTTCGGTGAGAAAATGGTTTTTTGCATGGTTATTTTTATTTTGTGGATATTGGAGTTTGAGGGAAATGTAGTAACTGAGTTTGTTTGAAAAGCAATTGAAACGCTTGGTGAATAAATCATTATGAGATTTGTGTAGTTGAAAGTTAATTTCATATAACTAATTGCAACTTTGTAATGTGGCTTATGTTCATATATGGTATTGTGTTAATTTCTTAAAGTAGCTTGTGTTAATTTCTTAAAGTGGCTTGTGTTGATTTCAGGAGCAGTTGCAAGTATTTAGACAAAAATATGTATGGACTGGATTCTAGACAATGACAGCGTGCAAAGACAACAAGTGCTGCAACACTTATGATTTTATAGGTTTTCAATTGTATGTTCATTAGTTTCCTAGATATTAACATTGTATGAGCCTTGTACATGTTTTTTGTATACAAAAGATTATGATTATAAATGTTGGGTAATATGTACTGATAATATATTATATGAATAAAATTTCACTTTTGATCTAGTATCATACGTTTTCTCCTAGTGTTGTTTGACCATATATATTGAAACCTTTATTTGGTTATGGGTGCTTGGTACAAAAATTGATTATGTAAGTGACCTTGATAGGCCTAAGTTTTGGTGCCTAAAAAAAAGATCCAATTCTATTGAGTGTTGGTGCCTAAAAAAAGAATCACATCACACCTTAATTATACTACTATTTTACCTTGAATTATAGACATTTTATAAAGAAATAAAATAAAATTGAATAAAATAACAAACATGAAACAATAACTTGAAAGTAAACTCATTTAGGAAGCTTAGAAAAACGTTGTTTTGGGGAAATTAACTGCATATACTAAAGTGGTCTAAAAATTATGAGTTAGTATTCATTTGAAAGATCTTTGAGTCTACATTCCAACAAAGTAAGAATCAACTCATTTGAAGTTTAGTGGAGAAAGTTATGAGCAAAACAACCAACAAAGGTTTGAGGTGGTAGGAATATATAAAACATTAACTTTAAGGAATTAATTGCACCTACTCAAAAGTCCAAAAATCACAAATTAATTGTCATTGGAAAAAGTTTTGAGTCTACTTTGTAATAAAAAAAGAAGGCTTAAATGCTTACTTCATCCCCATGTTAAGAGGTGAATTTATGTTTAGTACCCAGTTTTAAAAATGAAGACATTGAGTCCCTATGTTATGAAAAATGTATGAATAAGGTCCTGTCCATTAAGTTGACAGCAACGACGTTAAGTCTATAATGATGTGGTCGTACTTTTTCTCTTCTCTCCTCTGTTGTCTAGCTTTTTCTCTCTCTTGTTCAATTTTTTCTCTCTCTTGTATAGAAAAGTTGTTTTATATGATTAGTGTTATTATTAAAATAATGTACTTTTAAAGGGAGGAAGAAGAAGAGTCAAACGAAAGAACAAAGATAACGGTTGAAGGAGTTGTAATGGAAAGTGATTACTCAGAATGCAGTTCAGGTGCTTACAGAAGCGCGTCTTGTTGTCGATCGCGTGCGACTTAGTTTTATTGGGAGAGTTTGTTTCAGAAGACACCTTTCTACATTTACCATAACTAGCCTCAAATTCTCTAGATTTGGAAGCAGCTTTCTGAAGCACAGAAGTTGGAAGTCCTGAAATTGAATTATTTTTCTTCATGATAAAATAAGGCATAACACATTTGTTAATAATCAAACACATTGATTTAACAGTTTTCCACTACGGTCCAAAAGTCATGTATAGACATAACTTAGTTTGATAATATATTTTTTTTTATCTGCAAATGTTATTTGTTAGTGGAAGAGTTAAATCTACAACCTCTCTCATTCTCCTTTTCAAACCTTTCAAACCAATCTTATGGTTTCCAAATATTAGTGGAAAAATTGAACCCACAATCTCTCCCACTCTTCCAACTTTTACTACTAAACCAACCTTATAGTTCAACCTTATGTTTAATCTTAAAATTCAATGAACCAACAATTAATGAACTGCCTATATTGGATGAGAACATGCTGACTACCAATGCAGATTTTTCTCCTCTAAATTTAGTGCACTTTAGAGGGCAAGTGCAAGGATATAAATGTTGATTGGAAAATTATTGGTTGAAATTGTTATAAAATACAATTCAGGTGTTATAACTACGAGGTTATTAGTTTACCCTCTGAAAGTATACCACTCACTATAGAGGAGCACATTCCATGTTTATTATATTTCAAAACAACAAAAACGTACCAACTATCCGAGCAACGTTAACACCATAGCTCTTGGGGCAAGCACCAGGCGTTAGCCTGTAAAGAAAGGTGACTTCGTCTAAACCTGCAATTCCATCACCAACTTGGCATGCCATGTGACTAAGACAGACCTTTACAAGCACAAAAAAGAATATTCAAAAATATGATTTTTCATAAATAAAACTGACCAAAAGTAGGTGGAACAGTCTCTACACCACAATGTAAACTTTCTTTAGGATACCACATCTAAATATTGTCACGCTAGACTTCCCAACATGTTGCAAGCATAAAATATAGGAACTATCAAAGAGTGCCAAAACTGTAACTTTTATAAATCAAAATCAAAATAATAAAAGAAGAAACTAAGGGCACATAACTATTTGAATTCCTGACCATCTATGAAAATTTTCATAAACAAACAAAGGTACTAAAAAGTTAGTTTACCTTCGACAATCGAGCCTGCTTGTCGGTCAATGATCTATTTTTAATATGCTCTCTTGGGATGGAGTCTGAAGCAAAAGTACCATTGGAAACAGTAGATGCTACCTTTTCACCTTTTCCATCTATGTTCTTTTTAATTGCACTTGCATGAACACCTCTGGGGCTTGGTGACTTTGCATTCTTACTCTTGACAATACATTTTCCTGCTTTTGATTGCTCTGTCTGATCTACGATTTCTGCTTCTACTTCCTAACATTGTGAGTATACATGAGATGAAATACTAAATTTGAATAGTATTAATGATTTAATTAAACCAAGGGAATAAAAATCCTCTCACCTTAGAAATGGTGACATTGTTCACACCTATGCAGTCACCTAATCCTTCCTTGATTTCTGCCTTGGATGAGAAATCAGTCGCAGTGCTATCATATTGGATGAAATTTTTAGAAATTCCATTTGGAGCTTCAGTTTGTGCAATTTTGGTGATAGCAGGGTCTACATTTGAGGCAATACCATCCATTTTAGAGTTAGACAATTTGCCATTAACACCATTTTGGTAGACCTCTTCAAGTCCATTGGCTGGTAAAAGGTTGCTTGGATCAAGAATGGTTTCCAAAATATAGGAGTGTGGAAGTGAAGGCGCGTGGCAGGAGAGAGAAAAAGTTGAACAAGAGAGAGAAAAAGTTGGACAACAGAGGGGAGAAGAGAAAAAGTACGGCCACATCAGCATAGACTTAACGTCATTGTTGTCAACTTAACGGACAAGGCCTTATTCATACACTTTTCGTAACATAGGGACCCAATGTCTTCATTTTTAAAACCGGGTACTAAACATAAATTCACCTCTTAACATGGGGACGAAGTAAGCATTTAAGCCAAAAAAGAATCACATCATTTGGAGGTCTGTGAGAAAAGTTATGATTAAAATAGTCAGCAAAGGTCAAAGTTGACAACATGTTATCTCACTCAAATTGCCTTTGGGGAGTGACTTTCTCACAGTTGGGTACTGCAGTACAAGTTTTTGTACAAAACCATTTTTTTTTCGTGTAATCGTTTACATGGTCCTTGTAATCGATTACAAGGGACAAAATGACCTACACTTGTTTCAGGACTTCACCTAACTTGGTCATCAGACTAACATTGGGTCTTTCCTCCACTATGGATTGCCCAAACCTCTGTTTTCAAGCTCTACTCACGCTTAAATACTAAAAAGAAGTCACATTCATTGAAGAAATATGAAAAAAATACTTAAATTGCAATTAGGGAGTTACGTTCCCACAGCTGGGTACTGCAATACAAGTTTTTGTACCAAAACCAAAGTTTTTTTCGTGTAATCGTTTACAAGGTCCTTGTAATCGATTACAAGGGACAAAATGACCTACACTTGTTTAAGGACTTCACCTAACTTGGTCATCACACCAACATTGGGTCTTTCCTCCACCATGGACTGTCCAAACCTCTGTTTTCAAGCTCTACTCACACTTAAACACTAAATAGAAGTCTCACCCATTGAAGAAATATGAAGAAATTACGTAAATTGCCTTTGGGGAGTGACATTCTCACAACTGGGTACTACAATATAAGTTTTTTTACAAAATCAAATTTTTGTACGTGTAATCGATTACAAGAGTCAAAATAGGCTAGGCATGCCTGAAATGCAATAAAAATTGGTCATATCATTATTGATGGATGATACTCAATCACATTGGCCACTTTGTTTATTGACATTCCAATCAACAACTCATTTGACAATGACAATCACGAAAGGAATAACACTTCAATTAACATTAACAATAATAAAGGGAACTAAAGATGCATCTTTTTTAACATTTACAAAATTGGGTGCAATACATTTATTTGTTCATCTATGCACAATGTTGTATTATTAACTATAACAACTGAATACACAAATCACTCATGTTTCACCATATTTCCAGTTTACAGAGTTCTAAGTGCTTTATTCCTTTGTTTATTCTTCTCTTCAACCAACTCTGCCTCCAAAGCACAAACATACTTGGTTTTGAAAGAATGACGAACGCACAACTCCATCAAAGAAAACTAAAAAAGAAAAGGGAAAAACTCAACAAAAACACAACAGCAAAAACGAAAAGGCAAATCGAAAACGCAAATAAAAAAAGAGAAAAACCCAATCACCTTGCTCGAACCACCAAAATGAAACCAAAAAGCTCAAAACTTGAAGATAAAAGAAAAGATTTTGGTTCGTCGGAGGCAAAGGAAATGAGGAGCTAGGAGAGTAGGAGGAAGAGGAGGCAGAGTTCGAGAATGCCAAGGGTTTTGGAAACGACGACAAAGAATAGAATGAGAAAATGAAGAGAGAACAAAATAAGGGTATTTTTGGAATCATCAAAAATTGAACCCTTAAACCATTTTCACGTGAGCTTTTTATTAAAATAAAATAATTCAAACGGGTCAATCAAATGCTAACACGTTGGGTTGTCAAAAAGTTGACAAAAATTAATTGTTAATATATGAAAATCCCTTGTGCTATCGTCGTTTTTAACGTTGTTTATCAAAACACACCCAATTATCGTACAAATATTCTAGCCGTTTCAAATAGTTTTAACACCTTTTAAAGAATTTTAGTTTTATTTTTACTAGTAATATATAGAATTAAATATGTTTTTAAGTCTTTTAATCCAAAACTAAAATTAGTCTCTATCTTAAATAATTTAATTAAGCAATAAAAAAAATCATTTTATAAATTTAGATACCAAAATACATCAAAGTTAAAAATAAAAAAATATTTAATCCTAATATATATTATAAATTTAAATTAAAAATTAAAATAAATATTGTTAAAATATTATATTTTAAATTATTAAATGGATGTATTTTGTTCTGAGTGTGAGGATATTAGTACTCAAAAACAAATATGAAATCGAAAAGAGTAATAATATATTTATACCACATAAAATATATTCAGAAATAAAAAAGTCATAGTTTAATTATATTTTTTAATTTAAAATTATAATATATATTATTGCATTATTAAAAAGGATTATCGACTGTTTGTATTTTTCAATAGTTTCAAAGTACTATTTCTGTATCTGAAAGTGGTATACTTGATGGTGTTTTTATTTTTATTTTTCTTTTGGTACTCACGTTTTTCTATTAAGACTTAAATCAAAATCTTATTTGAGAAGATCTAAAAGAATTCAAAATTAATTAAAATTAAAATTATGATTAGATAAAAGTAAATTTTATATTCATAATAAAAAATATTTATTTTAATTTTGTCTCCACAAATTTAAATATTTTAACTGAATTTTAATTAAAAATTTAATTGTATTTTTGTACAATCATTATTTGAGTATTTTCACATAAAAAACTTTAACCAAGTCTTAAATTTATAAATTTAAGTATATTTAATTAAATTAATGTACATAAGTTTATTCTTATTAACTATAAAAAGTCCCATGAATTTCTTTCTAAATTCAACAAAACATAAGGATAATAATGAAAAAAAATTGTCTTATAACAAAAGGTTGTAGACATAGAAAATATCTCCTATATAGTAAAACTTAGAGTTACTATACCAACACTCAGTAGTACAGGAATGAGAAATTGCATCGGTTAATTTTGCTTATAGCACCGGTTCTGCAACCGAGGCATATACGAACGAGGTAAAAAATGAGTGATTTTATGCCTCGGTTCTGAACCGGGTTAAAACGATATCGGATTATGCCTCGGTTCTTAAATAACCGAGGCAATAACATGTTTTTTTTTTGGTTTGCACAGTCCATCTTCCTTCCACAATCCCTCTTCCTTCCACGTCCCTCTTCCTTCCACAGTCCCTCTTCCTTCCACAGTCTCTCTTCCTTTCACAGTCCACCGTCCAAGCATAATTCAAGCACAGTTCAAGTAAAATAGTCCAGAACAGTCCAGAATTCAAGCACAGTTCAAGCAAAACAAAACGGTCCTACCAAATCTCAAAAATACAAAACAAATATCAGAAGCAAATCTCATATTCAAATCTCAGATTCAAATCTCAGATGCAAATCTCAGAAGCAAATCTCAGAAGCAAAAATACGCCCTTGCCGCGACCTCACCGGGACCTCGCCGCCACCTCGCTACGGTCTCGCCGCGGCCTCGCTGCTGTCTCGCCGCGGCCTCGCTACCATCTCGCCGCGGCCTCCCTGCCGTCTCGCCGCGGCCTCCCTGCCGTCTCGCTGTGACCTAGCTGCCACCTCGCCTCCAAGAAACCACCGCGATTCGTTCAACCCTTAGATCGGCGAGCCACCATCGCGTCCCCTCTGCTTTCGTCGCCGACCAACATCGCGCCTCCCCTCCGCTTTCGACGTCGGTCACCATCGCGCCTCTCCTCCGCTCTCGACGCCGGCCACCATCATGCCTCCCCTCCGGAGCGCAAGCTGCTGCAATGGAGGAAAGAGCCTCCTCGCGCCGTGGCTGCCAAGTGGGAGAAGAGATATTCCCCTTTTCTGTTGCGAGAGTTTCTGCTTCTGCTCTGCGAGAAGAAAGAAAAGCGTTTTTGGAAAATGAAAAAGGAGATACGTACGAGAGTATAGGTCTGCGAGAGGTAATAGGCCTCGGTTCTCTTTTAACCGAGTCAATATTCAAATTATAGAACTCGGTTGTACCTTTAACCGAGTTAATAGGCTGGAATGTGTGCTATATGCTTCGGTTCTCACTGAACCGAGGCATATAAATTCATCAAAACTACAAAATTGCCACCGGTTTCTGATAGGCTTCGGTTTTTCTTAGACCGATGTCTATTAAGCGAGTTAAAAAGCATTTTTTTACTAGTGACTACTACATGAAAATTTTATATAAGGTGGCATGGAATGTTTGACAAAAGCAAAATGACGTGGTCGCAAAGATAGAAACATATTTTGATTGAGAATTTGAATGTTAAAAGAAAGAAAGAGGGAAGAGAGCAAAACGCAAGGAAAATGTTGGAAAATAAATAGCGAAGTTTGAATGAGACGAGTGAAGGAAAATTGACATTAGAAATTGAAAAGAAAGCATGAGAGAATAAAGTGGAGTGTGTTGGAGACATGGTGAAATATGGTTACCCAATATGTAAATTTGGTTAAAAGATCTTGTTAGATTTGATGAACATGGACTTTCCTTTTAGAAGAACATAATGCCTAAAGGAATGGTTATACAATTTATGGTTACTCACAATTGTTTTTCTATTGGTAGGTTGATTTAGAGATAGTTGTGATTGATTGTATCATTGAAGGTGGAGTTTTGGTTAAGACAAATGTGGAATATGGTTAAACTTGTGAAATTAGTTAAATTACCTTTTGACTTCCTACATTAAATTTTTTGACATTTTAATATCTTTAATCGCTTTTTTCCATGGCTAGGATAAACAATTGATGGAGTTTAAGTTTTTCTTTTGTCCATTACTTAATTTCAATGGTGAAGATTTTTCATTATATATGAATAATTTTCCTAGTGATAGAGTTTATGTAAGATCCAGAAAAATAAAGGTTTCAAAAATAAAGTAGTTTTGAGACTATGGGTTTTTGTTTGAAAATTAGTGTTCTTTAGTGTATATTTTTGTTAGAACATAATTGTTATGTTATTTTTTTATTTTTATATTTTTGTCTTGGGGCAAAAGAGTCTTTTACCTTTATTTCATTAATGTAGAAATTAATTAAGGGTTAGTTTGGTGTTTAGAAACCCTAGAAACTCTAAATCAAAGAGAAAAAACAGAGGAATAGATTGACGTTTTGGAAGAATAAGAGAGAGAGACGGGAAACTCTTAGTGTAAAGGAAGATTGGTGGTGTTTTAGGGTTATAGATAAAGCTTTATGATTGTTCAAGGTATTGGGAAGCTAACCTTTGTTAGTTTATGGTTGTATGTTATATGTGTTCTTGATTATCTTGATCAGTAATCCTTGTTTTGATACATGTGTATATGATTATGATTACCTATGATTATTGTTGGGTAAGAGTTTGTGTATGAATGAGCATAGGGTTTATGTAATACTTATGATAAGTTTTTCCTATGAATGGATTATGTATGTTTTGTTAGGTTATCCCAACAAAGGGTTTGATGCTAAGGGAGAAGAAAGTTATGATGCTTGGGAGTTTCCATGCAAATATATATTGTAAGTGTTGGGTTATAGGGCTCATTTCATGTGTATAGAACAGGTCAAATAATATGGACCATTATGTCTCACTTTGTTTTATGGAGATGAGTCAGATTATTAGGGCATATTAGAGTCATTTGAAGAGAGGGAAAAATCAAGTGAGAGAGAAAGGAAGCGAATAACTCATTCTTACATAATATAAAATCTGTATTGGTGGTTTCGTCATTGTGAAGTACTTCACCATTGGATCAGACTGAAATTTGGACAGTAGATTCTAGACATATGGTTCTTCATTCTGATCGTTCAGATCATCAATCAAAGGTCTAGTTTTGGAGAAAACAGTCTCGAATCAGCAGCTCTATTTTGGAGAATTTTATAAAATCGCACTAGTGTTTTCGTCGTTGTGAAGTCGTTCATCGTTGGATCGAACTGATTTTTTGACAATGGGTTCCATACATATGGTTCTTCGTTTTGACCGTTCGAATTATCAATTGAAGATCTATTTGGGAGAAATAGCCACACATCAGTAGCTTTGTTTTGGAGAATTTCCATCCTCTTGGTTCTCATTTCTAAGCATTATTCTTAGTTAGTTTGGCTTATTGAAAACCCTATTTGGTGTTTTATCGGAGAATCTTTTGCACCCTGTTATTGGGGTATAACATTTCAATGATTGGATCTGGATTAGTCAAGTGATGTATTATATGTGTTTGAGAATGTTTACATAGGTATGTGATGCTTGAATGCATGTATGATGTGTTAACTATGTTTACACGTGATCTAGAATTAATATATGTATGTTTGAATGCTTGAATCATGTCCGGGATGTGTTTTGATTCGGCAATAATCAATTATCATTAGTTATAATCGATTATCTACGCATTCGTTGTAAGTGTGGTTTCGAGAATAATCAATTATCTGGGTTGATAATCGGCTACCCCTTCCTACGTGAAGTTTCGGGATAAATTTCACTAAGATAATCGATTATCTTAAGTGATAATTGCATATCACAGTGCATTTTGGTGAAAAATGGCGAATTTGTTGTAGAACGGACGTTAACCAAGCCTGAGGAGTTGTGGAACATGATGATAATAAGAGATTGAGGTTACTAGTTATGTTTTGGGTCAGTTTGACTAATGGTTGAGAGTGGAGCATGCGTGAGTGTTGAGATGTACCTGAGTATGTGATTGATGAGCATGAGAGTGAAGGATAAGACTACTTGTTGTACCTCGTAAATTATGGTTCTATTTGTGGATAGGTGCTTCCTTTTGCCTTGTGTGCATTGGAAGGAGATGATATGTAGGGGAGGCTGCATGTGGGCTTTAGGAGTGGCTACAATCAGTAAGGTAGGGTACAAGAGTGAGATGGACTCTTTCCACTATTGTATTATGGTATCATGGTGCTCATGGTGTTGTTCATGACTGAGATAATCATGATGGTGGTGTATATATGATGATGATCATGGTACTTGAGATGTTCCAGGTTATGTTAAGTTGATAGTGGTGTTACTATAATGGTTATAGTAAGTAGTTAGCATGGGTGCTAATGAGTGGATAGACCAAAGGTCTATGTGTGAGATATCAGTGATGATATCAACAGTTAGAGATCAAGGATCAATGATCAAAGTTCAAGGATCGAGGATTGAGGATTGAGTAATTAAGTATGGTTTAATTGTTTATGTTACAGGATTAGGAATCCTATTATTGTTACTACTATGTATGGGGTGTTGGATTATGGTTGATATAATCAAAAGGTATGTATCTCGTTGTGTGTTTGATTATGGTTGGTATAATAAGAAGATATGTATCTTATTGTGTGTTTCATTATGGTTGATATAATCAGTATGTATGTATCTTGTTGTTATGGTTGTTTTATCGGTAGCTTACCCCATACATGTTTGTGTTTGTGTGTTTGTGAATGAAATTATCAACAATGATCGTATATTATGTTATACGTATGCAGATAATGTTAAAGATATTCCAGATGCGTGATTGAATCGAGAGAGGATGGGGAATAACCTTGGGATTCATTTAAAGCTATTTTGTTTTACAAGTTAAGACAATACAAATGGAGTATTTCCTTTGTTATTTTATTACTCGAAATAATGTAAATGGATAAGGTTTTTTTTAAGTACGTTTCTATGCTATGATAAATTTTAAATTTTACTAATTTTTAATAACCCCTGACATCTTAGAAATCGAGGTGTTACATTTGGTATCAGAGTCAGGGTTTTGAAAAACCTTTTGGGGCCTTTGTAGAGTGAGCTCATCTAGCTTTAGTTGTGTTCCTCTAAAGTGTGAAGTATTATGTGTCTTGTATTTTGATTGTTGTGGTGTTTGGTATTGGTATTGTTGTGTAACCTTGTATATTATTGTATGTGTTTGCAAGGTCTAGTTTTAGTTTTCACAATGTTTTTTTGGATGTTACCAAGTGGTGGGGTTGTATATGAGATAATAGAACTTGTTGAGTTTGGTCCTATGATAGTGGAAGTAGGGTGTATTTCACTCAAATAATTTAGAAAGTATAAGGTCTTCCTCATTATATGTGAATGTGCGGAGCTAACCCTACTTGAATTTTCTACGTTTGTTGCGTAAGTGATATGAATTGGTAAATCTTGTTCGAGTTTGATGTTTAAGGGTTTGAATCTGGGCCTAGACGCGGGTTTTAGATTCATATGGTGTGCTAATATGGTTTTGTGGTTATTTTATAATGCATGAGTTGTTAGGAACTCATTACATGAATTTATGTGATGCTATTTGAGTTATTTAAAAGTTGCCCAGACTGTTTGATTGTATATTTCACTGACTAACATGGATATACTAGTTTGGAGTGAGTTTGTGACTGGATAGAAATTAGACAACTTTGTTGGAGAGAACTGTGAGTGGTGGGACACTCACAAAGCTACTCTTGACTTGTTGAAAAGTAGGAAGTGATCCAGTATGTTGGCGGTGATACCCTTAATGTTAGGGTCTTTCTGACACCTATGTGAGGCAAGGGAAGAGGATGGCTTACGAGAAGAGCAGTAATGGTTTTTCGTGATCATTGGTTAGCTTAGTGATAGAGTCACAGTGTTGAACCAACCATGTGGTGTGATGGTGGGTATGTTTTAAGTATGGTCTTCTGGCTATATTTCATTAATCTGAGGTTGTACCTTTTCTCTTTCGAGGGGGTAGAAAGGTAGTCACCTTTCCTTTTGCGGGAGGGTAGAAAAGTGAATCTCTTCGTCTTTAAAAGGCAATGGAAGATATGAGTCTCTTTGTCTTGGAAGGACAGTGGAAGGGACTGGGATTCGAGTGTTGCTCTTTCCTCTTTCGATGGGGTAAAAAGGTAGTCCCTTTTCCTCTTGCAGGAGGGTAGAAAGGTGGATCTCTTCGTCTTTAAGTGGTGATGGAAAACATGAATCTCTTCGTCCTAGAGGGGCGGTGAAAGGGACTGGGATTCGAGTGTTGCTCTTTCCACTTGCGAGAGGGTAGAAAGGGATGAAGGTCTTGCCCAAAGGCTTTCGACTCGTGTTGAGTTTACTGCTAGGGTAAATAGTTGGGAACATGGGAGATAGGTCCAAAGCTGCGGTAGAGGACCCTTATAATCATCTTGTTTTGATAAACAAGAATGATACGGTGAAATATGAGAGTTGACATACATTTATAATGATGGTTGGATAGGCACAAGTTGACTTAAATTGATAGATGGTGTAAAACTAATGGGTTGAACATGATTTCGTTTGAGAGAATGAATGTGTGGTTATCGCATTAGTTGTTATAGTCTTATTAGGAATTGATGTTGTTTGGTGTGATGGAATTGTAATAAGGACTTAACTACTATGATATAAATTTTATATTGGTGATTTGGTGTTTATTTTGGTATTATTCTGAATGCATAAATTTTGATATAAAATTTACATAAATTTTATAAATTTATGATGATGTTGAAAGGGGAGCTAAATCTCTCTGGTGGTAAAATTAGATGTTTTATATTTACTAGATCACGTTATTTGGTTTAAATAGTGTGGTTTTTGGTGGTGTAACTCACGCATGAGGGGTAAAGTTCTCTACCGTTGTAGGTGTGGTTCTTGGGGTGTGCTGTTTTGATTATACTCATGGGTGGTTTGGGTAGTAACAATTTAGAACTGCAGCTAGGGTTGCGAAAGGAGAAAACTTATGAATATAAGGTTTGCAAGGGATGTTTTTATTTCGAGTTCATTGCTCTTGTAGAGTAAGTTCATTCAGTTTAGATTGGTAGGCACTAGAGGGGCATTCACATGAAGCTAGTAGTATATGATGTATGATTATTGATAGGGGGAGCATGGTGTTAGCTAAACCCAATCCCTGTGATGTTGGTTTTTGATGATGACAACACATTGTTAATAAAAACATATGTGTGAGTACTGTGTGATATATAAGTTGAATGTGTACATGCTTATTGTGTAATATGCACATATTGTGTTTATCACATTTGTTGAACATATTATATTGATTGATGTATACTATTGTGTTTATAAAGGGATTATATCTGTATGCACAATACATGTTTTGGTGATATGAAAACCATAAGCACAAAAGCATATCTACATGAGTAAATTGATTACAGTGGAATGATAATCAATGAAGGCCATCAAACGGCTTGAGTTTTAAATTGTGGCAAAACAACTAGTTTTGAATCGATTACATTAGTTGGTGAATCAATTAAAACTCGAGTGTTTGCATATATCTTTTTCAAAATGTGATGTGATGTGTTTTGGAAAGGAAAGTTTTCAAAAATCTTTTAAGTGTTAAAGCTTAATCAATTACGTGAATTGTGTATTCAATTAAGTTTGTTAAGATTTGAATAATGATTCCATATGGTCATAACTGCTATAACAGTCATATTTTTAAATATGTTTGACCAATATTTAATGGAAATCGATTGTATTAATTATATTCAATTAAGGAGCCAAATTGGTTGTAATTATGTTACACCTGTTTAATGTAACCGATTACGTAAGTTGGCTAATCGATTTCATAGCGTCAAGATTGACAAAAACTATATATTGACGCATTGATTGATTTTCTGTAAGACAAATGAGAATTACACTTTCATATCTGATTGATATTTGTTTGAGAAGTTTTACAGAGTGATACAAAGCTCCAAGAATCAAGAAAGAAAGTGGTTTACAAATCTTGAAGAATTCTTGAGTAGCAAACGTAACTGGATTGAAGAGACTGATCCTACACACTTGAGGTGCTTTCTGTGTGATCAGGAGGAGAAGATTCACAATCTTTGATTTACGGTTCCTTGTGCGTGCGGCCAAGAAGAAAGAGCGGGAAGTTCTTTGTACTTTGAAAGGTGTCTCAAAGGGGTGACTGCAGGAGAGGATTGTTCTTGCTGCAGGGTCTTGTTATTGGTTATATTAGATTAGTGAGTTAGAGAGCTGGTTTACATTTTGACAGATTGGTCGCTGTATAGCCTTGCTGTAAAAACTCAAATCTTTATAGTGCAATTGGCTTTCAATCTCAGGTTGATTGAAAGGACACTAAATGTAGGCAATGAAGCCGAACCAGTATAAAAACTAAGATTGATTTTCTTCTCTCTATCTCTTTACATAATCGATTACGTATTGTTATTAATTGATTACACATACTGTTACATTGCACGCACATTTCTTATAGCACAAGAAAGTATTCAAGAACAATATCATTTGCGAAAAAGATTTCAAAAGTGCACATGTTTATAAAACACCAATCCCCCCGCCCCCCCCCCCCCCCCCCCGCTCTTGGTGTTGAGAAACAAAGCTCATCAATTCTAACAATGATTTTGATCATTAATGTGTGTTGGTGCATTAGTTTAGGTACTAGCCTAAAGCTACCATATTATAAACCGCATTTGTTGTGATGTGAGAACAATACTAGGTGTTTTACAAATTTCTAGGATTTACGTTTGGTTTTTGTGTTATTTTACAAAAGGTACATATGGATATGTGTCACTGTTGGTGTGTTGCAAGACTCTGGGTTATTGTATGGTCTTTTGTGATGTCTCTAGGTAATGAAAAAGGCTTTAACCAAATGATGTGATGGTAATGATATGTTGTTTTCTCTTATGCACTTTATGTTGTAAATAATTGTAATTGGATTAGTTTCTTTGTTGCATATTAGTTATGAATACGAGGTATTTGAATAATGTGCTCTCTGTGAAATTATAATACTTTGGATGAAAGATTGTGTTAGTGTGATCGAGTATGATCAGTTGATATTGATTACTATACTAGATTCATTATGCATTATAGGTGATTCATGTTAGTATGACTTATGGTAGTTGAGAATGATGTATTTTTCCTGTTAAATATAATTGCAACAGATTCAAGTGTATGAGTTTAGGCTTTGATTATACAATGTTTAAGTCAAAGATTGTTTTACTAAAGTTGGAGCATGATAGTGTGCCTGGGCTTACAAATGGTTGTTTGAAATATTGTTTGGATGAATAATGTAAGCATGATCAACTTGTAATTAGGTGTTAAAACTTGAACACGATGCCATGTTGATGAATTTGTTACGAATTATAGGTGGATGTTAAGTGTGCATGTTTATGGTTTGGGGATCTATATGTAAATTGTTCTAGAATTGATTTAGTTATATGGTGAATCTTTGTAGCTTATTGTTTGGATGATGAGAATATATGAAGAGTTTTCTTGTTATTTATAGTTGTGCATAAATGATGGTTTTATTTTGTATGATGTAAAATACATTAAGCAATTTGTTGTGATATTCTTTAGATCTCTTTGGGAATTAGTGTTGCTATTATATTATGAAAATTATGTGCTTAAAAGTATATGTAATTTTGGAGGAGTTTATGAAGTTTAGCATTATTTATGTTTTTGGGTGACTGCAATTTTCGGGGACGAAAATTCTTTTGAGGAAGGGTGAATGTAAGATCCGAGAAAATAAGGGTTTTAAAAATAAAGTAGTTTTGAGACTCTGGGTTTTTGCTTGGAAATTAGTGTTCTTGATTGTATATTTTTGTTAGAACATAATTGTTATGTTATTTCTTTATTTTTATATTTTTAACTACGAGCAAAAGGGTCTTTTACCTTTATTGAATTGATGTAGAAATTAATTAAGGGGTGGTTTGGTGTTTATAAACCCTAGAAACTCTAAATCAAGGAGAGAAAACAGAGGAAGAGAGGAGATTGACGTTTTGGGAGAAGAAAAGAGAGAGAGAGCGACGATAATCTCTTAGTGTAAAAGAAGATTGATGGTGTTTTAGGGTTGTATATAAAGCCTTATGATTGACCAAGAAATGGGGAAACTTACCTTTGTTTGTTTATGGTTGTATGTTCTATGTGTTCTTGATTATCTTGATTAGTAATCCTTGTTTTGATACATGTGTATATGATTATGATTATATGTTGTTATTGTTGGGTAAGAGTTTGTGTATGAATGGGCATAGGGTTTATGTAATATTTGTGATGAGTTTTTCCTATGAATGTATTATGTATGTTTTGTTGGGTTATCCCAACAAAGGGTTTGATGCTAAGGAAGAACAAAGTTATGATGCTTTGGGGTTTCCATGCAAATATATGTTGTAAGTGTTGGGTTATAGGGTATACTTCCTGTGTAGAGAACAAGCCAAATAATGTGCACCATTATGTCTCACTTTGCTTTAGTGGAGATGAGTCAGATTATTGGAGCATATTATAGTCATTTGAAGAGAAGGAAAAGCCAAGTGAGAGAGAAAGGAAGAGAAGAAGTCATTCCCGCATAACATAAAACCTGCACTAGTGGTTTCGTCATTGTGAAGTTGTTCACCGTTAGATCAGACTGCTTTTTGGAAAGTGGGTTTTAGACGTATGATTCTTCATTCTGACCGTTCGAATCATCAATCGAAGGTCTAATTTGGAAGAAAATAGTTTTGCATCAACAACTCTATTTTGGAAAGTTTTATAAAATCTACATTTGTATTCACCGTTGGATCAGGCCAATTTTTGGACAATTGGTTCCAAACATATGGTTCTTCATTCTGACCGTTCGGATATTCAATCGAAGGCTAGGTTAGGAAAAAACATGCTAGCATCAGTAGCTCTATTTTGGATAATTTTCATCTTCTTGGTTCTTATTTATAAGCATTATGCTTAATTAGTTTGGCTGATTGAAAACCCTATTTGGTGTTTTATCGAAGACTCTTTTGCACCCTATTATTGAGGGTATAACATGTAAATAATTAGATCTTGATGATTCAAGTGATGTATTATATGTGTTTGAGTATGTTTACATGGGTATGTGATACTTGAATGTATGTATGATGTCTTAACTATGTGATGGAAAGTCCCTTAGCCATGGTCAAGCACTTTCAAGAGAGTTAAAGTCATCCTTGAAGATGGTGTCAACTCTACCTTGTGGACCACCTTTGGATCCATCATGAAGCATGGATTGAAGAGTAGTGTAGGAATTTAGGCCATTGTATTAGGCCATGTAGTGTAGGTTTGTTTAAGGCTTGTATTAAGGCCTAAGTAGCATAGGATTTTCCTTAAAAGTTATACATCCAAACCAAGTGGAAAGTGTGTGCCATATGTCATGCTTCCATTGGAAATGATTTACTTTTTAAAAGGTAGCCACATGGCTCCTTAGGAGTGGACAGTTTTTTATTTTAGTAGTCGCCTCATGGCACTCCAGGAATGGAGAGGATTGTGTTTTGTGAGTGGCCACATGTCCTCCCATCATTGGAGAGGATTTATGGACACTTGTCCACTCCTTAGAAGGCCTCATTTTTGGCCAATGAGAGCAAAGGTGGAAGATCACGTTTTTAGGGTTAGAAGGAGAACCCTTGGTCTATAAATAGAGGTGTCTCCCTTGTTCTTCACATTTCTCTACTCATTTCAGTTCCCAACCTTTTTTGTTTTAACATTTCATTCCATGTACATTACAAGCCAATTAAGACCTATTGATTTAGATGAAACCTTAAGTCAAGCACTGTCATTTAGAGTCTTTTCAAAGTTGTGAATGGTACTTAGCATGTCATGATTGAGTGAAACAGGATAGCCATAAACAGTTGAGTGATTTGAGTGCATACACTACATCCTGTGAGGTTGAAATTGACTGCTACTTTTCCATATGTTTGCTTTGCTGATTTTGATTGGATTGAGTTGTTATAATAATTGTTGGAAGTGTTGAAGCTTGAGTTTGAAGTTAGGAATTCTTTTGTGCAGTTCTGATTTGATGAAATGGTTGGAAATTGGTGTGTTTTGGCAGGTTTGAGTTAGTTGGAATAGAATTTAGAAGTCCTTGTTATCTGTTTAGTCTTTTCCTTTGAAGATTGAGTCTTTCTTCCTTTCTCTCTTTAGTTTGTCCTTGCCCCGGAGGGTAGTTGTCTAAGTGTCGGGGTATGATAACTCCCTATTTTTGCATCTTTTTTTTGTGTCTAGAAGTCTTTCTTAGCTTATTTTAGTTTCTTATTGTCTAGAATTAGTTTCATTTTAGGTTTTTTTTCTTAAATTCTTTAGTTTTTCATAATTTTAGTTAAAAATAAGTTTTTAGGAGTTTTTTTTAGTTCTTGTTAATCATTAGAGAATTTATATTTTTTTTAGAAAATCTTTAATAAAAAAATCTTTCTTTTTAATTGTTAGATTTTATTTTCTTTTCTATAATTTGATTGTTTTTTTCCTTGGTGCAGATATGAAATAAATGGGGCTTCTCTACTGACTGGACTGGCACTGGGCTGCTGAAATTGGGTGCTGCAAGTGAAAATTTGAACATTGCTGTTGCATTGGAGAATTGGGTCGCTTGAGTTGCCACTACATTAGGTTGAAAGTGAATTGGGTTGCATGGGCTGATTCCAATTATTTGAACGGTGTCGTTTTGGAGAGACTGAAGATGTTGTTGCAAGGGTCTTTACTTTTTGTGATTTCATTTGGTAGAAAACGCTCTTGAGAGCTAGGGCTTATGCGGGTAGAGAGCAAAGTAATGTGAGAGGAAGAAAGCTCCTAGTTCTCGTGCCACTGATCAGAAGCTCGAGGAAGAAGAAGCTTAAGCACATGACGAATGTTGATAGGTGAGAAGCTCAAGTTGATCGGAAGGCTGAGAGTTGTGGAGCACGAGGAAGAAAGGGAGAGTCTTCCGATGGGTAGCATGAAGCATCAAGAGGTTTATTACCATTCCCCTTTCCTTCTTTGCTGATTAACCCTATAAAAAAGGGCTTTTTGTAAACAGACTACACATACACACTTTTACATTTCCAGAGACACAACTTTAACTTAGGTTAATCACTTTCATAGATTAGGGTTTACATTTTCTTCTAGATTTCACCGAGACAATTGTGAGGGTGACAGGCCGCGAGAATCTTGGTGACTTCCGGTATAGTTATAATCTTCTTTTCTTGTTAATAAATTTTCTTTGCTTTTGATTTTCTGTAATTGTGTTGCTTTGGAAATGAATTGAACTCTAGAACTTTGCATTATGTGATTCCTTTTGGAATTAAATGACTCCACAGTGAGCATTCATTTTCGAGATGTCTTCTCGAGTCAGAGATAAGTCCAATGCATGATTCATTTGAATTTGTGTTTCTATTTTGTTCTATACTTTTGTTAATCTTTTGATTGCACATGATTTTACTTTTGTAGAAATAGCATTCTTTGCTTCTGCTTCATGATTTCTGGTTGATTTAGTTCAAAGGTGTTTTGTATACTAGTGGAATGAATGACTGGAAATAGTCAAAATTAGGTTCTGAAATATGAGCTAGAATACCCCCATGGTGGGATTCACCTTAACAGGATGTCTTCTTGAGACTCGTAACACTCTTTTAATCACTCTAATGTGCATTTACTTGTGAATTAAATTTTGCTTTGAGATTTTTTATTGTTTTGATAATAATCGACTTGATTCTGTGTTGATTCCCTAGGTTTTGAATTAGTTGAATTGTGCATGTTACATTTTCTGATTTGGTATTGTTTTGTTTCAACATTTAGATTCTATAGTTCAATTTCATTTTCGTTCATACTGGTTCTAGGCTTGATATTACATTTTGTTTACATTTAGTGTATTTTCTTAGGTTGAATTTCGTTGATTAAGCCATTTCTTTTTAGATTTACCTAGATTAGGATAAGATTTGATGCTTTGGTTGATTTAGTTTAGGAAGTTGTGTTTTGATTTAGTGATGGATAGTTGTAGATTAGATATTACTGTTTCTTCAATCATAATTTGGAATTAGATGTGGTGTATATTGATTGGATGAAAGGTTGAAAAGTGCCAATCCAAATTCTGGAATATGAATCAAAAATACCCAACGTGCATTTAATTTCAACAGGATGTCTTCCTGTGAGTGCATTTGTGACTTTTTCATCCAAACTAATGTGCATTTGCCTCTGACTTCATGTTTTGATTTTATCTTTAGTTAGTTTTTTTTAGCTTTTATACTTGATGAAGTTACTTTAGAGTAGTTTAGCTTAGGTAATCATTTCATATTTCCTTTTCAATTGAATTTGAATTTTTTTAGTAATGAGTCTTATTTTGTAAAGGTATTGACTAGGTTCTGTTAGTGTCTAATTCTAAGTGTTGTTTCAATTTTGTTTCATATCGCATTTCATTATACATTACAGGTTCAATTGCCAGTTGTTTAGATTTTTGTCTTTTATTCTTTTATTTCTCTTTATTTTCTTTCTTTCATTAAACAGATTTCATCGCTTTATTCTTTTCTTTTTAAATTTCATTGTATCAATTTTAATTTCCCCACCTTGCATTAGTAGTTAATTAGGTGGTAAATAAAAGTAAGAATTAACCAAACAGTTTAAACTTAATTGTACCGAGTCCAAGGATTGATACCTAGGTTGTTCCTATACTTCATTAGTGGGGAAACTTAGTTTGTTCTGATTTTAGGGGACAAAAATCAGTTTAATAAATGGTGCTATTGCCGAGGACTCGGCGAATTAAGTCTTAGAGTGTTAGGTTAGTCTTGTGTAGGTTTAATTCTTTCTTTGCAAGTATGTCTTGTGTTCATATTTGTTCTTTCTAGCTTAGGATTTGTTTCTTCTTTTTGCAAATTCTTTTTAGTTTGTTTAGGATCATTTTTGAAACTGTAGCAGTGTGAATGTTGATTTTTGATTCTTTGTGCTGTTTTGGTCTTTGATTTTGAAAGTTGTTCGTGTTTAATGTGTTTGTGTTGCTGAGTGATTGGTTAACACCTTTGTTGAGGAGGTCGAGGCTGAATTCAAAGTGCATTTTATTTAGATTATATTTTTTTCTCTGAATTTGTAAAACTAATGGGTGTTCATCCAGCTGTGAGAGTAAAAGTGTATGACCAGGGCCAATCATAGCCCTTTGCTTACTTTGGACCCAGAAATTGGCACAACTAGGAAAGGGATCAAGAAAGAAAGGCACCAGAGTGAATCTGAGACTACTGGATCAATTCCTCCTTCATTTGAGTGCTTATTTGATACATTTGAGACTAAGGAGATGGCTGCTGGTCAGGGTGAAAGAACATTAAAGGAGCTAGCCAATCAAGACATTGGATATCAACCCCTGTGCATTCAAGTGCCTCATATCCAGGGAGCTCCTAGCTTTGATCTTAGGTCTGGGTTCATCCAACTTCTGCCAAGGTTCCATGGGTCAGCAGGGGAGGACCCGCACAAGGATATTATGGAGTTCACAGTGGTTTGTTCAACTATGAAACCACTCTATGTGCCTGAAGAGATTGTCAAGATGAAGGCTTTCCCATTTTCACTGCAAGATGTTGCCAAGGAGTGGCTGTTTTCTCATAATGTACCCATAGTCAACTGGGGAGAAATGAAGAGAAAATTTTTGGAAAGGTTCTTCCTTGCCTCCAGGACAACAGTTGTGAGAAAAGAAATAAGTGGGATTAGACAACTGCCTAGGGAGAATCTGTTTGAATACTGGGAACGCTTCAAGAGGTTATGCTCCACCTATCCCAACCATCAGATTAATGAGTAGCTGTTGTTGCAATACTTTTATGCAGGATTGCTGCCTCAAGAAAGGAACATGATAGATGCAGCAAGTGGAGGCACTCTCATGGACAAGACATCATCTGCAACAAGAAACCTCATTGCAAACATGGCTGAGAATTACCAGCAGACCTACACCAGAGGTGGCTTTAGTAAAGGAGTTCATGAGATGCAACTAAATGCAATCTCAGATTCAGTGAGGACCAACATGTTTACTGAGAACAACCTGCTGCTGGGGAACAAAATTTTGGAGCTAATTGAGTTGATGAGGCAGATGGCTTTAGGAGGCCAAGTGAATGCAGTGAGAAAGCACTATGGTCTGTGTGCATCAGATCAACACTTCACAAAGCAGTGTTATCAACTTCAAGACACCATTGGATCTGAATCAATGGTAGCTGCATTCCAATATCAGTAAGGAAACTTCAGGAAGAATCAACAACCATGGCAAACCCAGAATCAGCCACAACATTACAGCCAAGCTTCCAACTCACATAATTCAGGATGGAGGAACATGATGAACCCAAGATACGAAGCTCCTCCATACAATCAGCAGAGTGGACAGCAGTCAAATGGGTTGATGCAGAGTATGAATCAATATGCATAGTAGAATAGGCATAATGCATCATCTTATGAAGGACAGAACTAGCAGTATAGGCAGAACCAGCCACAAATGCAGCGATGGACCCAACTATGGAAGCTACCATTCAAGATCTGAAGATGTAGATTGAGCAGCTGGCTCATGTTGTGAATGAACTGGTGAATCAAAAGGCTGGAGGCATCCCTGCTCAGCCAGTGGTGAACCCAAAGGAATCACCAAGCAATACATAGAACTTCAGCGAATAAGCTTTCTGTTCTTGTTTTTCAGTTTCAGTTTCTATTCTTGTTCATTTTGTACATTGAATAATCTGTTTCTTTTGGTTTTGCTATATACATTCTTTGTTCTAGTTGTGCCTTTAATATTTGCATATATCCATTAGTTATTTGTTTTGTGCATATCAGTTTGTTTCTGTGCTGTTTAGGAGCCTTACCCACTCACACATTGAGGGCAATGTGCCTCTTAAGAATGGGGGTGGGAAGGTATAGGTTTAAATTTTTTGTTCTAATGTAAATATAACCCTGTTAGCATTAGTATTTGTAGTAAAATAGGGGTAATTGTTTTTTTCCTGAACTATTTTTCCTTTAGTTTTAGGTTTGGTAGTTTATAAATCCCTAGTGTAGATTACTATTTCTTGTTCTAATCTGTAAATACCTTCCATGAGCTGTTTTAGTTTGTAAATAGGAATTTGTTCAGTTTTTAGCTTTGTTGTTTTAGTTTAGTTTCTTTTACTTTCAAGTCTCATTTTAGAACTTCTTTTAGGATTCCTTTCTTTTCTTATTTCTAGTATTTTGTCTTTCTTATGTTAGTTTCTTGCTCTGTTTTAGTTCTTCATGTGTTTATATTCTTCATTTTATTTTCATGCTTTGCTTCAAGTTTTTAATTAGGATTCTTTTCATAACTAGGTTCTATTTTCTTCCTTGAATTTGTTTAGCTTTTTCTTTTTGAATTCTTTGGTTAATCTGTCCTTGTTTAGGTAGCTTATAGGAATAGGTTAGGTTTATCTTCTGTCAATATATTAGGTAGTTTAGGACTGATTCCAGGTTCCTTTTATTTCTCTAACCTTTGTTTCTATTCTTTAGGTTCTGTTTTAGTCTTTACTTAGAATTCCCTTTAGGTTTTTCTTGTTTTAGTTTCTTCTTTCTTTACATTTCTGTTTTGATTGTTTAGGTTTTGGTTTAGGTTCATTGCTTTAGGTATCTTGTTGCTTCTTGCTTTTGCTTATTTCTTTTCCCTTTTATTGTTTCTTTTTGCATAAAAGTGTTAGTTAGGAGCTATTGTAGGTCTTAGTATAGTTTGTTCTAGTTTGATTTGAGTTCTTTTTAGTTACATACTGTGTTATTTTAGTTGTTAGGGTTGTACATAGGTTTAGGTAAATCTGTTAGGCATTTCTAAGTGCTTTTAAGTTTTGTTTCATGCTTTTCTTCATTCTTGCTGATTTCACTCATTTCTTAGCTTTATTTCCTTATATTAGAGTTGTCAAAAGTAGACTTAGCTTTAGATTTAGGCAGAGGTAGCTCTAGCATTAATTTTTGCAGTCTTTAGTTAATTTCAATTTAGTAATTTTTGCATAGGATGAGTAGCAAGTCAGCTTTAACAAATTCTTAACCAAGAGAGATTTTGGGCCAATTTTTGTCTTTCTTGTGTGATAACATGCATGTTTAATTGTCATTCTGATTTTGCATTGATTCTCTGTGATGTGCTTGCTCTTGGTAACTCTAAATATGATCTAGGCATCCTTCAAGATTCCATTTTAGCTTACCCATTTCAGTTTCTTACCATTGCACCTTGTTTTGAGCTTTAGCCTCTTTTCTTGTTTCCATCCATTTCAAGCCATTTTCCCCACCCATTGATCACCTTAGAGACTTGTGAGATTTAGGGAGAAGTCTAGAACTTGGTGAGTACATGAAAAGAGTGAGGCAAGAGGTGAAAAAGAAAAGAAAAATGATACAGAAATCTGGTTGTGTTGAAAAAAAAAATGAACAGGTCTAGAAAAAGAAAGAAAAAAAATAGAGAAAATTCGAAGAAAAAGAAGAGAAAGAAAGTAAAAGAGGGACCTGAATGAAATAGAAAGAAAACCAGAGAAAAAGAAAGAAAAAAATCATCTGGCCAAAGTTTGAGAGAAAGAGTATGTTCTGAGTTCTAGTTTTCTCCCTTGTTCTTTATATTTCTCTACTCATTTCAGTTTCCAACCTTTTCTGTTTTAACATTTCATTCCATGTACATTACAAGCCATTTAAGACCTATTGATTTAGATGAAACCTTGAGTCACCGCAAAGTACGTTTCACACTGATAAATCCACTGTTGGATTGCATCACTGCCAAAGCGCGGGAAATCGATTCTAGCCAAACGGGTGCCACAAGAATAGTTGGAGTTGCGAGCACCTCTAGAATTAGGACTGCGCCCTGAAGCGTCATTCGCAGATTCGGAGGTCCGATGTAAGGTCTCCAAGATGCGCCGATCAACAGATGCTTCGATGGCTTGCCTAAATGAAGTTGTCATCTCCATTAAACATTCGTCAAGCTTCGAAATGATTTTGTTCTCTAAGCACTCCTCTTGTTCACGCATTGTTGCCTGAAGACGAGTTGTGTCTGCCATAATTGTCGATGGAAGGTCCAAGCTAATACCACTGATAAAGGAAGTCTAAGAATATAGAATATTCGAAGAACTTCGAGAATTAGGGATTCAAACTTGAATACGAAATAATGCTAGAGTAGTTTGAGAAGAAGAAAATTGTTTTTGTTGTGGTAATAATGGATTCTTCCTCCTCCCTTTGAGAGGAGTATTTATTATTTGAAAATCCCAAAAACATAACAATTGCTACAACCTTCTAACAGAATTACAACAGAATGTAATTTGGCTGCCACGTGTCTTTTTAATAATTTCCTATATCACCAAACTTCTAAACATATAGAAAAGAATAAACTTCCTTATAAACCAGAAAGCAAGCAATTGGAAAAGTCAAGTTAGTTGGCTTAAAACTTCGATATCAGAGAGAATATTATGAACTTCGATATTTGGCTTTTCCTTCTTTCTACAAGTCAACTATACTATTCCAAAAGAAGATTAATTCCAAGCACCAATACGAAAATTGAAAAATCTTCAGCCATCAACTATTAATTAAGTTCGTGTGAAGCAAAGAAATAACAGAGGCAGAGAATCGGCTTTGTTACCAAAATAGGCAAAAATAGATCATATATTACGAGAATAGGCAAATTCAATTCAAAATACCAAAATGGGGAAGTCATGGGGGGCCAAAACGACTTCAAATGAAGAAGTCGTGCCCCCCTGCACAACTTCACACTGTGCATTTGACTAGTGGTGAAGTCGTGCACCCCAAAAACGAATTTTGTGTCCTGTAATCGATTACACAATGTTGAAATCGTGACCCCCTGCACGACTTCAGTGTAGTAGGAAAAAATGCTACTGGTAATCGATTACGACACTTCTGTAACCGATTACCAGTGTTTTAAGTGTGCAAGAACCACCCTGGTAAGCGATTACAAGCTTGTTGTAATCGATTACCAGTGTGTTTTGGTTGGTTTATGAAAATTATTTGGCAGTTTACATATTTTATGTATTGTTTGTGTTATACGAAAAAAGAAATTGTGGTTATTATTTAATGAATGGAGACAAATTTGAAGAAAAGAGAAAAAAAATATTAATAAGAAATATTAATAGTAATATATTAATAATCGATTTGATTACAATTGGGTAAGATTAAGAAATAACTAATGACGAAATGGACAATTTCCCCTATGATGACCTTCATTGCGGTAGTAAGAGCATTTTTTTGGCTTATCTGGATTGGATTGATCCATTTCATTATGAATCATATTTGTAGATGGTCTTCCAGATGCCTTGTGTCGCATTTTAGGATTTGGTATGAAGTTTGGACCTGTATACGCAGACCAATAATCTTGATTTTGGATTGGGTGAAATTGTACTTCATATGCCTTGAAAATGTTGTTAAGACTGTACACTGGATCGATTACTTGGGTTAGTGGGATATGCGAAAATGCACAAACAGCAATGACATGATGACATGGGAGACGAGTAGCCTAGAAGTGACCACAATCACACCACCATTCATTTAGGCTGACCTTATAGGAAAGTGGAACAGGGCGGTATTGGTGAGGTGTTGAAATTTTCTGAACATCAAATTCAGAATTTTCACGGTTGTAGCGATGAACATGACAAAATGCGGATTGTTGTTGATTTTTCCTAATGATGTCGGTGATTTGTAGCATATAGTTCGCCTTTAATTCTCGTTCAACAAACCGTGATTGTGTCCTCTGAAATGTTGTTCTAATGAGAGCACATATTGCTAATGAACGTGCTCCCTTTAAAATGGAGTTGGTGCACTCAGCAAGATTAGTGGTCATTTGTCCATACTGTGCATCACCACCATATCATGACCCACAAAGGTCTTCTTCTGACCATCTCAACTATCAACATCCATCTCCGTATTCAAGGTTCGAACAACACATCCCACCGACATCAACATATCCTCAGGTTGAAACCTCTTATTTCGCCTTTCCACCAACAACACCGTTCAGTGGAGGTCCTTCCAATTATTTTGGAACCTCGACAATCACTCCACCATCTTCATACCAACACGCTTCTTCGTCACAAAATGTGTATCGATCGACCCTTGATTTCCAATACCTTCAACAGTCCATTAAAAGTCATCCCAGTGATGAAGACCAACACGCAGAGTCCCGCACCACAACAACAACAAAGGCGAGGCCAACGACAACGACAAAGACCAACATGTGGTACTAGAGGACATAGATAGATTCCAATTCAATTTATTTATAAATATGTACTTTGTCTATTTTTTCTTAATTAATCACAAATACTTATGTCATAAACAACTTTTATCGTTTTCATTTCTTATTGCACATCATGTAAAAACAAATATATATATATATATATATATATATATATATATATATAAATCAATTTTAATATATAATGCATTGAATTAAAACTAAAGCAACAAATAAATCAAATTTTCAACCAAAAGACACTGGTAATCGATTATAGTTTATACTGTAATCGATTACCAGATACATCCTGTAAACGATTACAGGTTTTGTTGTAATCCATTACCAAAGTGGCTGGTAATCGATTACAGGGTTTCTGTAATTGATTACCATATTCTGGTAATCAATTACAGAAACCCTGTAATCGATTACCAGCCAAACCCTACCCTATAAATTCAACTTTTTCTCTCTCCTCACGAACACACACCCATTCCCACTCGATCTACAGTGCCTTCCCACGGCTTCAGCAGCTCTCCAACCTCAAAAATCACTTCCTCTTCCACTAGTTTCACTTCTAAACAACATTTTTCCACTCTCCTTTCAATTATCTTCAATTTGCACCGATTGAAATCTCAAATGGCGGAATCTTCAAAGAGGCAAAGAGTTAGGGGCTCATCTTCTACAACTGCGGGATGTCGCCGCCGTCAACCTTCACCCCCTGAAAGCTCGCCCTCACCCACACCAAAATCTTCAATTTTCCACTCCTGCACTAGCTGAAAGGTATTTCTCACTTTTTAATGACCGTCAAATCATTGACCCAAAACACCTAAATGACCAATATTTCAAAGATCACAGTTTTGAATTTTTTGGCATGCTGAAAAATATGGGATTGGATGATTTTGTCTACGATGTTGCGCCTTATTATCCTAATTTGGTACGTGTCTTTTATAGTAACCTCAAATTTTCTGATAATGGAACAATGAAAACTGAGGTCAACAATGTCAAAATGATTATCAAACCCAACATTTTTGCTTCCATAGCCAACCTCCCCTCTGTTGGGTTGAACTTTAAAGGTAAATTATTTGAGGATTGGGCCGATCAATACAATATCGACGTAGCAAGACAATTGATTTTTTTGCCACACAATCCTCCTACGAGTAGAGTTCTAGCCGGCAATATGACAGCTGAGGCTAGAATATTACATTATGTTATATGTCGTGTTTTGTTTCCACGTGTTTCTAACTTTGCATAGGCAACCAAGGAAGATATTCTGTTAATGTGAATAATAATGACGGAAAAGCAGATAAACTGGACCCATGTCATCCGACATAGGATGAAGAAGGCTTTGAGGCCAGGTGCTCCTTTACCATATCCAGTTTTGGTCACCCGGATCCTAGAACATTTTCAAATTCAATTGGAGGATGAAATATCTGTCCCACCTAATAGGCATACCACAATATTAGGATGAGTGATACAGTCATTTGGATTGACCAGAAATGCTGACAACAGATGGATTCACAGAAATTCTCCTCCTCCACCTCAACATCAAAATCAAGCACCTCCTCAACTACAACCACCACCACCACTTGTTCAACAACAAACTACTTTATTTGATGACGTCATGAGGGGGATCAATGATCTCCGAACATTTGTTGGGACAGCTTCAATAAACTGAATTAAAGCATGAATGCAAGATTTGAACAATTAGAGCTGATATGGGTGACCGCTTTAATACTATTGATACTCGAGTTGAGCATGTGGAGCACGACATTGACTATCTACGTCGTCATTTTGGTCCACATGGTGGATCATCTTCCTAGATACCTTTCAATGTGTACTGTCCTTTTTTTTTTAATTTAAGCTTCTTCCTTTTGTAATGCATTTTGAATTCAATAAAAGACTATAAATTTCATTTATGATTTTGTATTATGATTTTACTTTCTTTGTTCTATTTACATTAAATTAATTACTCTTCCTATACATAATAATACATCACAATGTCATCAACAACAATGTGTACTTACAAATATTCAAATCATTACACATAATTAACTTCAAATAATGCTTTACAACACAATAGAATTTTTCATAAACCAACCACAACACACTGGTAATCGATTACAACAAGCTTGTAATCGCTTACCATGGTGGTTCTTGCACACTTAAAACATTGGTAATTGATTACAGAAGTGTCGTAATCGATTACAGGATCTTTTAATCGATTACAGGACCTAGAAGTCGTTTTTGGGGTGCACGACTTCACCACTGGTCAAATGAACAGTGTGAAGTCGTGCAGGAGGACACGACTTCTTCATTTGAAGTCATTTTGGCCCCACAACTTCATATTTGGTCAAAAATTGTCCATTTACATAATATTCTAGGCAAATATGCCTAGTTTGGTGCAAAAGCCCAAAGAATCATTATAGAGTTTTAAAAGAATTTCAATATTTCCTTGCCTTTTATTTAAAATTAAGAAAAAATTATCAATACTGCAATAATGTACATGTGTGTAAATTGAAAATGCGGCATTCAACAAATATGCAATCATTGAAACACATGCATGTAGAAATGAATTGGCACTACGTCACCAGCCATGGGCATAAATAATCAAGTTAACTACTAATATTATGAGCAGATGAAGCAGGTTGTGAGTTGATTTGGAGAAGCAAAAGTTGACATAAAATAAAATAAATTTAATGAAATCAATAACAAAAGGATAATTTGCTATAAATGACGGAGCTTAATAAAACCCAAGACTAGGCATACGTAATGAACCTGCTTCTTTTTCTTCTTTCTTTTTCCTCTTTGGTCCGCTTGTGAGAATAAGAGTTGGACATGGCTACAAACAAAAGTGTTACTCTTCCTACATACCTACTTTTTTAATCATTGGACATGGCTCACGCACCTTTACCAGAAGCACTACAATCTTGCTCTACAACCAAAAAGAAATTAATATTAGTAGATCTCAATAAAATAAAACACGCTTGTAGCATCTTAATCGTTAATTCAAATTTCCCTAGCATAATGGTTGACAAATGTCGAAGGTTTCGTAGAAAATCAGTGTACATGGCACTGTAATGAGGAAGAAAACTGAAACCTGAAGCTTCGATCACCCATTGCAGGTTAGGGAACTATAAGGAAGAACAAAACTGAAACCATGGAGCTCCAATCCAACACCCATGGCAGGTTAGGGCACTGGAAGGAAAAAGAAAATTGAAAGCATATTGTAGTTGTAGAGTGAGAGTGAGCGAGAGTGAGGGGAGGCAGTTACGAGTGAGGGGGAAGAGAGGCAACTGCGAGTGAAAGTGACGGGAAGCCGTTGCGCCAGTGAGCGAGAGTCAGGAAGCAGGGAGGGTAGTTGCGAGAGTGAGGGAGAATGAGGAAGGTCAGAGATTTTACCTTGTCTAGAGCTCGAATAGGGTTTTGGTCTTGACATTATCAACGAGCCACTCTCCGATCTGTCTCTTCTTCTTTTGCACTCTCCCTTCCATGGTTTGGCCCAGGAACCCTAGAAGAAAGGTTTACGCTTGAGGACCCCATAAGATCTTTTGTGTGGCTGAGCGAGAGGGAGGGAGTGCGAGTGCAACACGAGACTGAATGAAGAAGATGAAGAAGTGACCTGAGAGAGCGAGACTGAAGGAGGAAGATGACGAAGTGATTCAGTGAGAGAGTGAGATGAGTTCGCGAGAAGGACGAAGGACGAGAGGGAACGAAAGTCTAAGAAGAGGAAAAAATGTGAGTATTTTTGAGAGAGGGGGGAAAATGTGATTTCGAGAGAGCGTTAAGTTAGGAGAAAAATTATTTTTAATTTTTAATAATTAATTTTTTTAAAATCAGTATGTAATATCAGTATATAAGGTTTTATTCACTTACATGTGATTTTACATACACATTTATCTTTGGAAAAGTTTCCGCTCAAAGGAGTCGTCATTATATATGGATGTTACATACAAAAGAATCTGTAAATAAAGATTTATTTCATTATATACGGATTTTTTTGTATGTAACTAAATTTCCAATATTTGTATGTAATATCTGTATGTAACATGTTCATTACATACGAATCTCAATCCGTATGTAATAATCTATGAGTAATTGGCTATTTTCTTGTAGTGTTCGAGAATAATCGATTATCTGGGATGATAATCGATTATCCCTTCCTATGTGATGTTTTCTAATAAATTTCACTGAGATAATCAATTATCTTAAGTGATAATCGATTATCATAGTGCATTTTTATGAAAAATGGTAAATTTGATGAAGAACGAATGTTAACCAAGCATGAGGAGTTGTGGAAACATGATGATAATAAGAGATTGAGGTTGCTAGTTATGTTTATGGTCAGTTTGACTTGTGATTGAGGGTGGAACATGAGTGAGTGTTGGGATATACCTGAATATGTGATTGATAAGCATAAGAATGGGGGATAAAGCTACTTGTTGTAGCTCGTAAATCTTGTTCTATTTGCGGATAGGTGCTTCCTTTTGTCATGTGTACATTGGAAGGAGATGATATGTAGGGGAGGCTATAGATGTCCCGTAGGGGAGGCTATAGGTGGGCTGTAGGAGCGGCTACAGTCGATAAGGTAGGGTACAAGAGTGAGATGAACTCTTTTCATTATGGTATTATGCTACGATGATGCTCATGGTGTTGTTCGTGACTGAGATAGTCAATATGGTGGTGTCTATTATGATGATCATGGTACTTGAGATGCTCCAAGTTATGTTATGTCGATAGTGGGTGTTACTATAATGGTTATAGTAAGTAGTTAACATGGGTGCGAATGAGTGGATAGACTAAGAGTCCATGTGCGAGATATTAGTGATGACATCAATGGTTAGAGATCAATGATCAATGATCGAAGTTCAAGAATTGGGGATCGAGGATCGAGTAATTAAGTATGATTTAATTGTTTATGTTAGAGGGTTAAGAATCCTATTGTTATTATTACTATGTATGAGGTGTTGGATTATGGTTGATATAATCAGAAGATATGTATCTTGTTGTGTGTTTGATTATGGTTGGTATAATCAGAAGATATATATCTTGTTGTGTGTTTGATTATAATTGATATAATCAATATGTATGTATCTTATTGTTATGGTTGTTTTATCAGTAGTTTACCCTATACATGTTTATGTTTGTGTATTTGTAAATAAAATTATCGACAATGATCGTGTTATGTATTATATATACGTGTGAGCAGATAATGTTACTGATACTTATGCATGATTGACTCGAGAGAGAATGGAGAATGACTTTGGATTTCATTTGAAGTTATTTTGTTTTATAAGTTAAGATAATATAATTTTAGTATTTCCTTCCTTATTTTATTATTTGAAATAATATTTTTTTAAGTACATTTCCATACTATAATAAATTTTGAATTTACCAAGTTTTAATAATTTATAACATCTCAGAAATCGAGTTCTTAGAGTTTAAGTTCTAACAATACACATATAACGCATTATGAGTGTTGGATATGCGTTATAATCTTTGTCTTTTCTCATTTGTTCATAAATTGGGCAGTGTATTAAAATATAGCTACTACTATCCACCACATTCATCACGTCGATATGACAAGACTATAAGAAGATTATTATTTGTTAATTCTAGAATGCAATCTTTTTCCTTTAAACAAAGACAACTTACTTAATGTGTGACCTTCGTTAAATTGCAATTTTATATATTTATCAGACTCGTTTTTGGAAGAAACAAATTTTAAAAAGTTAGCTCTAATAGCAATTAAAAAAATGCCAACTCTAGAGTAAAAAACGAATAAAGTTAATAAAATACTCTAAAACAATCTTTTGCAATAAACAATTTATTAGATGCTAAAATGGATAATAAGTTTTATAAACACACCTTGTTAAGGTAATTAAATATTTTATACCAACTCTTTTAATATAATTGTGTAATTCATACTACATTTATATATTTAAAAGTCATATGTATATATATCAACTTATCTTCAATATTTAATTACTTAAAAATAATTTATGTATACTAAAATTTATTTTAAAAAAAATTCATATAAAAATCTAATATTGACATAGTTCATATTATATTTGCTTATCATATGTTTTTTAAATATGTTAATTATAGTCTCGCATTATTTTATACACTAAATATGGTCAATTATAAAAAAAATGTAAAATTTCATTAAAATACAAAAATATTAAAACTTTAGAACTAAAGAAATACAAACTCTTAACAAATCTATTTCAAAAAATGTATATAAAGTTTTGATTTTTCATTGTGAATTAAAATATATAGAAACAAAATCAATATTTATTGAGTCCGAATAATTATTTTTAAATTTACAAAAACTGAAGATTGAAAGATATATTAAGTTATTATATTTTTAGAGGTACCATACATAGTATTCCATCGAACTTTTGACACAAATCTCTTTTGAATTGCAAAAGTGATAGCATTTATTCGGTACTTAGGGTAGGAATAAAGTTACGGAACTTATAAAATAAAAATAATTTATGGGTTAAGAATTCTAATTTATTATATTTTTAGAAGCACCATACATTATATTTTTGGTTAATTTACACTCGACCATTGAAAGTTTGGTTATTGTTGCATGAAAGTTGTGTTGATAATTTCTTTTGTTTTTTTTTTAACACGTATTCTCAAGTTTCCTTAGTTTATTTGAATTTTACTAGAAACATGGCATATAAGAAAATTAAGAAAATAGTAACAGATTCTTAAATATTGTTCAAAGCCTCAAATATTTCTTATCAAACAAACATTTATTGGTTTTGTAAAAATTGTCATTGGTGCAAAAACTTTATTAGTTTACTGTAATCTTCTTGTTTTATTTTAAATGTGTTTTGATTTGAATAACATTATAAGAAGTGTAAAATATTGAATGTTGAAATCAGGTGAATTTCGACGAAAGTTATGATACTTTAACAATTTTTTTATAATAAATTACGTGTTTGGTACGTATATTTAAAACGCATAATTATAAATTACTACATAAACGATTGTAAAAATATTGTGAAAAAGATTGTAAAATAACTTTTTTCTTTCGACAATATGATGCGTGATTAATTTTTATTAGTTTGACGGTATAACTTTTTGTTTTGACACATGTTCATAATGCACATTGAACACTCTAATACTGTTGAATTATTTGTTTTATTTGGGTTAATGATTGAATGTACAAAAATGTTAGCTTTTATGTTATGTCTTATTCATTTATTCTTAAATTTTAGTGAACTTTCAAGAAGTTGTACATTAAATTGCTTTGATAGTGTTAACAAGTTAAAACATTTTATTTTGAAGAGCTTATGTTGTTTATTGCATCAAGATTTTAAGCAACAATGTGTGTCATTATTAACTTTTGAATTAACAGTGACAGTTTTACTAATAGTGACAAATAATTAAGAGAGAGAAGGCATCCTGAAATTAGAAAGTCGTGTAGTACTTTAACTTTGATACAAACATCACAAGAGTCATTCTTCCTACACCTCACTCCCTTCATCCTCCACCCCCAATTTTACCTTTTTACTCTTCATTTAATAAAAAGTCAAAACTTAATTAATGACTTAATGTTTCTTAACCACCAACCATTTTCGTAACTGCCAACAACTAAAATTTTTTTTGGGTATAAACTTTAAGCTGCAGCCGTCTTCTTCGTTTTCACTGTAGTATAGCAAGCATTGTTTGTTATTTTTTCACTCCTTTTAGTGTACTGAGTTGGTTATCATTCCCTCCCTGGTAGTGCTTGATAGTGCTGGGTGTGCTGGGAGATATGGTGGTGGTGCTGCTGTTGTGACATTGTTCGGCGAGAGGAAGAAGAGAGGTACGTTTCACGAAATCTCCTAACCGCACTTCGAACTGCGGAAACTAGTTGCCGCACTTTGAAGTGCGTTTCATATTTTTTAGCTGCACTTTGAAGTGCGTTTGTTATATTCCATGCTTTTTTTTTCTTTATTTCATGCTTTTTTTTTCTTTCATGTTTTTTTTATTATATTCGTGCATGCTTTTTTTCTTTATTTCATAATTTTTTTTTCTTTCATGTTTTTTTGTATTATGGTATTATTTTTTATTTTAAATTTTTTGTTTTATGTTATGATTTTTTATTTTAAATTTCTTGTTCATGGATTATGGTTAGTCATTAGGCAGTGTACTATTAGTCAAAGAATGATATGGAAAAACCTCTTTAATAATATTTAGGTTAGTTGATTTTTATGTTGAAAAGATGAATATGAAAGTTAAGATCCCACTAGACTCAATATTATTCTCTTGCCTTATCCAACAACTCAATATTATTATGTTGACTCAATATTATTCTGTTGGCTTATCCAATAACTCAATATTATTATCTTGCCTTATTCAGCAACTTAAGGTCCACTTACGAGAGAAAGATACTGTATCTAGTTCGGGGCATAATCTGAAATAAATTCTGATTTTATATCGGAGTTTTCTTATTCTTTAAAAGAAGTGGGTGAGGGTGATTACACAGATCAATTTTCCACTGATCAAATATTCCCAACACGCGTCAATTTAATTGAATGGGTTCGAAAGATTGCATTTGATCTTGGATTTGTTGTCGTCATTATAAGATCTGACACAGCAACTGGTGAAGCTGGTAGAAAGACATTTATTTTGTTAGGCTTTGAAAGAAGCGGGAAGTATAGGAAGTATAAGCCAGATGTTCAACCTAGTTTCTCCGGCACAAGAAAATGTGAGTGTTCGTTTAGGTTGAGGGGTAAACCTAAAGGAGATGGTTGGGTGTTAAAGGTTATGTGTGGCTATCACAACCATGAATTAGCAGAGACTTTGGTCGGTCATCCTTTCGCGGGTAGGTTAAATGCTACTGAACAATCAATTCTTGTGGACATGACTAATAGTCAAGTAAAGCCGTCAATTCTTGTGACCACGATAAAGCAAATATATAATGCGAGGTACACGTACAAACGATCTTTGAGAGGGTCTAGAACTGAAATGTAGCAGTTGATGATGTTGTTAGATAGAGACAAATACATCCAGAGAAGTAGATGTTTGGACGATTCTGACATGGTAAGTGACTTGTTTTGGACACATCCCGATTCAGTGCACTTAGTCAATTCTTTTAATATTGTTTTCTTAATGGATACGACATACAAGACGAACAAATATCGACTTCCGTTGCTCGAGATTGTGGGAGTCACATCAACTGGTTTGACATTCACAGCCGCCTTTGCATTACTTTCAAGTGAACACCAAAGGATTATTATTGACATCAGAGGGCGGTCCACGCGTTATTATCACTAACAGAGACCTTGCTTTGATAAATGCAATTAATAATGTCTTTCCGGAGACTTATCAGATGCTATGTACATTCCACATTGCGAAAAATGTTAGAGCAAAATGCAAGATGTTAGTGGATAAGGTTGAGTCAGTGGATGTGTTGATGGAAGTGTGGCAGAATGTCATGGATTGTGACGACCAGTCCATGTTTAGTGCTTATGTTCATCGTCTTGAGTATGCCTCTTCTGCATGGCCTCTATTTTTTGATTATGTCAACCGCACTTGGATAATTCCGTACAAGACATACTTTGTCAAGGCGTGGATGAACAAAGTTATGCATCTAGGCAACACTACAACAAACAGGTAATTTTTATTTTCATCGGCTTTTGTACTTATGTATTTCACATTTGTGTGTAATGTATTAATGTGATATGTGACAGGGTTGAGTCTACGCACTGGAACCTGAAGAGATTATTGGGATCTAGTATGGGAGACCTATGCTCGTGTTGGGATGCTATGCATAACGTCATAGTCCTACAACATAACAAGATCAAGGCGTCCTTTGAAAAAAGTCTGAACGTAATGAGTGATGCTTACAAAGGTTTAATATATAGAAGACTTGTTGGGCGTGTTTCACGATACGCTCTAGGACTTATTGCTGATGAAATTGAGCGAGTCAATAAAATAGGTATGGACAGTGGTCGTTGTGGATGCATTTTGAGCTCAACATACGGCCTACCATGTGCTTGTGTATTAGCACGATATCAACCTGGAATAATTCCACTTGGTGAAATTCATGTTGGACCCGTTTAAGCATTTCAGGTATTGTTTCTTATGAATCGCTTCTAGAGTTTAGCATTGACCGTGAAGTTGAATTGGTACAAGAAAGATTCAACAAGGTTGACATCGGTGAAAAGGTCAACATAAAGAAAAAGATGATCGAAATTGCTTGCCTAGAGATGACATCTATGGTTGCTCCTTCGCATAAAGTGAAAACAAAGGGTGCACAGAAGTCTAAAGTTGCACGGCATGAGAGGTCTACGAAACGTGACCCATCATATTTTGAGCACGTTGACACTTTCCATTCGATGACAGAGTCTTCATCACGAAAAACAAAAGTGAAATCGAAGGCCAAAGAAGAAACGCGAAGGACAATACCTATGTTAAATCAATTTCATTCGATTTGTCATCCATACATTGTAGATGTTGTTGATGTTGTTGTTGATGGTCATTGTGGTTATCGATGTATTGCTGCTATGTTGGGCCTAGGTGAAGAGGCATGGCCCGTTATCCGACATGACCTCTACCAAGAATTAACTCAGTGGCGTGATGAATACGCACAATTAGTAGGAAGCTACGATCGATTGGAAGAACTACGACAATCATTGATTGTCCATGATCGATCATAGGTATTTCTTATTTACCTTATAAACATGTAATATATTTATAATTTTGTATTTCTTTTCATAAGTATTTCTTATTGACCTACATGTATTACAGGTTAATGCTAAGAAGTGGATGACCATACCTGACATTGGTTATGCAATTGCAAATCGATACAATGTCATCTTAGTATGTTTTTCATATGTTTAGAGTTTTACCATATTTCCACTACGAACTTCACCGCCTACAGATGTCACACAACATCGGATGTTATGCATTGGATTTGTTAATGGATGTCATTTTGTACAGGTAAACCTCCGTATCACAAGTGAAGCATTACCCATTGGATGTTATGATTTACTTACTAATATTAATTTTTCAGGTTCAATTACAAGAGGTTTGTCCCTTACCCATGGTGGACATAATTTCGTCAAACCATTATTACCCACAAGCGTGAGCATGGTCTACATTTTATACACACAGGATGCAATCATTTATGAATTTAATGAAAATTAATACGACTTATGTAGATCTTAGAGAAGACTAAAATTAAGTTTGTTATGTAGCCTTTTTTTGCATTCATTAAATACTTTTCGTTATATAATTTCATTAGCACATGGCGATTCATACAACTTGTTAAATATATTATAATTAGTCAAACTATTAAAACCATACAAAATTATGCAATATTTTAAACACTTAAAGTATAAATAATCGTTACATAAATAACCATTAAAAAGACAATCATATATAACAATGTTCTTTCAAGAAAATGATACACGTCCACACACATGACGACCACCTCTTCTAGTACTAGACTCATACTCCTCAACAGACCTACGAGCTACCTGTAGTGTCTCGGTAGTACACTGATAAGCTACAGTGCCCTCTGTGACATCTCGACAGGTTAACATGCCCTGCAACATCCTGATCACACGCCTCATACCCCCCTGAAATTAAGATAACCAAAAAAAATTATTTAAGTAAACAAGAACAAAAATTGATGAAAAAAAAATCAAAATCAGTTAGTTTCAATACATACCAACAATCCTAATTCAGCCGACCGTCTACGACAAACTGGAGGCACCAGCCTGTCATCTGGAATGTCTCGCCTCATGCGCGGTGCAAGACTAGGTCGTTCATCGTCGTTGCCTGGAGTGATGTACGGGTGTGACACCTGCCTAAACCACGTTATGTATCCATCAACACACGCATGTGGCTCATGAGCTTCAATGACACTAGTAATGGCATGTTCTACATACCGCAACCAATTTAGATCAATTCTAGGAATGTCTGGCATCGGAAGACTATCGGGTGACCGTGGTATGATCTGCTGAAAACCAAATTGACGCAACACGCTTTCAGGTAGATGTCGATGAATCATGTCGCCTAATCGGATCCAACCCGAGTACATAATTATGGCAATGAATGGGCATGTACGTTTGTGCGAAACGTATGGATTCCAGATAACTACATCATAAGTGAGGGCATCCAAAAATGTTCGGCCCTCTGTCAAACTCCAACCCACCCTCGGGGGTATGTATCGTGAAGCACGTGGATCAAGTTCTGTGTACCTCTCAAACACTTGCCTCCTTCCCATTGTAGGAAAGTGCTCATGTATTCAACTCTACAAAAAACATTACTTCAATTGTGGGATTCATTGTCAAACAATATTAAAATAAACTTAGAAGATGGTAATGTACCTTGGAATATCCAGCTATCTGTCTGACCTCACTGAAGCTAGCATCTCCTAGCTGCTCATATGTATGTGCAAGTGTTGCTGCTCCCCAAGCATATCTCGAACAAGCATTCAAGTCTCACAAGAGAAGGAGATACGATACTCGAATTAGAGTCGCACTCTTATTCGTAAAAATTGTGCATCCAAGCAGATGCAACAAGTATGCCCAAGCAGCACACTCCCAACGCTCCTGCTAGATGCACTCCTGGTAGACCTCGCGTAGCCAGCTGAGCCTAACTTTTGGACCACGTGACTGTTTCATCTCAGCTGAAGCTTTAGCGTGGTCCACGCCAAGCAGCTCTATGATATGAGATCGAGCCTCATCATACTCTAACTCCTCAACCTCACAAAATTGTCCCATGATGGGTAGGTGGAGCAAATTCATAACGTCATCTAATGTGACACTCATCTCACCTATCGGTAGGTGGAAAGTATTAGTCTCTACGTGCCACCTCTCCGAAAGGGCAACGATCAATCCATGATCGGCATACTCGTATGAGAGGTTCACTAAACAACCCAACCCCGACATGGAGATATAAGGCTCAATGGCTTCATGATACATTCCAAAATGCTTCAACTTTTTGCCATGGGTGACAACCTTTATCCTCCTTCGATCCTAAATAAAAACATAATTATATAAAAAAAATGTAACATTTATTAAACAATTAAAATTTAGGTTGATGACTAACCCGGCCTTTCCATATGGCAAATGCAACATGCTGGGTATAGTGAGTAAGTAAGGAGGTGTCATGTGGACCTCCTGGGAATCCACCATCTTCAGCTTCATCTTCATCTTCATCTTCATCTTCACCTTCAGCTTCATGTTCTTCTTGACTACAGTCATGCTGCTGCTGAATATCCTCCTCTTCAACGTAATCATCCTGACCATGTCCATGTTGTAATAACTCTTCTTGCTCCTCATAATCATGTTCATCAATAACGTCCACGTGATATTCTTCTACTCGTCTTCTATGAGCAGATGTCATAGGTCGTCTTCTTTCATCACGTGATGAAGATGATGGCTCACCACGAAAGGATGAAGCCTCACCATGATATGCATCTCTAGTTTTAACCATATCTATTAACCAATTATATTATTAACATATTATATACAAAAAAGTAATTAATTATGTAATCAAAAATATTCAAACAAATAATAAGTAATCAAAGAATATAAAATTCCAAAAAAATTACATATATAATAATTACAAATAAATCCAAAATAATATTTAACAAAATTTACGAATAATAATTATTATTTAATTCAATAAACAATTTAATAATTATTTCAATTTCATAAAAAATAAAAAAACTTAAATAAAATTAAATACATAATAAATAATATATTACGAAAATAATAATATGTTCAGAAATAAAAAATTCAACAAAATTTAACAAACAAATAAAATAATTCAAAATATATTAAAAGAAAACATTTTATTTAAATACTAACATAAAAAATTAAATTTATTATACTAAGCTAATAAAAATAAAACCTAATAAAATAAATATACTAACGCAATTTGAAATAAAAATAAAACCTAATAAAATAAATATACTAACGCAATTTGAAATAAAAATAAAACCTAATAAAATAAATATACTAAGCTAATTAAAAAACCTTTCAAAAACCTAACGCAATTTGAAATCCGGCAACAACTAACACACTTCCATGTGCGGTTAGTCTGGCCGCTTTCCGCAGATCGAAATGCGGTTTCTCTCCACCGCACTTCTAACTGCGGAAGTCTGTGACGAACGACGTTTAAGCAGTGTGCGTTTAAGCAACGTGCGGCGACGAACAAACTGAATACCCCAACCAAGCACATGCATGTATGACAGGAAACAAAGCAGATGCACGAAGGGTACTAACCTGGACGGACGAACGTTGGCATAAGAGAGAGAGCGGTGGTAGAGGATACGGGGGAGAGAAGAATGGCAGAGGAGGAGGGAGACAAAAAGAGGGAGGAGTGATTTTGAAAGGAGGTGTAGAGTTTGAGTTTGAGTTTGAGATGCGGTAGAATATTTTGAAAAGGGGGTGTAGAATATTTTGGATTTATTCTCCTTGACTGTGACAAGGGTATACTTGGAATTAAAATGTATTTTGGAGGTGCAGGACGAAGGCTGTGAGGTGCAGACAGAATCACTCACATCACAAATGTCTGATTTTTTATCTTTTAACCTTATATACTAAATTTTTATTTTATTTATATCGATTAAATATTTTACTTATTTTTTTATCAATTATATAATTTAGTTGAATATATTTTTAATAAATTTGGATGTAAAATTAAAATTTATTCTTATAATAATTTAATAATTTTGATTTTTATATTTTAAAAATAAATAGGGTTAAATATGTTTTTAGTCCCTAAACTATTGGCCGTTTCTGGTTTTCGTCCCTCTTTCAAAGTAAGGTACGATTTGGTCCTCAATCTTTAAAAAACGTTCGTTTTAGTCGAAAAAACGAACGTTTTGAGGACTAAAACGAGGACTAAAAACAAAATTTTGAGGACTAAAACGAACGTTTAAAGATTGAGGACCAAATCGTACCTTACTTTGAAAGAGGGACGAAAACCAGAAACGGCCAATAGTTTAGGGACTAAAAACATATTTAACCCAAATAAATATAATTTATTATATTAATTACACAATTTTTTATATTTTAAATTTATATTAATTGAAACTTGTCAAATAGTATAAATAATTTAAAAATATCTTAAAATATAATTTAACATGAAAAAGATTTTTCATATAATTAAATTAAAATAACTATATTTATTTAATTTTAAATTTTAAATTTTAAAGACTAAATGAAATGATGTCGAATTTTGAAAAAAAGTAATAAATCTAAAAATTTTATCTAATTTAAAAAAACTAAAACCATATTTTATCCTATAATTTATATATATTACTTTTATCTTTTATTTTGATGTATATCCATGATTTTTCTAGCTAGGATTATTCTGGAACTGTTTAATTTGTTAAGTTGCAATCAACCCTTATCCACCCACAAGTTCCTACACTCACACACACCACCTCCTCCCTCCAAAACCCTCTTCTCTCCCTACTTCAAATCTCCAAATGGCGGAAACCACCAAAATCCGTTTCGGCTTCATCGGCTGCGCGGAAATTGCGCGTAAAGTCTCCCGCGCGGTCGCGCTGGCGCCAAATGCCGTCCTTCAAGCCGTCGGGAGCCGCTCTTTCGACAAGGCCCACGCCTTCGCCGCCGCCAACGGCTTCCCCGCCGGCGCCAAGGTGTACGGCTCCTACGAGGCCGTCCTCGACGACCCCGAGGTCGACGCCGTCTACGTGCCGCTCCCCACCAGTCTGCACTTGCGCTGGGCCGTGCTCGCCGCCAGCAAGAAGAAGCACGTGATGCTTGAGAAGCCAGTTGCTCTTAATGTTACTGAGTTCGATGAGATCATCGCGGCGTGCGAATCCAATGGGGTGCAGCTCATGGACGGTACCATGTGGATGCACCATCCCCGCACCTCGAAGATGAAGGAGTTTCTCTCCGATGTAAACCGTTTTGGCCAGCTCAAATCGGTATGAACCTGTTTAACTTCAATTTTACTTTTTATCGGCCTAATTTTTCAGCTTTTCTCATTAAGCACCTCTCAAACACCAATTACATGATAATTCTTAGGCTGAATCAACTCTAAAATTAAAATATTATTATCTAATTAGACATCTCTTACGCCTTAACAAGGGTAAGATTTGGTTGCATATTTAAAACCTTTTCTGTTTTACCTTTTCATCTAAACTTGATATGCTTCAGTATTCGGGTTCTCTATCAATTGTTTTACATGGTTGAACATCCATTTCTAGAGGTTTGTTTTTTCATCTATAGATTTTTTCAGTGATTTTAATCTCAGACCTCTAAGTAAATAAGGAACTCTTAATAATGTGACCAATGACAATCTAAGTAAAAGACATTCCTTAGATATTCATGTACTGCATTGACACACATTGTTTGGTTTTTACTTTCCCAGATTAGCAGCAATTTTACATTTACTGGTAGTCCGGATTTCCTTGAGAATGACATTCGTGTGAAGCCAGATCTTGATGCTCTTGGTGCTCTTGGTGATGAAGGTTGGTACTGTCTTAGGGCAATACTGTGGGTTGCCGACTATGAACTACCAAAAACCGTAATCGCCTTGCGCAGCCCTGTGCATAACCAATCTGGGGTGCTATTGGCATGTGGGGCCACTCTGTACTGGGAAGATGGAAAAGTAGCAACCTTCTATTGTTCCTTCTTAGCTAACATGACAATGGATATAACTGCTCTCGGGACAAAAGGAGCATTACATGTTCATGACTTCGTTATCCCTTATGAAGAGAAGGAAGCATCATTTTTGGCAGCTACAGAATCAGGTTTTGATGAAGGTGTTACAAAGTGGATTAATCAGCCAAAACCGCATGTAATAAAAACTGACATACCTCAGGAGGCTCTTATGGTGAATGAGTTTGCCCATTTGGTGGCAGATATCAAATTCAAGAACGCAAAACCTGAGAAGAAGTGGCCAACAATTAGTAGAAAAACTCAACTGGTAGTTGATGCTGTGAAGGCCTCAATTGATAGGGGTTTTGAGCCTGTTCAGCTTCAGGAGTGATGTGTATGAACCGAGGTCAGTGTTCCAGCTGTGCATCACAGAAACAATATCTGTTTATCTTTTTTGAGCAGTTCATTGTTGACCTGGTATGTACACTTAGTCAGTTTTAGTGTTGTGTTTGATAATGCTGGGGAAGAAAGATTAATTATAATGATTAATTATTTTTTATCACTGAAAGTAGTTATCACTAATATTATTATATTTGGTTATGCAATGTAATATGATTAAATATATAATATAATATAAAATAATAAAATTTAATTTATAAAATAATAATTATGATAATAAAAAATAATAACATTAATAAATTATAAAATAATAAGAAAACTATTAAAGATGAAAACTATTAAATAATAAAAATTTAGTAAAATTAAAATTAATAATAATAATAAATTTATAAAAGAAAATTTTGATCTTACATCAATGACATGAATTGACAAAAAGAATTTATTGATTCATAGAACATTCAAAATAAAGACATGAAATTGGTTGGGTCTCTCATTAACCTAATAATAATACAATTAAAAAATATTGTAATAACAAAAATAAATTTGATAAAATAATGATAATAAAAAAATTTTAGTATGATATTTAATTAAAATTAATTTATAATGATAAAATTAATTTGGTCGTTTTATACTTTTCTTTTCAAATTTATTATATTAATCAAATTATTTTTAAAAGCCAAATTGATTGACTATTTAATAACTAATTGATTAGTTCGGAACAGTCAATAATTAATTTAAATAATAATAATTATTAATTTAATGTAAATAATAATAATTGATTAAGAATTAATAAAAGTAATAAAAATTATTTATTAATAATCAGATTTATGATAAGTTTATTATAATATTTATAAATGTATATATGAGGAAGTTAAGTAATTAATTTTGATTAATTATTTTATTGTAATATTATTATGTAAAGTTATTGACGTGATAGTATTTATAAATATATTTGGAAAGAGATCAGAAAATTAATTTTGATTAATTATTTTTATTATAATATTATTATATAAAGTTATTGCTTTCAAAGTATCTTTTGCAGACATTTTTTTTTGACATATTTTGGATGAACGGACCGAGCTTCCAAACAATGCTTGATTCATCTTCTGCACGCTCTGACCAATCCTTGCTATGTTTATCAATCTCTCCAAGCTCAAACCAAAACACAAAGTGTTTCGGTTATTGGGATGATATTATTTGTTTTACTATATTTTGTATATTTGTTTTATTATATTATGTATCTTTTAACATTCGTGATTTAGTCTTTGATGTTGCTTGTCTAGAATGTCCATTCAGTCTAGTTAGATATTATATATAGAAGGTATTTTGATACAAAAATCAATAATCATTTAACAATTATGTTAGTTAATATGTAATAAATGTAATTATTTTTTTATTTAAATTTGTATTTAAAATTTTTGAAATAGATTTTTAATTAATAAAGTTTAATCACGAATGATAATTGTATTTTGTTTTAAGCTTATAATAATAATTTCATGCTAATGGTTAAGTGATGATTGTATGGTTTACCATGTGATATGACCCTTACAGTCATCCAGGTACACAAAATGTAACATTCCAAATACAATATTGAACCATAACAGAAACATTGTATAGTCAATAAAATAGATCAGTTAACAATATAAAGTTATTTTTACAATCATCCAAAAGAACCATAAATCTAACTTTATATATAACATGTACTAATACTAAAACTATGTACAATAATGATGTATCAAACACCATCAAGAAGACTACAACACTATGAAAATACAATACTAATATCACTACACAACAGAAGCCTTTCCGCTTAATGCTTGCTCAACAAATACATCATCGTGCTCTACTAATACCTACCGGATGATCATCATAAAAAAAATACACAAAACAAACAACCAAGAACATACAAGAAGGGTAAACTAATTGTAAAACGATCATTCATATTTAAGTAAATACAATATACAATTTCAAACACATTATAATTATAACATTATTTCTCTTCACACATACCGACTCAAACTTGGCCAAACCCTTTATTATCTAGTATAAATGTCGAGCCATGAATAGTTCTTCACCTGTGTGGTGAAACAACTGACTCACTTAAAGTTGTCACACAAGGTTAGTTCTTAAAACGCCTTTGCAACCATGAAAAAAGGCCTCAAGCCAGAACCTCCCGCTCCTCTCACTACATGACTCATCACTCTCTAATTGAGCATGGATAATCATTAGAGGGTCAGGATAACCATCATTTCGACTTCTTACAATTTATACTAGTCTCCCATAAAACCATCAATAAGAGATTCCTCCTTAGAATTTTCATTCACAATAGTTCACAACACTTTGATATCTTCATTATACATTTCATCCAAGCATAAGGAACCATGCAACAATAATGAAAGAAAGGAAAATAACCCATACTGGTGCCCCAAAATACCCAAAACAACAACAATAAAAAAAATAACCCTGCTAACTGACGCTCAACGCCACAAACTGGCGCCCAGCACTAGCGAGACAGAGAATTGGTACCTAGGGTGATGCTTAGCGTCCTATTACCCGAGAGCTGGCCCGAGGCTGGCGCTCAATGCCGTGACAAATCCAATCCCTTTTTTCTTTGACCTTGGACACTTTCCTCCCAACTTTCTTCTAGCTCAAATTAACCATTCCAAACCAAAACAACCTCTCTAAGCTACCCAAACTCATTTCCAATTCTTCTAACAACCATTACACTACAAAATCTGCATAAACCAGTTTTGATTGACTTAATAATGGACTCTATATTCACCAATTCCACCTAGAATTACTCCCTTAGAAATTCACTACCTAAAACCCTTCTTTTTGACAAAAAACCATGTAAATACCCCCTCACAAGACCTCTACTACAATATAGATTAGATTTTACGGTTTTAAAAGTTCCAACAAGTCTAAAATAGCTCAAAAACAGTCCCCAAACTGCTATTGCTATTAAATCATCATTCCTTCTAAAATCCACTCTCAAAACCCCCAATTTCACTCTAAAATGGTATAAAATGCACTCAGTGTTACTTCTCAATTTCAACTTCATACTATAACTATTTTAGGACTTAAACCAAAAATAATATACCCAAAGACCTTTACCAAATTGCATAATTCTCTTTAAATTCACTAATCCAAATTTTGACATGCTAACACCCATCACTTTAAATCTCCAATTTATATATCAAATCCTCAATTCTTCCAAATATCAATAATAACACAGTTTTATATCAACAACATCTCCATTTCATCATATTATTAGTTATACTACAATCATACATTCACAATTATTCAAAAACACATAATAAAGGGCAATTGCTCATATTTTTCCAAATTTCACACCACTAACAATCATATAATAAAATGCACACCAAATGACAGACTACAAACATCTTACTACAATTATGAAAAGCAAATTAGCTTCCCTTACCTTAGGGAAAACTAGGACAGTCCAACAATTACTCGATTGACACTCCCACCACGAAGAATTTTAGGTAAACGCCTACAATTGACAGAATGATAGTTGGGATGAAATCTTAGGACCCATAATTAACCAAGAATAGAAGAAGAAACACACTTTATACATTTAGGACAGATTTGATACATATGACTAAAGACCAAGATAGACCGAGAAAAAAGGGTATAAACTTACTTGCTCTATTGCAGAAATTGATTGGTGAATAATGAAGACAACTCAACGATGATCACATAGGAACTTCCTGATCGTCAAATAGATGATCAAAGGGAAAGAAAGTGTAGAGAGAAGGTAGAGAGAGTTTAGAGAACAAGTTCTATAGATATGAAGTGTTTTTTAAGTAATGAGACAACTGTATGAAGTTTTTATCTATAATATCGACTTATTTACTATTTTAAAATAAAATAGTCGATCTCAATATTTTAAAACACCTATCTACTCTAATACTCCATTTCTAGGTTCTTACACAAAAATAAAAAAAATAAAAGAAAATGCAATTGAAAAAAATTAAATGTATAATTGTTTGATACATTTTAAGTGAAAGAAGGAAGACATATTTTTATGGTATGTGTTTCTGTTGAAATGGGACGAGCATAGCCACCTGAAGAGTTCCTGTCGAACGTCGTCCTTGCTTCTTGTTCCAGATAACCGATTAGTGTAGAGATGTGACGTGCAAAATACACTCCGACGCTCAAATTATAATTTTTCTCTGTAGGTATTTTGTAATTCAATCGTAAGTAAAAGTAAAGTTTACCTTGAAATTAAACCCTTATTTATGGAGTTTAAAAGAATTTGACCAATTAATTTACCTCTTAATAATCATTAATGAAAACCTTAACTGCTTAACAGTAGCCGTTGTGACATTAATTGCGCCTTAACTATGCTCAACGGTTGTTGGGACTAAGCGGTCATGATATGCTTTCCTGGCATGTCAACCGCTCGGTCCTTTCCATCTATCTTGCCACCTTACCCGATCGGTAAGTTATAAGCCCATAGTAACATAGGCCCCCCAAGCCCTAACAACATCTTGGATTTTGCGTAGGGTTTTGAAGTCTTGACCGTTCGGTTTAGGGTTTTTGGGTTGTGAGCTCATCAGTCGTCACATCCCTTTAGTATCTGCAAAATGGTGGGAAGAGCGGAAGTCAAAGTGTCACGATTGAAAAAATGGGCGGGAAAAGGTGAAAACGTCACGATGCTTGAACCGTAAGATCTTTTCCCTTTGAACACCCTAGATGAGTTTGGCGAACTGCCTTTACCATCTATAAATAGTGGTTGGGTCACCCTATTTTTTCACTTTTACCCTCGAGCTCTCCATCAACCGCACGGTTTTCCTACCCTTTCCTCTTTCAAGAGCTTCAAACTCAGTTTTTCAGGTAAACATGTCTTCTCAACCTGTTTCTTCTGACTCCGCCGGAGGAAAAGGCGAGGGGTATGCTAACAACAGAGTTGCTACATCTTCCTCTGCCACCTTGGGTGCCCTCGACGAAAGAAATTCCCCCGCTGACGACCCAGCCGGGCCATCGGGCAATGAGGATTCCTCACGCGTTCTGGAAAACAACGACGTCGAAGAAGTGGGTATCAACGTGGACTTCACCGGTGCTTGGGACGGAAGACCCAAAAAATGGCCCATCGTCGCCGATTATGATTTGGCTCCCCACGAGGGAAAGCAAATCACTTCCTCTTTCCACTCTGGCCCTCCTCTCAAAGAGCTTAACAGAGGACTTGGCTTAGTGAAGGTGGCTAAGGATGCTGACTATTTTAAAATAGCCGTTTGCCGGATGACGGAGCGGGCATGCCACGGTTGGGAGGGATATGCCTTAGACTTCTTTTATGCCTACTCCACCTTGTTCAAGGACCTAAAAGTCCTTATCCCATTCTCTGAGTTCCAGATGGGCGTTTTACGAGAGCTCAATGTGGCTCCTACCCAATTGCACCTGAACGGTTGGGCCTTCATGCGGGCATTCTCAGCTGTCTACACGGCTCTTGCCCTTCGTTCCACTCTTGGCACCTTCCTCTACTTCTTCCGCGTGATGCCACACCCAAACAAGCCTTAGGTTTCCCTTAATTCCATACCGGAGAGACAAATTTTTATGCTGTTAAACACCTCCTACAAGGATTTTAAAGGAAACTTTGTCAAGGTGGTCATTCTGGAGGCTGGTCGTCCAAGCTTTTATTTCCCGAACGGCCAACCCAAATTCCCCTTCTACTGGACTGATCGTCCAAAGAAAGTTGTCTCTTGGCCTAAATCTAGAATGACGCCTAATGAGTTAGACCTGATCCGCCAACTCAGTCAGTTGCCCCTAAAGTCCTCCTCTCGTAGGCTGATAGGATTTCTGGGCAATAAAAGTCTTTACTCTCTGGTTTTCAGTAAGATACTTCACTACTTTTTTCCGAACAGTCGTTTGTAACTTATCTAAATTTGTTTTTGCTCTGCAGATTATCTGACCAAGATGGACAAAGGAGCTAGCAGCACCTTTGCTCGCATAATGGCCAGCAAGCAGACAGAGCTGAAAAAGTCTGGTAAGGGCTCTTCCTGTGCGACTGCTACTAATCGACTGTGCAAACTTAGTCGGCCCAAGTGCCACCAACTCAACCTCCACCGCCCAATCTTGAGGCCCAAACCACCGCTTTGACTCGGCCGACCATTGTTGCTATCAAGAAAGTGGTTGAGGCCATTCACATCTTTTCTGATCTAACTCAGAAGAAGAAAAAGAATAAAAGAAAGGCTGCTCGGGAGCTTTCGGTTTCCTCCAAACGCAGCAGAAGGGCCCTCCCTAACAGTGCTCCTCTTTCCGGGCCGGTCGACCCTAGCCTATGGGTGGCCAAGCACATCGACTTTGACCTTTTCATTGAAGAAAAGGGCTTTGTGAAGGGGATGACTGAGGAGGAGGCTTCGAACATGGCCTTCGATCTGGCCGCTCGGTCAACCATGTGCGTGGCCTATGCCGTTGAAAAGAAGGCAACAACCTCGATCGAGATTCAAGCGCTTCAAGAAAAGTATGATAAAGCAATGAAGTCGAACAAGGATCTGACCCTTCGGTTGGCCGAGGTTGAGAAGATGCCGGAGGATGACAAGAACAAAGCCAACACTCTTCTTGTCGAGTCTCGCTCCTTCCATCCTAAACTGCAGCGCTCCAATGACGACTTGAAGCTTGACCTGCTGCGCTTTACTGAAAAAGGCAAGGAGCTGATAGCTGAGAGGGACAATCTTCTGAGCAAGTGGGATTCTCTGCGCGACAATGTGCAAAAATTGGAAGATGAGAATAAGTTCCTAGGCGAAGAGGTTATCAACGAGCACGTCCTCGATTTCGAGAAGGCTTTCTCCCAGTGTAACCTACTCTACCATGTTCCACTTGATGATTCTCGCTTCAATGTTATGAAGATGATAGTTAATGGGGAGCTTGTTCCCATACCTGTCCCCGAGACCCTAGCTCCGACCGTTGAAGCTACTCAGCCCCCTCTAGTCATTGAAGTTATTGTAGAAATCGATGGGGCTAATGCTTAGTGCAGTTCAATCTTTACCTTGTATTAGGGCTCGTTCATGAGTCTGTATCTTTTGTATTGAACTATTTTTGATAAATACACAAGTTTTTCCTTTCACTTGCTTATTCTTCCTGCTTTTTAAATGTTTGTTTCCCGATCGTGTTCTCGATTTTTTAACTTAGCATTTATGCGTGTACTTAAGAGTTCACTTAGATCGTTCCCTAGGTCATGTTAAGGTGAGAGTTACGGGAACTTGAGGTGCGATGCAGTCCAAGTGTTGGGGATGGTTTTGCCAGTCGGGTTGTCCAACCGATAAGCTCCATTCTTTAGGTTTTCAAACCAAACCGACATACGAGCGTCCAAAAAATTTTGGACCTGTGCGACTGTTATAGTAGCCAAATGCCGCAAAGGCTCCTCTCCTTGTAAAGGTAATTCAACTGCAAAATAAGCTAAATGTTGCCCCTGCACAAATCCGCACGATTCAAACTCAGACAACTCCATTGGCCAACCTACTATCCTCCCCACTAAATCCGGTTTGCACAAGATCTTAGCAATCGGATGATCAGTTCTCACTACTACTTGATGACCCTAAAAGTAAGGCCTCAATCGTGGTGCGACTACGATAAGGACTAAAGCGATTTTCTCTACTTTCTTGTACCTTGTCTCCGCATCTTGCAACGTTTTACTGATGAAGTAGATGAGTTTGAATTCAGGATTTTCCTACACTAGAGTCGCACTGATCGTTTCCTCTGAAACTGTAAAGAATAGCTGCAAGTCGTGCTTTGGATCAGGTCGACCCATAACGGGCGGGCTAGCCAGTATGTCCTTTACCTCGTTGAAGGCCTCCTCACACCGATCGTCTTAGTTGATCTCGACACTCTTTTTCATTGTCTTTACAATCGACTTTATATGTTCCGCCAGTTTTGGAATAAAGCGAGACAACAAAGTCAGTCGTCCCACCAGGCGTTGTACCTCCTTAAGATTTTGTGGGCTTCTCATTTCTAGCACCACCTTACCCTTATCAGGATTGCCTCTATTCCCCTAGTTGTTAGCATAAAGCCTAGGAATTTTCCGGCCGGCACCCCAAAAGTACACTTGGCTGGATTCAGACGCATCCCATACTTGCGTACCTGACCGAACACTTCTGCAAGATCTTTGATAACGGTTGAAAAGCCGTTATTTTTATACTTAATTTTGATATTAAAAACAACCTTTATGACTTAGAAATCAGCTTGAAATCATGCTTTTGCTTAAGTTTTGGAAATAAGAGAGTTGGATGGGTTTTGTGCTTGGTTTTCCTTGTTTTGGCAAGAATTAAGATGAATTAGATGAAAGAAGTTGAAGTAGTAAGGAGTTGGACTCAGGAAAGGAAGTAAAAGTGCACAAAAAAAGAGTCGTATTCACCGCTCAGTGCAACTTTTACCGCTGAGCGGCGTTCTGAACAACCGCAGTCACCGCTGAGGGCCAAAACTGCAGCTGAGCGCCATTTAGAAGAACCGCACTTACCGCTAAGCGCCAAAAGTGCCGCTGAGCGCCATTTTATTGGGCTTGGGCCTATTTTCTGTAATTTATAATAAACTATATAAGGGTTTAGTCGACCTAGGGTTGATATCTTTGGACAGAAAGAGGCGAAATCACACTTTCTTCACCCCTTGGAGGCGGATTTTGGATGCGGAAGCTCCTTTCTTCAAATTCTAGGGTTCTATCTTTCATTCTTTCATTGTTTTTCATCTACTTTCACCATGTCTATGATGAACTAAACCTCCATTGTTGTTGGAGAACCAATGTAATCCTTTGAAACTCTCATGTATTGAATTGATTCTTGATTTTATATGCTTTACTTCATTAATTGTTAGGGTTTTTCCTCTTTACTCTATGCATGCTTTGTTTAACTCATTCAATTGCTTGATCATTGATGTTATCTATATGGATAGATATAGGTAAATCTAGAACTGGGGAAATTCTCCCAGAAGCAATATTACCTAGACATAGGAATAGGAGGATCGATTGCCTTTAAGCTTCTATGCGAATGTAAACTAGTGATTAGGAGTAGGCTTTGTTCACCGAGACATCGGGTTTAAGGTAAATTAGAAAGTGGCATTAACATTAATGAAGAAAGATGAATTCTTGGATACATGAGAGTGTATAGGATGAGTCGGAAACCCCAACAACATAATCATTCATATTTTACATCAAGCACTTTTGCATCTTTCAATTCAATTGATCAACACATGCATTCATATTTACTTTTCAGTATTTGCATCTAAACCTAAAAGATTTTGTTTACAAGTCTAATTTAATCAAGAAATCACATAACTATTTAGGCCGTGAGTCCTTTGGGGAACGATACTTGGTCTTACCATTTTATTATTACTTGATACGATTCGGTACACTTGCCGAGCGTTAACAATCTTTCACATGATCCTCCACTAAACGACTGTGCACAACCATGTTGTCCACGTAAGCCTCCATGCACCGCCCAATTTGATTACAAAAGACTTTGTCCATCAACCACTGATATGTAGCCCCTACATTCTTCAAGCCGAACGACATTACCTCATAGTAGTAATTTGATCGCTGAGTAATGAAAGTTGTTTTATCACTATCAGGGGGTACATGGGAATTTGATTATACCCCGAATAGGCATCTAAAATACTCAAAACTTGATACACGGACGCCTCATTCACTAAAGCATCAATGCTCGACAGAGGATAGGAGGCTTTAGAGCAAGTTTTGTTTAAGTCCGTGAAGTCTGTGCACATCCTCCACTGCCCATTCGACTTTTTCACCATAACCACATTCGCTAGCCAAGTAGTGTACTTGACTTCACGAATGAAGTTTGCCTCCAAAATTCTTGCCCTTGGCGCATACAACTGGGTATACCACTCAAATCTAGACCCTTTTGGGCCATCTTTGAACTTTTTCCCCTTTTTTCGTTCGTCTGAGAGGAACATCTTCCTGCCATCTTTCTTCTCTTGGCCTGAGGACAAAGTATTGTCTTTGTGCTGCCTTTTCTGGACAGCCCGCATTTCTTCAATGCGAATGAATTCAGTCGCCCTATGTTGCAATTCATCCATTGTCATGGGTGGCCGTGTAAACAGGCTGTCGGCGAAAGAACAGGGTCTTAAAGTAGTAGAGAAGGTGCTCATTATGAATTTCTTGCCCACACTCCTCACCTTACGTGCGGTCCGATTGTAACGGTGCATAAAATCCCTCAAGCATTCGTCCTTCTCCTGCTTGATTTTAGTCAGCTCCATGTATGTAAGATTTTGCGTCTTTCTGGAGGCAAATTGTCGTTCAAACAGGTGTCTCAAGGTCGCAAAACTATCAATGGTCCTGGGCTGAAGGTAGTGGAACCTCTGATGCTTAAGGTCCTAGGCTCAAGGTCGCAAATGACCTCAAATGCTCTTCTGGATCCCCTGATCCATCATATTTTTTGAGAGTTGGGAGCGCCCTATCCGACATTTCCTTCCCCATGATCGCGACTATAAAGGGGTAAAGCGCACTGGCCAGAGCGGCATGAGCCAAACGGATAAAACTCCTCCGGGAACTGTTTTCCACTAATCATTAACCTAGTCAGTGTCCTGATCAGTGTTCTGATGAGTCTCATGGAATTCCAATATGGGCGGGGTCTGGGCATGTGCGAACGACTGTTGATTCGATTGAGCCCCTCGCCTGTGGACGAACCTAAAGCTTCAACCTTTGGTGAAGCTCGTCATTTGCGTGGGACGAACTCAAAGTCCTGTCTCCTCATTTTGGTCCTCCATTTCGTCCACTGTCATATTCCTTATTGTGCGCAATGGCAATGTCTGGTGACGATGGTCCTTCGGCCAAGGTAAATAGGTTTATCCATTTTGTTGATTGCGTTTTCGTTTTGGACTTGGGTTTTCCCTATTGTGTTTAAATTTTTGTTGTTTTCGTTTTTGGGATTTACCTTGTTGGAGAGCATAAGAAGGAGGACTAAGCAAGACCTAAAAGCACAAAAAAAGGAAAACACAGAGAAAGTTTTATGCGTGCTATAGAGGAATAAGAAGCTCTAATTGAATAACTAGAAACAAAGGTGGTTGCTTTGGAGGAAAAGTTGGATAAAGAGAAAAATAAATAAAGGAATAAAGATGATGGTGTATACAATACACCTTTTCAACAATCCAACACGAACACTGCCTTCATTAGCCCAAGAGACATTTACACCAACGAACCCGCTATACAGAGGTTTTTGAGAGTGGGATCAAGAAATCGTTACAAGAGCAAAGCACTTAGAACTCTGTATACTAGAAATTGGGCGAAACATGAGTGATTTGTGTATTCATTTGTTTTAGAAAGGAATACAACATTGTACATAGATGAACAAATAAATGTATTGTACCCAATTATTTGAATGTTATAAAAGATGCATCTTTACTTACCTTTATTATTGTTAATGTTAATTGAAGTTTTATTCTCTTCATTATTGTCATTATCAAATGTGTTGTTGTTTGGAATGTGAATAAACAAAGTGGCCAATGTGATTGAGTACCATCCATCAATAATGATATGACCATTTTTATTGCATTTGAGTTTTGTATGTTATCATATAGTCTCTTGTAATCAATTACAAGGCCACTATAAACGATTACACGACAAAAAATCTGGTTTTGTACAAAAACTTGTGTTGTAGGAGCTAGTTGTGGGCACATAAATAGCCAAAGAAATCTTACGTAATTTTTTCATGTTTCTTGAATGGATGAGACTTCTTTTTAGTGTTTAAGTGTGACTAGAGCTTGAAAACTGAGGTTTGGGAAACCCGTGGTGGAGGAAAGAACCAATGTTGGTATGATGATCATGTTAGCTAAGTCATGAAACAAGTGTAGGCCATTTTGGCCATTGTAATCAATTACAAGGACCCTGTAAACGATTACACGAAAAAAAATATGATTTTGTACAAAAACTTGCAGGAGCCAGCTGTGAGCACATAAGTAGCCAAAGACAATTTTAGTGAGACAACATGTTGTCAACTTTGACCTTTGTTGGCTATTTTAATGATAACCTTTTCCACCGACCTCCAAATGATACGATTCTTTTTTTAATAGAAGCTAGACTAAAAAATATTTCCAATCATTACTAATTTGTAATTTTTGGACATCTGAGTAGGTACAGTTTATTCCTTAAAGTTACCGCTTTAGATATTCGTGCTAACTCTAACCTTTGCTGGTTGTTTTGCTCTTAAATTTCTCCACCGAACTCCAAATGCGTTGATTCTTGTTTTGTTTAAATCTAGACTCAAAGAGCTTTCAAATGACTACCAACACATAATTTTTAGACCACTTTACTAGATGCAGTTAATTTCCCAAAAACAACGTTTTTCTAAGCTTCCTAAATGATTTACTTTCAAGTTATTGTTTCATGTTTCTTATTTTAGATGGGAAAATTACAAATTAGTAGTCATTGGAAATATTTTTGAGTCTTTTTTCTATTAAAAAAGGAATCAACTCATTCGGAGTTCGGCGGAGAAAGTTAAAAGCAAAACAACAAGCAAAGGTTAGAGGTGGTAGGAATACATAAAACGTTAACTTTAAGGAATTAACTGTACCTAATCAGATGTCAAAAAATTACAAATTAGTAGTCATTATAAATCTTTTTGAGTCTATTTTCTAATAAAAAATAATCACATCATTTGGAGGTCTGTGGGAAAGGTTATGATTAAAATAGTCAGCAAAGGTTACTTTAAAGAATTAACTGTACCTACTTAGAACTCCAAAAATTACAAATCAGTAGTCATTGGAAAGAATTTTGGGTCTAGTTTCTAATAAAAAAAGAATCACATCATTTGGAGGTCTGTGGGAAAAATTATGATTAAAATAGTCAGCAAAGGTTTTTGAACCAAGGTAGGTGCAGTCTATGACCATTTTTGCCCAAGTTATGCCTTGGTAATCAAGTGTATATTTGGCAATTGTAATTGATTACAAGGACCTTGTAAAAAATTACACGAACAAAATTATGGTTTTGTACAAAAACCTGTGCTGTAGGAGCCAACTATGGGCACACAGGTAGCCAAAGACACTTTATGTGATTTTTTTCATATATCTTGAATGGATGATCTTTTTTTTTGGCACCAACCACTAGTGCAGAAAGGGCTTTAGACGTCTATTATTTTGGGCTTTTAACGTCAGATCCCGATCCGACGTCTTTACGGGTGACGTTAAGGGGTATAAAAGACGTCTGACGTGTATAAAAGACGTCATGTTACACCAAAACCGACGTCTAAGGGCACTATAGACGTCGAACATGGCATTAACCGATGTCTAAAGGCACTATAGACGTCAATTAATGCCTTTAATCGACGACTAAGGGCATTATAAAAGTCAGACATGGCATTAATCGATGTCTATTGCAGCTCGTGTCTTTGGGTAGCTTAGTAGCACCTTCTTCCTTTGCTAGTTTCATCATAAAAAAGGTTGCGTCTTTTGGACCTCTTATGGCATTTCAACCGAAAACCGAATCTGGGTCCTTGCCTAGTTCCATTCCAACCAGCAAGGAAAACGAATACGGTGACTTGAGAACTAGGCAAGGACCCAGGTTTGGTTTTGGGTTGAAACGCTATAAGATATCCAAAAAACGCAAGCTTTTCTTATGAGGAAACTAGCAAAGGGAGAATATGCTACTACGCTACCCAAATACACGAGAAAAACTACACCAAAACAGAATAAAAACTCATTTTAATCGGTTCAAATGGAAGATAATCAATCAAAAACTAATTTAATCGGAGTAAAAGTAAGTTTAAATAGTTCAAAAGAGATAAAACGAACCTGAAAATGCAATGCCGCATTGAGAAAAGGCGAGGAGAAAGACGATAAAGTGTTCGTAACCACGGGTTCGCGATTTCTGATTTAACAGGAATCTAGACGTCGGTGCCCAGTGCCCGACATCTATTCTCGACTAGACGTCGAGGACCTCACTAATATGACGTCCATTCGGTTTAAAAATTCATATTCGTGGTGTATATAGACATCGGATGTGGCGGGATCCGACGTCTAAACAGCGAAAAAATGACTTTTCACATTCTGACGCATATAGACGTCGGTTAGAATGGTGCCCGACGTATAAGTTAATGTTTCACCTACCCTGTCAGCCATATAGACGTCTGTTACAGGGGCCGACGTCTATAATCGTATATAGACGTTGGATTGGCGGGATCAAACGTCTATATGGCGGAAAAAAATGACTTTTCACCTACCTGTCAGGCATATAGACGTCGGGTAGGGGGCCCCCGACATCTATAATATTATAAACGTCGGGGCCCCTCCTAACCGAGATCTATATGCCCAACTTATTTACGAAAATGCCACCGGTCAATAATTTACGTTGGTTATTTTTTGGTCTGACGTTTTCGGGTGACGTTAAAAGCCAATTCTGCACTAGTGAACGCTCAGGCCTATCAAGGTGGCTTACAAAATCAATTTTTGTACCAAGCACCCATAACCAAATAAAGGCTTCAATATATATAGTTAAACAATACTAGTAGAAACCGTATGGTACTAGATCAAAATTGAAATTTTGTTCATGTAATATATTATCAGTACATATTACCCGACATTTATAATCATAATCTTTTGTATACAAAAAACATGTACAAGTTCCAACTCGAGTGAAAAATTTCTTTCGATGGAGAGGAAGACCCGTGAGAGTGAAAGCAATGCTCCAAACAAAGTGAAAATGGTGGAGAGAGACGAAGAAGAGGAGAATGCCGCCAACCCGAAAACAAAAACACACGAAGGCGAAATTTCTTTCGATGGACAAGAAGACACGCGAGAATGAAAGCAATACTTCACTGAAAGTAAAAATGGTGGAGAGAAACGAAGAAGACAAAAATGAAAATGGTGAAGATAGAGGAAGTCTCAAATGAAACCGCGAAATGAAGAAGAGAATCTCAAATTCCTTTCCAAAAGTACCTTCCACGACAAAATGCACCTTCTTAATAAAATAATACAAACCAACCAATAAAAAAAGACCAGTGTCGTTGTCAAAAAGTTGACAAATCTGGGTTGTCAACGAAACGTTTTCCTAATTTAAATTATTAGTAAAACTTAATTATATAGTTTAATATATATAGGGTTAAATATGTTTTTCGTCCCTTAAGTATCAGACGATTTTGGTTTTAGTCCCTACTCGAAACTTTGATGGTTTTTAGTCCTCGTAGTTTTGAAACTATTAGTATTAGTCCTTAAAAATGGACGGCGTTAAATTTTAGTAGATGTGGCAAACGACGGTGCTAGGTTTGATGCCAGTTGTGCTCTACACTCTCTGCCACGTTAGTTTTCTTTTTATTGATGAGATTAAGTGGCACGAGTTTTTGATTCAAATCAGATTAAGAATTAGGGTTGTTAATTGGGTTCTTAATTAAGGAAGAAGAGCTTGTTGCCATCGTTGAAGAAGAGGAGGAGCTGAAGACAATGAAGGACCACATCGACCTTGACTCATCACAAGCGAAGCAGCAAAAAGCGCGTGACTTCAAGGACCTCGCGAGAAGCTTCTTTTCCACGGCTTCGGTTTTCAGCAAGAAATTGCAGAAGTGGCGGTAGAAGCAGAAAGCGAAGAAGCAGAAAGGGAAGAAGCAGAGGAACAGTGCTCTTCCGGTGGAGAAGTCGATCGGGCGGTAGTTCCAGGACACGTAGTCGGAGATCGCCGACTACGGCTTCGGACGGCGGTCTTGCGACACCGATCCGAGGTTCTCGCTGGACGTAGGGTGGTTCTCCCTAGACGCGGGGCAGTTCTCGCTTGACGCCGGGAGGATGTCATTCGACGACCCTCGGTACTCGCTTGAGGAGCCACGAGCATCGTGGGACGGTTATTTGCTCGGACGGAGCAATTTTCCAAGGATGCCGACGATGCTATCGGTGGTGGAAGACAGGCCGGTGCAAAATGTGATGAGGACTGATACGCAGATTCCTGTGGAGTAGGAGCCGGTGAATGACGATGAGGGCGTTCCTGGTGGGAATGCACAAACTAAAGAGTACTACTCTGATTCGAGTTCTAGGAGGAGGAAGAGTCTTGATAGGTGTAATTCGGTTAGGAAGAGTGTTAGTTTGGAGGTGGATGAGTTGACTAACAATGGAAGCGGTGGTGCGAATGGGAATGTGAATTTGAATGTGAATGTGAATGTGAATGCTAAGATGGCTCCTTCTGGAGTGGATTATGTGCAGGGTGTGAGAATGGGGTTTAATGAAAGGGAATTCGGGCCGAATTCAATGCGGGAATAAAAAGATTATGTGCTTGGTGGAGAGGTGCTTATTAATCTGATTTCGATCAATAACTTGTGCCACTTAATCTCATTAATAAAAAGAAAACTAACGTGGCAGAGAGTGCAGAGCGCAGCTGGCATCAAACCTAGCCTCGCCGTTTGCCACATCTACTAAAACTTAACGCCATCCATTTTTAAGGATTAATACTAAGAGTTTCAAAACTACAAGGACTAAAAACCATCAAAGTTTTGAGTAGGGACTAAAACCAAAATCGTGTGATACTAAAGGGACGAAAAACATATTTAACCCACATATATATATAATAAAAATAATATATATATATATATATATATATATATATATATATATATATATATATATATATATATATATATATATATATATTCTCTTAATTGATTTATTAGAGAAATTATCTATTTTAATAGGTTAGTTTGTCAGTCCATTCTTTAGCAGGTAAGGTCCTTAGTATAACTTAACCAACCAACTCATATTTAGCGAGTTAATGGTAAAGCTAGTCAAAGTAAAAGGAATTAACCATAAAAAAAGGGGGAGATTGCTACTAATGGGAAGCACTGGTGTCTTGAAGATAATGGTTTTAATGATGTTACAAAGTGAAGAATATGAAGACCCTTGTTGCATTAAGTTTAAAAGCATTTCTACATAACAAAAGATACTAGGACCGAGCAGTTACGACCGAGCGGTAGAAGGTATGACCAAGACCGAGCAGTCCAGACCGAGAAGTCGAAGGCATGACCGAGACCAAGTGAGGTATGATCAAGACCGAGCAGTGGAATGCATAACCAAGAACAAGCAAGGCATGAACGAGTCCAAGTGGTTGGACAGTAAAGTGGTGGTAGGAAGAATTGAATCCTGGCAACCGAGCAAAGGCATGCTTATGACTTAACGGTCACTAACAGATGAAGGCTGAACACTAACTGAACTCAAGCCGAATGATGTTAAGTGTAGAATAAAATGCTAGAAATTGGAAGGCGGAGAGAAATTTATCCGCACGGTGGATAGTGGTAAGAAAGAAGAAGAAGAGCACCGAATGGTGGAAAGATGTAAGAAAGAAGAACAAGAAAGCCGAATGTCAGAAGATTTTGAGGGCTCAAACCGAACGACAAAAGGAGTTGAAGAACTGAAGCTGACTGGTTTGAAGAGTCAATATTCAAACTGTTCCAAGCCTCGCAGATAATCGATTATCACTTACAATAATTGATTAGCATTGACAGTTGTAATATGTCGTTTCAATTTCAGACCAGTAGGCTATATACACTCTTCTTCCAAACCTTTCAAAGGCAACTTTGCGATTTTGAGAATATAGTGCAATTTGAGGAAGTTCTCAAGTGCTAGTTTGTGCCCTTGTCAGGTCTTGTGAAAAGGAGAAACTCGCGCTTTGTGTGTCAAAGGTTGGAGTTGTTCTCTTCAAGTTGGCTGAGTGTTCTTGCTTTTGGTTCGTTTGTCGAAGGAAGCTGGATCCAGTTCATTTTTCGAAGGAAGATTGTTCAGTTCGTTTGTCGAACGAAAGGTGTTCTTGTTCCTTAATCTCTATTCCCTATCTTGTAATCTGTACAAACTGTGAAACTATTTTTAGTGAAAAATGTTAATCACTATTCATAGTGATTAACGACTGGACGTAGAATAGTTTGATTCGAACCAGGATAAAAATCATTTCTGTGATTTTCTACTCCCCATACTCTTTACATTTTATGCACATGAACTGTTTGATAAAACGTTTAAAAGAAAATTAAAGGAAACATTTTAAATTGACCGAACACGCTTTAATCTATTTTATTCCGCTTCGCAACTCGACGATACTGATTGCTGATACCAACAATTGGTATCAGAGCTTCCTTTGATATTATTTCAAAATTTTCAAAAATGGCCGGTCATCAAAGTCAAGTATATGCCGAAGGTGCTTCTATTAACAGACCGCCACTTTTTACTAGTGATAACTATGCATTCTTGAAAGTCATAATGGAAATTTTCATGGGGTGTGTTGACAAAGGCATCTAGGAAGCTGTACTAAATGGTCCCTATATTCCGAAAAGTATTGTTGATGGTGTAGAAGAAGAAAAACCATATTTTAACTAGACTGTTGAGGAAAATAGAAGAGCCCAATTTGATATTAAGGCTCGTAATATTATTTCATCTGCTGTTGTGCTTGATGAGTTCTACAGAATCTCTGTTTGTAAGACAACACAGGAAATGTGGGAGGTCCTCAAAGTCACACATGAGGGTACTGATGATGTGAAACGCGAAAGGAAGAACACGCTCATCCAAGAGTACGAGATGTTTATGATGCAGCCTAGAGAAACAATTTCTGATGTCCAAAAGCGCTTCACTCACATTGTGAACCATTTAACAGGGTTGGGTAAGACTTTTGATGTTGATGAATTAATGTAAAAATTCTAAAATCGTTGGACAGGTCTTGGCAACCAAAGCCGACTGCCATCTCGGAGTCACAAAACCTCTCTCAAATGTCAATGGTTACTCTCTTTAGGAAGATTCGTGAGCACGAGCTTGAGCTAAATGAATTGACTGCGGAAGAGGATCAAGGCAAGAGGAAAACCTTAGCCTTTAAATCAGAAATTTCAAAAGGAAAGGGTTCAAGAATAACCAAGGATGATGACTCTGATGATGAGGAAAATACGAGCCCCATGATAAAGAAATTTGCCAAATTCATGAGAGCAAAAGGAAAGGATAAATACCATGGAGAAAGAAAAGAAAATTAAGGATCTCCATCAAGCATAAAGTGTTTTGGATGTGGAGAAAGAGGACATGTAAAGACTGATTATCCTAAAAACAAAAGAAGTGAAGAAAAGAAGGAAAGGAAATTTCCCAAGAAGAAGAAGGCTTGCATAGCTTGGGAAGAAAATGCTTCTAGTTCTTCAAGCTTAAGTGAGTTAGATAAGGAAGCAAACTTGTGTTTAATGGCGGACTCAGAAGATGCTGGAAGTCAAGTAAGTGATTCTAACTTTGAGTATAGTGAATTAGATTTACAACAAGCTTTCTTTGAATTGATGAATGAATTTGAAAAACTTAATGCTGCCCATAAAAAGCTAAAGAAAGAACATAATGAATGAAAATTGACATATGAAAAAGCATTAGATGAAGAAGTAGTATTAAGAAATAAAGTTAGTAATCTTGAAACTAAATTGTCTGAATCTAATGCAAATGAACAACCTGTTGAATTTTTATCTTGTAAGAGGTATATGTTTGACATTGACATACTTTAAAACTTACTTGCAAATGCAACTACGGCTAACTCAAATGTTCAAAATAACTTTAGACAAAGCAATGCTAAAAATAAGAACATGCATCATCATAAGAAGTCTAAAGTTAAGAGAACTCGTAGAGTTTGGGTTGAAAAAGGAACTTTTGTGAAAAATAAGGTGATGGCAACCCCTTTAAGGACTTTCCATCCTAAGAAGTATCAACTTGAGACTAAGAAAGGGAAGTTGAATAAACAAAAGTTCTTTTCTTTCTAAGTCTTAGAATGTTTACTTTACTAAATATATCTACATTGTTTTGTAGGACAATAATAAGGCTTGGAACCATAACCAAGCAGCCAAAGAAGCTTGCAGCCGCTGCCACTCACCAATGTCCAAGTTTGAAGCACATGTTATATATGAAACATAAAGCAACAGTGTAGTTTCATCTCTTTTGAGCACGTTTTCAATGTTGTGCACATGGAACATGCAGCTTAGTCCATATAGCTTCTCCAGCACGTCTCTCTTACATTTCTAGTAGCTTGCTAGGCACGTTTGAAGGCCTCTCTTCATCTATAAAAGAGAACCTCAATCCATTGTAAGAATAACTTGAATTGAAGTAAAGAAATGCTGCCAATTTCCAGCTATTACTCTCAAGTTCACCTCTGTGCTTTGTTATCTATCACCTCCTCTAGCTTCTTTCCCCTTTGGAAAGCCTACTGAGCTAGAACTCTACCAAACAGCCACTCTAAAACACCTCCAGCATATTCACAAACACCTTACGTGCATCCAGAACTCCACTGAATTCATTCAATCCGCTGCCACTTCTCTGAGTTTTGGAGCTTCTTCTGCATGTCCTGGAGTAGCTTCCATCATTTGGCATCAAGAGCCAGGTCGTCCACGCAAGTCTCTAAGAGATAAGTCACGTTTTCATTCATTTTTCACTTCCGTCATGTGCTGTTCCAGTTTTTCCACTGTTTGATTTTTTTTTCCTCACTTTTCTGATTTGATTTCGTGTTTGTTGTGGATGTTTGTGTTCATTCACTGTTCCTTAGTGTTTGTTCTTCATTTTAATTGGTGCACTTTGTTTGTTTGAGTTCAAATCGAGCTTTATTCATCTTTTCCAGCTTTGTCTCAGTCATGTGCCTTATGTCCAGTGTTATTTCTGTTTCAAATGTTTGATTCTGTTCTAGCTTTCAATTTTTATTTTCAAACTATGTATTAGATGCACGTTTAGCAATGAATCAATCCACAAAGGCAAAGACACAATGTCTAGCCTGGATGATATGAGCTAAAGCATCCAACATTTGCTTCAGTTTTCACAAAATTCTGCACAATCTTTTCAAATCTGGTATCTGTACTTTAATCTGTTTCAGACCAGATTTCTTGCTTCTAAAGCTTTGTGTAAGTTTCCTTGGTGTTGTTAAGCATTGCTAGAAGTGTACAAACTCATATTAGACTCAGAAAAGCAAAATGTGTGGTTGAGTTCATAAAATCTGGTTTCAAATTCTGCATCAGAATTCATTTCTACATTGATTTGGTGCATACTGTTTCTGCCAGTTTTGTTGTATCTAATACTTGAGACAATTTTCTTTTCTGATTTTAAGCATGTTTCAAGTGATAGTAACTCCAATCAATCACATATTTGCAAAATGAGTTGCTGAGTTGTTTCAAAATTCACTAAACAAACTGTCACAGTATTCTCCACAAGTTTTTGCATCGTCCTTGAATCCTTGCCATGTTTTAGGCCATTTGAATTCTCCTAGCTCACATGTTCAAGCTAGATCTGGTTGCTTAGTACTTTTCCTACATGTTTCTTGATCCATCCAACATTGATTCACATGAATTTCAAATTCTGCTGTAGTTTTGCCTTATTCTTATGCATTTTTAAGCAACTACCACTGTCCTTTGTTGCTACTGTGTGTTTCTGTGATGTTTCAATGTTTGTGCAAGAATATTTTGTGAATTGAAATCGGTTTCTACTGTTCAAATGGTCATTAAGAAGCCTATATGCAAATTTCCTCTGTAAACCACCAAATTTTGCTGCATTTTTGGCTTCAGTTGCTGTGACTTTGTGAATCTGTCTCTGCAAGTGCATTTTCAAAGTGTATACAAGTTTATTTTACCATTTAAAACTTGTGCACATTGTTCATTTGGTCTTTTGTCAGTCCATATTCAAAATCACCTTCTAGATCATTCATTTTGCCTACATTTGGAAGTGCACTAGTGAAATTCTGTTGTAGTGTATTCCTTGGCTGTTTAAGTGTTTGCACACATCCAATTTGATGATATAAACTTGTTTGACAAATCATTTGAACCTCACATACACTGCTGCTCATTTTAGCCACTGCTGTTAATTTTTCCAGCCACTTTGTAAGGTGTAGAGTTCATTTTTATTGCTGTTTGCCATTGTTCTTCTTTGGTTTTTCATCTTTGGATTGGCAAAAGCTGGGTTTAAGTTTCCAGATACATTTATATGCTTATCCAAGTGTATAGCAATCATAAAAAGCAATTTACACCCTGCAATCCAGATTTGAAAGGTCAAAACCAGAAAACACAAAATCTGTCATTCTTTGTGGCATTTCATAAAACAGTTTTGAATTTTCATCAAACACTTTTCCAGCACAGAATTCAATCACTGTTTTTGGGTTTTTCTTGCTTTTCTAATCTGTTCTAGACCCTATCTTAAGTTCCTTTTGGGTGCTAGCCTTTCTTCCAGCCCCAAAGTGCTTAGAAATCACTTTTATTGGCTATCATATACTACTGTCATGTTATTTCTGCATTAAACTTTGTTGCAGCATTCTTTTGATCACTCACGAGTTTTGTGACTTTTGTCTGCTGGAACATCATATTTTGGTGGAGTTTTAACATCCAGCTGGGCCTTATCAAAGGGGTAGCATCTTAAGGAGTGGAGGTCTTGCTAACATTGCTTCAAGTGGACTTCAAGAGGACTTTACATTGGCTGTCCAGCACCTCATTGCAGCAGAAAAACACCATTCTAAAGTTCCATTTCAGCTCATTTACTTTGCCTTTGCAGCCACACTTGGCTTTGTTAAAATAATTCTACATTTCATTGTATATTTGGCTTTCTATCACGGAACCTTTGTAGTAAATTCTTCTTTGCTTTTGCAACTTGAGTTACTTGGGAAAATGCTTATCAAGCAATTCCAAGTACTCCATTAAACATTGTAGTAGTCTAGTTGCGCATCTTAGTGTGGAAGTGTGTCAAGTGGCTCCAAGTGTCATTTGCACTTTCACTTAGGGCCGTTTTTCTTTTTCCATTCATTTCATACTTCCTTTCTTTTGCTTATTGAATATTCGTGTTCTACGTCTCCGTGATAGCTAGGTGTGCTACCATATCGACAAACCTTCGTTTGGTTTATTAGGGGCATAACATCGTTACATTCCAAAAAGGTTTTGAAAGACTTCTATCTAGAAACTTGGGTAAGAAACGTCAGGAGACACTCTAGCTAAGGAAGGACAAGGTTTCTAAGCTTGTCCGTTGTGACTCACCTCTCCTTCCTGGGAGCTATTCAGTTTCTTCACCTTTAGAATCTCTATAGAAGTCATTCACCAAATACAAACAAATCCTCTTTTCCAAAAGTTTTGATTCATACTTGTGCAAGGTTTTCAAATTTTTTGAAAACACTTTCTCTACTTCACAAGCATGAGTCACTCTAGTGTTCAAGGTAACACTGATCATGATCAGGACAGCATAGAGTTGAGAGAAGAGCTCAATAGAACCAAGGCTGAGTTACATGAACTAAGGAAATGGTCGCCAATCTTACTCTCATTCAAAGAAGGCATTCACAAGGGGATCACTCTCATAGGCAAAACCATGATCATGATGATCATTCCCAACATAGTGATCACCATAGTTATCACCCTTATGATCACTATCAACGCCCTCCTAGGCGTCATCATAACCATAGAGACCATCATGTGGAACCTAAACTTGACCTTCCACCCTTCTATGGAAGAGACAATGTAGAAGAATACTTTGAGTGGGAGATGAAGGTCGAACAGATTTTTGAGTGCTACCACATAGATGATAGGAGGCGAGTGACCTTAGCTACTTTGACCTTTCAAGGAGCAGCCCTCTATTGGTGGACATCCATCATAAGAGATCAAAAGATGCATGGCGACTACACCATCCAATATTGGAATGAATTGAAAGCAGCCTTACACAGAAGACATGTCCCGGCCTATTATGCTAGAGAAGTCATGGACAAGCTCCATCGACTTCAACAAAGAAACATGAGTGTTGAGGAATACCGACAAAAGTTAGAATTACTCATGTTAAGAGCTAGGATAAAAGAGGAAGAGAGATTCACCATAGCTAGGTTCCAAAGCGGTCTTAACTATGAGATAAGAGATAAGGTAGAACTTTTACCTTATTTAGATCTCAATGATTTTGTGCAGCTATGTGTGAGAATGGAAGAACAAATTAGAAGAAAAGCTTCCACTAAAAGGAACTACCCTACCACCTCCGACTATAGGATAGATCCTAAGAGGGAGGGTAGTCCAAAGAGGTATGAAAAGCCTCAAGAAAAAGAAAAAGAAAAAGAGAAAGTGAGAGGTAAAGAAAAAGTGAGAGAGCGAGAAAGAAATACCTTTCACAAAGAATCTTCAAAAGAAACAAGGGGTAGAGAGACCAAATGCTTTAAGTGTGGAGAGAGAGGACATTATTCTTCTGAGTGTCCTCATAAACGGTCTACTTATCTCTTAGACCATCAAAGTCAAAATGAAGATTCTTCTAGTGACTCAGATACTTCTATATCCTAGGAAGAAGCCTTACCTTGTGAAGGTGAGTTATTATTGGTAAAAAGACTTCTTGGAAGTCAAACCCATGAACTAGAGCAATCACAAAGGGAAAACCTATTCAAAACAAGATGCAAAATCTTTGAAAACACTTGTTCATTGATTGTGGATAGTGGTTCCTCTTGCAATTGTTGTAGTTCTAGAGTGGTGAACAAATTGGCCTTACCTACTATTTCTCATCCCAAGCCTTATAAGCTTCAGTGGATAACAGAGGATGAAGAAATCGTAGTGAACACATAGGTAACCATACCAATATCCATTGGCAACTATGAAGAAAATGTTTTATGTGATGTTGTTCCAATGGATGCTGGGCATGTATTACTTGGTAGGCCATGGCAATTTGATCATAATTCCACTCATGATGGCTATACCAACAAAATAACTTTCTTCCATAAAGGCAATAAAATCACATTGATTCCTCTTACACCTGAACAAGTGAAAGAGGATGAGATAATAATCAAAGAAAAAATTGAAAAAGAAAGAAAACAAGAAAATAGGTTGGCCAAGCAACCTTCTCAAGAAAAGAAGAAGGACACAAAGGTATGCATGTTGTTAACTTCTTCATTAAAAGGTAAATACCTTGAATCTTCTTCTCAAAGGTATGCATGTTTCTTCATTTTATCATGGGGAATGTTCAAAACAAAGTGAACTCAAAAAAATATTAAAGGCCAATACTTCTAATAAATTTTTTGTCAAAAGGCCTTCATTTTATCTTTTTATCTTTGCATACATCCTTTTCCTCATACTAATTGTTGCTATTTTTTGTAGATATATTTTTGATCCAAGTGGAAAATAAAAACCAAAGTTGTGCTTCTTTCTTTCTTCCCGATTTGAGGACAAATTGTTTTTAAAGAGGGAGGGAATGATGGCAACCCCTTTAAGGACTTTCCATCCTAAGAAGTATCAACTTAAGACTAAGAAAGGGAAGTTGAATAAACAAAAATTCTTTTCTTTCTAAGTCTTAGAATGTTTACTTTACTAAATATATCTACATTGTTTTGTAGGACAATAATAAGGCTTGGAACCGTAACCAAGCAGCCAAAGAAGCTTGCAGCCGCTGCCACTCACCAATGTCCAAGTTTGAAGCACATGTTATATATGAAACATAAAGCAACAGTGTAGTTTCATCTCTTTTGAGCACGTTTTCAATGTTGTGCACATGGAACATGTAGCTTAGTCCGTATAGCTTCTCCAGCACGTCTCTCTTACATTTCTAGTAGCTTGCTAGGCACGTTTGAAGGCCTCTCTTCATCTATAAAAGAGAACCTCAATCCATTGTAAGAATAACTTGAATTGAAGTAAAGAAATGCTGCCAATTTCCAGCTATTACTCTCAAGTTCACCTCTGTGCTTTGTTATCTAGCACCTCCTCTAGCTTCTTTCCCCTTTGGAAAGCCTACTGAGCTAGAACTCTACCAAACAGCCACTCTAAAACACCTCCAGCATATTCACAAACACCTTACGTGCATCCAGAACTCCACTGAGTTCATTCAATCCGCTGCCACTTCTCTGAGTTTTGGAGCTTCTTCTGCATGTCTTGGAGTAGCTTCCATCATAAGGTGCATGAGGTTTATTGTTTTTATTGCATGAAACATGGTCACACATCAAACAAATGCAATATTAAACATTTTGGAGTTCCAACTGGAAAATATGCATGGATTAAAGTTGTTACATGATGCTTGCTTGCATGTACTAACCCCAAGGACCCATAATGAGATTGAGGACTTAAATTCTTGTTTAAATTTGTTTTGTAGGAACTTGCAAAGTCAAATAAGTCATTGTGGTATCTTGACGGTGGTTGTTAAAGACACATGACCGATGACAAAAAAAGGTTCATCTCTTTTGAGAAGAAAAAGCGAGGATTTGTGACATATGGGGATAACAACAAAGGGAGAATTATTGGAACCGAAGACATTGGAGGATGATGGAATCCTCCTTGACGTAGTCCTCCTTTTGTATTTTTACTTTTCCTAGCTTAGCTCTTAAGGAGCATGGGTTACTATAAATACCCAACTCCTCTCTTGTATTAGGACTTTTGAGAATAATGAGAATTAGACTTTCTGAAATAGAAACTATTCTCTCTTGAAAGTCAGGCTAGAGAGTCCAAAGACTTCCTCTAGCCACCTTCCAAGCACACTCTCATTCTTCCATTTCTCCAAAATTCCACGGTGCTTTCTCTCTCATCCTCCACACTGATTTCTCCTTCGTTGCCACCTCATTAGAGCATGCGTCAGCGCTCTACCTCACTTTCTTCATTCCATCACGCCTCAGCCACAGTCATTTGCAATTCACTCTCTCAATAGCTTCTCGGCCATCAACCACATCCTCTTCACCGTTTTGCTTTGGTTTCATCACAGATTCCAGGTTCAACCTCTATTCTACCTTGCTTCCGTCATTGCAACCCTAGATCCAGGTTCTCCACCGAATCTCATCTTCTCCTCTAGGGTTTCGTCTCACTTCATCTTTCATTTTCATTATTCCTTCATTTTTCACCGAACAAACCTTATTTCCTCCGTTCATCCTTCTTTTCCACCGATTGTTTTCCTCCAATCTTATGTTTGAACCGATTAATCGGTTCATTTTGAGTTTTCCCTCTTTTCTAGTGTTCATTCATGATTTTAGGGTTTTCTATTCAAGTTTAACCTTCTGTTCTTGTTCTTCTTCGAGTTTTTGTCCTTTTTCCGCTGCGTCATCTCTTTGGAGGAAGCTTCGAGGAGTCCGAATCGAGCTCGCACAGCTTCGGTCGTCAGCTTCTCGGGCGTTCGTCCATCAAGTGTCATCAGAGCTTTGGTCGTCCACGCGTCAAAGGTAAGTATCATGTTTCTATTTCCTTCGTTGTTTGAGTTTTGTTTTCTTCATTCGGTTTTGTTTGAGTCATGTTGCGTTCATTTGATTCTGAGTTTCTGTTTTGCGTTTCTGTTTCGCCTCTCTGTTGTGTTTTGTTAATTTCTGAGTTTCCTTCACTTATGTGTTGTTCATTACATCTCTTTAATGTCTTGATTTGTTTTCTGATTTGAATTGTTGCGAATGTTGTTTGTGTTTCGTGTTTTGAATCTCTTCATATGTTTAGGTTTCCAAATTCTGACAAGGTTGATTGATCTGTGCTTGTGGTGCTTTGAGTCAGTGTTTCATCATTTTGCTCAGTTCAATTTAATCTTTGAGTCTTTTAAGTTTTTAAATCTATTTCTGTAGTGTCAAAGTCATGTTAATTTGGTTATTTGTCTTTTAAATCAGTTGTAACCTGTTCTTAAGGTTTTTGTTGCATGCTAGTTTTTGATTAACATCAGTACACCATATGAGCAATGACAAATTCATTAAGAGCTCGGGTGCTTAGTGTTTGACATGAGATGCAACTTTGCATTGGTTCACAACACTAATTTAGTGCCTAATTTGTTTCTGGTTATTTCTGCACTTGATTGAGAATTTGGCATTGAGATGCATCTGATTGATTGAGCCAGTACCACGTGCATACTATATAAGCAATGAATTGCTTTGGCAAAGCTTGGTTCCACTGAGAAAACTCTAATAGAGTCTTATTTGCAGTTGGCCGAACTGCATATTTCATTGCTTGAGTCTTTTGCTTTGTTTTTGTTCATTTCAGTAGTAGATCATTGCTGGAATTTTGTATATTTAATCCTAGAGTCTTTGCAAACCGTTTTTAAACTTTCTAAACTGCAGAACTAAGTTGTTTCAATGCTTGTTAATCACTGTTTTGGTCCAAAATGAAATAAAGGCATGAGTTGAGTAAATCAGTTCAAAAGAGGCAAATTCTGAAAAGAAAAACAAGGAACTGAACATGTGAATTTGAGTAAAAGCATATGAAATTGTGTAAACTGGCCTTGAATGATCAAAACAAGCATCATTAAACTTGTTCGAATGGATTTCAGTGTGTAATTGTGTCCAGAATTGAAATTGCTAAAAATAGCTATTGGACATGTTCAATTTTGCATCTGAAATCTGTGTTCACCAACCAGTTCTGCAACTCATTACTGCATTTTTTTATTTGCTTTATTAATCTGTTCTAGATCCCTTGTTAGGTTCTGTTTGTGTGCTCACCTTATTCATTACCTTGTTTCTTGTTTGTCTTGATTGACTTTCCTGGTTTTGTCTCAATGTATGTGCATTCTGTTCTGCTGTTCCTAATTGAAGTTTTTGTTTGTTTTTGTAATCTGGTCTAGAGTTTATCTTGAGTCAGTTTCTCTGTTGAACTGTCAATTCCTTTGCTTTAGTGGCTGTCCTGTTCTGTTCTGGTTTCTGATTTTGACCTTAGCCTAGCCATTCTTGATTGAGAAGCTTGTTACACTTTGGTTTCTGGAATTTGAAAGAGGGTTTGTGTGCTTGGTAGCATTTTAGGTGGTGGTGGTCTGGAATACTCTCCAGCTGTGTACTGCCAAGGGAGAATTTCCTTCCAAACCTTTCCATTTTGAGTGCTTTAAGCTTTAAGAGAGACTGATTTTTGTGAGTTTTGTGTGGCTGCATCTAAGAGCCAAATTTCTTGTTGAGAGTGTGTTCTTGTTTAAAGTGCTGAAATAAGTTTTGAACTTGAAATGTGCTGACCATTTAGTTGTGCAGTTTTTTGTTCTGATTAACATTTACAGGGAGTAAAGTTGTTCAAAAGCAGTTTGTAAGTGTGGGAAGTCTAACACAAGAGTACTTCAAGTGGAGCAAAAGGAGCTTTGCTACCTGCATAAACTACACCAAGCTGAATAGGGAGTATCTTCATTCTATTGTGTAGTTTTGTGTTAGATTTGTGCATGATTAGAAATAGTAAACCATATTTGCTTGAATATTATGCTTGGATATCATATGGTTTCACTTTTCATGAAAATTGAATTTGATTTAGCAAGTTTGGACATCCATACATTAAGTAATAGTGCTGGTCTAGTGTTATTGTTGGCTTAGCAGATTTAACGTATGTTGTAATTGTTGTTTGAAAGCTGCAATGATCCTTTAAGGGTTAAAAAAAAAAAACACTAATGCAGGGAGAAAGTTTAGATTAGGGCTGGGATTTGTTTTCTGTGTTGATAATCTGAAATGTGCTGTTATAAATACTGATTCTTTTGTTTCTCTGGGATCTTGGTGTATAGATAAATTGCATCATTAAGTGGGATAAGAATTCTTTCCTGAAAGACATTTAGAAGCAACACAACACTTGCACACGGTGAAGGCTAGAGACTAAAGGGAGTTATCTAGTTTAATTGTTTCTGACTCTTCAAACTGTTTTGGATTTAAATTGTTCATTGTTGGATTGCATGTTCTGCTGAATTGATGTGAATTATCTGTGCAGAGTTGCTTTCATTGGAATTCAAATTATCCAGGAGTTTAATTGAACAGCAGCAGAATCTCACCAGAAAGCTTGGAAAGCTTGTGCAGCCAAGAGAAAGGGAAGTTCTTACTGCCCTATATCTTTTTGTGCAATCAGTTTTGCTAAGGGTTTTTAAGTGACAAACTTTGTGCAATTGTGTTGTAGGATGAGAACAACTAGTTCCTGATTTAGACCGAGAGTTGAAGGCAATATCTGGACTCTTGAAGATTTCATGCAAGATGAATGAAGTAGACCAGGACCGTAGCAGCCTAGCATAATTTTTTTGTTTTTCTTTTGTAATTTGATTTGTTCACATTGGATTGTAATAGGCTTGTGTTAGCCTACTGGTAGCTTTAATTTTTGTTTTGTAAAAGGGCCTTTTATAAAGTCCAAGTGTTTAGGAAGAGTCCTTGGTGCTCTTTCAAACTCTTGGCAACTTTATTTGCTTTTATTTTTAGCATAGCTAGACAGGTGAATGTGTCTTGTTAGCCAAAGCTACAAGCTTCACCATAGGAGTAGACTTTAATATTGACTTAATTTGTGTATCTCGTAGGGGTCATTAGAGTCCGCTGGTTTCTTTAGTGTTTTTGTTTCTTTGATTTTTGTGTTCACGTTTAGGGTTGATTAGGCTAAAAGGGATTAAACTCTAAGCCTTATCACATTAGAGTCCGAGAGTCTAGTCTTTTAATTGTGATTAATTGTTTGTGATTGTTTGAGTTGTGTACTTTGTTTCTAAAGGTGATTTTAGTTTAAGGGGTAATTAGTTAGTAGCCTAAGACATTTCTGGCAAGGCAAGACTTGGTACTTAAGCAGCTCTTTAGCTCACCTCTCTTACCTGGGACTTGTCTAAGTGAAAGTTTTGAACCCTTTAGATTAAGAAAATTTTTAAAAACAAAGATGTCTTCTTATGGTTCATATAGGTCTTCTAGGTTAGATAATGTTGATGAAATGTTTAAACAAGCTAGGAATCTTCCATTCTTTGGTAAAGACATAGGTGCATTAACATACCTAGCTTGGGAAAAAGAAATTGATAAAATAAATCCTTGGTTTTATGAAGAGAGTGAATGTTATGTCCTTAGCATATATCTCTCTAAGTTAGAAGAGCATGCAAGTGAGTGGTGGGATGAAAGACAATATCATGTTAGGAAAGGTAGAAAGTCTTCCATACGTGATTGGCATGATTTAAAAGCTTGCATGAGAAGAAAGTTTGTGCCTTCAAGCATTAAAAGAAACCTAGAACTAATTAGGGATTGCATTAATGATGGAAAATTATTTCTTGAGAGTTTAAATGATCATGGGTTTCTTCGTAGAGAATTAGAATTTGGGGCAAGACTTAAGGAGATCAAGGATAAGAAAAGAGAAAGAGAGATTGAGAGAAAAGAAAAGGAAGAAAGGCAAGAAAGAGAGAAGAAAGAAAATGAGAAATTGTTACTGATGACAAATCCTATTCTTTCAAAGACTGTGGAACCTAAAAGGGAAGGTTTCCAAATCTTTACTTCTTTTCCGATAATTGATTACTTTTCAATTTTTGACTTCTCCTTCAAACTAATTGTCATGAAAACATTTTCAAAATATGACAATTCAAATCTTGAGTTATTGTTATCTTTAAGAAAACAATTAACTCAAGATAAAATTGAATTTGGACTTCTAAAATTTTTAAAGATTACTAATCAAAGTATTAGAAGTTCTTATTCTCTTGTTTTTAAAGAAAAATTCTTTCTTGGATTGATATTAACCGAAGATATATTTGATGTGTATTGCAGATTCGTGTTTGATCCAAGCGGAAGAAAACTAGATCTAAAAGAATAAGGCCACTCCAAGATGGCCATGCTCCCAAAGATTGTGTGGAGCTTCTTCATAAGGCGATTGTCAGATTTGAGGACAAATATTTTCTTAAGAGGGAGGGCATGATGGAATCCTCCTTGACGTAGTCCTCCTTTTGTATTTTTACTTTTCCTAGCTTAGCTCTTAAGGAGCATGGGTTACTATAAATACCCAACTCCTCTCTTGTATTAGGACTTTTGAGAATAATGAGAATTAGACTTTCTGAAATAGAAACTATTCTCTCTTGAAAGTCAGGCTAGAGAGTCCAAAGACTTCCTCTAGCCACCTTCCAAGCACACTTTCATTCTTCCATTTCTCCAAAATTCCACGGTGCTTTCTCTCTCATCCTCCACACTGATTTCTCCTTCGCTGCCACCTCATTAGAGCATGCGTCAGCGCTCTACCTCACTTTCTTCATTCCATCACGCCTCAGCCACAGTCATTCGCAATTCACTCTCTCAATAGCTTCTCGGCCATCAACCACATCCTCTTCACCGTTTTGCTTTGATTTCATCACAGATTCCAGGTTCAACCTCTATTCTACCTTGCTTCCGTCATTGCAACCCTAGATCCAGGTTCTCCACCGAATCTCATCTTCTCCTCTAGGGTTTCGTCTCACTTCATCTTTCATTTTCATTATTCCTTCATTTTTCACCGAACAAACCTTATTTCCTCCGTTCATCCTTCTTTTCCACCGATTGTTTTCCTCCAATCTTATGTTTGAATCGATTAATCGGTTCATTTTGAGTTTTCCCTCTTTTCTAGTGTTCATTCATGATTTTAGGGTTTTCTATTCAAGTTTAACCTTCTGTTCTTGTTCTTCTTCGAGTTTTTGTCCTTTTTCCGCTGCGTCATCTCTCTGGAGGAAGCTTCGAGGAATCCGAATCGAGCTCGCACAGCTTCGGTCGTCAGCTTCTCGGGCGTTCGTCCATCAGAGGAGGAAACACCTTGACTATAAAATATGTATTGTATGTTGAAGGTCTCAAACACAACCTCCTAAGCATAAGTCAATTATGTGACAAAGGTCTCAAGGTAACATTTAAAAGTGATAAATGTACTGTTTATTTTAAGAATTGTTCTGATATTGCTTTGTAAGGTGTTAGGCATAATAATATTTATTTAATTGACATTGAAAGTGCATCTAGTCATAGCATAACATGTTTAGTTGCAAAAGAGGAAAATCATTGGCTATGACATAAAAGAGCTACACACATTCATATGCAACATCTAAATAAATTGATTTCTAAAGATCTTGTGATTGGTCTGCCTAAGCTAAAATTTGAAAAAGATAAATTATGTTATGCTTGTCCAAAAGGAAAACAAACCAAATCCTCTTTTTCATCTAAAAGCATGATTTCTACATGAAAACCTCTAGAACCTTTGCACATGGACTTGTTTGGTCCATCTAGAATTAAGAGTTTTGGTGGAAGCTATTATGCTCTTGTGATTGTTGATGATTATACACGATTTACTTGGAATTTCTTTTTAACTTTGAAAAGTGAAGCTTTTAAAGCATTCAAAACTTTTGCAAAACGTGTTCAAAATGAAAAGGATTTGAAATTCAAAACTTTAAGAAGTAATCACGGTGGTGAATTTCAAAATGAATCTTTTGAAAAGTTTTGTGATGAGTATGGAATAAGTCATAATTTTTCTGCTCCTAGAACTGCCCAACAAAATGGGGTTGTTGAAAGGAAAAATAGGTCATTAGAAGAATTAGCTAGAACTCTTTTGAATGAATCTAGTGTACCTAAATATTTTTGGGCTGATGTAGTAAGTACTGCTTGTTATGTGCTGAATAGGATGCTTATTAGACCCATTCTCAAGTTAACTCGTTATGAACTATTTAAAGGAAGAAAACGAAATGTGTCTCATTTAAGAATTTTTGGATGCAAATGCTTTGTATTGAATAATGGTAAAGATAATCTAGGAAAATTTGATGCTAAATCTGATAAAGCTATCTTCTTGGGTTATTCATTAACTAGCAAAGCATAGAGGGTGTTTAATAGAAGAACTTTAATAATTGAGGAGTCAACATGTCTTTGATGAAATTGTGGACCTTGAGGTAAACCCTCTTGAGTCAAACAAACCTATTGCAGGTGATGAGGATTACTTAAGGGAAGCTCTTGAAGAGATGTACCTAAATGAAAACAATCATAGAGAAACTCAAAATCAAGAAGTGGATCCTAAGAGCTACCAACAACCTCGTGGCCTCTCTTTGAACAACATCATTGGAGACATATCAAAAGGGGTAACTACTAGATGTAATTTAAATAATTTTTGCCTAACAATAGCTTTTGTGTCTCAAATACAACCCAAGAACATAAAAGAAGCTCTTGAAGGTGATAAGTGGAGCATTGCTATGCAAGAAGAGCTAAAACAATTTGAAAGGAATGACATTGGGGAACTCATTCCTAGAAAAAAGGACTATCAAGTCATTGGGAAAAAATGGGTGTTCAGAAACAAGCTAGATAAAGATGGAAACATCACAAAAAACAAAGCAAGGCTAGTTGCGAAAGGCTACTATCAAGAGGAAGATATAGATTATGATGAGACCTATGCCTCGATAGCATGGTTAAAAGCAATTAGACTTTTACTTGCTTATGCATCATTGATGAAATTTAAATTATATCAAATGGATATAAAAAGTGCTTTTCTGAATGGCTTTATAAAAGAGGAGGTATACGTTAATCAACCTCCTGGATTTGAAGATTTTAAATTTCCTGATCATGTGTATGAACTGAAAAAGACATTGTATGGCCTTAAACAGACACCTAGGTCTTGGTATGAAAGACTTAGTACTTTCTTGATTGAAAATAAGTTTTCTAGAGGAAAGGTTTATTCAACCTTATTCATTAAGAAAGTAGGAAAACATATTTTGTTCAAGTGTATGTGGATGATATTATATTTGGATCCACTAATGATTCATTATGAGTTTTAAATGTCTATGATGGGTCAACTGAATTTCTTCTTAGGACTACAAATAAAGCAAGTGGAAGGGGGAACCTTTGTCTCCCAAACCAAATATTGTAGAGAAGTACTTAAGAAGTTTGGAATGGATACCTGTAAAGAAACCAACACCCCTATGGCAACTTCTTGTTACTTAAATAAGGATGAATCTGGAGAAGAACTAAATAAAACTATGTTGAGAGGACGATAGGATCTCTGTTGTATCTTACTACTAGTAGACCAGACATTATGCAGAGTGTTTGTGTGTGTGCTAGATATCAATCAAATCCAAAAGAATCGCACCTAACAACTCTTAAGAGAATCTTAAAGTACCTTAAAGGAACTATTTCTTTTGGACTTTGGTATCCTTCTCATGCAACACCTAGTTTGATAGGTTATTCCAATGCATATTATGGAGGCTGTAAAATAGATAGGAAAAGTACTAGTGGTACTTGTCATTTTCTGGGTTTCTCTTTAGTGTCTTGGCACTTGTTAACTCATGGGCAAGTGTACCAAATCATATCAAGTAATATAAAATGGTAAGACTAGGTACCGTTTCCCAAGAGACTCGTGTAACACTAGTTAATTGCACGATTAACCACTCATTTAGATTAACGAATATAAGATTAAGTGCAACAAAATAAATTGATAGAAAATAAAAGTGGTCTTTGGCATCCGGAGACGCTTAAGCGCAGAAAAATTAGAATTGGCATGAGATGGCAATGTTAAGGTTAGTTTTCACCTATTTAACTTTCATGCATATTAGAACTCATCTTCTTCGTTGGAATGCTAATGTCACTTACTAAATTACTTAGAACCCAATCCCTTGACGTAAAAAGCCTAACCTTGATTATTATACCTCAATCCCTTAAATCCCTAATAACCAATTCCGTATTAAGAAAAGAAGCTTAAGACAACCAAACGTCCTATCTCTATTGATGGAAGAAGGATCCAACTGATTCTGGTGGAAGATGGAATCAATGGAACTTCTTCTAGGAACTTCTGGAATCTGATTTGGAAAGGAGGATAAGCATCATTTTGTTGCAGCGGAAGAAGATGAATTATGATGATGACCGGAGAAAGCATAAACTCTGGAACCCAGTCTTCCAACGGTGTTCGGTGGTTGGATTGAAGGAGAATGGATGATTCGGTGATGAAGATAAGGTTGAAGTAGAGGAAGATTGAATTGAACAGTGGTTCGGTAATGAGAAATAGATGAAGTGGTGATGGAGAAAATAGAATGAAGGCAGAGGTTTAGGTGCTGAAATATGATGCGGATGGTGTAGAGGAATGCTAGGAATGGAAGCCTAGCTAGGGAGAGAGGCTAAAGGAAACTCTCAAGCTCTCTCGGTGACCTTCAATAAGAAGAAAGTTTTGGACATCATCAACAAAAAACAATTCTTCATTCAAATCAAAGGTGTCGGTTACAAGCAATGGAGCAAGGTATTTAAAGGAGAAACAAAGCTCCTGGTTCACGCCTACACTTAGCTACGTTAGCTATGATGCAAGGGCCAGCTGTGCAAGTGGAAACAAAACGTAAGTGGCTACGTGGCCTATCAAACAAGAAGCTGGTGAAGAAACGTGAGTGGCAACTGGTGCATTTGTTGACGCTGGGCGCAAACCCTCATCTGCTGAGCACTAGGCTTTCTTGAACTTCAACCAAGCTGCTGGTTGGAATGTGACTCATGTGGGCTTCCAAAGCAGCTTACTATGCATTCAAGTGAAGATTTCAACATTCCTCTAAGTGAAGATTTGGCTTGCTTCTTCATTCTTGATGTTTCCTTGCTTCTTGATTTATCAAGTTTCTTGGCTAGTTGATCCATGATCTCCTAGCTTTATTAGACCCTACAAAACGCATATAAACATATTAAAGAGAATCCTACTAAGACTTAGAGAAAGAAAATTAAGAAAGAGTCTTTAACAGTCCTTCTTCACTTCCCTTTCTTAGCCTTAGCTTAAGTTGATACTCCTTTTAATGGACTGCCCTAAATGGGTTTCCATCATACCCTCCCTCTTGAAAAACGATTTGTCCTCAAATCGGGAAGATATAAAGAAGCACAACTTTGGTTTGTTACTTTCCTCCTGGATCAAAAATATATCTACAATAAGCATCAAATATATCTCTAATTAGTATCAATCCAAGAAAGAATTTTTTTATGGAAGTAACTTTAGAATAAGGACTTTGTTTTATAGTTTTAAAGAAATCTGAAAGTCCTATTTCACAAGTCACTTTTCTTTTATCTTGAGTTTCTTGTATCCTTAAGGGTAACAATAACTCAAGATTTAAATTGCCATATTTTGAAGAAGGTAGTGTAATGATAATTGGTGTGGCAATTGGTTCAAAAGAGAAGTTATCATGCAAAGACTTAAAGATAATTGAAGAAGAATTAAAGGATTGGAAATGTTCCCTTTTTGGTTCCCTTTGAATTGTAGGAGTAGAATTTGCCATCAGTAGCAATTTCTCCTTTTCTCTCTTTTCTTTTTCTCTTCTCTCTTCTTCTTCTTTTCTTCTCTCGTCTTCTTCTTTCTTCTCTTCTTCTTCCTTTCTCTTTTCTTCTTCTATCTTTTCTCTCAATTCCTCTTCTCTCCTTCTAGTCTCTCTCTTTCTTCTCTTATCCAAGAGTTTCTCGAGTTTTTCTTTAAATTCAATTTCCCTACTAGAGAAACAATCCAGACCTTTCATAAATGTTTTTCCCTCTTGAATGAGGTGTCCCATTAATTCTAGGTTGCTCTTGCCTTAAGGAGGAACAAAATTTCTTCTCATGCAAGCTCTTAGTTCATACCAATCATGAATGAAGGATTTTCTACCTTTCTTGACACTATATTGCTATGATTCCACCACTCACTTGCATGTTCTTTTAATCTAGAAAGATATATGTTAAGAGCAAAGGATTCACTATCTCTAGCAAGAAAAGGATGTATTTTATCAATTTTTCTTTCCCAAGCTAAATATGTTAAAGCACTAATGTCCCTACCAAAGAATGGAATATCTTTCCTAGCTTGGTTGTACCTTTCATCCTTCCTTCTTTCTTTTTGTTCACCTTTATTTTGATTTTTCATGTATTGGGCAAACAAATTCCTAAGCTCACTCATTTCTATTTCTCTCTTGGTGATCATGATTTCCTCATTCATCTCTTTAATTTCGAAAGTGGATTCTTAGTTTGAAAATGTTTAAGATTTTACCTAGAGACAATTCCCAGGTAAGAGAGGTGAGCCAAAGGCCGCTTAAATATCAAGTCTTACCTAGCCAGAATGTCTAAGGTTACTTACTTGACCATTTTCAAAGTAAGATTCACTATTGAATTTAAAAATGGACTCAAACAATCTAAATGAAAGATAAAACACCTATACTTCTAATGGAACAAAATCTTAGAGCATGAAAATAAAACAAAAGAAATCCTAGGTGAGGCTTATAGCTTTGGCTAACAAGACACACTCACCGTCTACTATCAAAGCAAGCAAAGAAAATTTCCAGGATTGGAGAGAGCACCAAGGACTCTTCTAAACACACTTGGTCTTAATGGTCTTTTACAAGAAAACAAATGAAAACAGATTACTAGTTCAAAACTCAAATAGGATCAAGTTAAACTACTCTACTGCTCCATGTATTCATTGATTTTGAATTTGTTTCTGTATCTCTCTTGGTGCTTTAGCCCTTCAGTCCTTGCTCAAAGAGGATTCAATCTTCTGGAACAGTATTGGCTACTACAGAGTATTGATTCTGCTGTTTAGCTCCTTATGCAACCATGAAACTTCAATTAGAGCACATTCATCTCACTCTTAATGGTCTTCACAAAGCTCTCCAAAACAGTTATGCATAGGTTGAACTTAAATCACGAGCAATTGCACTCTGCTGCAAGGTTTCCCTCTATGAATTTTGCTTATTCAAACTCCAAAATCACATGGAAATCTGGTTCTTAATCTGTGACTGAATTCAATTCTTTACTTTGAAAATCTGCTGCACAAGCTGTAAGACACCCTTCAAGTGAAAACCTGCACTGTTATATCAAATCAGCAAGAATATCTAATGCTCCAAACTGAACAAATTAATGAACTAGCAAAACTGATTTTAAATTAAACAGAATTTGGAGAGCAAACTGGCTAAAACAGATATAGCACCAAAAAACTAGAAATTGAACTAATATAAACAAGATGTGAAGAAATCTATTTTGAAAAACTTTGAGAAGTTGAAATCTGCACCTTCATTTATAGAAACCAGTTCAATTAACAAGTTTTCAAAATCCTTTTGATCATGTAAAATGTTTATCAAATTAGAAACTGTAGAAACCACCTTGACAGCACAATTTAATTTGAGAAAATGGATATTCCAGTGCCAAAATTTTCCTCTCGACCAGGGCTATTTAGCTTTGGGTGCAACCTCACAACTCTATTTCTGCACTGTTTTAGGGTACTCTAGCAAGTTTCTTTCAGGTTCAAAACACTCAATCTCTCATTCACTTTGATATGGAGCTGACCTCTCAAAATTTGGCTATAAGAGTTGCCAATTTTTCACTCTTTTTCTCACTACATAATGGTGTTTCTAGAAGCTATTTTCCCTTACTGTAAAGGTACTTAGATCAAGAGCTATACAAGTTTCCACCCCTCAAGATGCTGCCACTAGTATGAGCAATAACCCTAGCACAAAATCTGCACCAATAAGCATCTAAATAGCACCACAAATCAGATTAAAAGTGACCAAATGACCAGGATTTTTAACTGAAATAGATTTACTTTGATGAACAAAATCAGAATTCCAAGAATGACCAATCAATGAGTTTAAAGCTTTAAAATCAGGTTGGCACGTCAAAAGGAACTTATGAATGGTTCTAGAAATGATTAATAAAGCAAGAAAACCCAAAATGCAGTTTGAAAGACAGTTAGCACGAAACAGTTTGATAAAAACAGAAGGTGTTCGATGAAATGCCTCAAAGAAACCCAGATTTTGCCTCAATGAAATGCCTCAAATTGGATTTCAAAGCACATTCATCAAAACAGATTCAGTTTTCAACTCTGCACCAGAAAAATTGGATTGATTTTGTGGTTTTAAACCCAAAACTGTGTGGAAGTGATTCAACAGCTGAATTGCTTCTTCAAACAACTTTGTATAATGAATTTAAGCATGTGCAAACTGTTAAACCAATCAAAAACATACTTCAATGCAAAATCACTGGTTCACTTCCATTTAAAGCACAATTTGAAGGTTTAAAAGGCAAATCTGCATATAGGCTGGAAAATGACCAAATGAACAGTGCAAACAACTTTCAAATGACAATTTAAACTTGCTCAAGCGTTGTAAATGCACAGAAATAGCAAGATTCAACAATTCACCCTTGCTATAACCTATTTATGAAGCAAAAATGCACCAAAAATACCATCAAAAGCTAGAAAATGACTCAAGATTATGTTACTCTATGGAACTAAGCTAGAATTGAGATGCTTAGCATGTCCAAACTCAGATTGGACAATTCAAAGAAACTTAGCACGGTGAAAAGCTTGGATTAAAAGCTGAAACAGTGGAATGCTATTAATTGTGAGCAACCAAGCTATGCAAATTGCATTTCATTGCTTGTAATGGTCTGCTACACTTTTAGCATCATTCAATATCATCAACCAAATTTGTATAAAGCACTAGAATCAAAAGAAATCAACTAGAAAACAGATTCATGATTTAAAAACAGAATTGAAATTTTGAAGCAGAGTTCAACACAGATTTGAAATCAAAATGGATTTCTAGTGCTTTAGCTTGTATCACCAAGGCTAGAACAAATTCTCATTGCCTTTATTGGTTGATATATGACTTATCTAGCACTTGAACTCAAGCAAAACGAATTAAACTTGCAGAAAAGAATACTAAAGTAGTGACAGCAATTAAAACTGCAATATTCACTTGCACATGACCAAGACAACACTGAAATTGAAAATTAAAGCTGGAAATGACTCAAACAAAGAAAATTCACCGTTTAAAATAAAGGATAAACATGATAACATAATGGAAGCACACCAAACAATGATTAAACACACCAAATTAAGAAGAACAGAACCAAAACAAAATGGAAACAGTGTTGGAACAAAAACTGAACAAAATGCAAAAACAGAAACAGAATTGGAATAAAACTGGATGAAATAGCTTAGCTCTTGGTGCGTGGACGACCTTCGGTGGCTGGATTGAAGGAGAATGGATGATTCGGTGATGATGATAAGGTTGAAGCAGAGGAATATTGAATTGAACAATGGTTCGGTAATGAGAAATAGATGAAGTGGTGATGGAGAAAATAGAATGAAGGCAGAAGTTTAGGTGCTGAAATATGATGCGGATGGTGTAGAGGAATGCTAGGAATGGAAGCCTAGATAGGGAGAGAGGCTAAAGGAAATTCTCAAGCTCTCTCGGTGACCTTCAATAAGAAGAAAGTTCTAGACATCATTAGTAGAAAACAATTCTTCATTCAAATCAAAGGTGCCGGTTACAAGCAATGGAGCAAGGTATTTAAAGGAGAAACAAAGCTCCTGGTTCACGCCTACACTTAGCTACATTAGCTATGATGCAAGGGCCAGCTGTGCAAGTGGAAAGAAAACGTGAGTGGCTACGTGGCCTATCAAACAAGAAGCTGGTGAAGAAACGTGAGTGGCAACTGGTGCATTTGTTGACGCTGGGCGCAAACCCTCATCTGCTGAGCACTAGGCTTTCTTCAAGTTCAACCGAGCTGCTGGTTGGAATGTGACTCATGTGGGCTTCCAAAGCAGCTTACTATGCATCCAAGTGAAGATTCCAACATTCCTCTAAGTGAAGATTTGGCTTGCTTCTTCATTCTTGATGTTTCCTTGCTTCTTGATTTATCAAGTTTCTTGGCTAGTTGATCCATGATCTCCTAGCTTTATTAGACCCTACAAAACGCATATAAACATATTAAAGAGAATCCTACTAAGACTTAGAGAAAGAAAATTAAGAAAGAGTCTTTAACAGTCCTTCTTCACTTCCCTTTCTTAGCCTTAGCTTAAGTTGATACTCCTTTTAATGGACTGCCCTAAATGGGTTTCCATCATCTATCCCTAGATAATATTTTCTTTAGGTGAAATCCTCCAGATCATGGTTCCTAAGTATTTCCCAATAACAAAGAAATCCAATCATCAAGCTATGAATGGCTAAAACATAACAAGCATTACGAATAGGAGAAAATCACTAACATTGAATGAAAGAAGCATAAGATATTTAAAACATGTTCAAATACATGAAATTCAAAGGTTACATCTTTCCCCCAACAAGATGGGTTTGGCTCTCCATTGTCATGGAGAGCCTTAAAGCTTACAACATGACCATGGAAGAAGAAGAAGAACCCAAAGAGGAAGAAGGGAGTGTTCCCACAAACCCTAGCGGTAGCTCAGCGGCAACATTCCAAAACTCTCTTTTTGTTGTTTTGTTGCTTTTATGCCTGGTTCAGTTCTCTACATTGGTGGAGGTTCTTCCAAGCACATTATTAGCTACAAAATAAGGGGATTAGTGATGAATTTATATAAATGTAGCCCAAAATATAAATATCATTAAAACAAGATAAAAGAAGAGGATTGAGCAAGTTATAAGCTAGAAAAAAGTTGATTTAGTATCAAAATTGCATCACAGATAATGGTAAAATCAACTGTTATCACAACCCCAAACTTAAAACTTTGCTTGTCCTCAAGCAAAAGTACTTCACCTAGAAAACAATTCAGTTGCAATGGTCGAATGACTCAAGAACAATTTCAATCAAAATAAACAAAATCAATCATGCTTGCTCATCTAATAATTCACACTCAAGAGATAATATGGTTTCAACAAGCTAAACATCAATCATGGTACTCATAGTTCAAAATCACAATATAGATGCAAATGATAGATCAACAAACACGACAAGTTGTTTTCATTGAATGCATTGAACCAGTCCTCACCAAGGAAAGTGTTTCACTCAAGCACAATGGTGTATAAGGATGTGTGTCTAACTCTCAACTATCACAGTGTTACACAAATCAACTTCACCTTTTGTTTCAACAATATCAAACACATTCACAAGCAAGTTATCATCACAAGGACTTTTCAAGGCTTGTAATGTGGCTAGGCTAAGAAGAAAATTTGGTTTTTCTGGACAACAAAGCACCTTAAGCTAAGAGAGAAAACAATTTACTTCAAGATATAGCATTAGTCTCTCTTTTAGCTTTACAATTGGATACCACTTCTCAACTTATCCCAACTTTTATTCATTGAGCTCATATTCTCTTCTTCTTCTTTCTTCTCTTGCTTTTGCTCTTTTCCTTTTTCTTTTCATTTTTATTCGAATTTCTTTTTCAAAAATTTCTCAATTTACCAACAACCCCAAACTTGAACTAGTCTCCTATACCATACAAACATGCTCTACTCAACTCAAGGCAAGGATTTCAAAGGTTTTTATTTTTTAATATTCAGCTCAAGGTTCAAAGGATAAAACAATTTTTTTCTTTTTTTGGGTTAAAATATTGGCATTGGCTTAAAAGGGAGAAGAACATATGGCTTTGATAATTTGTAACAAGCAATCAAATAGTTCAAACAGAGAAACTCAGGCAAAATCAACTATGATTCCAAAGAGTTGAAAATAGAATGACTTAATTTCTCACACCAAGAGGGGGGTGAATTGGTGAAATGTAAAAACAATGTTTTCTTTAAATCTCTTTCGCAAAGTCGATGCCTTTAAAAGCTTTCTTGAAACGTAAGAGAAAAGATTTGTTTATGCAGCGAAAATTAAATCGATTGAATACAGTAAGAAGTCGATTAAATAAAAGATCAAACGCTGAGTTTTTATACTGGTTCGACCAAGCCTACATCTAGTGTCCTTCCAACCATAGGAAGCCAATGCACTATAATGATCAAGGTTTTTACAACAAGGCTTTTATAGCGACTTCACGTCAAAAATATAAAACACATCTCTAACCCTCTAATCAAAATATAGGCATATACAAACAGACTAGCAGCAAGAATCCCCTTTCCTGTCGTCCAAACCCTTTAAGCCACCCTCAAAGTGAAGAACGCAGCACACTCTTCTTCATGTAATCGCAATAGGGAACCTCAATCCAATCTTTACAAGATTGTAGCCTCTGATCTCTCAGTTACACCCAATGTGCAAATATGATCAGCCTTTGTATGTGCAGTCAACTTTCTCTTCAAGAATCCACAAGTAGATGATCACCACGGTCACTTCTTATTTCTTGGAGCTCTTTCTCTCTTTCTGTAAGAATGCACTTTTTGCAAAAGATATCACAAACTGTTAGATTCACAAAAGTTCTTACAGAAATCAAATTCGCGTCAATTTATAGATTTTCACAATTTAGACGCATTTTAATCGACTTAGCTACTAATGAAGTCGAATATAACAATTCAGTTATAGCAGTTAGCCGCAATCAATGCAGTTAATTGAATATACAATTCATGCAGTCGAATCTCATTTAATGCTTGGTCAACATATTTAAAAATATAGTCATTGTAACATTTAATTCAAGCATTAACAGAATTTCAAAACTATAATAGACTTAGTCAAATGCATGTTGCATATAATAGACTATATAACACAATTAAACAAAGTTTTGAAAAACTTTAACTTTGAAAATCTAACAACACACTTTGAAAATGGTTTGTGCAAAGCCACGAGTTTAATCGACTCACCCCATAATGAAGTTGACCTAAAACTGCTGTTTTGCCACACAAATAAAAGTTCAACATAAGTGCTTGTGGTTTTCCTTCTATAAAACATCAGACAAGGATTCACTAATAAAATCAATTATATAGCACAGTGAAATGCAATGTATCAACACAATCATGTTCTCAATGCTATAAAAAAGAAGTTCAAAAACACTTATGTATAAGAAAAGACAGCAGGATCGAGCAACTAAGACCGAACAGTCGTAACAATTGAACCGAGCGGTAAGCACTGAACAACATAAGTAATGACCGAGCGGTAGAAGTTATGATCTCGCGGTAAACACCGAATGGTAGACTCCATGACCAAAACCAAGCAATCAAGACACAAGCAGTTATGACCGAGAACTTAGGACCGAGCGGTAAAGTGATGACCAAGACCGAACAGAAGATAAGCAGATCAAGATCGAACGGTCACTATCTGTCAACGACCGAACAGCTACAATCAGTTGAAGGCAGAACATTGTTCATGACTAAACACAGTTGACAGACCAAACGATGTTGAACACAGTTGACAGTTGAACACTGCTAAAAGGCTTAATGGAGCATAGCAAGTTGAAGACCGAACAATGTCAAACTCAAACCGAATGGCAAAAGGTAATCAGAGCGCAAACTGAGCGGTAGAAGGAGGTGAAGAACTAGAACCGATCGGTTGAATAGTCAATACTCTAATTATTCTAAGTCTCGCGGGTAATCGATTATCACTTACAATAATCGATTATCACTCATAGTTGTAATGAGTCTTTTCAAATTGGGACCAGTAGGCTATATATACCTTTGCCAAACACTTTAGAAAATAACTTTTGCGAATTTGAGAATACAGGGAAATCTGAGGAAGTTCTCAAGTGCAAGTTCCTGCTCTTGTCAAGTCTTGTGAATAGGAGAAGCTCACGCTTTGTGTGTCAAAGGTCGGAGCGATTCTCTTCAAGTTGGCAGAGTTGTTGCTTCCGGTTCGTTTGTCGAAGGAAGCTCTTCCGGTTCGTTTGTCAAAGGAAGGTTTTTGTTGCATTCTTCTGGTTCGTTTGTCGAAGGAAGGTGTTTTGGTTATTGTTATTTTTCTATTCACTTTCATTGTAATTGTGAAATTGTCTTAGTGAAAAGGTTAATCACTATTCATAGTGATTAACGACTGGACGTAGAATCTTTTGATTCAAACCTGGATAAAAATCATTTGTGTGATTTTTTCTACTCCCTGCACTCTTTATATTTTCTTCTCATCAACTGATTGATAAAACGTTTAAGAGAAAATTAAAGGAACCACTTTTAAAGTGACCGTACATGCTTTTCGCAATTTTTATTTCGATGCGCGACTCGAAGATACCGGTTGTTTTTAACCAAGAATAAACAGATTTACACAATGATTAAAACATATAGCATGTAAGCAATAGAATAATTAACACATAAACAACACATGTGTTATTAATTATGTTGTCATCATTAAAAATCAGAAGCTCTGAGATTGTAGGTTCAGCTAATCCAGTGCTCCTCTTATCAATAATCTCAACAATCTCCCCCTTTTTTGATGATCCACAACCATGATTAATAAACAACCATGTTGTATAAATCAAATCATATCATGTCAAAATGTATCAGAGCAAATGATCAAAATGTATCAAAGCAAACATTGAAATATCTCATTTTGATTCAAAGCAAAAAATTATCAGTTCATATCAGAGCAAACAAAAATCAGAGCAATTCTCTAGCATTCTCTAGCAATTCTCTAGCATTCTCCCGCTTTGTGCATTAGCAAAAAAGGTATGCCTGATGATACTGATATGCTGATAAACAGTTAGTCAGAGATGCATTAGTAAATAATATTAATCAAACAATGATGCTCCCCTTGTCAAAGATAATCACATGATAAAGATATAATCTCCCCCTAAAGTGTAGGCATGTGAAATTATCTAAGATCCTATGCAATGCTCCCCCTGCCATTATGCATGTTATATAATCAAAATCCAAATGCACAATACAGTTTTCACAAAATATTTCAGAGCATGTATAAGCATGTGACAATATTGTATCAAGACAAAAATTGTGCAAACACATCAATGCAGTATCGATACAATATCAATCAACAATCTCAATATTATCTCAGGTAATTTCAAGCAATTATAAGAACAGAGATATATTGAAAATGAAACAATCAACAATATATGATCAATAATCAGAATAACCGAATTCCAAATCATGGAATTTATAACCCCTGCTAAATAGTAATCGATTTATCCACTGTTGCAATCGACTTCATTGCTTTCCATTTGAATTGTATCTCTAGTAGTTAATCCAGAAGCAATGTTCCTGTAAAACCTTTCAATATCTTTTCCAGATCAAGCATTTTAGAATCCAGATCAAGCATTTTAGAAGCAATGTTACAGATATAATCTCTATGCGTAACTTTATGAATGCAATAGTGAACAGTAAAGCAATCAACTTCATACACAACACAATCGACTTAACCAATACAGATTAACTTTAAGCAAAATATTTGATTTCATTAATCCTCAAAAGATATTACAATCAAATAAACCAAAATATAATGGCTTATAAAGCCTACTACAAAAGACACACTCAAAACATCTAAACAAACAAACTAAAACAAAACAAACAAAACGCATGACACTAGACTGTAAACACAAGATCCCTATTCTGTTTCACCATCTTTATCTATTGATTCTTCTGTTGATGCAGAACTTTCCGCATAATTCTCTATAATTTCATCCATCTTCTCATTCATTTTCATAAGAGATTTCTTCATCAGGTTATCTCTTTTGGAAACCTTCTCAAATCTATTTGCCACAAACTTTTGAAATTCAAAGATAGGAGATGGTAATATCTGTTTACTGTCGGAGTCATGTAACTCATCTTGATTCTTGGTTGAGTCCTATTCATTATTGAAAATCCATCCTAGAGTGGTTTTCTTCAAACCAATACATGTTAGAGCCGCCTTTCGATTTTGATTGGCTTTATTGCATGTGACTTTGGTTTCACTAGTGAGATTAATGTCACTAAGAGACAATATTTTGCTTATGAACACACCATAAGGTAAATCACACCAGTCATTGATACTGACATCAATAATATGTCACTTGAAAACAGCTACCCAATTTGTTGGTATTTTGAACATTATAGCATTTAGCAGATATAGATCCTCTGAAGTTAATTTTTCATAATTAGATCTTCCAGGTAACAAAACACGACCAATGATAAAAACAATGATTTTCTCTTCTTTGTCCAACCATCTATGTAGAAATCTTTTTTCCTTCTTGTATCTTCCTAGATACCTCATGCAGTCTTTGAACATTTTCGCCTTCCTAGTCCATCTGTTTTGTAAGCAATCAGGTAGATGTGACATGCGTCCTTCATTTTTGAGATTGGCAACTTGTAACCAGGTATCATTGTTGATAACAATGTATACTCCTTTTACTCTTGAGTGGATTTCCCCGTTAACAACTTTCAGATTGTTATAAACCACATTTACCATATTCGTGTAGCAGTCACCCTTCATTTGAACAAAGGTGTGTAAACGTTGATTATCAAGTTTTTCTAGAAATGTGAAGCCTTCAGTTCTGAGAATAGCTAGCTCAATTGATTTGTGTGGAACCACTTCTTTGATATTCTTCCAACATATTTATCTTTCTCTAGCATCACTGTCACTGATCCACCCTGAAGGACTTGCATTTCTTTCGGATGGAGAAATGTTTTTGGTACGCCTAGACGAAGAAGATGATGCCATTTTCACAGAATTCACAAAACACCTTTTCACATAACCTTTTCACATTTAAATTTTCAAAAACATAGAAAGCCCTAAAACAGAGATATCTACTCGATTTCATTAATTGTAAAGTTGACTTCAGTATTTCCAAAGGTTTTCACAAAACAAAAATACACATACAACAACAAATAATCGACTACACACTTAATCCAATGGATTAAAAATCGTAAAATTTGATTTTCACATAAATTAATCTCAATCCATCAATCAACAAACAATTAATCATCAAACAATCATTTAGATACATATCATACATGATGCAATGTGAAGATGATTGTTACCGCTTGTAGATACTCATGAAATTTGATGTAGTCAAGTTAGCTCATCCTTGAGTTGTGCACTGCTACAATAGCCACTACTCCTTTTCGTACAACAGTTAAAAGGTTTTGACGCGGGTACCCATTTTAATTTGGGTCTTGTCTTGTTAGTAGCAGGTAGTTGTTCCTTGGGATCCCATTTGTATTTTCCTTTTGGAACGCCAACATTTCTAAAATAGCAGTTTCTTACTGTGTGACCAAGTGTATTGCAGTAAAAGCATGCATTAGTAGTAGGTTTACTCAGATCAATAAATTTCTTTGAGTTTATCATATTACTTTTACCCTTATAACCAATACCTTGTTTGTAAATAGCTCTTCCAGATGATCTCAACACAACATCAAGATTTTCTTTGCCTTGAGTGAATTTTGCTAATGTGCTGGTTAAGTACTGAATTTTTTCAACATGTAGAGGACAATTATCACACTCTTTCTCCATAACTTGTACTTTAGTCTTTATTGTCTTTGCAGATTTCAGAGCTTCTTCAAGATCTTTTTCAAGCTTTTTATTATCCTGCAAAAGATTATCAATTATGTATTCATAATCTTTTCTCAGATGATAATCGATTCACTTTGTACTGAAATCGCATGGCCTCTGCATGAATTTCCTGAAATGCATCCAGTAGCATGTGGTACTTGACTTCTATTGGTTCATTTTCAAAGCCATCATCACTATCATCATCAGATTGTGCCGAGCTAGCCATGAAGCATAGATTTGACTCACTACAAGAAAAAACGTCATTATTTACAACCCAAATTCGTACCAAAATCCGTATATAATACTTGGTTATATACGGATTAAATACGGGCAAAAATTCGTATATAATACTATCGTAGCTAGGTTTATATACGGATATATCCGTATATAACTTATATACGGATATATCCGTATATAATGGTTTTAGAAGACATAACTACATGTCCTGCATATAGAGTTCCCCTGAACATGCCCAATTCATACAAGCAGACCTGGATACTCAACATTCACAATATAAGTAGACCTTGACATTACACATTACACATTGACATAAAACCAATAAGCTTTTCACATACACGTAATCCACAAAGAATACATTGTACATGAATACATAAATATTGTTTACATCAATATAAGTGCAACATTAAACATCAGTTAAGTTCATAAACTGGTTCTAGTTCTAAATAAGTTCAACAGAAATAGAAATAAGTTGTATAAAATGCCTAATAACGCATATAATTATTTCCATCTAGTGGTTGCTGGTCTAGTGGTTGCTGGTCTGGTGGTTGCTGGTCCGGTGGTTGCTAGTTCGGTGGTTGCTGGTCTGGACGTTGTTGTTCTGGTTGGACATCATTGGGTGCTTGATTTTGAGCTGGAGGATTTTCGAGGTTTAAAAAGTCTTGTGCAGTTGTGGCTGCCAAAGGCGGAAGGAATGCCAGTCTCCAATAAAGTCTTGAAACTTTTCAAGTTGCTGACCATATTGTTGTACCTGCGATCTAAGGTTAACAATTTCTTCTGAATTTTGTTGCTGAGTAGAAGAAGATGCCTGTGTCTGTTGGATGGAACTATCGACACAGGCATCTTGGAAACTGACATTTCCCATTCCGTATACACATCCCTTGTATTTTCCACTAGTAGCCTCTAACCAACATCGGTTTCTCAATCTTTCCTCATCCGCAAGGTCTAGAGGACTACATGCTGAGGCACCAACAGATGTAGTCTTAGATCTTATTTGAGAAAATTTTGCTTGAAATTGTTCCTGTTATTAGTAAACGTAAGGTTTAAAAACCAACAATGTATAATGTGATAGAGTTAGTAGAAACTTACATGGGTCTTCCTAGACCTTTCGTCCACAAATTCCCCTGTTGATTGACGAATATGTGTTTGCTGAAATTTTTCATCAACATGCACAGACCGACCAAGCTCCTGTGACTGCAAACAAAATGAGTTGTGAATAAATATTTGTAAAGTTTATGATTAAAAATTTAAGAAATAAAATGCACAAGTTACATACCAAACGAATAGCATGCTCATGCACGCTAATAGATCCTCCAGTGTGCAAACAACCACCCTTTTCAGATGTCCGATTGTTCTTAGCTGTTTCACACTTTTGTCTATAAAGTGGCATGTTCCACTTTTCCAGAAGAGCATTCCAAGTATCATCCCCCAGCCAATCGGGTTTTTTTCCTACAATTCTAGCTTTTTTATACATCTTTGAGAGTTTATGAGATGCCTTGGTGTGAATTTTTTTTTTTACCTTTTCCTCATCTTCATGCTTCCATGAAACCTTTCTCTGTTATATTATAAAGAATAGGTTTGAATAAGTAGAAATGTTAAAATCTTTATAACATATGCATGTGGTCTAAGGAATAACTAGTTTGATTTATGATGGTTAGTGAAAATGAAGAAGAATGGGAGTAAAGGAGAGAATGAAGGTATAACAAATATTTTCCATTGTGTACTACAAAGACAGAAACACAGACATTATAAATCAACATCATGTTGCTTTGTATCTTAATTTCTAAAAGTGTGCACCTTAAAATGATCGAAGAAAACATCTCTAGCTGGCTTAGGGATTTGTCCCCATGTTAGCCATGGCTCATCAAACTGTTGCTTGATGGTAGCTGTGATTGCCTTCGATGGAGTTCTTGTAGGATAAAACCTAAACCAAAATTAAACTCAAATATTAGAATAATACAACAATGAATTGTCTATATATATATATATATATATATATATATATATATATATATATATATATATATATATATATATATATATATATATATATATATATATATATATATTAATTAAGTTAAATTTTTTTGTTACCCTCCTGTAATCATTGGACGACTATTGGAACATTCTTCCACGTCATTGGCGGCTGAACTAGAATGTGGATCTGCATCCACTGTACCAAGTGATGGTGCAATATTTGTGGGAGTTGATGGGTTAGAACCAACATTGGCAGAGAGCGATGCCATTTGATTAGTAGGCACTTGGTATGGAGTAGGTGTCAAGCCAGGCACTTGTAATGGAGATGGAAGAGAGGTAGGTATAAATGTATGTGGAGTGGAAGTGAAGCCAGGAACTTGTAATGGAGATGGAACAGATCTACTAGTGGAGGTAGAGGTAGGGGTGGTAGTTGGCTGACTGCTTGAACCAATTTCATTATTGAAACGCTCCATCAACTTGACTACATAAGATTTCTTCCCCTTCCCCTTATCAGATTTTTCTGAAGGTGGAAGAGGAGGGCCAGAACCACCTGATGCCATATTGCTGAAGGTGCAATGATGGAATTAAGAGTGTAAACATGATTCAATCAACAAGAGAAATATGTTGCAATGGTAATAATATAAATTACATGCCAGAAAAAATGATTCAATCAATAAGAGAAATTCATTGTATTCATGTTAGGTTGCAGAACTTTAAAAACTATAATCAAGACTTTCTTAGAAAACTCTTCTTTCTGTAACAAATCAAAAAAGAAATTGTAAGACACACCCAATATAATGCTATGGAAATTTGATGTGTTAAGACTAACTTGAAGACAAAGTAGAATTTTCTAATGGTTTTTGGAGGTGGATATCTTAGTTTTGAATTGTTTGTACTACTGAATAGCTCCTTGTAGTAGGTATTCTGATGTTTGGTTATTGGATACATTAAAAGAGAAAATCATTTAGAAATGATCTTCCTCTCAACTTCTAAGTAAAGCATGACAAAGTGAACCTAAGTCCTTCTGCTACCAATGAACTTAAGCATGACAAAGAGACCATTAATCCTAATTGAAAAGAAAATGCAAGATATAAAATTTTCTTATAACATTATACTCTTAGTATTTTTAGAGAAATTGATCCTAATAAGATGTCTAGAATTTATTTGGTAAGTATTTTGTTATAATTTGATCGAAAAAGAAAATGGAAGTCATAAGATTTATTTGGGATCTTGGGTGTCCTGCTTCCCACGATGATATTGGTTAATAAAGCAGAGAAGTTTGATTTTTGGTTTGAAAGTTAAACCTGTTTTAGAAGGTGATGAAAGAAAAGAGAAAAAGGAAGAGGAAAAGAAGGAAACTATATATGTGAAGCTATATATGTTGTTTGATGGATATGCTTGTGCCATGACTACCTTTATTGTCCCATGACTGTTGATCATCCCATGATCTTTGACTCAATTCACTTGGATAACAAAACTCTGAAAAGTTAGAGGCCATTCCTGCCATTTATTGAGAGTAGTACTGTCCATGATGATTAGTACTCTCACTGGAGTTTGTGTTAGCCTTTTGATTGCTCACTTTGCTCTTTCTGGAATTTGAACTGTTGGTTCTGGAGGAAGCAGGTCTGAAACAGTTATTAGGAACTATGCATTCTAGGTAGCCTGAGTTGGAATCAATGGGAAAGAAGAGGTCTTATTTCTTATATTTAGTTCAAATTTCTCATTTCTACTATAGGTGGGAGTCAAACTCATAAATTCCTACAACATATGATTCTCGTTTGGGAGATAGCCCTAATTGCAGTCACCCCTAGCCTACATCAATATAGTGGCCTATCAAAGTTGTCAGTGTTTAGGAAAAGGCTACCAATGAAGAGGTTGACCAGAAAGACTGATTGGAGAGGTAGTGTGAGGCAACTGAGACATCATCTCATAGGGGGTTGAATCACATCATGTAGAGATAAAACCTAAGCAATGCTAATAAAGTTTGACCCATCCTTGTTGGACAAGTCAGTTTTGTAGAAATAAGTGAAATTTTAAATCCAAATTTTAAGATGATAATAGAGGCTATTATAAGATCCATTGTTGAGTAACCTGCATTACCATGCTTCCAGCCTTTAATACTTAGTCGTGTAATAGGGACCTTATTTTATTTCAAAATTACTTTAGTTTCATTCTCCCCCCGAACCCATTAAAGGAAGAAAATAACATCAATTGCGTCATAAACACATGAATGAAACTACAAATCCAAGCTTCCAGTTTTAAAAGAGTTTCAGGACAATTTAAGAACTGCTATAGGCACAATCAAAAAGAAAAGAAAGGCAACAATCCTCAATGAATGAATCAGCAATTTTGCATAGCATTTGTACCACTACCATCTTCAGAACAATCACATTAATCATTCAAATGGATAGGGAAATAATGCAGTTTATTTAATCATCTAAACCACGGTTATCAGTTAGGCTTGTTCAAATTTAAAACTAGTTCAAATTTTAATTTCTGTACAGAGAGATCTAACATAAAACCTCTCTGTCAATTTTTGCTCTACACCTATAAGGTTACATTTTTGAGATAATACTTACGATGCTATTTTTAGATTGGGGAACAAGAGTCAAAATAATCGATGGGATTGACAAAAATATTTGGTGATAATGAACTTCAAGCAAATACAAATTGAATAGTTGGAACATAGTAAGACAATTAACTACAATTGAATTAGGTGTGTTGCAAAATAGAAGCCTAAAAGGCCTAGTACATTGGAATACTACATTTATAAACTGGACAACATGATAAATGCAACAAATATAAATCAAGAACACGCCCTAACTTTATTCAGTGCTAGAACTTTGAAATTCATCTTCGTTGTCATCTTCACCTTCTCCCTCCTCATTGTATTCTTCTGATTCAATTGTATCTTCATCCATTTGCCCTTGAAATGCTGAAATATTGTTGGGGTCCACTTTTTCAAGACCAACTTCTACATCTTGTAATCGGACAACTTCTTCAACTTCAATGACGTCATTAACATGTGACATTTCCTCCACATGGTATGGCACATCGGTTTCACATCATTAGAATCAATGCGTCCTCTAGGCCTCGTCTTTATCGCAACACACCAACATTGTTTGTCCGTGCATGATGTAGGATATGGTACATAATAAACTTGTTGTACATTATGTGCAATTATAAAAGGATCAAACAACACATATCTTTTTATCCATTCGAATATCCACAATGCCATACTTTGAATCCACCCTTGTACCTACTCTCGATGGATCAAACCAATCGCAATAAAATAATACAATTTTCTTTTCAGTGGTTGTTGAATTGTATTCCAACTCATAGATGTGTTTAATCACACCATAGAAATCATCTTGACCTCACACTTGCCCTGACTCCATGCATGGGTATGAAATTTGTATCCATTAGCAAAGAAGGTGTGCCATTCCTTTACACACCTTAAAGGAGCAAGTGATAAATCTCTAAGATGTTGGTTCCTCACACTTAAAGGCTCACATTGAACCTACAACCATAGAGGATATGAAACTATTCAATAATGTAATGATTAAATAATTAAGGAAGAAATGAATGAGTAAGAATGATTGGCTGTCGTACTTTTTGCCTGAACCACAATGGGAAATTAACATGTATTTATGCCGAACTATTTGACTCAGATAGTTGATAGGTATGTAAGAATAAGTTGTCGACATGTATGACGAGATTAGATCAAAGACAATTAAATATATCAAATGAAATATTTGGGAAATATAATTGATTTTGGAGGCTTACTCAAGGTAAGGTTGAACTTCATTGCAATTGATCAAAACATGAACATGAGCTGATCTCAATTCTTCATCACTTAACCAATGAGTTGATTCCATCCCAGAATGACGACCAGGTTGGTCAAACACTGATAATGTTGTCGTAAGACTTTCTGTTTCAGTGTCTACTTCATTTCTACTGCTTTGTGGTGTTAACATGAAGTTTTTGAAATAGTGGGAACAAAAATGAGTTGTCTCTCTATGCAAGTATGATGCGTAAATAGATCCTTTAACCCTAGATTTATTCTTAATCGAACGTTTAGCATATCCCATGAACCTACAATTACGAAAGGGACATGTTAGGATTTTTGAATTATGCCAAGCAAATTGAACAATAAGATGTCATATTGTCACCTTTCAAACGGGTACATCCACCTATAGTGGACTGGTCCACCAAGTCTTGCCTCATATGGAAGATGGATAGGGAGATGTTCCATAGAATCAAAGAATGAGGGAGGAAATATTCTCTCCATCTTGCACAGAATGATTGGAATGTTTTCTTCCATCTTCACAAGGTCATTCTCGTTCAATGTTGTAGAACACAAATCTCTGAAGAAATGACTTATCTCTGTAATGGGATTGAGAACATGAGTCGGTAAAGAACTAAACGTTATAGGAAGTAAGCATTCCATAAACACATGGCAGTCATGGCTTTTCATCCCAATGAGCTTTCCGCTATTCACATCAACACACCTTGACAAGTTAGAAGAATATCCGTCAAGCATCCTAAGATCTTTTACCTAATGACAGACTTGTTTTGTTTGATCTACTGAAAGTGTATAATTTGCTTTTGGCTTGTACATGTTTCCATTGCTATGACTTTTTAGCTCCAAATCTTTTCGTCTACAATACAAAGCTATATCCATTCGTGCCTTTTCGTCTACAGTATTAAAGATGTTGTCAAAGAAATTTTTTTCAATGTGCATGAAATCAAGATTATGCCTTAACAAATTATCCTTCCAATAGGGTAATCATTAATTGTCCACATCAGCATGGCCCTCAAAATAAAGTTTTGTTTCCGTGAAATATCATATGTTATCACACCCGTCCACAACTTCTTCAATTCGTCAATCAAGGGCTTTAAGTAAACATCTATGCCAACCTTTGGATTCAATGGCCCGGGAATAAGACATGTCAAGAACATGTAAGTTTTAGACATGCAGATTTCTTGAGGAAGATTGTAAGGGGTAACAATAACTGGCCAACATGAATATGGTATATTTGATGCCTGTACATATGGGTTAAAATCGTCAGAGCATAAACCGAGTCGTACATTGCGTGGCTCGATACCAAAGTCAAGATATACTGTATCAAAGTGTTTCCAAGCCTCTCCATCACATGGATGACGCAAAACACCATTCGTCGACCTGTTCTGATAGTGCCATGTCATATGTCCTACAGTTTGTGTTGAGGCATACATTCTTTGTAGTTTAGGAATTAATGGCAAATAGAACATTGATTTCACAGGAACTTCTTTTGTAGTAGTTGCTCCCGTGTTACGTGGTTGATATCTTGCCTTTTCACAAAATTTGCATTGAAGCAACGCGCCATCATTCTTACCACATTCATTATCATAGAAGAGCATGAAACCATCCACGTAACAATCAATCCTCTACGATTGTAATCCCAACTTTGATACACACTTTTTTCATCTTAGTATGTTTTAGGCAAACCTGATTTGATGGGTGTTCCATCCATAACCATATTTGCAATAAAATCTAAGCATTGGTTAGGAATATTCCAATTTGACTTGCAACCTAATAGCCTAACACACATTGATAATTTCGAGTCTGATGCTCCTTTATACAACAGCTTGTTTGCATCCAACAAAAGATTATAAAACCTTTGTGTTTCTTCATTCGGAGCCTCTTCAATGGTATCTGAATTAGATGCTTGGCACGACTCATTTTACCTAAGACCATCATGCACCATGTCTTCCATTGTCATAAATTGGTTAACTGGACCACCTTCGGTCTCTACACCCATCCAACTTTCATGATTCTCTACATCATCTTCTGCCATTCTTTCCCCATGATCATCCCAAATGAAATAATTAGGCTTGAAACCGACCTTGTAGAGGTGAACCTTGACAACTCTTTCGTTCAGAATCTTTGTACAATCGCACTTTAAACATGGACATTGAAGACCCCCGTCTCTACGATAACGTTCTTGTTCACAAGCTTCACTTATAAACTCTTCAACACCCAATACAAAAGACTCTTTCAAAGCACCTCTTCCTCTATGACACCTATTGTACATCCATGAACGATTTGGTGGAGCAAGATCCATGTTCTGTATATATACCAATTAACGAAAAATTAGCCAATACTTAATACACACCTAATTAATTATGTGTTACAAGTTTTCCTTAAAGGTTAAGTAATAACAAAGTACAACACTGAACAATCAGTAATTGAATCTCCATCACCAGTCTTTGGAAGATAATGTTAGGTAAGTAATTAGTCATGTTTGTCTAAGAAATAAGAATTATAGGAATTCCATCTTCTCAATTTTAGATGATTTGGGTGTTTGGGCATTGAGAGATGCAGAGCCTCAAAGTTCTGCAATTATATAGTAATAAGCCCATGATCTAGGATAGCCTTCAACGGTATTCTTTCATTAAAGCCCCTCTATGTCTTTAGAAGTGTCATCTACATTTATAGAATGCACATCGATTGCTACTTGTACAAACCCAACATGTAGTATATAAATATGAAGAAATTGTCTTTGTTAAAACTTTCCTTAAACTAATGACTAAGGAACCCAAAGCAAGCAATGGGAGCTGCTTGCAGTACTCATTCTTATGTGCAACAATTTTTGAAGGGAAAGGGAATGAAGTTTGGGAGAATCCCTAATAGTTTATTCATCTAACTCATATTTAATTAAGGGTAGAAGCATGTGAAACTAACACCAACTTGGTGCATGTGCATAGTACTTGACCTAATTAAGCTACATAACAGAAGCAGAAATATTACATAGAATGCAATTGAACATCAAACAATCCCAAGGAAAATTTAGCTCCCCATACTAAGAATAGATAGCCACACGTACACTTATCAATTTTTTTACATACAATATAATTCAAAATAGAACTATGCCATGGCTATAAGATTCCATTCTCGTGCATGTTCAACTACCTAAAAGACATCCTTGACAATAAAATAATCGCATTGCAATGAACCCAGATGTAACAAATAGTAGCATAGATTACTGTTTTAAACTATAAAATTAATCACCAAAAATTGGTCTAGTTTAAATACCTAGGTTACAATCACATAGTAAACAATGTATTAGTAAAAGATATAGTGAGAAAAAAATGACTTACATGGTCAGGATTCAAATCTGGAGAAGCATCAATCAGAAAACAAAGACAAACTCCAACAAATCAGCTATGCACACACAAAGTCAACTCAAAATCCCGTAAAATACACATGGAAATGTACCATTAACCAGATGAAAATGGATGTGATTTAGGGCTGAAACCAAACTGATTAAACAATCATCCAAATTAATCAAAACATGATCAATCCAGTGAAGGAAGAATGATGTGATACAATCAGAAATTATTCAAACTTGATACATGTACATAGGATTCAAACCATTTTGGCATAAAATAAACATTTACAAGAAACCTAATACATGTACATAGGATTCAAACCTATGGTGAAATTATAGATCCCTTGATTATTGTAAAAACAGATGTCATAATGTCTTGTTTCAGTGGTTCACTATCCTAAATGCAACGATTTTTGTGTATTATGGAAACTTCTTGCCACAGTCATAAAAATTTGAGTGCAAGTTTCATTCTCTCTTTGTTTTTCCTCTACTAATCACCTTCACTACTATTCAGCAGATTATAGCAAGGGATATTAATGGCTATTATGTTGATGTACAAGTTTTTGAATTCTTTCACGTGTGAGAACTAATTTGGGGCATGTTTGGCTTTTCTGCTTACTGGCAGTATGTAACCACTGAATGGAACCTAAAATTAAGATTCATTTAACTTTTGTTTACTGACATGTTATGTTACACATCTTTTCAGAAGTTATGAATCAAAATATGTGCTACTTTCACATAGTGAACATGATTTTATACGTTTAAGACGTGTGTCCAAACAGATATTAGTTGTCTAAGCCTTTCAAATGAGGCATCTTATTAGTTGTTACATGCTGCAGCATTGAACCAAAAGTTCAGATTCATTTAACTTAACTTTTTCATTGGGACTAATGCGGTGCTGAATGAATTTAAAAGTTCAATTGATGATTTACTTCAGTTGGAGAAAATTGAGAAATGCATATTAAAAAAAGTATCAAGGATTCTTGTAGCTCACTAGACATAAGGATTTGATAAGAGGAGTGACACTAAGCTAGGGAGGTCTGGACAACCTCAAAGACTTCCAAAGTGAAAGCAGGAAAACTATCACAAATATGAGTCACCTTTCTGATTTCTAATGTGACCCCTAGCTCCCATGTACCTAGCTTCATCATTGCTTAAGCCTAATTCATATACTACATCAAAAGAGGATACTTGTTGGACATAACAGATGTCATAACTGAGGAGATTTTCAAAGTTTCATGTTCTGAACCTAATGGCTTGGCCTGGAGACAGACCCTTTCAAATGGGGGAATCTAGTGTAGTTATAGTGGTAGAAGAGCAACCACAACCATAGCAACTAACACCACCATAAAAAACCTTAGTAAAATCCAACACCAGTACCTTAACAACAACAATAATACCCATAACGGGACACCTCTTGAGAGTATACTTAATTTGTTACCACTACTATAGAAGAAAATTTTCCTTATAATGAAGGAACAAAGGAAGGAAGATCTAAAGGAAGCAAGCTAGAGTCCTCTGAACCAGAGGACTTCTTTGACTTTACACCAGAAAATTCTAAACCAAATAAAAATAACATATTACACCAGGTTAAGATTAACAAAGGCTATAATACAAGGCAGCCAACTCTAGCAATGCAGAATAGCCACAAATTAATGTCCATGCATTACACTAACATATATCATAACATTCACGACTTTACATACTTAATACAGTCCACAAAACTCAAAAATTAACATTATATATAGTTCATATATATATATACCAAAGTACATTGCATACCAAACCGAGCAAGAGAGCAAATTAAAAACACCTTTTTCTAGTTCCTTCGGCCTTCGTAGCATCAAGTTCTATGTTTCAGCTTAAACCGCAACACAGCAGCCTCAATCAATGCCTCGTCAAAATCCAACTACGTCTTGCCAGAAGAACCAAAAATGGGCCAATTAAAATAAAATTAACACAGATTAGGGTTCAATTTTAAAGATTTCTAGGTACAGATTACCAGAAAAATGAAGGAAGAGAAGAATCACTTACCAGATTTAGGGCTCGATAGAAGAATGATTTAGGGTTCGATAGAAGAATGATTTAGGGCATGATAGGGTTCGACAGAAGAGGGGTGGAGTCGACCGACAGTTGTAGAGAAGAGAGGTTCGACATAATGATTAACAAGGCTCGCGACCGGAGAAGTCAACCGACAGTTGCAGAGAAGAGAGGTTCGAGAGGAGAGGTGACTGAAGGTTCGAGACAAGAGCTGACTGAAGATTGGAGAGGAGAGGTGACAGTGTTTGATGAAGGATTGATGAAGAGGGCTCGACAGAGAAGAGGGTTCGAGAGCAGAGAGAGTTCGAGAGAGAGAAGAGAGTTTGTAGTGTTCGAGAAAGAGGGGAAAAAGCTTCAGAATGAGAGTGATACGCAGCTCTACCATCCAATTAATCAGAAAAAAAAAATTTTAAAAAACTATTTACCAGATCTGTATATATTATCCGCAGTTAACAACTTCGTTCTAACTACATACGGATAATACAGGTTATATACGGAGATATCCTAGGGTAATTTTCCCGCCACCACGCGCCAACTTTATATACAGAATTTATATACAAAAAAATCCGTATATAAAAATTCGTATATAATATTCCTATATAACGCCTTTTATGATATCTGTATATAACTTCCGTATATAATACCTTATTTATATACGAATTTAAATCCATATATAAAGTTCCGTATGTAATTCCATTATTTCTTGTAGTGACTTTTCTTCATGATCACAATCTTCATCACTGGAAGAATCTGTATCACTGTTTTCCCAAGCAATATAAGTTTTCCTCTGTTTCCTGTTCTTATCCTAAGGATACTTGGAGAATTCTTTCTGCTTGTTCTTCAAGTTTGGACAGTCAAGCTTGATATGACCATCCTTTCCACATTCATAACATTGAAAATCATTGTTTCTTGAATTCTTCTTTCCTCCTCTTGAGAAACCTACATTGTTAGATGCAAAATTTTTATTTTTCATGAATCTTCCAAATTTTCTTACCATCATATTCATCATTTCTTTTTCTGGTATATCTGCATCTGAATCTGTTTCAGGTTCATGAATCTTTGTAGCTTTCTTGCTTGTGGCTTTTAGAGCAATCGATTTCTTCTCTTTAATTTCTTCTTCCTCCTTTAGCCTTCCAAGCTCCAATTCATGTTCTCTCAGCTTGCCAAACAAGGTTGCCATATTCATGCTTGTAAGATCTCTTGATTCAGATATAGCAGTGAATTTCAGTTGCCAGCTTCTATTGAGGCTTTTCAAGATCTTTATGTTGATTTCTTCTTTATCAAACACTTTCCTGAGAGCCATGAGGTGATTGACTATGTGTGTGAATCGTTTATGTACCTCATATATCGTCTCACCAGCCTTCATTCTGAATAACTCATTCTTGTGTAAGAGAATTCTTTCTGGCCCTTTTTACTTCATATGTTCCTTCATGTGTCACCTCAAGAACCTCCTACATTTCCTTGGCAGTCTTGCATTGTGATATCCTGAAAAATTCATCCAGGGTTAGTGCAGAAGCAATAACATTTCTAGCCTTAACATCATAGAGCTCTTCGGTTCTCATCTTTAGTCTACTCAGAAAAGTTTTTCAAAACAATTTTTCCATTAACAACATGAGTTGGCTCAAATGGACCGTTTAGAGTTGCATCCCAAACTCCTTTATCCACAGATTCAAGAGAGATTTGCATCCTAATTTTCCAAAAAGCATAGTTTTCTCCAGGAAATAGTGGTGGTCTATTTCTGGATGCACCTTCACCAAAGGTTTGAAAATTGAAAGCCATTTTTCAGGATCAGTCGATTTAAAGAAAAAGATAATCGACTTGTTTTTCAAATATCTTATGAAAACCAGCTCTGGTGCCAATTGTTGAAAATAGAATGGCTTAATTTCTCACACCAAGAAGGGGGGTGAATTGGTGAAATGTAAAAACAATGTTTTCTTTAAATCTTTTTCGCAAAGTGGATGCCTTTAAAAGGTTTCTTGAAACGCAAGAAAAAAGATTTGTTTATGCAGTGGAAATTAAATTGATTGAATACAGTAAGAAGTCGACTGAATAAAAGACTATAGGGATGGAAAGATCAAACACTGAGTTTTTATACTAGTTCGACCAAGCCTACATCCAATGTCCTTCCAATCACAGGAAGTCAATCCACTATAATGGTCAAGGTTTTTACAACAAGGCTTTTATAGCAATCTCACGTCAAAAATATAAAACACCTCTCTAACCCTCTAATCAAAATATAGGCATATACAAACAGGCTAGCAGCAAGAATCACCTCTCTTGTCGTCCAAACCCTTTGAGCCACCCTCAAAGTCAAGAACACAGCATGCTCTTCTTCCTATAATGGATCGGGCCCTGTTTCTACTTTGTTCGACTACTTTTTAAAGGACTCTGGCGCTCTAGGTTTGGTATCTCTGGCGAGAGCAACACAACAACACACTCTTTTACTCTCTAAAGGCGGATCTGGAGGCGGAAGCTTCCTCTTCTACTCTTAGGGTTTTACTATCTCATGCTTTTCCATTGTACATCTAGTTTCTCCATGTCTATGGGGAACTAAACTCTATTTGTTGTTGGGGAATGATGTAACTTTGTGAACTCTCATGTATTTGAATTGATTCTTAATCATATATGCTTTATTCATTAATTTTTAGGGAATTCATCTGTTTTAATGCTTGCTCTATTTAACTCATTTAGTTGCATGATTTATGAATTGCATGAGTGCTGGGAGGTTGCTTACAATTCAGGTTCTTATTGAATTCTCCCAAGGCTAATATTTCTCAGGGATGAAGGTATGAGTACTTGGTCGTCTTAAGCTCTTGATCTTCAGACTTAATTTTCTAGGAACGCTAGGAATTTCACGAACTAAGAATTAAGGCAAGCTTATTGCGCCAAGGGATTGGGTTCTAAGTACTCTATTGAGTGACGTTAACATTAATGCATAAAGAGGAATTCTTATATACATGAGAGGGAACCTGGTGAAATCTAATCCCAACAACATATTCATCTCATATTAAACAACATCTGTTCATCTCTGTGTTACTCTACTATTGATCAATTTTATTAGACCTCAATCCCTTTAATCCCTAATAACAAATTCCTCATTAAGAAAAGAAGCTTAAGACAAGCAAACGTCCTATCTCTATCCCTAAATAATATTTTCTTTAGGTGAAATCCTCCATATCATGGTTCCTAAGTATTTCCCAATAACAAAGAAATCCAATCATAAAGCTATGAATGGCCAAAACACAACAAGCATTACGAATAGGAGAAAATCACTAACATTCTACGAAAGAAGCATAAGGTATTTAAAACATGTTCAAATACATGAAATTCAAAGGTTACATCTTTCCCCAACAAGATGGGTATGGCTCTCCATTGTCATGTAGAGCCTTAAAGCTTACAACATGACCATGGAAGAAGAAGAAGAACCCAAAGAGGAAGAAGGGAATGTTCCCACAAACCCTAGCTGCCCTTCAAGCTCTCCTTTGAGTGAAATCGCGCCTCCAAAGAACCAAAGACCCAAAACCCTTGGCAATTTAGGTTAAATAGAACAGATTTGCAACAAACCCTAACTGCCAGCGCTCAGCGCCCCTTGTGGGGGCACCCAGGCGAGCTTGCGAGGTGCCTGACACTTAGCGCCTTTGGAGAGGGCGCCCGGGCATGAATTATTAACTGCAACTAGCACTAAGCGCCCCTGAAGAGGCACTCGGACACAAAATTCTAGCAATTTCAAGATTTTCACCGCTCAACGGTAGCCTAGCGGCAGCTTAGTGGTAGCCCAGCGGCAGCATTCCAGAACTCTTTATTTGTGTTGTTTTGTTGGTTTTTTGGCTGGTTCAGTTCTCTACATTGGTGGAGGTTCTTCCAAGCACATTATTAGCTACAAAATAAGGGGACTAGTGATGAATTTATATAAATGTAACTTAAAATATATATATATATAACATTAAAACAAGATAAAAGAAGAGGATTAAGCAAATTATAAGCTAGAAAAGAGTTAATTTAGTATCAAACTTGCATCATAGATAACGATAAAATCAATCGTTATCAACACTCAAAGAAACAAGCGTGTGTAGCTTTGTCTACCACAGAAGCATAATATATTGCTACAAGAAATTGTTGTGCCCAAATCTTGTGGATGAAACAACAATTGGAAGATTTTGATATCTTCCTTGATCACATTCCTCTGAAATGTGACAACACTAGTGCCATAAATCTAACCAAGAACCCTATAATGCATTCTAGAACTAAACATATAGAGATAAGACATCGTTTCTTAAGAGACCATATTCAAAAGGGTGATTGCACAATAGAGTATATTGATACATTACATTAATTAGCAGACATTTTTACCAAGGCATTACCTAAGGATACGTTCTATGATCTTAGAAGAGAGTTAGGAGTAATAGATATGTCTTAGAATTAAGACTCATGACTTTTTCAAGTTTTTCGTACTTCCAATGTATTTAATCGATTATCATAGGGATATAATCGATTATTTCGAGCGTTTGAAAAGGTTTCGGTTCACATATAATCGAATATTAGACACTATAATCGATTATCCTAACTCATTCTTCAAATCTGGGTATTCATGAACGGATAATCGATTAACTTCATCAATAATCGATTATCATTGAGTTTCTGGAAATGAATGTTTGATGAAATAATCGATTATCATTAGTAATAATTGATTATCACGCGTGTAGTATTACAAAAAGAGTCGTTACAAAAGTTCTAAAACGACCATAAACGGCTAGTTTTTCACTTTCTCCTATAAATAACCCCTCATAATCGATTAATAGACACTCCCTTGCACCCAAAACTCTGCCCATCTCAAATTTGCATCAAATCTCCCTCCTCCCTTCATCACTCTTCACATATCCCATCGTTTCTCCCTTTGTCATGGCTGATTCAAGACGATTTTGCAGACGGGTTGTTGGAGCTTTTCATCCAGACCTTGTGCTCATCACCCTGCATCCCTTGAAGACTGGATTTCCGATCAAGAAAAGCATGCCGACTTTGCCAATTTTTGGCAGGAACATCGGATCATGGTAGTTAAATTTATCAGGTTGGATTTCTACCAATTATATGGCTTCCAATTCCCTGATTTATTTGGAGCTCAAGGTCTCACTCATCTAGTAGAACAAAAAGGCTGCATATATCCTGATCTCATTAGAGTGTTCTACTTCAACCTAAAATACCGCGATGGAATCGTCACAACCAAGGTGAAGGGGGTCCCAATTATTCTGGATGATGATATATGGACAAACGTGGCACAGCTAACCATTTGGGATGATGCTGTCAAAGTTCATCTTGGGGTCCCGGACTTCAATCGCTTGTTAGCATTTCAATCCTTTCTACGACATCCTCAACAACAAACCAATCACCGTCAACTACTGGTGGGTGGCTTCAAGGTAGAGGAACGTTTAATTCATTATCTGATCGTGTGGCTTCTGTGTCCCCGTGCTACCAATCATGCTCAATGTTCTGAGCAGGACCTTCTTCTTCTTTATGGGATTTTAAATAATATCCATATTGATTGGCCTGCACTCATCTCATATACTATGCTGAAAGCCAAGAAGTATCATGCTTATCATCTTCCCTACACTCTTCTAATTTCTAGAATTTTTGAATACAAAGGAGTTAGTGTAGATGGTGAGCACACCCAAGCCATTCAATCAATTGGCACTAAAAATGGAGAGACAACTTTTCGTCAAATGGGTTTTGTCGCCCATGGGCATGTGATCATTCACAAGGATGACGAAAATCAGGAAGCTAAAGATGATGATTACGTATGACAGATCCAGTAGGTGTTATTGCTCCATCTGAAGCTGGACCTTCTACCATGCCTTCATCCTCCTCTATCTCAAAGGAAGAATACTTTGCAAATTTAGCCAAACAAATGGAGGACATGAGTTTTGCTCATCAAACGCGATTTGATCAGATTATTGAAATGCAACAAACTCATCAAGAATATGTCTATGAAAGGCTTGAAGAGTTTGATACTCGCTTAGGCAACATTGAGGAACGCCTCAATCTTCAACCTCCAGAACATCCCCCTAGTCCTACTTTTTAGGAATTAAATAATTGTCTTAAAATTTTATTATGTGTTATATTTTCTCTTTTGAGTGCACTGTACTTTCCTTTGATTGAATGAATAAAATTTCTTCATTTTCCTTCATCGCATCAATTCACTTTGTGAGGGGGAGAACATTTTGAGGGGGAGTACATTTACTTTTTGCTTATGATCAAAAAGGGGGAGAACAATTTCTAGTGCAGAGTGCAGTTACTACTAACCTGTTTGTAAGATTGAATTTTGTGCAAATTTTAAAAAAATGCTTTTAAACAGGGAATTGTTTATCATCATCAAAAAGAGGGAGATTGTTACCAATGGGAAGCATTGGTGTCTTGAAGATAATGATTTTGACGATGTTACAAAGTGAAGAATATGAAGACCCTTGTTGCATTAAGTTTAAAAGCATTTCTGCATAACAAAAGATACCAAGACCGAGCAATAGAAGGTATGACCAAGACCGAGCGGTCAAGACCGAGCAGTCGAAGGCATGATCGAAGTGAGGTATGACCAAGACCGAGTAGCGGAAGGTATAACCAAGAACAAGCAAGGCATGAACGAGTCCAAGTGGTTGGACAATGAAGTGGTGGTAGGAAGAATTGAATCCTGGAAACCGAGCAAAGGCATGATTATGACTGAACGGTCACTAACAGATGAAGGCTGAACACTAACTGAACTCAAGCCAAATGATGTTAAGTGTAGAATAAAATGTTACAAATTGGAAGGCGGAGAGAAGTTTAGGCGCACGGTGGACAGCGGTAAGAAAGAAGAAGAAGAAAGTCGAACAACAAAAGGTTGTGAGGGCTCAAACTGAATGGTAGAAGGAGTTGAAGAACTAAAGCCGACTGGTTTGAAGAGTCAATATTCAAATTGTTCCAAGCCTTGCAGATAATCGATTATCACTCACAATAATCGATTATCACTGGCAGTTGTAATATGTCGTTTAAATTTCAGACTAGTAGGCTATAACATTCTTCTTCCAAACCTTTCAAAGGCAATTTTGCGATTTTGAGAATACAGTGCAATCTGAGTAGGTTCTCAAGTGCTAGTTCCTACTCTTGTCAAGTCTTGTGAAAAGGAAAAGCTCGCGCTTTGTGAGTCAAAGGTCGGAGCTGTTCTCTTCAAGTTGGTTGAGTGTTCTTGCTTCCGGTTTGTTTGTCGAAGGAACCTGCTTCTAGTTTGTTTGTCGAAGGAAGATTGTTCAGTTCATTTGTCGAACCAAAAGGTGTTCTTGTTCCTTAATGTCCATTCACTATCTTGTAATCTGTACAAACTGTGAAACTATTTTTAGTGAAAAAGTTTAATCATTATTCATAGTGATTAACGACTGGACGTAGAATCTTTTGATTCGAATCAGGATAAAAATCATTTGTGTGATTTTTCTACTCCCTATACTTTTTACATTTTCTACACATCAACTGTTTGATAAAACGTTTAAAAGAAAATTAAAGGAACCATTTTTAAATTGACCGAACACGCTTTAAGCTATTTTATTCCGCTGCACAACTCGACAATACCGATTGCTGGTACCAAAAGAGGGGTTCACCAGAGAAACACAATACCTATGAGATATGAGCCCTCGACTGACCCAGTTACTAAGACAAACCATCGGCTCTGATACCACTATTGGGTCTTTCTTGGAGAAGGTTCACCTGGGAGATACAATACAAATGACATCTGAGTCAACCTGAGCCCAACCATATAAAGGATTGACACCACTCTCTACCTAAAGCCTTAAGAGAATGAGTTAATGAGTCTTTCATCTTTATATAGTGCTCTACTTTCTCATTTCTATCCAATGTGGGGTTTAGACTCACACTTGGATTCCCACCATATATCAAGGACGATATTTTGATCTCTTTGCAATTAGTATGCTGATGCATATATTAATCATGCGATGGTGGAAGAAAAAGCTAATTTTGGTTGCCTTTGATTATAAAACTAATTGAGAAGTTATCATAAAACTTATGGTTACTTTATTGATAAACTTTGGAAAGATTAGACGTCTTAATGGATATAATGACAAAGAAAAAGGCAAAGAATATTTTCTCAGTGGAAAAGTGTCCACCAAACTGCATGACCAAAGTACAAAAGTTAGGTCTTCTTAAAATGCAACGGCTTCTTTGTAGTTGAAATAAATGGTCATGTGTATGCATGATGAGTAATGTGGTTTCAACATTGCATATAAATGACGAAATCAATTTTAACAAAAAGGTAGGGGAAAAAAATTAATGAATGACGTTTAAACTATTAATTTACTCAAATTTGATGTAAAAACGATTTCTTAAAACTGAATTAAAATAAAATTTATTTTAAAGCAACTATTTAAAGACTGTAAAAGTTTAAGAAAGAAATATAATTAAAGTTTAGAATACTTATAAATGATATCAAATTCAATAATTAATTAGAGTCAAATTGAAGTTTAGAATATTTGTAGAAGAGTTAGTTTTGCTTTCTGGTTAAAATAGCAAGAGATGGGATAGAAGGGAAAACATGAAAGAAGAGTTTCTTTATTTGTGACTTTGTAATATTAGAAACCACAGTTAAAAAATGAACATGAGAAGCATTTCCCAAAAGGGGACAGAAAGTAAACAGAAGCAGAAGTAAAAAGTCTACTTTTACAATTTATAAAAGGTTTAATACCCTCTTTGGTCCCCACTTTTGTTGGATATTGTCAAATCAGTTCCCATTTTTAAAAGTGTTTGAAATATGTCCACATTTAGTAAAATTTTCATCTAATTTGTCCCTTCCATTAAGTATAACCAAACGGAGTTAGTGCGTTGATGATTTGACACTAGATATTGGCAATGTGTCAATATATGTTTTGTGCGTGCTGACGTTTGGATGATCTAGCACCAGTTATTGGCAGCCCTGCTACGTTGAATTTTGGGTTGTCTTCCTTCACGGCCAAACCCAGTTTTGGGTTCTTCTCCTTTCTTTGTTCATTCTTTCTCTCCAACAAAAGTTAATCCTGAGGCTCTTCGTCTCACATGAGAAGCGGATTAGGGTAGCACGAGCACCCACCTTCATCTTCTCTTCACTCGGTTTCTACTTCGTTTCGCAGGAGAGAGACGATGATCTCTTTTTCTTTTGTTCTCGTTCTGGTTCGTTCAGCAAGGGGAGAAGGCTTCATTTCTCTTCTCTTTATTGGTTTTGGGTGGGGGGGTTTTGCACGTTGGGGATGTGAGTTCAGGTGGCTAGGATGAAAACTCCTTTCTCGCGGTGCAGTGAGTCTTGCAGCAGTGGCGCCTCCGTGATGGCTCGATTCCTAACATATTCATGGTGCCAGAGTCCCTATTTAATGGCGTCGTCGTGAAGAGCGGACCGACATTTTGCGGTTGGTGGTCTTCGTTCTCTGGTGTTTCTGTAGCTACAGGGCTTGCGTGGGGATGCATCGCGGTTTTGAGGATTCATACGGTCATTTCTGGTTTGTGATTTGGGGTTGTTCCTGTGGTTCTATTATTCTCTGCAGGATGGCGGCCCAAGGTTGAGGGTCTATGTATTTGGGAATTTTTCCTTTAAAGTTTTGTTCTTGATTTTCTTGATTTTTCTGATGTTGCGATTGAAGGAGTTGGGAATTTTGTTTTCAATTTGGATTATGGGGTTTTCCTATCCTTGCTTTCTCATTTTGGAGTTAGGGTTCCTACATTTAGGGTTTCTAATTCTCACGATTTTGGGTTCTGATTGACGATGGTGATGCAAGTTTGTTGTAATGGGGGAGCTAATGTGTGCGGCCAATGGGTGTCGCGATGACTCTGGCAAGATTGGAATGTGATTGACCCTATCTTAATAAAACACCATATATCTTCTGTTAGTAAGTAACACGTCAGCACACACAAAACAATATATTGACACGTTGCCAATAACTGTTGTCAGATCATCAACGCACTAAGTCTGTTTGGTTATACTTAATGGAAGGGACAAATTAGACACAAATTTTACTAACTGTGAACATATTTCAAACACTTTTAAAAATGGGAACTGATTTGACATTATCACACGAAAGTGGAGACTCAAGAGGGTATTAAACCTTTATAGAGAAACTAAAATTGAAAGAGAATATATGGTAATATGAAAACGATGTAGGAAGAGTAAAGAAGAAAAATTCTAAGTTATAATTAATGGAACTAACTTCTAGTTTACAAGTCAATAGAAAATTTCATTTGTTAAAAACTTAAAATTTAATCAAATACGTTAGAAAGTAACTTATTTAACATGTTTCAAATTACTCTCACAAGAATAGAAACTAATTATAAAATAAGAAATTATTTCACTATATCTAATTGTTCTACATTTCTTAGAAGTTAAAATCAATAATACTTTAAATACATTCTCATTTTTCAGTCTTTTGAAACACTTTTTAAATACAAAACTTTAATAAGAATTTCAAATTTTAAAGAAGACAATATTGTAATGAATTTGAAGTTGAAAGATTGGTATCATTTATGAGAATGAAAACTCCTTTAATCCTTAATTGAGGGTTTCTTTCGGTATACCTAATATTCCTAATATTCCTACACAGCACACAGGAGTTGAAACTAAATCTACGCTTTTCTTCTTTAACCATCTAATATGCCTTTTAAGGATAAAATTGTAATAGAAGTTTCAAACTCCAATGCAGATAATACCTCAAATGCAATTGTTCTTATCGGGATCTAGAACGTGGACTTTCCAAAAGGTAGCAATATCTTAGTGGATTGGAGAATCTTGAAAAATGCTCATGAGGGTTGGAACATATGGGAAGATCTACTTGCAAAAGACTCTCTGATGTCCAAGTCAGTAAGAGAGTTTGAATCTTTTGAGTAAAACAGAGTGAGCATGATAAAGTGTGTATTTCTTAGTGAAATACCATGTGTATTTATAGGATTTTTGGGTCCTTTGATTCATATGATAAAAACAGACAGTATCAAGGTTGGATTCAAATAATATCAATAAAATAACAACGTATTATATATATGATAATTAGTATAGTCATAATAATATGATACCTTATCTAATATACCAAATATTATGTAAATAAATGATATTAAAAAATATCATGAAGTAATCAAACTACTAAGATTTTGTCACATATATTGTTAATATATGAATATTAGCACTAACAAATATAACTCAGAATATCTTCTAACCACTTTAGGTTAGTAAAGTTGAATGGGGCGTGTTGGACTGCATCACTTATCATATTTGTTGGGCTGGGTATGTACATAAGCCTTCTGAAGCTCGGAAGTTTGATTCGCTTATGAGGGATGCTTGTTGCGAATGTAACTTGCCCTTTGGCTGAGTCGTAGTCGATTTTAAGGTTTGTAGGTGGACTGATTGTTTGGCTAGGCTGTAAGTGGTCATCTTTGACCATGTTGTTTACCATTAACTCATGTCATCATTGAATATGGATGGTGTATTTAATAGACTTTGTTGTATGAGTGTTATCGTCTTAAGCAGGCTTTGCTAGGTATTGCTGGCTCGGGTAGACTTTGCTTCATGCTGTCAACTTAAGTAGAGATTTAGGTTGTGTTTTAGTCTAATTTGGGGGTTTTGGCAAGTAAAAATATAAAAGAATTGGTTTAGAGAGAAACTAAATATTTGGGGTTTGTTTTTTAGTCATATGTGACTTGTTTAACTACTTAGTTCTCTAAAATATTTGGTTTGTAAAATGTAGAATTTTAGTTATGAGCTTTTGAGTTGAGGGTTTGACCTAGTGTACCTTATTCCTAGCCAAATAAGCAAATTGGTATTCAATTTTAGTCCTAAACATGTTTTTGAATCAATTCTAATGTCAAGGATATTAATTTGGTCATTTGGATAGGTATGGGGTGCAACCATATCAAAAATTCAAAGTTGATGTAAAAACTGATTGGAATTATCGATTATCTTACTTCAAAATCGATTATTTCAGTAAGAATGTCATATTTTCCTAAAAAACCTTTGGAATAATTGATTATCAAGTGAGATAATCGATTATCTCATAAGAAATTCATGTTTGCCTAAGAAAATCTCTGAAATAATCGATTATTAGGTAAGATAATCAATTATCTCAGAAGAAAATCTTCTGGATGCCTTGTTTATGATCTTTTAAATGTTTTCTTTGTTATTAATTGCTTGTTTGAGTGAATTGTTTATTCTGATATGATGTATATGTGTTTATGCTTATAAATATGTTCATGACATATGATAATGGATGTTATGTATAGTTCTTGATAATTATGAATGCCCTATGAATGATAATGGTGGATGTGTATTCAGTTTAAGTGTGAATTAAGTATGTTGTGAAAGGGATTCCATAAGGAAATCCTTATTATGTTTTGTAGTGTGATGTATTGAAGTAGAGACTCCGGGATTGGGTGATGATTTTGACACTCTTAATAATTTTCAATCTTAAGTAGAGAAAGATGGTTATGTGTTGAAGAGTAGCACGAGGTCCTTAGTCTGATGGTCATGTATTGGCTATAGATGTTTGACAAATTAACCTTGGTGATGACTCATCCAAAAGCTAATTGAGCCATGGAAAACACGAGCTAAGCAATGATAGGCGTTGGGAACCTTGATGCAATGAAATATATGGATGCTCTATGGTAAGGTGTGGTGTGTATTGCATATAGAAGAATGACTCTAGCTTAGGCGGTCCTCCATCACTAGAAGGAAGCTAGAGGGGAAATAGGGAAAAGCAAAGGAAGATGACTTTCAGACTAGAGGCTTGATGCAAATCAACGTAACTTTAATACATTAAAAAATGTTCAATACAAAGGGGCGAAGGGTGAATTTATAGGAAATTCCTCTTCCATGCTTGAGCTAACTTATTAGGCTAATCATTAGCCAAAAATATGGGATCGACTGCCATGTAGCAGGGTGTGTTAATCATGTTGAAAATGAAATGCACAAGATACACGTGCTAAAAAAACAATGAGTGAGCTTGTGGGCGCTCAACACCCTAGGGTCTACGCTGAGCGCAATCCGATTTGGGCCTTGGTGGCCTTTCTTGATCTATCCTTCTCCATGGGCTGGAATTGACATTAATGAGCCTTCTTAATGATCCTTTAGGTGCCATTGAAAGTGAGCATATAAAGCTTGGGCTTCCTTAGAGGTGTCTTCAAGATCTTGTTGGATCTTCTTGGCCATTCCACAAGTAATGGGCCCTTGGTTTATAATTGGGCTTGAGCCCAAGTCATCACTTTGTGTGAGATAGTTTGATGTTTCACCACACACGGGGTAGGTTTCCCGTGAGTCTAACATCAATACATGTATCTGGATGGTCAAGTCTAGAGGAAAGAATTGTATGACTTAGGATTAATGGTTTTATACGTGTTATATGTCTAATTCTATGTGATATATGATTGTTTTTTGTACATTAGCTTACCATTTCTTCTTTGTGTTTTTTTGTCTGATAGTTTCTTTTTGTTTGCGTTTATCACCTTAATGATAGGAGTACAAGATTTTCTCTAGTGAACACAGGTGCTAAGAGGAAATGAAGCTAAAGTATAATGTAAGAAGTTTTGTTGTATTTTCCTCGATTTTTTGTAATTACCTATTACATTCTTGGTTTAATGTAATATCTCTTAGTAGTGAAGATATTGTATATGTAATTTGCTATTATAAGTTATATCTGGATGTTTGTAATAGCCTCTTATATACTTTCTTTGAGTTAACTATTTTGTATTATTGAAGATTTCACGAAACCAATGATAATAGAATACCATGAAAATTAGGCTGTTACAATTTTATCTTAATATTATAAGTTATATCTGGATATCTCTAATAGTATCTTATATACTTTTTTTGAGTTAACTACTTTGTATTATTGAAGATGTGACGAATCCAATAGTAGTAGAATACTATGAAAATTAGACGGATACAATTTTATTTTAATATTAAAATAACATGGTTTTATCATTTAAACACCGAATAATTTTTAAGATTAAATTTTATGGTTATTAAAAAATAAACATTAAAAAAAATAATGCATATATGTCCCTTGTAGTGTATTTTTTTATTTTTCAAATACACCATATATAATCTGTCTAGACAGAGGACGTATGGGTATATGATACGGTATTTAATCGTATCCGTGCATGATAAGTATTAAATATTCCTATCTTACAATCATTTTTCCAAAATTTTCTTAAAAGCAATTTCACCCAATAAAGAACTATGATCGATATATGCACAAAACTAGCATAATTCGTTGAAGCATCCCTTTTCACTCTCTTCACCGAATCTTCTCTTCGTAAGCCATTGCAAGTGAACTCAAATCATATTTTATGATAAAGATTAAAGATATGAAGTCAAATCATACTTAATGAAACTGATTAAGGCTACTCAACATACAATCTTTTCTATTAAAACCTGTTTCGCTCTTCCAAATGCTGATATAAATTTTCGATCACAAATGCTGCAAAATAAGCATTTCATCTCATGAAAAAATGTGGCTTAGAAGGAAAATTATCTTCCTTCAAACTTTGCTGTGTTTTTCCTTAGTTCCAATCAACTGCAAAAAACTGACTGAATACGAATTTGTTGTGAGTTTGTGACATCGTAAACCATTATCTAGCTTTGCATCATCAAAATTCTTCATTGGTTTTTTCATTTTCTGTTAGTTTGTCTTCCAACTGTTGTTGCATGAGTTGCATGATCATTAGTGTTTTATTCCCTTGAACTACTTGCAGTGTTACCTACTATTATATATTAGTTCATGGGTCCCTGTTATGCATGTAACTAGTTTGATAAATGTTGCAGGTTAAAGAAGCTCCTTATAGAAGACTCTGCAGCAAGAAACCCATATTGACAGTGAATGGACAATTTCCAGGCCCAACTATTACAGCCTACCATGGTGAAACGATATATGTAAATACTCACAACAAGGGGAATTCCAACATCACATTGCACTGGTATGGATTTCATAACCATAGAAGATTTGGTGATATTTGAAACAAAAAAGAGCGTAATGTGTTTTAAGTCCCTTGATTTTCTGTCAAAATTGTCCTGGTTGAATCCTCATGTTTTTTTAATAAATGGGAGCCTCTTCATGAAACTCAAAATACTAAAGTGAAGAATGAATTCACATATTATAAAGAATAGGAGAACACCTGATAATTGTTTCTAAAATACTAGAACTAAGACTATTTTTGATTGAAAATTGGAGAATCAGAACATGTTTTACCATTGAACAATAAGAAAGAGATTAGTTTTAGAACATTGTAATTGATGTGAGGGCAGGCATGGAGTGCAGCAACCAAGGAATCCATGGTCAGATGGCCCTGAATACATCACCCAGTGTCCCATCAAACCAGGAGGAAAATTCAGGCAGAAGTTGATTTTTTCCATTGAGGAAGGGACCCTATGGTGGCATGCTCATAGTGACTGGGACAGAGCCACAGTTCATGGACCTATCTTTATATATCCAAAAAAGGGTGAATCCTACCCTTTTCCCACACCTGATGCAGAAGTGGCCATAGTATTAGGTATGAAAATCTTTTACCCTATTCCTTTACCCTTTTAAGAATTTGTCTTCACTTGTTTATTTTTGTGTACATAGGAGAATGGTGGAAGAGTCAAGTCAAAGATGTTCATGAAGAATTTATAAAAACTGGAGGAACCCCAAATACATCTGATGCAATCACTATAAATGGTCAACCTGGTGACTTTTTTCCTTGCTCAAAGTCAGGTAGACATCAAGTTTTTGTTTACATTCATCAACACAAGCATACCATGACATAATTATATATGTTTACATTCAAGAAAAAAAAAACTGGGATTAAATACAGTTTAGTCCCAAAAGTTGCGGAATTGATGTAGTCCATGACAGTTTATGTTTATGCAATTCAATGTCTCAATGTGACATTATAACAAATTAGTTCTGTCTTCACTGACCAAATTTCAGAACCAAATTTGTCATGATATTAGATAAATTTGAGGAACAAGTTCAATGAAATGGAATAATTCGTACTTAACAAATTAGTGGATTGAATTATATGCATGGTTTCAATGACAAAATCAATACAATCACTATATTATTCCTTGTTTGAATTTCAGAAACATTCAAGTTAAATGTAGACCATGGCAAGACTTATTTTCTGCGCATTGTGAATGCTGCAATGAATCTCAATCTCTTTTTCTCTGTTTCAAAGCACAATCTCACAGTTGTTGGCACTGATAGTAGCTACACTAAGCCACTGATAAGAGACTACATAGTCATAACTCCAGGGCAAACAGTGGATGCACTATTGCATGCAAACCAAAAAGCTAGTGACTACTACATGGCTGCAAGGGCATATTCAAGTGCATTAATTCCCTTTAACAATGCCACAACCACAGCTAGAATACACTACATGGAGAATCAGGCTCCAACAAAATCTCCTCCATTACCTTATTTGCCTGACTATAATGACACAAAAGCAGCTTTTGACTACTATGTTAGCCTCAAGGGCTTAACTGAAACATACCCTTATCAAGTCCCTAAAGATATCACCACTCATTCTAACCACCCTTTCAATTAACACACTTCCATGCCTTGAAGACCAAACCTGTGCAGGACCAAATGGAACACGTTTAGCCTCTAGCATGAACAACATAAGCTTTAATGCCCCCAGATTTGACATCCTGGAAGCTTATTACTATCACATCAATGGGGTGTATGATAGGGGGTTTCCCAGATTTCCACCATTGGAATTTGACTATACAGCAGAGTATTTGCCTCTGGTCCTTCAGATGCCAAAGAGAGGAACCAAGGTTGCAGTTATTAAATATGGTTCAACAGTGGAACTTGTTTTTCAAGGGACAAACTTGGTTACTGGGATAGGCCATCCAATTCATGTCCATGGATTTAGTCTCTTTGCTGTTGGATTTGGGTTTGGGAATTTTGACAAAGAGAAGGACCCCATGACCTACAATCTCGTTGATCCTGCTCTTGTCAATACAGTACTAGTGCCTAACAATGGTTGGGCCTCCGTAAGGTTCCATGCTCTTAACCCAGGTATGTTGCACTGGAAAATTGTTCTTTTTCTTAAATGCCATTTTTTATGTATATCAATGTATGCATTTATTTTTAGTCAATAACAGTAATGCATTTGCTGAAAGAGTGAGATTACTTGGATGAAATTGTGTTAATAAATGACATATGGTTATCGACATGAATGAAAGACCCTTAAAGTAGGTGAGAGTGTTAATGAGAATATTATTACTGTTTGTCTAAATTTTTGTAGTTAGTAAACAATAACATAACTAAATAACAATCACATTTAAAATAAAAAATAATTAATCAGACTAAGCAATATAATAATTGTATGCAGAGATCTATATGGACTTATAGTTTAATCTGTTGAAACATATATGGTTTATAATGGTAATATTAATAGGTTCAAACCCCATTAAACCTATCAGTTAGTTAAAAATCAATTTAGACTCTAATTTATAAATATATTATAGTTTAATAGTAGAAACTATTTTAAATATTAATAATTTTTAATTTATAAAATAGTGTCTTAGTCAATATAATAATTAATTATTTTTAATCTTTAAATTTAATTGTTATTTAGTGATTTTATTTTAGTCAAAAGTTATTATATATATAATTGTAACCTCAATTGTAGGGGTGTGGTTTGTGCATTGCCATCTAGAAAGACACCTCTCTTGGGGCATGGAAACTGTGTTACTTGTGACCAATGGAGAAGGTGATGCTGCATTACTACCTCCACCTCCAGATATGCCACCCTGTTGAAGAACATCCTTGGTAGAAAAGAAAACATGTAATAAACATTGCCACATGCTTGCATGCTTGTTTTAACTCATGATTTGGCTAATGTGCTTCCAAATTTAGTTGAATAAAGTTTTGCATGTGTTGGGTTTTTATTGCAAGAAAAAAGTTGCATGCACAACTCTATACTATTTTAAGAATTAGGGGTGAAAGAAAGTGAAGAAAAATGTAAATATTATAGATTATATAGTTGAAATAGATGAGAGAAAAATATATAATGTTAATCCATGGAATGTTTTTAACATAAAGGCGTTTCGTATGTGATTAATGTTATTCTAATTTCATTTTTTTTCAAGTAGTGTTTTCTTCTCTCTTTTTTTCATCAACTTATCACTTATGTCTATTTTAACTGTTTGGTAATTTTTAGGTGTTTTTTACTATCATATATTGGTGTAAAGAATTTAATGATTTTGTTGATAATTAGGTAAAATTCAATTGCTAAATTTAAGGAAGTGTTTTCTCCCTACCATTTAAGTTTTTTATTTTTATTAATAGGTCTAATATCTATTTTGGTGCTTATATTTGTCACTTTTATTCTAAGTAGTCATCGAGTTTTATTTGGTGTTCAAAGTGGTCTCTTTTTTCTTATAAAATTTGTTCAACTTAATCATTTTCGCTAATAGGCTTCTAAATCGTTGATGATGTAATGTGCAAATAAGTCAATATTGAATGAGTTATCAGTTTTGAATATACATGTCAAGTTAAGGGACAATGACATGTGAGTTTTGAATATATGTGGCAAGTTAAGGAGAAGTTACGTGGGATGGTGAGTGAAAGTGGTTTTTGTGAAAGGAATTTGACTTTGTGATTTTACCTTTGAACTCTTGATGGAGCATACATTTTTTAGTGGTTTCATTGTAGGTCTCTAAATTTTCTGTTCTCAACGATTTAGGTTTCCTTTTTTTTTCAGGATGTTCTGGTTGCTCGAGAGATTTGGGACTTTTTTGTGTTTCTGGGATTTAGGTTTCCTTTTTTGTAGGATGTTCTGGTTGCTCGAGAGATTTGGGGTTTATGTGTTTATGGGTTTTTGATTTGCTGGTGTAGTGAAGTTTGTGAATTGCAGCAAAGGGTTTCTCGATCTCACTTCTAGACTCGTGGTGGTGGTTTAAGGAAGATGATGTTGGTTGCTAGTTCGTCAAGACGGTGCCAAGATGGAACTTCGTGAATCGTGTTTGGGTTTAACGGAGGATTTTGTGATGGCATTGCTCATAGTGGTGAATAATGGTGGAGGCTCACCTGGTGGATTTCACAAGGATTCATGGTGGTCCGACAACGTGAATGGTGGTTCGTTATGGCTTTGTGGTAGCTTTCATATGAATTAACTTTTACTATGTCATATTAACTTTGTTTTCAGTCAAACATTGTAAATGCTCTGGAACTTCATTTTAACAAACACAAAGCCTTAGTTTAAATTAGGGACAAAGGTTAACGCCTAGAGCAGAAACAGAGGTTCATAATTTTACAAACATTATAGATATGGACAGAAGGAAACAAATGAATCTATTAAAAAATGAAAGGAAGAATTAAGTTTTTGTTGCCAACAAAAATGGCTCGTGGTTGCTGCATTAGTGGATGACATGGTGGTCCAGTTTGGGTGCTAGGGTTTTTGCTCCCCTTCGAAAGAAAAGTCAATTTTCCTACTTTCACATAAATCACTTTCTACATTATATTGGTTTAATTTGTCATGTACATGAAAATTTGATACCTCACTTAATATTTACTAATATGAAAAGTATGTCACTAACAATTTAGACGTCATCAGCGAAAAGAACCAAATTGAACAAATTTTACAAAAATAAAAAACATATTAAACGTTGAAAAAACTTGATGACTACTTTGAATAAAATTGACTAATATAAAAACCAAAATAAATATTCAACCTTGTTAGTAAATCACATTTGCTTTATTTTGCTTTAGAAAATTAAAAGAAGTAAATTGCACTATCTTCACCGGAATATATATGTTTGTTCTTTCTATTTACGCATTAATATTTTTTATAATTAAGTCTTCTAAAAATTATGTCTTTTTTGGTTCCTACTAGAACGAAAATAGCTATAAAAATTTAAATTTGTTTAAAATATGGATGATCACGTAACTCACTTTTATATGATCTTATCTCCAAGGTAGGAGTTTTTTTTTAGGATTAAATAATAGTGTTTAACAATTATTTTCATTGAAATAAATTAAGCGATAGTAGTTTTGTTTAGCGAGTGGCCTAACTTATTTGTATTAGTAAATAAATCTATTTTTACTCAAAATATAACATTAAAGCTTTTAAATTGAGTTAAAGCCCATGGATTAATCTAATTCATTAATTAAAATATTTTACTGTCACATAATTGACTTGTCTTCCATAGATAAGAAATGTTCTATACTCTTTTCCAATGCCAACTATCTTTCCTTTTCTTTTTCATATTTCTTTTGAAAGCTACTTATCCTCCATTCTTCTTATTTAAGAACATTTTTCTCGTCATGTGTTAGAAACACCCATTGTCCAAATATTGGGACCAGTTTTTCTTTCTAGTGTTAAGAAAATTTGCAACATGAATGTTTTATACTTAGGTATCTAGGTATAATTGAGTATTTTCTTGTTAGTTCTCAGAGGCTTAGCAAATCCGCTTTAGACAATGCATGCTTTGTTATCTTTGGACCTTTCTCTCTCTTGTCACTTTTATCAGAAGGTATATGAGATGATCTTATTAGAAAATTAACTTCGGTATCCCTCTTTGTAATTATGAATATGATATTTTTCAATGTCTCATTTAGGTATCGTCAATTCTTAAATAATGGTCGTTTGCAAACAGTCTTCTCTAGTTGCTTGATTTTAAAAAGAAGAGATTTGTTTCCTTTTCTTTTTCCTTAAAATGTAAACCCAAAGTCTCATAGCTTTATTATAAACTTTTATAATCTCTTTTATTTATTTTCTGTAATTGTCTAATAAATCTATATTTTTTAATGGAAGATCGTTAATAATAATGTATTAGTTTTCTAAAGATGTAGTATGCTTTAACAGGGCTCTACTTCTCTAATGGATTTTTTCTATAAGTTAAAGAAGTTAGACATAAACTCGTGATATGCTTTAATCGTAAAGTGAAGGTCATAAAAATCTACACTACTCATTGTAATAATATGTTGGGGACAAATAATGAATAAGTTCTAAGCTATATTGAAAGTATCACATCGATTATAGATAAGGTCAATTTAAAATATATAAGTAGATACAAACCTCATTTTAAAAACGATTTTATGGGATTGAGTTAAGCTTAAAGTCTACTTCTTAATAAGATAGAGGTTTGCAACTTATTCTACTTCAGGTTTTATATCTTTGAGGTCTTACGTTAATGTAAGAGCCTTCTTGACATAATTGTTGAAGAAGTACTTTTATCGTTCTTAGTTCATGATTTCTTAAGGCATTTTGATTTGAAGTGACTAGGATTGTTTTACTCGTAGTAAACACAAGGGCCTTCTTTAACCTTAAATCCCTTATTAGTTCAGATTAGGCCTTTCTACCTTTAAAGCCACCTTTCTTTCATAACATATAATGGACCTTTTTGGATATAAAGGATATCTTGTCATGTACTTCAGAATCATCATTATCTAAAGGTGAGTCTGATGTTGACATTTGAAAATTGATTTATATGTAATTTTCCACCTCATGTTGGTTCATTATTTGTCATTTTATATCCTTTATTCCTCAAACACATCTTCTATATATTGATGTTTCTTAAAGATTCATTGGAAACTCTTTCCTAGTCATTCAGACATGGAGATATTAGTTTCCTCGTGTTGTGTTTGATCACATTCAAGTGTAGAGATGCATTAAATGTTCTCCATGTATCATTAGTTTCCTCATGTTGTGTTTGATCACATTCAAGTGTAGAGATGCATTAAATATTCTCCATGTATCATTAGTTGCATATATCTTTTTAAAGAAACAATCTAATACTTTGACATAACTTATTAAACTCAAGCAATAAGAGTTTTTATCCAAATTGGCGTAAAAGGAAAGACTATACAAGGTTGATGATACTTTTCAGATGGGTTGTTAACACTAAGTTGGATTAATGCGTTCAGTAAGATATCTTCGGTATATACTAGTCTTCATGATATCCCCTTATAAGATCAATTAGAATGAATATTCTTTGCAACATAGAATAAACATTTTTAGTCTATCAAAGATATCTTGTCGAACACATTCTTTAATCAAAATAACTTATGATCAATTGATATTTTCTTTAACAAATACTTAGTCTTAGTCATAAGTGATATCATTTGAAACAATAATTGGTTGTTTAGCCAAGAGTGATTGTGTTCCAAATAGTATTCAATTATTTAATTAGAAAATGATGTGTTCGAAATAATATTGAATTTTTTAGTCATGAGTGATTGAAGTTCATAAAATACTCATCTTATATTTTACAGCAATAGTTTGCCTAATGAAGTTTGATCAAGAATTCAACATAGTCTTAGTTAAAAAATGGACTAGTATAAAAATGTCCAATATAAATCTTTCTTAACTCTCAACACTTAGATTACATGTTATTGAATAGTCATCTAACTTTAAAGGAGAGATTGTTAAACTAGATTTGCAAAAATATCTTAAAAGTGAGTTTGTCCACTTAAATTTTGTGTTTGACTATCTTAATTAAAAGTTGATCTTGTATAGACTATGAAAAGATGTTAATACATAATTCAATCCTCCCTTTTTATGCATTTCTACGTTTTTTTCATAGTTGGTATGATCATACTTATTATAAGGTTTGCTAAAGGAACAAAAGCTTGTTCAAAATAGTGTGAAAATCTATTGAACATTCTCTGTATGCTTTTATTTTCTTCTATACTGAAGAGTTCATACTGATGAGAAGTTAAGTTTATTACATTTTACCACAATGGAACCATCATACTTGTAAAAGTGTTTTGCATTTTCTTATAGCTCTTTTGAATGCATGTAGTTTTAAATATGCTTTTTTAGAGGATGCACATAAGAGTGTTTCGAGCTTTTCAATTGAATATTTATATTTGTTTCTGTTAATCCTTTTAGAGAATTTTTGGTAAGAGGTTATTTTTGTCTTTTAATGGATTATGGTTTCTATTCTCCACTACGTCTATCGTATCTATTCAACATGACTTGAAGAAGGCCTAACATCATTTATTTCTAGTAGTCAAGCTTCTCATCAATGAACAAAGATGGACACTTAGCAATCTACCATTCTCTTTCCATTTTAATGTTAGATCTTCTCCTATCCTATTGTTTCTACAGACAATTTACCCTTAAAAGATTAGCTTTAATACCAATTAAAAATAAACATCAACTAAAAATAAACAACTTAACTCTAAAAGAGAGTGTTAAATAGAAGCTTAAATTGCAAACTTTTTCATAAGACAATCACTAGTGCATAAATAGCGTTTAACATCTAACGAAAAAAAATCTAACTTAAAAAATAACTAGTGATAATTTTGTAAATAAAACGTTATTATAGATATCGGTTTCTCCCAAATCCAGAAGTAAAAAATAAGATATGAATCTTTTAACTAATACCTAAATTTTAAGTTTTTATTTTAGTCCATCGACCTAATTTTTATCATAACAACTTGAGCTAACATTATTAATACCTTATCAATACCCTCTTCTTATTATGTTTACTCTTTTAACTAATTCCCTTTATTGTTTTATGTTTTTTTCAGTTCTTCAATTTATTTTTAACCCGAAAATAAAGAGTCGAATTCAAAGTATAATCCTTCAAAACCAGACAAATAAAAAGTAATTTAAAAGCATAAATTTACCATGTCTTTCAAGAAAAGAAGTCATTCACATTCAAACTCATGTGAAAAGTAACGATATGAAGATATTTCTATACATAAAGAATTAAAAAAAATTGAATAGGAAATTGAAATAAAATTTAGAAATTTGTAAATACCAAGATTCTTGTATCTGGTCAGATTTGCTAAGCAACCGAAAATTGCTTGATAATCCTTTATGTGCGTATGTACAAACCAAGCACATGCCTCATCCTCTGTTTGCCATGTATGTTAAAAATATTGTCCATACATATGTGAAGGTGCTATTCAGCAGTGGCTGCAGAAGTTACAAGGAAATTCAAAATGAAAAGTTAGGATAACTAAAATGAAAGAAATGTTTATTGGATCAAATTTGAAAGTTTAATATATTTTTCGTCTAAAAATTATTTTAAAAAAATTGTTTCTAAATGAAAAGTATTAGCTATTTGTCTTTATACTTTATGAAAGTAATAGAACATGAAAGTTATATTACAGACTATTATAGAATTTCATTTATCATATAAAAATCGCTTCACACAAAACTTTATTTACATAATGTTTTATATAACTTTTATAAAGTGAGACGAAATATATATAATTTAGTTTAGAACGAAATATCAAATTTTAAAATAGTTTAAAGATAAAAAATATACTTAATTTTTAAATTTAGTTAAGACAGAATTATTCTTAACAAAGACGTTAAACTCAGAATTACAAACCTGCAAACGAACTGGAAGGTATCTCAAGGTCACAAAATCACATACAGGCCAATACAGAGCACCACTTAACAATGTAGGAAGTAGATCTCGCTTCAACCTGGCAGTAATTTGAGTAACACCTTCACCTGATATTGAAGTCAAAGTGGCAAATTCAGAAACACCACAACTTTTTGTAAAACATAAGGGTAAAAACATTACGTTGAAAACTATCTTAATAACAGAGAAAAGGTATGAGGGTATAAATGAAGCCTCTAAACAGATCCATTAGTTGAAAACTCGATAGAAAAAGACAAAAATCACCTTGGAAAGCACCATTATAGGAGAAGAAGACAGCATTGATGATAGGACCTAATATAAATTGCCCCATTAAAATTTTCTTCAAGGTTGATGCCAAATCTGTCTTCGGGAAAATTTTAGATAGAAAACCAAACCACGTGTGCTGTGTTGGCCCCAAGATTAACAGTCCATATATTGCCATACGCAGTGTCCTTAAAAGATCATACGAAGCAGAAAAACTGGGTAGTGTAATGATCTAACAAATGAGTAAAACAGTATATTAGTGACAAAAACCCAATAAAAGTTATAAAGATAGTAAAAATAAAAGAAATGTGATCACTTTTACCCAAGTCGGCAAATGGACATGACCTTGACTTAAATAGTTTGATAAAATAAAATTTCATTTTAAAGTATAAGCTGAGAAGAAAGTGTTTATTTCATTCTTCACCGTACTCCTTCCTATATTGACTGAGCATATTTAACCCAGCATATTTAAAAATGACAAGTTTACACATGTCACTGTCAAATGTTCGAATAAGACTTAAACAAGGTTTAGAATGGAATATAGTTTTAAGAGTCACAATGTAAAAGAGCATTATGTTGAGAAAAAGTTCGATGATGAATATATGCAATGAAAAAGAGAAGTCGAATGGTTGTTATGTTGACAACAACAGAGAAAATGCCATGAGTACCAAAATAACTTTATATCGCATCTTATTATACCCATTGTAATTCATCCGGCGTAATGAGTGATAATATTGTAAATATGGTAAGACTTTCTATATAAGTTATACTTAGAATTGACATAAAAAATAAATGTGATGACAAATTCGTAATAAAGTTGAAGATTTTCTATGTCAATTATCCCTAAAACTAACATAGAAGTGGACATAGTAACAACTTTGTAATAAAGTAGGAAACTTTTTTATGCCAATTATACTTAGAAATAAAATCTTTAATTTTCTTCTTTCCTCCATCTCTTTTCTCGCATTACTTAATCTTCTCTCTTTTAGTGACGCTCATCTTCTCCCTCTTGTTAGTGACCTCTTTCTTTCTAGCAAAGATCGTTCTTGTTGGTGCCACTCTCGCTCTCACAAATGTTGTGTTTAGGGTTTGGGTTTGAGTATTTTGTTGTTGTGCTCTCATCATCTTCGTTGTTGTTCTTGAACCTCTCCATCGCTTCCATGAACATCATTATCCTTCTTCTCTTATTCCTTTTCATTTCCGCATTAGGTATGCAATTATGCTCTTCCTCTTCTTCACCCTTCCATGCACAAACCCCTTCATCTTCTCTTTCTTTGGTTTTTCTCTTTGTTCCACCATTGCTTTAGATCTCGTCAATCTTTTATAGTTTAGCTTAGAGGCTTTGAATAATTTTGATGAACATGACTTGGACTTGTCAATAGCCTTTATGGCCACCATGGCACGTCCACGAGGGAGTGTATCTAGTATACCTTGGAAAAGTTGTCGAAGTTAAAGAATCTCATGTGAGCTGATACCTACTAAGAAGGTGACACTTTCGACATGAAAAATCTTCTTTTATCTGACATAAAAAGCCTTCTCTACACTAGTAATTTTAGTCCTAGATTTGTGTGTATCTTTTAGTAACCAACCACCTTTATATTGATACGGTAAATTAATTTGCCAACCATAAGAGGAACTAATTTCAAGTACTACAACTTTGAAGAACACACAACTCAAATAGTCATTTGTCCCCACTTTGGATTAGATAAAGTTTCACCCTAGAAACTTAAGAATAAAAATAGAAGATAACAATGTCAAATAAGTATAACATAGGGTAGGAAATTTATGCTAACAAAGGTTTATAAAGTGGGGAGAAGGGTTAGAGAGAAAATGTGAAAATTTCTAAATGCAAATAGGCCAATTATTTTTAAAGGAGATAAAATCTCATTTAAAACACAATGTAAGGAAAGGATCAAACATGATCTCTACTATATCATTATCCGTTGAAGACAGATAATGTACTAAGATTTCAATAGGTTATAAATGACATTGGTATATTTGAAGAGGTGCTAGAGAAGTATCTCAAGTTATAATAAAGTTATTCGGTGGTTAAGAGTAATGTTTAGATTTGTGTTCTATTTTTGTTTGAGAAAAAAAAAATCATCTATCAAAATTTTTTCAAACACCATCTTTCTCTTATTTCAATTAAATCTTAATCATTCAATCCCAATATATATTTCATTCAGATCTCTCAAGAAACAAAACATAGAGCATGAAAGATGAAGATTTGACTCTTCTTAATAGCAAGCCCTTTGATTTATTCATTTAGCACTATCTCACAATGTTACATTCAATATTGTAAATGAAACAACAAATCTTGTGTTGGCTATTGCTAGAATGTTTGAAAAGCCTTCATTCTTAAACAAAATTCATTTGATAAGAAAATTATTCAATTTACGGATGACAAAAGGTACATGAGTAGCCTAATATCTCAATGAATTCAATATAGTAAGAACCCAATAAGTTTTGTTGGAATAAAATTTGATGAAGTATGAGCATGAATACTTTTGTCTTTCCTACTAGAAAGTTGGAATTTAACTCTCACAATTATGAAAAGTTCATAAGAAAGTAATAAATTGAAATTTTATGATATTTGTTATATGGTTCTCACTTAAGAGACATGACAAAAAGAGTAAGGTGAATTTTCAACTTCTTTAGTTTTGCATATATATATATATATATATATATATATATATATATATATATATATATATATATATATATATATATATATATATATATATATATATATGAGAAATTTAAAGGATGTGAACGTGGTAAATTCAAAGATAGGAGGTATGGGTCTAAAATTTTTGTACCTTTCATATTTCAAATAAAATTTAAGTGTTGGAATTGTGCAAAGACTAGGCAGTACAAAAATCAATGCAAGAATGCACCAAAGCATCAAAATATGAAGGTAGAGGAATACCTTGCTTCTACATTGAAAGGAGATGATACATTAGTATTATGGATGGTAATGTGGGTGGCCAACCCCGCATTTTGCTAGTAAAAAATGGGTTGGGATGGCCCACCACCCATAAGAAATGCATGTTAATTTATTTGTCATGTCTCCCATAATGCCGCTCGCAATCCCTATAAGAAATTATTTGTTTTGTAATTTTTTTTCTTCTGTTATAGTATGTAGAATACTAGGATATAGGATTTTAATAACATTATTTTTAATTAACTAAATTAGTAAAAATGATAAATTATATAAGCTCATTTGATAAAATAAGTAATATTTATAATTTTATAATTCTTAATTTTTAATTTTTAATTTTTAAGTACAAGCATATTGAAAATAGAAATGGTTTTGAATTGGACTGAAACAAGGGTAAAAATGTAGATAAGCAAGTTAGTTTTGGATGAGCTAGAGAAAAAACACTAATGAGTTAGTTGTTTATAACAGACACACACGATATGTTGTTGGTGCCGCTAAATTTTAGGAATTTAAGTCAATGCATGCCAAATACGAACCAACTCATCCTTGGCCCTATGACTTGCTGGTTATGCGGGATGAGTCTAAGCAAGTTAGCGGGCTAAAATACTTAGTCTAGTTGCACTTTTTTTTCAAGTTGGCTCTCTTTGCCCATCCTGCATTGTTATCCCTAATTGATATATTATTTATAGAACAAAGAAGAGTCTTAGGTGTTAGATTCTGGATCATCTTCCATGCCACTTTAGAAAGAGAATTATTCAACAATTATGTCATTGGAATCATTGGTAAAGTTTACCTTTTTAATCTTCCAATGATCTCAATAGGATGTTGTTGTATAGCCTTCATCGGTCAATTGACCTACTAAGATTAATTAGTTCTCCATCAAGTAAGGAATATGTCTAACATTATGCAATTCCTATATCAATCCATTTAACTTAATCTTAACTACAACTTTACTAACCATCTCACAAGATTGTTTATTAGCAAGGTCAACTTTACCACATATTACAGTGACATAATTCATGAAGAATTCTCTTTCTGAAGTGACCTGAAAGGATACTTTAGAGTCTAACACCCAAGACTCTTCCTTGTTCTCTAAATAACATATCGATGAATCATCTTTTCCCGGTGTAGAAGCAAGATTTGTCACTGCCTTCACATTTTGATTCTTTGGTGCACTCTTGCATTGATTTATGTAGTGCACAATCTTTCCACAATTCCAGCACTCAATTGTCTTAAATTTATGGGAGTTACAAGGGCTTTAAGACATTGATCTCCTTTCCTTGGATTTACCATGTTCGTATCCTTTGGTTAAATTTCTCTTTTTTTATTTTATATGCAAAACTAAAGAGATTAATGATTCACCTTACTCTCTTTGTCAAATCTCTTCAATGAGAACCAAATAACGAACATTACCAAATTTAATTTGATTACTTCGCAATGAACTACTCACAATTGTGAGAGTAATGTTTCACTTTCTAGAAAGGAAGACAAAATTATCAATGCTCACACTTCTTCACCAAATTCTATTCCAACAAAACTCATTAAATTCTTACTATATTCAATTAATTGAGATGTTGTGCTGCTAATGCACCTTCTATTATTTGTAAATTGAACAATTGTCTTATCAAATGAATTTTGTTTAAAAATGAAGACTTTTCGTACATTTTAGAAAGAGTAACCATAAGATCTAATGTTTGTTGTTTCATTTACAATATTTAATGCAACATTGTAAGATAATATAAAAGGAATAAATACGAAGATTTAGCTATCAAGAAGAACCAATTTTCATCTTTCATGTCTTTTGGTTTTTTTCCTAAAAGAGATTGATACAACTTTTTTCCAATACAAATTGCATCTTCCAAAAACAAAGTTCACACCATCAAACTTTTCAATTTTCAGCTTTTTCTTCCTCTTAAGCCATTACTTCTATTCAAATTTGATTCCCTATAAATCGTTTATAACAATAAATAATAGTAACAATACATGACTTTTATACTAAATATTAGAAAATAACACATTTTCTATAATAAAATTTATAAAAACTAATAAATATGAAATAATTATACACAAAATCATATATGATGTTTATAAAACACTCAACCCGCAATCCAAATAAACCTAGAAAAATAATTATTTTCATCCCTCTCTTTTTCATCGTTGTGGAATAAATAATAAATTCTTACATTATGGTATTACAAGGTATAAAATTCTTATATTAAATTTCCTATATGTAAGCATTCATAACATTTATTGCCTTTTATCTATTTTGAAAAAAAAAAATAAGCTCCCTATAATACCTTCTTTGCTTGACCAAGTTTAACACTTAGCTCACTCTTTCTCTTTCTCTCTCTAACTTCTTTCTACTTATTCTTATATCTCATCTCTTTTAAAATTTTATTAGACCTCAAACTCAAACTAGCTAGAGAGTTAATAATGACTTTAATCAATCATGTTTTCAAATATAATTAGTCTTATTTATCGGTCTTTTACTTTTTTTTTTCTTATAATTATAATTTTGTCAATAATCTTGGTATTAGGTGAGAAAAATTATTCACTTAATTTAGTTAAGATTATAATAAAATTTGGTTATATTTAAATTTGTTCTAAATCTCAATATTTTGAATGATTTTCTTGAACTGAAATATTATTTGGAATAAGAATTGAGGCAAGGACTTTTGTATCTACCCAAGGATGATATTTTGTTTAAAAATTGTCTGAAGGTCATTTGAGTTTTGGCTTAATAGATTATTAATTTTAAATATTTTTGAATTGAATATTATTGAGAAAATGATTTGATGGTTAATATAGTTTTGATAAGTATCACTCGAACTTGTGAAGTTCTGACGCGACATCATAGTGGCGTTTCCGCGTGGAAGCGTGTGGACATGAACACCAATGGAGGCCTGCACAACACCTTGTCGAACACACCTTCTTGGGTCAGACACGACTCTATACTTGGACACGACTCTATACTTGGAGACGCCGGAGCTGACACGACTCTATAATTGGACACGCCGGAACTGACACGACTCTATTCCTTAACACGCTGGGACAGGTCGGAGAAGACACAGAAGGACACACCGGATGAGACGTAAAAAGTCACGCCGGAAAATACCACTTTTATGCCGTGTAATGTTGGCAACGTGAAAGCATTCTATGCAGTGAAAGAACTAAGAAAGCGCAAATAAAAGAGAAAGATAATTCTAGATTTTGGAAGTGAGGAAGGACGGAGAAAATGAAGTAGAAGAAGAGGAAGAAGAGGAAGAAAGAAAGACTATAAAAATAAAGAGGCTTATGGAAATTTAATGGTTGGTAGGTAAACTTCTATCTACACTTTTAACCACTTTTACATTTTTTTTATTTATTTAAATACAGTATTTTTATATGGAAACGTTGAGGAAAAGTATTTTAATACTTTTTATAATATGTTTTTTAAACGATAAATTAAAATTTTATTAGTTATAAATATTATACAAAGATAAATTAAATTTCTATTTTAAAAATAAATAAATCTTAAGATAGTATTTTTATAATAATCATGCTCAAATTTAAAATATAACATAACATTATTAAATAGTTTAATAATTTTATATTATTTTAAAAATATGTAACATATTATATTATAATTAATTTTTAATCTCTAACATTTTTTACTTTTTATATTTAAATTAAATTAGTTTTTATTAGATTATTTTATTTTATTTTTATATTTAAGTAAAAATTTGATTTACATAATATGTTTTTGTTAGACTTTGTTTTAATATATATATCGTCCTGTTTGTGTCCTATATCTTTGCAATCTAGTCGTATCCCCGTATTAGTGCTTGTATTGTGTCCTTGTCTGTACTTATAGACTGCAAATTAACCTATCGTCTTATTCATCCTAAATTTTGCTCAAGCCAAGGAAACAAGGGAATTTTTCTCAAATGAATCAATTTTCACTTAACTACAAATATATTTTCGCCCAAGCCAAAAGTATTTTTTCTCCAACTAATTTTTTCCTTCTTTATTACTTTTTGTTTTTTAATGAATTTCAGGTGGATATTTATTAGAAAAGTAAAATAAATATTAATTTATATATTCACTAGTACAATTATTGCTTTTAAACTCACATAATATGTCTCATTTTAAACTAACCTGTTGTCTATAACAACGCGGTGACAGATTGGTAAAAAAAGAACACGTTACTGCCTCGGTTCTTTAAAAACCGAGGCATAATCCTATCTTATTTTATTTCGGTCCGTGACTGAGACATATAACTTACTTTTTTTACCTCGGTCGTTTATGCCTCGGTTGCAAAACTGATGCCTATAAACAAAAAGAACCAGTGTCTTTTCTTCTTTTTGTACTAATGATTTAATTGAATTATGATTGTTGTTTAAATTATGTGTGTTGATGAAATTAGTCATTGAGATCAATACAAATTAGTTAATATACCATGATCCATTATTCTTAGGTTTACTTCTGAAGTATTAGTTTGGATTATATATTAGTTTATAATGTGACATACTATTCTAGAATGCGTTCATTGATATTTTTATTTCTTGAATATCTTTTGTTGTATAGATACATATTTGATTTAATGGTTGTTGTATGATAACTTTTGTAATGAAATTGAATTGTTGCTTAAAATGCCTCATTTTATATACAATTTCTTATGTGAAAATTTTGTTTCAAAAACTTACCCTATGTGTTGTTTGTTTTGTGGCTTGTGATGACTCTATCATATACATGAGCAAATATAGTTACATCAAGGGCAATATCTAAAAGGAATTAGTTTTATTTATTAGTCTTTTTCTGATAACGATTTATATTTATATACATATGTTTTGAATACATTTAGTTTGCATTTTGAAAGGCTATATAGTTTTATGGGATGTTACACTATAAATAGGTTTTTTATTCTATAATTTGTGGGGGAAAAATGTATGAAAAACAATATCTTTGTATAAAATGTTAAAATTGTTTTATATAACTGAAAAATGATATGTATAAAAGAAATAGTCCAAATATAAGTAAGTAAATTTATAAAAGATTTCCTTTATTTTTTCTATCAAATAACATTTTCAATATATTACTCATTTCTTTTTTTTTTATTTCACTTCAATTAAATAATATTTTTATTTTTTGCAAACTATAAATATTGACATATTTTATTTTTAGCATAACAAAAAAAATTATAGTGCTAGCTCAAAAATCTAAATTTCGTTAAATTTGTTTAAAATTCGGTAATAATTAAGATAATTAAACATATGTTTTGATTGATATTTGGCCATTATTAAGTGTATTTTATTAAAGGTAGAATTAAGATTAATCTACAATCATTAGTAAAAAATACATTAATTTTATTTTATAAATTTAAAATCCTTAGTAATTTTCGTAATAATAATTATATGTTAATATCAGTGTTTTCTTTAATATGTGTTCTAAGGCAGTTAAAACAAATTCAACGAAATTAAACATTTTATATTAAAATAATAATTCTTTTTCATGTGTTATACTAAAAACAAGAATATATCAATACTTATTACACCAAATATAATATTTAATCAATACTTTTATTTTTATTTTATTTTAACTCTAATTTTGTTTAATGTTTCATTTTCTTCTCACGTTTCCTCTCCATACCAAATATAAAGCATGATGAAAAATCCAGAGATTTCTACTTCAACTAATCATGCTACGAAGCATATAGATGAGCCAAACTACACCAAGGAAATGACTATCAATGTAACAATTTTTAACAAATGACTAAATCATGACATTATAAAGATAAATGCTATTTCGGGATTTTAACAGTCCAGTTATTAAATTGTTCAAAACCCTACCATATGATCCAACGCAACAATAAGAAAAAGAGTACCAAAATGCGTTTAACTAATTCAAAAATTAAACTGCAAAAGATTCACATCTATATTCAGTTTCACTTTCATCATCATTTCACACACACACGTTAAGAATGAAGGGAAGAGTTTCCGAAACGGTGTTACCTGAGAAGTGATGTCAGACGCGGCGAACACAAGTGACGAGGTTACGCTCTTGGTGATGAGAGGATAAGTTTCGAGCATGCGCAGATACCATCCCACGAACCCCGGCTTGCCAGAATAAGAAGAGGAGGAGGAGGAAATGGAGGAAAAGCGCGTCACCGAGCGAGAAGCGCGTTCGTGCAGCGGTTTGCGGTAGAGACGCGACCGGTGGCAGCGGCGAAAATGTGAGAGCGGAGGGACGAGGAAGCGGTTCGGGGGAATGGAGAGGGAGGCGAAGAAGCGGTTGGAAATGGCGTTGGTCATGGTGGCGCGCGGAACGTGAAGAAGAAAGTAAAGGTTGATAGCGTGAAGGGTGTGAAGAGTGATAGTTGTTTTTTTCGTCAAGATCCGAAGTGAGTGGAAAGGGACGTGAAGTCGTTTAATATTGGCGAGAAACGACGTATCGTTGCGGTGTTTTAGTATAAAAGTAGTATTAGTAGTGATACCCTAACATTGATCGACTCTTTCAAGATATTTTTAGTGAAATAGTAAGAAGTTTAATTTTTTCAAGATTATTTTAAATAACACTTATATTTTCTGTAAACACCAATTTTTTTTTAATAAAATAACAATCATATCTTGATGTAATTTAAAAAAAATAATCATTCTTTATATTTTTCATAAAAATAAGATTAATATAAATTTTAATAAAGTGTTTATCTCTCTTATATTTACAAGTAATATGTTAATTATAATTTAAATGAAATTATAAAAAAGTAAAATTATTAAAACTTAAAAAGTTATAAAATTTAACTTTTAATAATTATATATTAAAAATATGTAAAAGGATATTTTCATTGTCTTACACAAAGTATAAAATTTATAGGTTTAATGATTCGGTAAGTACTATTTTTGGGTCAGATTCTCAAATAAGATTCTTACTTATTGGTTTTCTCAATTGGATCCTTAATTTTGAAAAATTGAAACAAATAGAGTGACGTTAAATTGGACTAGACTAACGTGTTAAATTGGACTAACGGATATTAGAATTATGTTGACATGTTCATGTTAATTTTTTAAATGATGTGACAAATTGTTAGATAATTTTAGTTGAGTCTGACATGGACTTTTGTTTTTCTAAAATTAAAAAAAAATTAAAAAAAGTTAATTGAACTCAATTGTTTTTTAAAATTAGGGTTTTCACTAGCCACCATCCTCCTCCCTCAATCCTTTTGTGCACCAACTACCATTAACACCGTCCAGCCACTATCTTTATCACTCTCACAACCATACCTGCATTGTTTATGAAAAATAGGGATTTTTTTTAGAGTTTAGGGTTCACTAAACGTCCATCAATGGTGAAAGAGGAAGTTGATAGTCGTTGCGCCTCAATTGTGAGCCGACATGAGGACACCATCCCCAGACCACCATCGCGTCTCAACTTACACACGCCACCACAACCACCAGTCATGGCTACCATGCGCAAACCGCAAAGACGCGAGAGACTCCTAATTGTGAAACCCAGTTCGAGAATCATCATCTTCTTCGTTCATCACCATTGCTCCCACTATGAATCCAAATCACGAGCCACCCAAAGTCAGCAACCATGGCGAACCTAAGTTTCGCGCATCCTCCATTGACGCATCAACACTAACACCTTCGCGAAACTTAAATCCCGTCCCAATTCAATTGTGAAACCTCCATGGTCGCCGCGACAGAGATAGTGATCCAACCTGCAAAGAGAAATCAAAATCACAGAACCAGAAACAACAGCAACCCATTCGAACAACGTCGTTCAATCTCCTCCATGAGAAAATCCTTCAAAGCTCCATCTACCGCGAGAGAGCCATGAGTCAGAGAACCCAACATATTCATCCAACATCTCAAACATCAACCTTACGAAGGAACGTTAATTTGAAGAAGCACTCAGTTTTCCCTAATTTTTTTTCACAAATCTTAATTCGAACAAAGGGGTTGGGTGTAATTAAAATTTCTCCAATTTATTAATTAAAAAATATGAATTTACATGTCACAATCACCTTATTACCATATAAACTATGCCACATCATTAAAGAAAACACAATCAGCATTGCCACGTACATCCCACTCAAACGACGTTAGTCCAATTTAACGACAGGACTATATTTGTTTTAATTTTTCAAAATTAAGAACCCAGTTGAGAAAACCAATAAGCAGAGACCCTATTTGAGAGTTTGACAAAAATAGGACCTAGCGAATCATTAAACCAAATTTATATTTTTGTGAGAATATTGTTTTAAATATAAAATAAATAGTTATAAAATTTATAGTTAAATTCTTGACTTATTATTATACTTAAATATAACTTTAATATAAGCATAATATGTTATTAAAAAATTACAAGTATAATTAGGAAGTATAATTTGAGAACTTGAAAAAATATATTACTCATACTCTATTATTTTAATGATAAAACACTATGTAAATATAAAACTCATTAAAGAGTTTCATTATTTAAAAACATTTTATCTATCTAGAAACTATTTTCTAAGAGTTTTCTCTCTTCTCTTTAAGATTTCTCACAATTTGTTTATCTTTTAAAAGATCGGAGACCCTAAGATTTCTTCTTGCGACGAGCTCGTCAACATCAACCTATCAATTTCTTCTCTGTGGTAAGTTAGTTTTCAACCTTTTATCTTCTTCTTCTTTGTTTCATCTGGTTGCATGTGGTTTTTTCCTACTCGCATGTGTCTTTGTGTTGTGTTTCTTGAATCTTTGCTGATAAATGTCTTTTTTTACATGGTCATATCATTTTAATTTTGTATCTAGGTGTAGAAAGGGGGTACCCTTTGAGTTAGGAGGCGTTTGGCTTTTTGAGTTGTTGAGTAGCTTTGTCAAGGTAAGGAAAGCTAGTCTTTAATTCTTTTGGATTGTGCTTTCTAAATGGATGGATACATGTTGATGATTGATTTCATGTTGGAAATGAACTTTAGTTGTTCTGATGAATTGGATTCTTGGTGAGTATGATTGATTCAACTTGCATGGTTTGAATGTTTGATTCATAATTTTTTTTTGCTTGTTTGGCTTAGGTTTGTGTGACTGAAAGTGTTAAGGCAAGATCATCTAGAAACTCGTATTTTGAAGTTTAACAAAAAATAATGTTTAATAAAATGAATTTTCTGGGATAAACTTTCTAAACGTTGTATTGATATTAACATTATCCTAAACACTCGTTACTCTAAAACCAGAACTTGTTTAAATGTTAAGTACACATATCTTGTCTAAACGCTTAACGTCTAACATATTAAATGCATGTACAAATAATACTTTTTTGTTTATTGCGTTGTGTTCTCTTTATTTGTGTAGATCACAAAAAGTACAAAGCTTTTTTCGAATGTTCTACATTGGATTAGAAAAACATTAAGAGATAGAAAGACATTCTGGGAATGTTTCTTCAAATGCTTTACACTCTACTCATTCGTCCAAGCTATCTCTACAAAAGCACATAACTTCTGAATTCGTACCAAAAAGCTACCTGTAACGCCCCAAATTTCAAGGTGTCACGGGTTATTAAAAAAACAGTAAAATTCAAAACTTTCTTATAGTGCGGAAACGTATTTTCAAAAACCTTGACATTTAAACTCGTATCGTATAATAGTTTCAAAACACTTACCCATTTGCATTATTTAAAATTAGTACCGTCAAAATGGGTTGAAACCTGTGAGCCAACTCGGCTCACCACGGGTTTGAGCCGGGTTGGGTTGGAAAAAAATACAAAATTTTTTATGCGAGTCAATTTTGACCCGGCTCACTAAGAACTCGGCTCACACGAGTTGAACCCGTGGTGGGTTGGGTTGGCTCACCAACCCGCCTATTTTTTTTAATTAAATTAAATTGATTAAATTAATTATTCAAATCCTATTTTTTTATTCAAATCAAATTAATTAAATTAATTATTCAAAATGTACAACCTTTACTTAGAAATAGAGTCTTTCGCACTGCTATCTTTCCAAAAGTTCCTTTATGTAAATAAAACCCTAAGATTATTGATTGACTAATATTATAGATGGAGATAAAGAATAATATGCTTCAAGAGAGCATAATACTATGAATTTATTCATTCAAGACTCCAATTTAATAGATGGATAATAGATTGGATAATTCAGGAATATATCATTTGTTTTATCTTGTTTTTAGACCTATCTACAAGCATGACAATTTTATCTTGTGCTATATATTTTTGTTAATGGCTATATGTAGTTTCTTGATCAAACGGTTGTGTATGTCTCATTAAACTAAATTGGCAAAATTTTAGGCTTCATAGCTTATAATATATATAACAATATATTTCTTTTGTTTCATTTTCTTTTATATCAATTGGTCCAATTATTGTTGTTTCAATTTAATCGATCAAAGTAACATGTTAAGAATATGAGAAGAAGAGGGTGAAAACAAAGTTAATTAAGTGAGCCAATGAGCCAACCTGTTTAACCCACCAACCTGTGGTGGGTCGGGTCGGGTTCAAATTTTTTCGGCTCGCTAATAAATGAGTCGGGTTGGGTTGACTCACTAAGTGACTAACCTGTGGTGGGTCGGGTCGAGTCGGGGAGGGTTACTCATTTTGACAACTCTATTTAAAATAATGAAAATATCGAAGTACTCGATCATATCCTACTCGATCCTTGTTCCTCGTTCCCTTACCCTTAGTTGATACACTCAGTAACACTTATGCTAACTACTCACTAAACTATTATAGTAACACTACTATCCACATAACTTCACCTGGAGCATTCCATACCATGATCATCATCATAGATATACCACCACCATGATTATCTTAGTCATACACAAACCATGAGCATCATCAAACCATAAACACCATAGTGGAAAGAGTCAATCCACTCCAAGACCCTACTTTACCGACTGTAGCCGCTTCTACAGCCTAATCTGTAGATTCCCCATATAGATACATTTGAGTAGTCCCACAATCCAGCTACGTAACATGTAATCCTGTCACATAAGGGCAAGTAAGACACATCACCTCCACACAAGGAAGGTTCAATACCCGAATAATCTTCCAATGCACATAAGGCAAAAGGAAGCACTCATCCGCAGATAGCACCAGGATTTACGAGGGATAACAAGTAGACTTATCCTTCTCTCTTATGCTCATCAACCACGTACTCAAACACATCCCAATACTCACTCATGCTCCAATCTTAACCACAAGTCAAACCTGACCCTAAACCCATAAATTATTCCCATTTCCTGCTTAGCATCATTCACACATCAACTTATACAATATCATCTATATTCTAATGGGTCCAATAAGAACCCCTCATGGGTCCTACATTAATAATAAAGTGCAATTATAATATAACCCAATGTCCGACCAAATAACAATTGAATTATTTCATTATGTATTATCTAAAGTTTCATTCAAAAATACAATGTACTCAATGGTTCCCTCATGGTCTCCACTTAACAATAAATTACAAATTAAATAATAAATATCATTCAATATCGCAAAAAAAAAATATTTTTAATTAATCAATAAAATCTCATTTTTTTCCCTTTCTGAACCAAAATAATTTTTATTTTCAATTATAATTTTCATTAATTTAATTTCCAATTAATTTAAAATCTCATTACTCTCCCATTATTACTTTCCAAATATTAAATTTTTAGAAACATAAACTTTATTTTAAATCTTTCTTATCTTATTCTTATTATATTATCATCATTTTCATTAACTTCCTATTTAAATAATATAATATTCAATTATATTCAAACCTTTCAAAAGATTTATATATATAACCTTTCAAAATATATATATATATATATATATATATATATATATATATATATATATATATATATATATATATATATTCAATTATATAACCGTAATCCTATATAAAAGAATCGTAATCCTAATATAAAAGAACATTTAGAATTTATTAACAAGAATCCTCCACTGGTTCAGACGTCATAAGCCAATTATGGCTTTCACCTGATTAAAATAAAATTTTGAACATGTAGAATTTATTAACAAGAATTCTCCACTGAAACTGTTTCGAATTTTCATTTAGAAAATTATCTAGACTTAGGCAAAACTGAATCTGAAATTTAATTAGGTTTTAGCTAAAAAAATATATTTTTTCTTTAAAAAAAATCCTAGGAGAAACCCAAATCCCTAATTTAACTTTTAATTATAATCAAATGAAAGTCTAAACTTTTATTATATCTTTGATATTAATAAAAAAAACCCTAATTTCTATTTAGTCTAAAATTCAATTAGGTGAAAATCTTTGTATCAACAAAACAATACACCAATGTTTATTGTCTAAAAAATATAATTTGTTTATACTTATTAAGTCTACCAAAAATTCAAGAACCAATCAACACATAAGCATCCATCCATAATATAAAACATTCAAATTAAAAAAACAAACATGTCAATGCAATAAAACGTTCATGATCCTAGAGAAAATCAAGAATATATGCGCATTCATCATACAATAAAACAAGACAACAAAGGTAAGTTTCTCCATACCTTGGTCAATCTTAAGACTTTGATCTCCCTTTGCACTAAAGGTTTTGCGTTGCTCTTTCTATATGATCTTGAGTTCTACGGTTTCTAAACATAATCCACCATTTTCTCTATAACGTAATATAAAACAACCCAGTTCTATCTTTAATATCTCTTCACTTATAATAATATATTTTAAAAATCAAATCTATGTAAATCTCTTTCTCCCATTATCTCATCTCCATTATCCACCTTTTTATTTTATTTTATTTAATTCACATCCTTTTTCTTCCTACACCTCCCTTAATTAATTTCTACACCAATTAAATAAAGGTAAAAAGACCATTTTTTCCTGGCCCAAAAAATACAATAAACAAAAGTTTCCTTGAACTCTCTTTCTTTCTAGAATTGAACCCACACTCATTCAATCCTAAACAACCATTCTATCAACAAGCCTATACATCACATTAGTAATATCACACCCCAATCATCAAAATGGCAACATTCAATCATGTGTTCTAATTAATCAATCATAACATTAAATGATAAAAATAGTAATTATAATTATAAAAAGCAACACCTAAGCATTACACACCAATTACCAAACAATAATTCTTAAGTCTTATACCTACTTTATTCCCTAATTACCACATTTTCCTTGGGTCTTACGCTACCTACCTACGAGAAAGTCATGCATTTGAGTAACAAATCTTTTTCAAAGAAGATTATATAAAAAGCATTGCATGAAAAGAAGATAACGATATATGCTCTGAATTTTATGTTGTCTTTCTCTCTCAAGCTTTCATCATCTAGCAATGTCTTTGAAAAAGAAATTTTTTCTACAAGTCTTCAAATTTATTTTTATTGAAAAGTTATCCTTTTTGTTATAAAAGTGATGCCTTGTATCTCCAACCAAGAAAGGGGGTGAATTGGATTTTGCCTTAAAAAATTGTTCTTTTCAAAAGCTTTGCAAAATCTTTGGTTTTCTTGAAATCAATAAAACAACAATGATGAATCAACAATAAAGGAGAAAGGATAGAAAAAGATTAACTTAAGCAATTTATATTAGTTTGGTCAAGCCTACATCTAGTCTTCCTTCAACAACCTAAGTTGAAGGGATTCCACTATAATGATAGAGTTATAAGAATATAGATATATCGCCTCTCAATGTACTTCTCACCCCACTCAAAATCACTATAGCAAAGAAGATGTGAACACCCTCAAAATCTTACCAAACAAAGAACAATGACAACTCTCTTAACACTTGAGAACAATCCCAGCTCTCAATGAGAACACACATGGCTCTCTACCCTAGCACACCTGCACAGGAACGCAATCCTCAAATTGGAAATGATGAAACTGATCTTCTAAGTACACTCTAGTAGTGCAGATACAATCAGAACAATTCAACCTAGTTTCTTGATAGAATCTTGATGTGTAAAACCCAAATTTGATCCTTGATTCTTCAAGTCTCTCCTTAGACGCTCCTATAATCAAAACTCAATGAAAAATGTTAGTCATGAAATTGATTGCTATTGAATTCTTCCGAAATAGTGCGCAACATAGTTATTTATAGGATTTTCAGAATCCTGATGCAATATAATCGATTACGAAATTTATGTAATCTATTAAGTTTTTCTTTCTACTTTAACATATTTGCTTCTGTTTTGATTTAACAGATTATACAACGCATGCAATCGATTATACAATTCATACAAGCCAACAATAAATTCATTTGACCATTAGAAACAATTCAGGCTTTGAATGAAATTGATTTTGACAAAAGAATGTCGGTATCAGGACAACCGGTATCGTAGAGTCGCGCAGCCGAATAAACTAAGCGGAAAGCGTGTTCGGTCACAACTTAAGTTAAGATGGTCCGTTTTTATAAAATTAGTTTTCTTAGAGAAAATTTATCGAACAGTTGATGTGCGGAAAATGTAAAGAGTGTAGGGAGTAGAAAAATTCAACACAGAAATTTTATCCTAGTTCGAATCAAAAGATTCTACGTCCAGTTGTTAATCACTATAAAAAGTGATTAACGTTTTCACTAAAATCAGTTTCACAGATTTACAATAGAGTGAATGAAATAGTAAGATAAAACCTTCCTTCGACGAACGAACCGGAAGGGTGCTTCCTTCGACCAACGAAATGGAAGCGATCAATCTACACTTTCCTTCGACCAACGAACCGAAACAGTGCATAAACAGTCTTCCTTCGACCAACGAACTGGAAGAACAACAGTGTTGCCAACTCGAAGAGAACCGCTCCGACTTTTGACCCACAAAGCACGAGCTTCTTCTATTCACGAGACCAGGCAATGCAATGAACTAGCTTTTTAGAACTTCCTCAGTTCACACTGTATTCTCCAAAAGCTCAAAGTTAACCCTCTAAGGGTTTTAAAAACAACTATATATAGACAATTGGTCTGAAGTGAAAAGTCAGATTACAACTGCCAGTGATAATCGATTATTGTTAGTGATAATCAATTATTTAAGTCCGTTATAGGTATTTTCAAAAAGTGATAATCGATTATTTGAAGTAATAATCGATTATTCGAGAGCAAAAATGGTTTTTCAAGACAACTCAAGATAATCGATTATTATATCTCATAATCGATTATATATGTAACTTCTCTAGATATACGAAATTTCTAAGTTACACATGCTTAAACTTTTTCCTAATACATTTGCAAACTACTAAAGTGCTTTTAAAACAATTATCACTTGATTCTTCGAGTTTTATCACTTGCAACATCATCAAAATCTTGTATCTTCAAAGTACCAATGCTCCTCATTGGTAACAAAGAAACATACTTAACCGATTATGCAACTTATGTAGTCGGTTATGTCTAACACTTAAGCAAATTGTCAAAACAATTTCCATTCTAAACAGATCAATACATAAATCAAATACATATTGGCATAACATCGTGTTTTAATCGATTATACAACTTATGTAATCGATTACTACACAATTGTTTGCCCCTGTTAAGCATATAATGATTTCTGAAGAAATATAATAGATTATATACATTGCTTAACCGATTATTTCTAGCAAAAATGAAATGTTCAATCTGTTTAACTCATGATTCATTTACAAATAATGATTTCATATATCAAGCACAAACACAATAAAGATAAAGAAATTGTTATGTCATTTGTTGTGCAAGAAACCATAAAATCATTCTTTTGTTCGTCATAAAAAACATAGATATATAGGGTAGGTATAATTCCCCCTATCAACACTTTTTATGAGAGTTATAATTTGTATATGTTTCTAAAACCACCTTTGTTGTGGTTGTGTATATAGAAGTGAATTACCACTTGGTTGTTTAACTAAGTGGAGTTAAACGGTCTAGTCAGTTCGACTAGTCGTTGTAATGAAAGATTAGTGGAACCCATTAAAAGTGCTTAAAGGAGAACCAGACGTAACTCAGTTTGGAATGAACCACTATAAAAATAAGTTTGCCTTATTGCTTTTGTTTTTAAAAGTTTTCCTAAACACTATTGGAAATACTCAAGTGTTTAACGCTTATTGCAGATCGTCTAACTCCTGCAAAAGAACTTAAACACTTATTTGCGAAAAGATTTAAAAACTCTATTCACCCCTCCTCTTTCTAGAGTTTTTCCTATGTTTCATAAATAATTTAGAATCTAAGCAATCGAGCACATTGATGCGTGTTTTCATGTTTAAAACTATTTTGAATCAATACACTAAAAAACATGTACCAAATTGAGCAACTGATAAGATCAAAGTTCACTTAAAATCACAACATCCATTTGTTGTAAATTGATACAATGTTGAGCAGTATCAGAGTGGCACTGAGCGCTAGTTTGTGTTGTAGGTGTAGGAGTATTTTACCTCCAAGGAGTTGATGTAACATCCCGATTATATAAAAAACATATATAATAAAGACGTCATCATGCATAATATAGGAAAGCAGTCAGGAGTAATTAGGATTACAGTCATCCTCAAAAGGTCTTCAGAATTTAAAACTTAACATACTACAGTGTTTTGAAAGATAAGGAAACACTTAAATTCCTAATGAACTAAGCAGCAACATTGCCTTCCTCCAAAGCCTGCTCCAGAGGCACCTCATCCGCCTCTGCTCACATCCAAGTGGATGATCATTGCAAAAGAAAGAATACCCAAGCAAACGCAAACACACAAGCAAGTGTGAGCTAGATATACAAAAATCATGTTATACCAATCACACACAATATACAATTAAAGGCAGATATATTAGACCATGCAACATAACTTCTTACACTTTACACTTGACTCGTCCGGACTAGAACGATTGTCGAGCTATGGCGGGTTATGCACTCGTGGTGGCCTCTACTACTTTGCAAAGCCATTGCCAATGGGTTTCACCCTACCACACTCACAAGGTTAGTCCGTTATCACTCACCTTGGGCCATACTGGAAGCACCCAAGACTAGGACCTCCTGCTACTCCTCACCACATGGATCAATCCTCTCTACTTGAGAAGGAAAGACCATTGGAGCGTCAGGAAAACCCCCAAAACTGAGCTACCATGCATTCATTCCAAACACTGAGGGCACCACCATGAATCCTCACCTTGAGGCCATGGAATTACGTCCATTACACATAGGGCACCACCATGTGACCTCCCTTGAGATCCATGGAATTACGTCCATTACACATACTTGTTACATTCAACCACCAAACATGTCTCATACATTAACATACTTTCAGTATAATAACATTACCACGATCATACTACGCATTTCAATCATTTCGCACACTTAACTCAAACCAAAACAAGAGCAAATGAGCTTGAACCGAACGCTATGAGCTTTGGTCGAGCATTGAGAGCTTTGGCCGAACGATATGAGCTATGGCCGAACACCTAGAGCTTTGGCCGAACACTTAGAACCTTGGCCGAATGCTTAGAGCCTTGGTCGAACGCTTAGAGCCTTGGCCGAACGCCTAGAGCCCTGGTCGAACGCTTAAAGCCTTGGCCGAACGCTTAGAGCCTTGGCCGAACACTTAGAGCCTTGGCCGAACGCTATCAAGACCACCACTAAGATCGATCGTTACCAAGACCACCCACTAAGGCCGAACGGTACCTATGATCGAGCGCTACCTGAGACCGAGCACCATAGTGACCGAACGCTCAACAGCGCATGGCCGAACGGTTATCAGTTCACTTTCCGCGAAACTGCATAGTTCTGCAGAATTTCTGTAGAATTATGAACAACACCTAACATAACCATTCCTAACCATTTTTACTAACTTCTAACACCCTTAATTATTGTTTTATACTTAATTAAACTTATCTAAATGATTCTAAACATTCCTACTACTATTCTAAAGTGGTTAAGACTCAAATTCAACTCTAAAACACTAATTTTCCCAACTTAAAGATTCAAAATCCAATCCCATGGCTTTGCACCTAGTTTGATCAATTTAGTGACTCAAACAAGTCACACTACAGTGGCTAAGACTGCCCCAACAACCTAGTTGCGCTTTAGACCCCAAATGCCCAAAATCACTACCTCACTTCCTCTCAAAGTGACCTAAAAACTAGGTTTTTGCACCAAACTAGGCATATTTGCCTATAATATTACCAAAATGGGCAAAGTCAACCAAAATTACGAAAATGGTGAAGTTGTGGGGGGCCCAAACGACTTCAATTGAAGAAGTCGTGTGATAACAGTTGAAAAACTGTTATTTTCATGCTTAAAATTGACACTAAAAGCAACCTTTACACTTAGAAACTAGCTTGAAATCATGCTTTTACCAATATTTTCAGAAATAAGAGAGCTGGACAGGTTTATGCTTGATTTCAGTGTTTTTGTGCAGGTTTTAAGGTGAATTTGGTGAAAGAAGTGAAGAAGGAGAGAGATGAAATCAGATAAGACATCAAAAAGTGCAAAAAGAGAAGCCGCAACTGCCGCTCAGCGGCAGTTTACCGCTGAGCGGCACTCAGGCAGTCACGCTGGCTCCGCTGAGGGGTGAAATGGCCGCTGAGGGGAGAAAACAAAGTCACGCACTCACCGCTGAGCGGTATTTTACCGCTGAGCGGCACTTTAATGGGCTTGGACTTGACTTTTTGTAATTTACGAATGATATATAAGCTTTAGGGTTTCCTAGGGTTAGGGATCTTTGGCATAAACGAGGCAAACACTCTCTCTTCCACCCCTTTGAAGGAGGATCTTGGATGCTCAGGCTACCTCTTCACCTTTTTAGGGTTTATTCTTTCATTCTTTCATTGTAATTCATCTAGGTTCACCATGAATATGGTGAACTAAACCTTGTATGTTTGTTGGGGAATCAATGTAATCTTATGAAGCTCTCATATATGGAATCTGTTTGTTACATCTTTTAATTAAGATTTATGCTTTCTTTCATCATTAGTTAGGGTTTTTCCTCTTTGCTTAATGCTTGCATTGTTTAACTCATTCGATGCATGATTATTGGTTTTGTCGATACGGGAACGTACGGGGAAGTCTAGATCCGGGGAATTTCTCCCAATATGATATTGGTTGTCGTTAAGCTCCTGCACTTATGAACTGATCATTAGGAATGCTAGGAATTGTATGAACTCGTGATTGGGGAGAAGCCTTCTAGAAAGGTACTTTAGAGAGTGGCATTAACAATGATGATTTGAATGTTGAATTCCTAAAATATATGAGAGTGGATAAGATGAAATTGACCCCCAACAACATATTCATTAATATATTCCATTGAAAGTGTGTGTCTTTTGTTTTAGCCATTGATCAAAACTTCATGCATACATGTTTATTTTCTTTCTTGCATATTAAACTTCAAATATTTCGTCTTTAAGTCTTAGCTAATCAAGAAATCACATAACTAAACTAGGCCGTGAGTCCTTTGGGAAGAACGATACTTGGTCTTACCAAGTTTATTACTTGAACGATTCGGTCATACTTGCCGATTGAAAAACAAGTTTGTGACATCATATTTTGGTGCTCATAAATTTGTCCATCATCGTGCCCCCCCTGCACGACTTCACACTGTTCATATGTACAGTGTTGAAGTCGTGCACCCCAAAAACGACTTTTGATGACCGTAATCGATTACAATGTAATGGTAATCGATTACAGAGTATTGAAATCGTGACCACCCTGCACGACTTCAAATAAGGATGCCAAAGACGCACTGGTAATCGATTACAACACTTCTGTAATCGATTACCAGATTGTATTTGGTGCAAGATTCATTCTGGTAAGAAATTACAAGGTTGTTGTAATCGATTACCAGTGTGTTTTTGGTTGGTTTTTAAAATTTTGTATTGTAATTGTGGTGCATATTTTGAAGTTTATTAAGTGTATTGATATGAATTTGTGTAAGCACGCATTGTTGTTGATTACATTGTGATGTATTGTTTTGTATAGGAAGAATATATGATTTTATGTAATAGAAATAAGAGAAAATCATAAGATGAAATGAGAAATGAAATTTGTAGTATTTTATTGAATTAAAAGTGCATTACATAAGGAACAAGCTAAAATTAAAAGAAAAGGACAATACAAATTGAAAGGCATCTAGGAAGATGATCCACCATGTGGACCAAAATGACGACGCAGATACTGAATGTCGTGCTCCACATGCTCAACTCGAGCATCAATAGTATCGAAGCGGTCACCCATGTTTAGCTCCAATTGTTCAAATCTTGCATTCATGCTTTCATTGAGTGTATTGAAGCTGTCCCCAACAAATGTTCGGAGATCGTTTATTCCACTCATGACATCATCAAATCTACTATGACGAACTGGTGGTAGTTGTAGTTGAGGAGGTGGTTCATTTTGAGGTTGAGGTGGAGGAGGAGAATTTCTGTGCACCCATCTGTTGTCAGCATTTTGGGTCAATCCAAATGATTGTATGACTCCTCCTGATATTGTCCAATGCCTAGTAGGTGGGACAAATATTTCATCCTCCAGTGGAACTTGAAAATGTTCTAGGATGCGGGTGACCAAAGTTGGATATGGTAAAGGAGCACCTGGCCTCAAATCCTTCTTCATCCTATGTCGGATGAGATGGGTCCAGTTTATCTGCTTTGCCGTCATTATAATCCACATTATCAGAAGATCTTCCTCGGTTGCCTGTGCAAAGTTAGAAACACGTGGAAACAAAACACGACATATAGTATAATGTAATACTCTAGCCTCAGCTGTCATATTCCCTACTAGAATTCTACTGGTACGGGGATTGTGTGGCAAACAAATTAATTGTCTGGCTACGTCTATATTGTATTCATTGGCCCAATCCTCAAATAATTTCCCCTCAAAGGGCAACCCAACAGAAGGAAGATCGGCTATAGAAGCAAAAATGCTAGGTTTGATAATAATTTGGACATTGTTCACCTCAGTTTTCATTGTTCCATTTTCAGAAAATTTGAGGTTACTATAAAACACACGTACCAAATCAGGATAATATGGAGCAAAATCGCAGCAAAATTCATCCAATCCCAAATTTTTGAGCATGCCAAAAAATTCAAAAACTACGGCTCTCAAAATAATCGTCATCTAGATATTTTGGCTCAATGATTTGACGGTCTTTATATAGGGAGAAATACCTTTGGGCTAGTGCAGGAGTTGAAAATTGAAGATTTTGGTGTTCAGCAGTGGGTGACGGTGGTGGTGAGGGTGACGGTGAGTTTTCTGTCGGTGAAGGTTGACGGCGGCGACGTCCCCCACCTATAGAAGATGACCCCCTCACTCTTTGCTTTTTTGAAGATTCCGCCATTTCAAAATCCAATCGGTGCAAATTGAACAAAATTGAAAGGGGAGTGAAAATATGGTGTTTTGAAGTGAAAATGGTGGAAGAGAAAATGATTTTGGACCTTGGAGAGGATGGAAGACGCTGAGAGCCGCTGCTGCTGGAGTGGGAGTGGTGTGGGTTCGTGAGGAGAGAGAAAAAGTTGAATTTATAGACTAGGGTTGGGATGGTAATCGATTACGGGTTTTCTGTAATCGATTACCATAGCCCACTGGTAATCGATTACAGAAACCCTATAATCGATTACCAGCCTATTTGGTTATGTATTACAACAACCCCTGTACAGCCCTTACAGTAAGTTTCTGGTAATCGATTACCAAAACGCTGTAATCGATTACCAGTGTTTGGAGGAACAATTTTTTATTTATTGTTTGCTTTAGAATTGATTGAATGCATTATCTATTAAAATTGATTTCTATATAAAGTTGAATGCAATAATAACATCAGAGGATTGATGAGTCAATATTTTATCGACTTCACTTAGCTTATTGTACCGAATTTAATCGGGGAATTATGCTTAAATGTCCAGTATTTTCCCGTTTTTCCTAATTGTGCTTATTTTGACTAGAAATTCTTATTTTAATTAATATGAATTATCTAGAACTAATTATTTGCATTTTTTTGTAGGGAATTTATGGGGATTAAATTTTGTTGGAAAGAAATTAATTAGTAGCTTCTCACGGTCACAACTTAAAAGGGTGTTTATACACTTCAGAAAATGGATTTCAACTAGCACCGTGTATTCTCTATTTTAAATGACTTATCATAGACACACGGCCCATATAGTTTTGAGAAAAAAAAAAGAAACTTCATTTTGGAGAAAAGCTAACACGTCACGGATGAAGAAGCTGAAGTATCATAAGTGGAAAATAGAATAGTGCACAAACACATGGCCCCATTTTCTCACTTTTGGCAAAAGATAATTGAAGAAATTTATGAACTTGTCAGCACATTCTCATTTCCTTTTCTCTATATTCCAAAATGTAATATGCTGCACGTAACTTTGGCAAAACAATTGGAATAAGGTGGGAGCCACCACACTTTTGGCTGGAACGTGCAACACATACACATGATTGGCTTCACATTCCCAGCACCATTACATGAGCAACACTGAGAGAAGAGGATTCCAGCAGCAGCTCCAGCTACCACCGTCAAGCTTCAACACACCTCCAACCACCATCTTCACTCCATCCAGCACCTCCAAAGTCCAGCACACATGAAGAGAGTGCACGGTCTTGGGTTGGGAGGAAACAGCACAACACCATTCCAGCACGTCCAAGGGAGCTTCACGGGAAGGAGAAGAGTGTCACGGTCTAGCTTCATCCTAGTTGATCCAGCAGCGTTGGAAGAGATAAAATGGTTCACCAAGTACTGAGTTGTTGAAGCATAACGTGATTCATTTGGTGGAAGAAAGAGTAGTTCACGGACATGACAGTAGAGGAAGCTACAACAGTTTGGAATGGAAAGCTTTCACGTGAATCTTGGGAAAACGGATACCACAAAAAATGGAGGTCCCACTTGCTCCTTAATTGAGTAAAGAAGTCAGAGAATTGGCAATAAAAGGAGAGCTTAAGGACACACGTCTGGGGGGATAAGGGCCTGGGAGAGTTCCTTTCTTCCATATAGCTCCAGATTCTCATTCCAGTAGTGTAGGCAACTTCAGAGAGTGATTTGAATTTCAGTAAAATGTAATAGTAGTGGAGTGTAGAGTGATGTATGAGAGGAGAGAGAGGGCCGTGGAGGAGATCAGTGGAACAGTGTACAGACGGCGGGATAGTAGGTGATTGGCACAGTAGACGTTTAACAATCTGTGGTGTACGGTTTGAATTTTATTTTCAATGTTGTAATGAATTTAATTTCAATGTATGAGTTGATTTAATTTTCTGTCACTGAAATGTCAATTTTATTTTACTATTTTATTCAATGATGTCATTTAAATGTTTTACGTTCGTTTATGTTGTCTGCACGTTCACTATTTCTGATCTTACTGTCATACCGTTCGGTCTCTAACAGACCGAACGACTCGTTCATTTACGCGTACGTCTACCGTTCGGTCAAAACCGTTCGGCTTGGGTATTCGTGCTTGTTTAAAGACCGCTCGGTCATGTTCATACCGTTCGGTCATCTGTAGGGACGTTCGGCCCTTACCTTCTGCTTAGAACCGTTCTGTGAGCGTTCATTGTTGTCTTCATACCGTTCGGTTACTCTTAGAACCGTTCGGCCTGACTGTTTTCCACAATTTTCATCTGATGTTTTCTTAACGTTCGCCTAGGTGCAAAACCGTTCGGTCTCTAATGTCACTGTTAGAGATCCTTCGTCCATCTTTGATCTGTTTTTATTTGCTCTGTGACGTTTGGCTTGTCCCTGTTCATGCTTGTTGTTTAGAGACCGCTCGTTCTAAATGTTCATACCGTTCGGTCTGTTAGAGATCGAACGACTCCTTTATTTATACTTACGTCTACGTTCGGTCACTTGTAGGACCGTTCGGCCTTTACCTTACCGCTCGGTCAGTTTTTACTTCTGTGCAATGTGCACCGTTCGGTCTTTAATTTAGACCGTTCGGTCTTTTATATTAGCGACCGTTCGCTCATTTCAATTTTCGGAGGTCGTTCGATCTCAATGTTATTACCGCTCGCTCAAGAACGTTCGGTTTACATTTTCCTATGCTTTTCCGCTGTTGCACTGTTCAGCTTTAATTACTGCATGCCACTCGGTTTTTTCCTTTACACCGTTCGGTCTCACCTTAAGACCGTTCGGTCTTCATGCTTCCCACTTATCTTTCAGCCTTTTTAATTAAGTCTCTTGTGTTTAATTTCATGTTTTAATTTAGTTCATTTCTAGTTACTAAAACACTTTCACCAATTCCCCCCCCCCCCCCCCCCCCCCCACTTCGTGTAAAAAATCTCAGACTGAACCGACACAAATTGGTCCTTGAGAGACGACCTAGGAGTCACATCCTAGCTATACTGCACTCTTAATTGCACATCAAATTTGACGGGTCGCGACACCCGCATCAAGGATAACAGTTTATGATGATACAAATGTTATTCATTAATTAAAAATTATAAACAAATTACATATTTATAAATAAAGAAGGCAAGCAGTCTATCTATGTCCTCCAGTCCCACACGGTGGTCTTCGTCATTGTCGTTGGCCTCGCCTTTGTGATTGTTGTTGTACTGTGGGACTCTGCGTGTGTTGGTCTTCATCCGTGGGATGACTTTCATTGCACTGTTGAAGGTTTTGAAAATCATATGTCGGTCGATACACGTTATGTGAGGATGAAGCGTGTGGGTATGAAGATGGTGGAGTCATTGTCGAGGTTCCAAAATAATTGGAAGGACCTCCACTAAATGGTGTTGATGGTGGAAAGGCGAAATAAGAGGTCTCAACCCCAGGATATGTTGATGTCGGTGGGATGTTTTGTTGAAACCTTGAATTTGGAGGTGGATGTTGATAGTTGACATGGTCAGAGGCAGACCTTTGTGGATCATGATATGAAGAAGATGCACGGTATTGAGATGCCGGGTGGAACTGTTCGTCGTGGTCCATGTCATACTGCCAAACACAATGTGTGATGTGAAGAACACAAGATATTAACACTTTCATAATTTATATGGAGGGAATATTGTAGTACCTCTTCGTCGGTTGAATCTTCTATTATACCAATATAGCGGATGGTATGAGTTATATACCACTGCATATACTCCGATTCATCTCGTAAGTGACCATTTTTCTGGAAAGGAATCCCGTTGAACACACGATTATGCCGGTCATTCCACAATGCAATCCACTAGTGATGGTGTTCGTGCCAATTCCAATCAGCGCGTCCTCTGATATCTTGTTTATGTTTCTCATCTAGATTCATCGGTGGATGGGGTACATTTTGTCGAAATCCAAATTGTCGCATGACACTGTCTGATTGTTGGTATTCTACAACAGAGAAACATATAAGAGGCACAACTGCCCGACATGTTGGGGGCACTTCTACTTGAATGAGTTGAGAAATTTCACCACGTCTATACGGTGTCCATACCAACTACAGTATTGAAGTTTTGGTTTAAGTATTACTAATTAAGCCATCAAATGTTAACAAAATTTATAACACAATATTAAGTTCACAGTTGAAAAATACCTGTCTAGGTGATAGGTCGTCTATTTTCTTTCGAAATTGTTTGACAGTTGTAGTGTCCTGGAATATTGACTGTTTTGTGCAACACCATCTTTTCGCAAGTGGAAAAACTGCACCAGAAGATATGTCGTGTTTTGTGACATCAAGTAATTCTGGTGAAAGACATGTTATTCGTTCCCATGCCCAACATTGTAACAAGATCATGCACCCTCCGATATTCTCTTGGTCAGCCCTAGTCCCATGATCAAGGGCACGATACAAGCAGGAAAGCGTGGCAGATCCCCAGCTGTACTGTGAAACGTTCTGCAGGTCCGCCAATACGGGAAGATACATCAAATGCACCATGCTTGCAGATGTATCTGGCATCATGACACTGCCAATTATGATCAACATATACGCTCTAGCATATTGTTCAATAACCTGTTCGGTTGCATCATGAGGCAATTGGCGAAAAGTGTTATTCAACCATGACAACTTGATTCTGTTGCCCCTTACACAATTCTCAAGAGGAACATCTCCTAGTAGTTGATGACAAAAAACTGTTAGTGGACCACTACTGATGCCAGTCACCACATGTCCTTCAATAGGAAGCCCAGTTGTAATGCAACGTCTTCCAATGTAATCGTACTTTCACCAAGAGGCAAGTGGAAAGTATGAGTCTCGACTCTCCACCTCTCAACCAAAGCAGTGACTAGCTGGTGATTTATCTCCATACTTGATGCTTGCAAAATATGGATAAACCTTGCTGCCTGTAGAATATTCTTTATTCTTTCATCAATTTCGTGGACATGCTTTGCTATCCAAATTGCATGTCTTCGAGGGCAAATGAGTCGTTCATTGCCTTCCCAAATAGAATTCACGATGTGTTTATCTTGTAGACGTAGAAGGGACATATCAACGGGAAGTTGACGGGCAGAAGCCATATTAAATTTTGTGGGTGAAAGTGGGTTATTAAAGCAATGAGAAAGGAGAAGTACTTTGGGTATTGGAACTCACAATTGAAATGGGTAGACAAGTGGGTTATTAAAGCAATGAGAAAGGAGAAGTACTTTGGGTATTGGAACTCACGATTGAAATGGGTAGACAAGTGGGATATGAAAGCAAAGACAATGGTTAAGGGGTTTGGCTATTGGAACTCATAACACGGTGGGAGAAATGAAATGCACCCTCCACCAATTTAAGTTCAAGCATTGATGCCCAAGAATCTTCAAAGTCAAGTGAATGAGGACATGGAAATGACAATTCATATAAGTTGTAATGCGTGCTCTTCAAAGAATCTTCAAACCTGCAAAAAAAAGAGAGGCATGTGATTGAATAGTAGTAGCATTGAAGGTAAAATCTGCACTAAATATAGGCATGCAAATGAATAGGAACATGAATAGGAAAGTTGAATAACAAAGTTGAAGACCAAAGTTGAATAGCATTATTGGTGGTCAGAGGCAAATGTGGACAATGCATGTGTACAATCTCTTGTCACGTACCACATAATATTGATGCATCCATAAATACCATTTAAAAATTTCTAATGAATATTATTAAATGTATGTAATCAATTTTTATGAATTGTAAAAATATTATCCAATATTTAAGCATTTTATTAGACTTTACAAAAAAAATTTCAAATTGTAAAAATTATATAAATAGGATTTTAAAAAAAAAATCAAAAAAAGGAAGTTGGGGGGGGGGGGGGGGGGGGGGGGGGGGGGGGGCGGCACGACTTCAATAAGTGAAGTCATGTACCCCCTACAAGACTTCAACCATTGAAGTCGTGTAGGGGGTACACGACTTCACCTATTGAAGTCGTGCCCCCTCCCCACAACTTCCCTTTTTTGATTTTTTTTTTTTTAAATTCTATTTGTATAATTTATGTATTTTAAATTTTAATTATTTATAAACTATATTATTATTATAAATATAAATTCTACGTTATTTATTTGTTAACAACAATTAAACAAATTATTTTCTCAATAAGTACTTAAAAAACTAGTGGAGAAAAGCTTATATGAGAGGACATTGCAAATCACTTTATACGGAATGACAGTGGTATCGTCACAGTGCTATATTCAAATATGGCATCAGGGAACTTACCAGCATCTTCATCATCGCAGTTGTTCGATGAACAACCTTTAATATTGGATAACGTTGATGACTTCAGCACCGATGATGAATTAGACAACATACTCGAAGATGACAACAACGACGACGACCACATCACACAATCATCTGCACATCTCGTTCCAGAGTTGAATCAAGGTATGCAGTTCCAGTCAAAGGGGGAAACTATTCTTGCAATCAAACATTATCACATAACCAACGGTTACAAATACACCGTCGTTGAGTCCAAACCCAACATTTATGTTATTTTTTGTCTGGAATATCACAACGGTTGTCAATGGCGTCTAAGGGCAGCTTATAGCAAAGTCCGTAAATATTGGGAAATCAAAAATATAGACGGACAACATTCGTGTTTCTCAACAATACTATCTCAAGATCATACAAATCTTGATAGTACTCACATTGCCGCGATCATATCAAATTCAATCCGGACAAACCCATCCATTCCAATCAAGAGTTTGATTGCAGATATTAAGGGTCGATTCGGATATTCTGTGTCATACAGAAAAGCTTGGATCGCTAAACAGAAGGCTCTTGCTATGGAGTTTGGAGACTGGGAGGACTCTTATAACCACATGCCGAGGTGGTTGCATGCCGTCAAGGAAGCAAACCCAGGTACAATTTTACAATGCACTGGTTCTCCGGTGCATATTGATGGACAAACCGACAATAATTGCTATATTATGGAAAGAGTTTTCTGGTCTTTCGGTCCTTGCATAGAAGGATTCAAATACTGTAAACTCATTCTCCAAGTTGACAGTACATTTCTAACGGGTAAATATCATGGAACTTTGCTCACCGCCATAGGTCAAGATGGCAATAGAAATCTTTTCCCATTGGCCTTTGCCATTGTAGAAGGTGAGACAAAGGAGGCCTTGATATGGTTCTTTCAACTACTTCGAGAACATGTTTGCCATCAACAAAATATTTGCATCATCACTGACAGAGGAAAGGGTATACTATCCGCCTTAAGATCAGAAGAAGTTGGTTGGGAATAAGATGGTTTGAACTCTGTGTATTGCATACGTCATCTAGGATCCAACTTCAACAACAAATTCAAAAATCACGACCTCAAAAAACAATTCATCAATTTAGGTACTATTACAAACATTCTTCAAACACTTATAATTTTATAATTTTGTTAACATTATTCTTTAATTTATTTATTTATTACATCATTACAGCTTACGAGGTGAAGCAACCAACTGTCACGACAAAACTTGTTGCATTGAGAAACCAATACCCACAACAAGTTGAATGGATAGATAAAATCCCATTACAAAAATGGTCTCAGGCTTTTGATGGAGGGAGAAGATATGGACATATGACGACTAATCTTGCTGAGTGCACCAACTCCATTTTAAAGGGAGCACGTTCATTATAATATGTGCTCTCATCAGAACAACATTTGAGAGGACACAATCATGGTTTGTTGAACGCGGATTAAAGGCGAACTGTATGCTACAAGCAGGACACCAATATCCTGAACAAATCACCGACATCATTAGGAAAAATCAACAACAATCCGCATTTTGTCATGTTCATCGCTACAACCGTGAAAATTATGAATTTGATGTTCAGGAAATTTCAACACCTCACCACTACCGCCCTGTTCCACTTTCCTACAAGGTCAGCCTAAATGAATGGTGGTGTGATTGTGGACACTTCCAGGCTACTCGTCTCCCATGTCATCATGTCATTGATGTTTATGCATTTTCGCATATCCCACTAACCCAAGTAATCGATCAAGTGTACAGTCTTAACAACATTTTCAAGGCATACGAAGTACAATTTCACCCAATCCAAAATCAAGATTATTGGTCTGTGTATACAGGTCCAAACTTCATACCAGATCCTAAAATGCGACGCAAGGCATCCGGAAGACCATCTACAAATAGACTTCATAATGAAATGGATCAATCCAATCCAGATAAGCCAAAAAAATGCTCTTATTGCCGCAACGAAGGTCATCATAGGGGAAATTGTCCTTTTCGTCATTAGTTATTTCTTAATCTTACCCAATTGTAATCAAATCGATGACTGATATATTACTATTAATATTTCTTATTAATATTTATTTTCTCTTTTCCTATAACAAAACCAATACATAACATATGTAAAATGCAAAATCATTTTCATAAACCAATCATAAACACACTGGTAATCGATTACACAAACCCTGTAATCGATTACCAGAGTGCTTCTTGCTACACAACCAACCTGGTAATCGATTACCGAAATGTCGTAATCGACTACCAGTACGTTTTCTGCCTACACATTTCCAGTCCTGCAGGGGTCACGATTTCAACACTCTGTAATCGATTACCAAATCAATGTAATCGATTAGAGGACCCAGAAGTCGTTTTTAGGGTGCAGGACTTCAACACTATAGCTATGCACAGTGTGAAGTCGTGCAGGGGGGCACGACTTCTTCCTTTGAAGTCGTTTTGGCCCCCCACGACTTCACTTTGGGTCAAATTTTGCCTATTTTGGTAATAAAGAGGGCATATTTGCCTACTTTGGTGCAAAAACCTAAAAACCACAAAACTCCAAATTTCTATCCAACCAAAAATATACCAGATTTCACACTTAAATCACTTCCAATTGGTCAATTTTAGCAATTCAAACTCATCCAAATCAATTCCAAACAGCTCAACACAGTTTCATGGATTTCACACATCAACACATACAATACAACATACTCAAAACAAAATACAACTCCAAACAGTGCACGAATTCAGAATCCAATATACTTACACTTCATGCAAGCAATTTAAAGAAGTATTCTAGCTCCCCTTACCTTGAAACTTCTTTGCTCAGCTCAAAGACCCGCAACTACAGTACCTCACACGCGAATAATCTAGACAACACCCTACAACCCGCAATGCGGTGATTAAGAACAACTCTTAGAGCTAGAATGAACGGAAGAATGAAAATCTACACTAGGCACATGCAACTTGCCCTAGGTCCCAAACAACGGAGAACAATGAAGAGCTACTTACCCGCTGAAGAATGAAAATCTATTCGGATGGTTGCGAAGGTCTCTATGCCGTGGTCACTTGAGCACCACCTAATCCAACATGCAACCACTAAATGTGAGGGAATGGTAGAGAGAAGGCAGAGAGAAATGAAAGAACAAGATTTTTAGAGAGAGAATGGGAAGTTGAGATAATGAACTCAGATTTTGAAAGGTTCCTTCCTAAGGTCACAGTGCCCTTAGCCTTATTGGCCTGGCTGCCTCAACCTAAGGCCCAACTGCCATATATTTTCAGGCCCTTACAGTTGACCAACAAACTGTATCGTTGAACGTCAATTTTTACGAATGTTTTGGCATTGAGGGATAGCAGGGCCCACTGAGCACCATCTTTTCACCTCATGTTTGGAGTAATTTTGTTCCAAGACGTTGAGCACGACAAAGTGTCGCTAAGCGCAATGTTTTGCGAGAAGAATGACACTAAGTGTCAGAACTATGGTTCATCACCACTTTTTGTGAAAATTTTAATGTTGAGCGCCAATTTGTATGTTGAATTTGTTTTCTTCTTTGATTATTTGAAATAGATTTATAATAGAATTTATGTGTGTTCGTGATTAATATTGTGTTTGATTAAAGTCATAATACGGTTGTGGACATTTATTATGATGGTGTTGAAGAATTTCAACGAGAAATTCGTTGTGGTATGATCTTAGTGTATGCATTGATATATAGGATGTCAGTAAGGAGGTATCCTGAACTCAAATAAATATACATACTCAAATAAAGTAGATTTAGTTGTGTATGAGATTAACAGGAGGTCCTAACCACTGCACTATTTGGTTTTAGGCTCGAAGAGGACTAACCTTGTGAGTAATAAGGTGATAATCTCTTTGTCTATGACTCTACAAAGCATAAATATTACTACAAGTGCACACTTAGAATGAATCTCAATGTGAAAGGTATGTATAATTGAGTCTAGTGTCAACTGTTTGTGTGAATATATATGATTTATTGTATTTTATACATGCTTAGTTTATAATTGATATAATTTAAATAATTTAGGATAATTCTTTTGCATATTAACTTATTGATGAGTGCATATTTTCTCAAGGTACGACAAGTTCGTTACAAGACAAGCTCGTCTAGGTAGAAAACCAGGAAAGAATTTAATGGTATTACAAGACAAGCTCGTCTAGAAGAAACCTTGATCTTGGTTTTGAAGCTTTAACTAAATAACATAAAAGAAAAAGTCTCTCTGTATGAAAAGTAAGTCTAACCAGAAAAACACTTAGGACAAGAAATCAATTCTTAGAACACTTTGATAGGAAACCATAAAAATTTAGAACTAACCTTAGGATAGGAAACCATAAAACTATAAAACCAACCTCGGGATAGAAAATATCAGGCTAGAAAAACCTCAAGATAGGATAGAACAGTAGAAACACATCTCAACAACCTTAGTTCAACATCAGGATAAAGCAAACAGAAACACCTCAACCCATAATTAAAAACCAACCCTCTAGTTAGACATTGGGACAGAAAAACCCTAGAATAAAATAAAATCAATTTGAATAAACTTAAAGACTTAGGTCAGAACAAGAAGAAAACAAAGCCAAAAGATAGTGAAATCACAACTTCACAAGAGTAGGATAAGAAACAAATCAGAAGGAAAGTGATATGTTGTCGTTGAAGCTATAAAATTAATACTACTTTTCAAGGCAACTTCAGTATTGCCAAGTCAGTAGTCAATAAAGTAGATAGGGTTAAAGTAACCCTGAGTCTTCTCCCAACGAACACGAAATTGATTTTCAATATTTGACTCTTATGAATGTTATGCAATGCTTAAGATTAAAAGTGAGAAACTATGCTAATGGAATTAATGTTAGAAGAACAAAGAGGAACCTTAGAAACAATTATGATGAAATAGGCTAATTCCACTGCTTTTCCAAGATAGATTCATCATCAGTTATCGATAGATCATTGTTCAATTGATTATTGTTCAAGTTTCAAATTAATTAAAGTACATTCTTAATTAATTTGAGGGTGATCATGCAATTAACCAAAGTAGATTCTCAATCAAATGCAAGATCTTTCTAGATTATTCACAATGAATTCAACTAAAGTACATTCTCAATCAAATTCTATTGTGTTTAATCATGTCTATTCTTAAATCTCTTAACCAAATTAAAAGCTAATTAATCAAAGTATTCTCAATTAATTATAGTTGAAATTATTACCACCAATCAAAGTACATTCTCAATTGATAGCAAAAACTCGTTTAATCATATGAAAGTTCCTAAATTTAATCAAAGTAGATTCTCAACCAAACCTAGAAACCCTTGAACTCGTATGATTAATATGCATGTAGATTCAAACACATTATGATGCAAAAATCATTGCTTTTAATATTTTTGAGAGATGAAAGACATAGAAAGAGAGCAACTCAACTCAATAATCAAAAGAAACAACTACATTAATTCAACTTAACCTCAGAATCCATAATGAAATTACAGTGGAATAGCCCTAGGAGCTTAGCCCTCCATGAATGGAGTGAAAGACATGGTGAAATAAAAGTGAGAGGAGTGGTGGATGATGACTTCCAATGGAGGAGTTTGAGAATGAATGAGTTATCTCTTTTTGCCTCCCTTGGGTCTCTTTATATAGGCTTGATTGGGCTTGGACTCTGAATCTTCTATTGATAAGATCTTTCATCTTATATCTAATATATTCCACATATTTAAGAGATTTAATCGGTTTTTAAGAATATTTGATAATATATTTTCTAGATTCAAAAATATTTGGCAAATATTATTTTTTGATATTTATTGATATAGTTAACTAAGGTAATTATTTAACAATATCAAATAAAATATCTTAAGATATATTTTCACCAAATTATCTTTTAAAATAAACTTGCCCAAAATTACATTTCAACCATTTTTATTTTATTCAAAATTGCACAGAAGTCTAGAAATTTCCTAATTGTACTTTAGTCTTTCCTTTCTTTTCATAATTACAAAGGAGCCTTGCGTTGACCAACTTTGACCATTCAATTTCATGCTTTAAGTGAATAAAATTCTAACTTCAGCTGCACAAATAAACATTAGAACATCCAAAATAATTTATACAACTAAGAATCACATTTAAGCATCTTTAATTCCCAAACCCAATAAATCCAATTGTTACAAATTCACTTTAAATCAATCATTTAAGCACAAGAATCTTATCAAAAATTTGAATTTTAAAACATAAATGTGGGCATAAATATGCACTCATTAGAAAGATTAAAACAACAAAGAAACTTAGGACAAAACACTAGCAGAAAACTTAAATGCTAAAACAATAAAAACATAAAGCCAAAACCCCAAACAAACAAAACTAGAACCTGAACCCCAAACATAGAAATCATAGGAAAACACTTAGGTGCTAGGAAATATAAAAACACTTAGGCTAGAACAACCAGACACTTGACTAGACAATGTCTTGTCTAAAGGTGTATGAGAGAGAATTAAGCTAAATGCTCAATGCTTAAAATACCTGAAGAAGGTACTTGACTTCTCTAAAAAATGAAACAAGTGGAGACGATGCCTACGACTAAAACAATTAAAAGGCACAATTGTTAAAAGACATAAGAAAGCCTAAGAGAGCTAAACCCTATCTGTCTACAAAGAGACAAATGTAAAAGAAGTGTTTATTTGAATCTAGATGATACCATGAATGAAACAGAGACACAATCTTGTGATGAAGTATATATACATTTGGTATCTTTAAATCAAAACAGCTTAATTGAAAACTGCTACCTAACAATATAGGAAATCAAAAGACACTTTGTTGTTCTGAACAAGCATTGAATGATATTAAATGCTCTACATTCAAAAACAACAAAAGGGTTAACTGATTAATTGATTACATGACAAGTCTAATCAGAAGCACGTAAAAGGAAAGACATTCACGAAATGTTTTTCTCATAAAAAACAAGAACATAAAACCACATATAAAAGAAACACCAAAGAAGTAAAACATTAATATACTCTCAAACAATAACAAGACACAAGAAAACACAAAACTCTAAACAAAAGATAAAAACATTAAAAGATAAATAGAACCACCATATATGCTTTTACCTTATGCAGGACAATCACTACGAACGTTCAATTTATAAATATCAAAATGAAAGTTGGAGAAAAAGGCAAAGAGGAGCGCTGATCAGACTATCAAAAGTTGTGCCAAATGTTAAGTCTAAATCACTTTTGATAAAAGCTCTCAAAAACACATATGCTTTAATGAAAGTCAACATCCTATGCCTAACACCTACACAAATAGCCAAAAAGGAATAAATCTTAAGACAAGCTTCGCCAATGGTCATAATGCCCAACTTAAAACACAAAGCATTATCACAACGACTATAATCATAAGGTGTATAAATAGAAGAATAGGAGAAAGAAGAAAAGAGATGATGAAGAAGAGAGAAAATATGAAGATATCTCATCATCCATTGAGCGATGAAATCACTTTGAGCAATGAAAGCTAAATCATTCTTATCAAAGAAGAGGAGGAAGAGAAGGGCTAAAAAAAAACATCACTCAGAATATGCACCCGAAGAAAGAGTGAAAGAGTGAAAAATGAGAGTCTCTCAGGTTTCATTGTAATACCTACTTGTGTTTGATACAAGAAGAAAAGAGAGAATGAGAGAAAGAGAAAAGTAAAGCATCTCCCTCATACTTCATTGTATTATATGCTTACTTTTGAAAGGAGAGAAAAAGAGAGATGAGTGAAACACCTGCGAGTGTTTAGACTGCATTGTATTGTAATCAAATCCTCTCAAAGAGAGATATAATCTGAACAGCTTGTAAGCAATCTACGATTCCAATTCTAAAGAGAATCAAAACTCTTACAACTTAACTCTTTGAAGTTAAGGAAATCTAGGCGAGATCATCTAGTACCAAGAGTGGTGCTAATAATCAATTGATCTAGGATAACTGAAGGTTATTTGCTGATCAGGGATACCAAGAGTGTTTAATAATATTGTACAACCAGGAGTGGGTGAAACTCAAAGGAAATCTCGGCGAGGTAGTTGAGTACCAAGAGTGGTGCTAATACTCAAGGAAATCTCGGCGAGGTAGCTGAGTACCAAGACTAGTGCGAATACTCAACTGATCTAGGGTAACTGAAGGTTATTAGCTGATCAGGGATACCAGGAGTGGTGAAAAATACTGCGCAACTAGGAGTAGGTGAAACTCAAGGAAATCTCGGTGGGGAGTTGAGTACTAGGAGTGGTGCGAATACTCAACTGATCTAGGGTAACTTGAGGTTATTCGTTGATCAAGGATACCAGGAGTGGTGAAGAATACTACACAACTAGAAGTGGGGGAAACTAAACTAAACGAGTCTCAAAGGGATTGAGAGAGTTTAGGGATACCAGGAGCAGTAAGTAATACTACGTAATCAAGAGTGAGTTAAACTCAATTATACTTTATTGAATATCTAATGGAACCCTCTAAGTTATTTTTAGAGGAGAAATGGATGTAGCCCTAACAGGTGAACCAGTATAAAACATCTTGTGTGTTTTCATCTATTGATGGACGATGTAGTTGTTAAGTTCTTTAAAGCTCACTCCTGCATAACATGTTTTACATCTATCTACTGTCTATTCTTCAACCTGGATGTGTTAACTTGATCGAGTAAACGATCTAACTAAGATAGTGTTTATTAACCAAATGAAAATATCCTACAATATAACGTACATCATAATCAGATCGTAAGTTACGAAAAAGTTTGAAAACACTATTCAACCCCCTTTTAGTGTTTTCCCGCACCTTCATATTTATGCACTCATTCAGTCTTTAATATTGGATTCTTAATTGGTTTTTATGTTTTAAAAAATATTTTTAATTATAATTTTTTATAATTGGGTTTATTGATCATAAGATACAAAAACATGATAAAAATAGCTTTTTAGGTGCATAAATATTCTTTCAATATTTTGAGGTATGCTAATGTAGGTGCAACTAAGTTGAGCTTATTGAGATGTAAAAATAAATTGATTAAAGTTTCATGACACCTTAAAGATAAATCCAAAAATAAAAAATAATCAAAACCATAAGAATTCAGGTCAAGCATTGCATGAAGAAGACAAGATAAACATGAAACTTGACTAAGCCAGAAAGAGGGAACAAGCAACAAATTTGGACCTTACTATTTTCTCTATTTTTTCTACAAAAGGGCTTTGATAATGGATAAATGTTTATAATTAAAGATTATTTGGGGAAAATATATCTTAAAATATTTTATTTGATATTGTTAAATAATAACCTTATTTAACTATATAAATGAATATCAAAAGATAATATTTTCCAATTCTTTTTTAATCTAGAAAATATCTTCTCAAATATTTTTAGATCTCCAAAATAATCAAATATATCTTGAAGATATTGTATTATTTAGAAGATAATTGTAGAATATTACATTATCATAAAGAAGGTTACAACAACAAAAAAACCTAAAATAAAGCTCATTCCAATTTCTATTTAAAGAGACTTAGAGAAATACATTAGAGGAGTTGAGGAATCCTTTGAGGTTCTAATTTCGTCCTTTCTCTCTTCTTTCATGTTCTCCACCCTCTTTTCTTCTATTTTTTGTTATTTTCACATTCCATATCTAGCACTCATGGAATTTGCAACAATGGTGGATGGGGAAGGTTTATATCTCGCACTGTGCACATTGATTAGGATTGGAAAATGAAGAATTCTGGAAAGAAAATTGATTTTGAGTTATGTTTGAGGAAGACCATTTGAGTCGCAACATGTTTGAGATCAAAGATAAGTGTGAGACCAGGATGATGACATTGTGTTTACTTGCGAGAGAAAAGATTCAGTTGAGTGATACTTCTCAAAGCGTTCTTCTTGTGCAAAAAGAAGAGCTTCGAAGTCCAAAATAGTGTAAGGATCAATTCTTGATATGACAGATGTAATGAAACCAATGTGGCAATGATTTGCTTGATGTCCAAAAGATAAGTAGAAACTGAACAATCTTTCTTGGAATTTCTTAATTGAGCCTTGAGTTTATTTATATTTTCACGGTAAGGGATGCAAAATGAATTGAGAGCTTGTTCTAAATTTCACAATAAGATATTAAACCTATCATGTGCATGAGAATATAAGGTGTCATCGATGCAAGAAACTATGTCATGATTACTTTATCTTGTTGATAGTAATTATATAAGACTCTGTTCGTAACTCTAACTAATGCATCAATAGTTGTGAGAAATTGAGAAGGAACCAATGAGACTTTAAGAAAATGTTGTAGTTTCATTCCACATAAAGTTGTTAAGACTTGATGGTGCCAAAAGAGATATGAATCTTCATCAAGTTTGATAGAAATTGGTGTTTGAAAAGAATGGGAAAGAAAAATGGGATTGGATGAGGAAGAAAGAATTGAATCTGTAGAAATGGAAGATGATGATGCCATATAAGCTCTTGATACCATCTAAGATGAAGAGAAGAGAGAGAAGAAAAGGAGAGCACGAGAAAGAAGATTACTTTTATTTCATATATGCATAGATTGAAACATATGTTTATATACACGAAAGGAAAAGAAAAATTGATATAATAGAAGACGTGGTATAACTAACAGAAAAGAGAAACTATGTAAAGGTATATGTGTAAATCACGTAATATCTGTGATAAGAAGATCAAACTAATGAAAATTATAACAACACAGTGGATTGTATGATTCGGTGACAACCAACTTGTAATTGGATTGCATGATCTAGGTACCAACATGTTCACTGAATTTTGTTATCCAATATTGTTTAAAGGTGGCGTAAAGTGATTTTAGTCTCAACCGAATTTAGAAATTCGATTTGTGTGAAATGTGGATGGGTGAACGCCATTCTAAAATCCATTTAGTTGTAAAATTTGGTTAGTTCTAAATTGGGGAGAGGTTTTTTAAACATAGGACTTTGAAATCCGATTGTATTTTTGTATGTGTGGTCACCAAATTTTGCAATCCGATTTTATTTTTTTATGTACCAAATTTTAAAGTCCGGTTATGTGAAGTTGTGTTCACCAAATTTTGATATCCGATTCTTTTTTTGTGTATCGGATTTCAAAATTTGGTTGTGTGAAGTTTTATATATTCACTGGATTTTGGAATCTAACTTTATTTGTTTGTGTATCGAATTTTGAAATTCGATTATACGAAATTGTGTGTTCATTAGATTTTGAAATGGTGTGTTTTGTTTGTGTGTTCTAAATTTCAAAATCTAGTTATATTAACTTGTGTGTGGTGACTAGACATGTGAATCCATAATGCTTTTCTCGAATATAAAGTTATACACTACGTGATGAAATCCAACAACTACACCCCTAAAAGAATTAATGGGATTTCTTGATCCAAATAGTTCTCTTGAATTATATAATCTAGTTTGTTATTAATAAGAGGGTAAAATGGAAAAAAAAAAAGAAAGGTTTGGAAGTGTAGAAAAAGAAAACATTAGACACTTATTACTAAAAGGATCAAATTAGAAAAAATAATTTGGAAGTAGAGGAAAACAAATCGTGGGGTGCAGGAAGCACCCAACTTCTTAACATGTTATTCTCGCATTAGGCTTTTAGTTCAAGGCCCAATATGAAATAATACTGTTTTCCTAAACAAACAAAAAGCTTTCATTTCTGCACCCCACAATTTCTTTGCACATCCCACCATAATTTTCAAAAGGACTACTTTACCATATTTCAGAATACACATTTCAGAAACTTTCTGAAATTTCTAAAATAAAATTTTTGAAATAGAATTTCTGAGATCAGATTTTCATATCAGAATTTCTGGAATAAAATGAAAGATTTTCATATCAGAATTTCTGGAATAAAATGAAATACATTATGGAAAAGGATTTTCCTTAATGTAGTTTGGTTCACGTAAAATTAGTGAGGTTTAACTTTGATTTATATATAAAAAAAAGTATCTTTTATTCCTTCAAATTTTGAAACAATTGTTTTAGTTTTAGTTTTAGTTATATTGAATATTTCCCTTAATTTATATTCCCTCATATTTTAAATCATTGTTTTTAATAGCTGATGTTGAATTTAAGATAGACAAGTATACTTTATTTTAGAAATTTATAAGAGTTTTTTTTTAAGTGTAACATGTTAACATTATAACATATTGCTATTATGATACATAGGATCATAAGTTTTATTTGAATATTAAAACATGTAATCTAAGATAAATTTCACTTAAACTGATGTAACGGTAGTTAATTATTATGATTTAATTATTTAGTTTAATTATACCATTTAAGAGCTAAAAATGAATTTAATTACAAAAGTAGGAAACAAAAACAGATAGTTAGTAACGATGAACATAATCGCAGTTATATAAGTCAAATGAAGAATTTCCAAAGCCACCACAACGAAGTTTTGTTGGACACGTTTTATTCAACTCACTCACATGCCGTTATCATCATCATCCATCCTTGCGTGAAGAAATCAATGTGTGAAGGGACGCAGGAACCACCCATAGACGCCAGGAGATGGCGGTCCGATCAATCAACCGGTTGAGAAAGGTCCACGTGGCACGCAGCACCTGACGTATGTTCGTGAGTGAAGCGATTGGAACCGTCGGACAGAGCAGCGGTTCCGTCTACTCGCGATCTCCACTGTTAAATCAGTCAAGATCAAGCTTCTCCTCTGTTGCTGCGTCGCCCTCACGCTTCTCGCCTTCTCCACGAGCGCTTCTTCCTTCGTCCTATGGAACAACCAAAAGCCTCTTCCCCCTCGCTTCTCCGATTCCAGGTTCTCATTCTTTCCTTCCTTTCTCTTTTCCTCACTTCATTTATTTATTTCCAAAAAAAAAATATAATTTCTTAATATGGATAATTCCAAAAGTTAAATTAAACGATTAAGATCGCTTCGTTTTTGGCAACAGATTTTTTTTTTGAAAACATTTTTTTTTTTGCATTTCAGGGATTTCCATATGTGTGTTGGCTTCTCAGATTCCGTTTTGTTTGAATTCGTCGTTTTCCTATTTTCTGCATTTGCGTGAAAAAAATAAAATAAACAAAAAAAGGATATGTACGTCTATAGATTTTATTTGCGAGGTTAATTTTGGAAATAGCTTAGGAGGGTGAAACAATCGTGGCTTTGGATGCAAGCTATTTAAATGATCGGTGTTGTTCTGAAAGAATTTTTTCAATAGTAGAAAGATGAATGGTTTTTTTGGGTCTTGGGATCTTTGAAGTTGATGTTTGGGAAATATGTTCTTAGTGTCACTATTACTATTACTGTCCTTTACAGTTTATTCATTGCCCGTGTTTTGTTGTCAAGCTATAAGATATTAGATATTGTATGGAATTTGGGTTAAGAAACCATGTACCTATGGTTTATATTAGGAGGTTCATCACCCTTTTATGAGTTTTTCTAACTCACCAAACAATATTGAACTGAAAATCGAGTGAATACAATAGGATTTGGGGTTTGCTGATTTAGAATTTTGATTAATGCCTAGAACCTATACTGAGGGGAACTCCAACCTTCTTAATCATATATTCTTGATAAATATGTTCGTGGTGTTTGGTCTGGGATTGTTTTTTTTTTCATTCAAAATTTTATTTTCTTAAAGACTAAGTAGCTTATGTTGCTTGTGATGTCATGGGACTCATCATTGTTTAATATCTTGGAGTCTTTTGAAAAATTTATTAGTTGGTCATTCTTCTCTACCTAAAGGCACGGTTAGGGACGCATCACCTCTGGGCGGGCAATTTTGGTCATTCTACCCATTAATATTCCTATAAATCTGAATAATTCTCAAAACCAAATCTCATTTAAAAAGTGTCCTTTATAAACTACTGGATAATATTTTGTCTGGTCAACTATTAAATCAATTTTTTTATTAGGTGGAGCTAGATTGGATGGTCAAAATAATTCAGAGAACGAACAGTAAAGTTAAAGTATATTATTAATTTCAAAATCATTTTATTTAAAGATTTAATTACGATTAATTATGATTGGATTGTAATTAGATTAATTTTAATTAAAATTCTATTATAAAATTTATAAATAAATATTATAAATAGATATTCGAGGTGAAAATGTAGGTTATGTATTAATTATGTATTTTTTTTTTTGTTATCTAAATTACATTGACTTTGGTTTGAGAGGACCAAATATGTATCCCAACCATAATAACATGAACTTGAAGATGATCAAGATCATGCGTTGAAGAGAAAATTCGACTCTATACATCTAAAACATAAACAATTATTTATTTTTTTAAAATTATTTAATTATTTTAACATAAATTCGGTAATAAATAATTGTCCTTTATAAACACTTTTTTTTTCAAATTAAACTAGTTAATTATTTTGACATAAATGCTATAATGTCATTATTGTTTATTCCGTATTTATGTGATCTCCCATGTGATCAAGTATGCTAGTGGGAAAAGGGACATATAAGACTAGGCAAAGGTTAGAAATGGGTCTAACACGGTATAGCCCCAAAGTTAAAATTCTTCATACTATAAGGCTAGATAAAGATCAGAAGCATAACATTTTTCATGTTGATAAGATATCTTTATTATTATAATTATTGGCTGATATTCTCATTAATTAATAAGATATTTGTATTAAAAACCTTTGGTAAAATTAGATAAATACTTGCCATAATTAATAAGATATTTGTAATTAAAAACCTTTCTTAAAACTAGATAAATACTTGTCATTATTTCGAATAAGTGATTATATTGAGATCAGACCACCTTCAACAAATATGAACCGATAGATAGACTTAGGTCTTTAAGGGAGAAGACTTACTTTAAAGTTGGTAGGTCGAAATCATACTTATTACCATACAATCTCTCAGGTCTTGAGCAATAAAACTAAACTTTAAAGTATGTTCGAATTTAGTCTATCATTATATTTTCTTAAACAAATAATTGATCTCTTTCCTACTATGACTGGATGAGAGAGCTCTCATAATAGCTCAGTGAGAGAGCTCTCACAATGACTCCACAAAGATGTATGCATAAAAAGTATGCACATAACACAAATTATAAAAATTACTTTTTATCATCTTTTATTAACCAATCTTATAGTACAAAAGAAATTGAAAATGAAATCTATAATTTTGTCATTACCCAATGTTGGAGTAGGATTTTCTTGAAAAAAATGGGCATCGGAAAAGGTTTCACTAAATCTCACAATGGTGTCAAAGTGTTACAGTCAAGAAGTATGAAAACTTTTAGTTAGAGCATTCTAACTGTCTATGTCTTGTTTATCATATCCCTTTCTATATTCATATAAACCTATCCCATTAATATTCAAGATTAATCCTAATAATCCTTAAACGCTGACTTTATTCATAAAATGTCCTTTATAAATTAACATTTATTCTCTTAATTGAATGAAAATCTTATTATTGGACATAAGACTAGGTCAAAGTTCGGAAATGAACTTAACACCACACGTTCATTTTTACCAAGGTGAAACTAAATCGAGAATATGCAAAAATAGTGACGAAATTCAAAAATTGATCATTCGAGTGAAAAGTGAAGGAAAGTTTTTTTCTTTTTCTTTTTCTTTTGCATTTAATGCATCTCCTTATAAGTGTTAGCTATTCAGATCCTGTTTTATTTGTATTCGTCATTTTCCAATTTCATGTTTCCTACATATAATATTTGGAAAAAAAAACATAAAGAAAAGGATATGCGTGTGTGTAGGTTCTATTACGAGATTAATTTTGGAAAGAGCATATGGGGGTGAACCTGAGGGTTAGCTATCGTTTTTTTGGAAGCAAGCTATTTAAGTGATCGGTGTTTTCCCGAAGGAATATTTGCATAAACAGTTTAATTAAAGTAAAAGCAAAAGAGGATGAAAGAATCAAAGAAGAAACAGCTGGTATGCATAATATAATTGACTACTCCTAAAAGTATATATAAATTACCCTTTAAAAGACTTTAATCTCAATTGTAAATAGTAATGTAAGACTTGTAACTTTTTTTCCACAGCTTCTTACAAAAGTAAATTTTAAAAAATGATTAAGTATAAACTATTTGGTCAACATAGACTAAATCAACAACTGTGTCCAATTATACTTGTTAAAAGAATATGGAAGTAAATAACAAAGTATAGTCACCATCAGCAGCGATGATAACTAGAAGTTTAACAGAGGATAACTTGTTTCTTTGACACCTAAGGTCACCTACTCACTAGTCTCAAATTGTCAATTGATAATTTGACTTCAATCTAGTTCTTACTAGTTTCTGATCCCTTAAAGATTCACTTATTAATGGATATTGTACTTTATTTAGTTTCGTTTATTATGACCCTTCAACATTGACTCTCCTTTTCTTGTTTAGATACTCAGGTGCTGGATTTTGTTGATCGAGTTCAAAAGTTAAGATCTTGATTTTGAGAATAGCAACTATTCAACTATTGGGATACTTAGTTTCATCAAAATGAGGAGGCGTCAAGTTTTGAAACATTCAATTGCTCTTGTAAGCATGTTGGTGTGTGTCTGCTGTTTTTTTATCGTGACCATGACTGTTCTCAAGCTTCCAGACGCCCCAACAAAGGAAAGTGCAATGGGGTTTTACCCAATAACGAGATCCAGAAAAGTTTCAATTCAAGATGGCAACTTGTGCAAGTTTGGAGAAATGATGATTGACATGTTGCCTCGAGATCATGCTTTTACCGTGTTTGTTCCATCCGAGGAAGCGTTTAAGCGAGATCTACGTCTGTCAGTGAACGATGCTTTGAAATCGGACAGGTTTAATGATACTTATGCGATTTTAACTCGTATATTGGGATTTTCAACTGTCCCTCGTGCACTTCTTTCCTCTAATGTGAAATTGGGTGAGCTTGTGAACTATGATTCGTTATCTGGGTTTCCCTTGTACATTTCAAAAGATATCGACGAAATGCTTGTTGTTAACAGGATTCGATCAGAAATAGTAGATGTTAGAAAAAAAGAGATTGTTGTGCATCTCATGGATGGGATTATAATGGATGCTGAATTTGAGCAATCAGTTCTATCTGACAATGATACAGATGAGGATTGAAAGTATATGGGAGATGCTGAATTAGTAATTGTTGGAAATAACAATGTCCCTGGAACTCCAAGAATCATAGCCTTGGCTGAACTTGTTGTATTACCAACATCAATTATAAGGATGAATACACTCTAAAATGATTATTAGCAACGTGAAGGATACAAAACTGTAGCACAAAGACCTTCTGGCTTTTCTTAGTGCCGTTCTTCATTCATATAAACTGTCAGTGCTATTGGGAATCAAATTGATTCCTTACTGTCATAAAGACAATAATTCAATGTATTCTGTTTTGGGTTTTACTGTTGTTAGGTTTTCTAGTTAGTTGAAGAGAGCTCTATAAATAGAGCTCTCTCTCTTTGTTTATGTAACAAGATATACAATATCATCACTTTCCTCTGTTCTATACTACACAACATAATATAACAAGAAAAGAGAACGTTTTTCTTACCTCTCGTGTTACGCTCTTCATCTTTGTCTTCTTCGCCATCGTCCATCACCGTCTCCTCTGCCGCAGATCTGAGTTGACGCCGCTGCTGCCCTCATCGCCTGGAGAACCTCACTGTGGCTCCGTTCTCTCTCCTCTCACGCTCGTTCTCACATTGCTTGGGTGGCCTTCTGTTTGCCTTACGCTTATCTGATGTAAGTCATCATGGGTTGGGCCATAGATGTGCATGAACAGTACTGGGCCAATTCTGATATGGTATCAGAGCAGGTCTAGTGTCTGCTCTGCTTCCGTTGCCTCTGATTCATTTCTTGGTATCTTCTTGGGTTCTTCTTGGGTTCTTTTCATATGGATCAATCTCCCAACCCATCCAGTTCTTACTACCTACACTCAGGTGAATCTTCCAACCCAACCAGCCCCTATTACTTACATCCAGGTGAGAACCTGGGCCTCACTCTCATTACACAGATTCTAAACGAGAACAATTACTCCTCATGGAGCAGAAGTATGAGAAGAGCCTTGCTCTCCAAGAATAAAACAAAATTTATTGATGGGTCCATAAAGAAACCCCAGAAAACTGATGCACTGTTTGATGCATGGGAAAGATGTAATGTGATGATATTATCTTGGATAACAAAAACTCTCTCTCCACAGATTGCTGAAAGTGTCATCTACGTTGAAGAGGCCAAGGAACTGTGGGATGAGCTGAAAGAACGATTCTCCAAAGGAGATTATTTCAAGATTTCTGACCTACTATAGGACATACACTCTATCAAGCAGGGAGAAAGAGGAGTGAGTCAATTCTTCACTGATCTGAAAATTCTATGGGAGGAGTTGGAATTTCTAAGACCCATTCCTGCTTGCACATTTCAGATTCAGTGTAGTTGTGATCTCTCTAGAATTTCCTTAAGATATAGGGAAATGGAACATGTGATATGTTTCTTGAAAGGGTTAAATGATTCTTACAGTACTGTCAAGACACAAATTCTTTTGATGGATCCTCTACCTAATATCAATCGGGTCTTCTCTCTCATTATGCAACAAGAGAGACAAGAGAAACATAGCTCTCCCGAGGTTAAGGTTCTGGCAAATGCTACTGATAAGAACAATCAATGGAAGGGCCAGGGAAGGGGCTCTGGATTTCGTGCCCAAGGGAGAGGAAGGGGCAGGAATCCCAACTATGGAAAGCAATGCTCCTTTTGCAACAAAATGAACCACACTGTTGATGAGTGCTACTCTAAGCACGGATATCCTCCTTGGTATAAGAAGGGTGACAGCAATCACGACAAGAAGACTGACTGGGGCACTGCCAATGCCTGCCAGAACAGCACTGAAACAGAAGGGGTACAGAGTACACACCAAGCCAATAATGCCAACATTTTCAACTCTTTCACGACTGAACAGATGCAAAAACTTCTCAGAATGATGGACAAGATTGATGAACCCCCTCACAAAGTCAATCAAGTCCAGAGAAGTGACACTGAATATAAACAAGGTATTCTTTCATGGATAATAGACACTGGTGCCACAGATCATGTGACACATGATAGGACAAATTTTGTCACTTTTTATAAAATTAAACCTATTTCTATGAAACTGCCAAATAATACTGTTATAACTGCTGAACATGCTGGAACTGTGTACTTTTCCAAGGATTTTATCATTTTCAATGTTCTATATATCCCTGAATTTTGTTTTAATTTGATTTCTATTCGAAGCCTCATTAAAGACTTGGATTGCAGTCTAACCTTTTCCTCTAAGACTTGCCAGATAAAGGAGAATCATACATTGAAGATGATTGGATGTGCTAATTCTTGGAAGGGCCTCTATTACCTACAAGCTTTTCCTAAATCTGATTAAAGATATACTGCTAAGACTGTTTTTTCTTTTAAGAATCTTAATGTAAACATGTGGCACTGTAGATTAGGCCATCCAGGAGACAAGGTTATGAGACATATATGTGAGAATTTTCCCTATGTTAAGGTTGACACTGATACTGTTTGTGACACTTGCCACTATGCTAAACAACGAAAGTTATCTTTTCCTAAAAGTGTTTCTGCCGCCACTGCTTGCTTTGAAATTGTGCATTGTGATATATGGGGTCCCCTTAATATTGTCTCTGTCCAGGGTCATAAGTACTTTCTCATCATAGTAGATGATTACAGTAGGCATACATGGGTTTTTCTTATGAACAATAAAGGTCAGACTAGAGAATTATTGCAAAATTTTGTTACTAAGATTAAAACTCAGTTTAACAAACTAATTAAAACGGTTAGATCTGATAATGGCCCTGAGTTTAGTTGTGCGGATTTCTATAATATGCATGGTATCAACCACCAAAAGAGTTGTGTTAGACCCCGGAACAGAACTCTGTTGTTGAAAGAAAGCATCAACATATACTAAATGTGACCCGTAGTCTCCTTTTTCAGGCAAATATTCCTACTGCCTACTGGTCTTATGCTGTTGGCCATGTTGTTTATCTAATAAACAGATTGCCTACTGCCATTCTTAACCAGAAAACACCTCATGAACTTCTCTACAAATTACCTCCCACCTATTTAAACCTCAAGACCTTTGGCTGTTTATGTTTTGCCTCAACTCTAGAGAATAACAGAAGCAAACTAGACCCTAGAGCTAGAAAAGGAATTTTTCTAGGATATAAATGTGGTGTGAAAGGATACATTGTGCTTGACATAAATAGCAAGGAACTTTTTATAAGCAGGAATGTAGTTTTTCATGAGGACACTTTCCCTTACAAAGAACCCCAAAGCAGCAGAGCAAACTGTGATGTTGAAAGGGACAAAGCTAATACTCTGAATGACCTCCTAAGAGACCAGTATCCTACTAGCAATGATGGACATGATGAGTTAGATATTGCTGAACAAACAGAAATGGACCAGCCAGGAGAACTGATTTCTGATAATGAAGGTGTTGAACTTGAAGGCAGCAGCTCTGGTATAAGTAACAGTCCAAACAATCAAAGATATAGAAGGTCTGACAAACCCAGAAAGACTCCTACGTACTTGAAAGATTATGTACATCAGGTGAATCAATCCTCAACTATCAAAAATGGTTTTAAAACCCCCTACCCCATTTCTGACATGCTATGCTGTGATAATCTTTCAGAAAGACATCTAAAGTACACTATGACTGTCACTGGGAACAAAGAGCCCACATCTTACAATGAGGCAAGAGGGATGACTGAATGGGTAGAGGCCATGCAAAAAGAAATCAAAGCCCTACAAGACAATGACACATGGGTTTTGACCCCACTTCCTCCAAGGAAGACTGCCATAGGGTGTAAATGGGTGTATAAAACGAAATACAAGGCTGATGGCAACATTGAAAGGTACAAAGCTCGTTTAGTGGCAAAGGGTTATACACAGCAGGAGGGCATAGACTACCTGAACACCTTTTCCCCTGTGGCAAAGCTTACTGTCGCAATCGAAAAATCGCGACGGGACGACGATCTGAAAAAGATAAATATCGGTTTCGAAAAGAAAGATCTGGAGTCGCCACCATAGTTTATTCTGGAAAACTACGGAAAAACCATAAAATGATAAGACATGGTCTGCGAAATCGAGATTCTAAGTTCGGGAGTCGGTTACGTGTAGGGAAGGTATTAGCACCCTACAACGCCTGCCCTAAGGCAGTACCTTCAACTAAATGCGCGAATATGGATGTGGTTTTCAAAGTGTTTAACTTTCCCTTAAAATAAAACTCTAAAGAAACAAACAATACTTTTTAGTTTTTTTGGGCCCGACAAGGATTGACCTTGCTCCTACGTATTCTCATTCAGAATGAGAAATCAGGGTTCCGTAGTTCGTTTTGAAATTGTTTGAAAATATTGTTTGAGAAATTGTTTAGAAAATTTGTTTGGAAAATGATTATGGATAAATTTGGATTTTTGGGAAAGTGAACCTAACAAGGACTGGCCTTGCTCCTACGTATCTCCACTTTTGATGGAGAATCAAGGATCACGTAGTTCTGGCAAGGCGATATTGTTTGTAGTTTTGAAAAAGTGAATGTTTTTAGTTTTTGCAGATTTTATATTTTTTTTGGTATTTTTATTTAGATTTTTTGCATAATGAGTACTAGGTTGATGCGTACAATCGCACGAGCACTCACACGGCTTTTTCCTTTTATTGTTTTGCGTAATGAGTACTAGGCTGATGCATACGATCGCACAAGCACTCACACGGCTTTTCCTTTTATTGTTTTGCGTAATGAGTACTAGGCTGATGCGTACGATCGCACGAGCACTCACACGGCTTTTTTGTTTATTTTATATTTTGGGCAATGAGTACTAGGCTGATGCGTACGATCGCACGAGTACTTATACCGATATTTATATCATTAAATGTTTTTTATTATTTTTTTTTTTGTAATTTTTATGCAAAACGAAACAAGTTAATCTAATAGATATAAATAAAACAAATGGATGGGAGTTACTATACAAGGGAGTACATCAGTAAAAACTAATAACCAAACAAATAATAATAAAAATAAAGAAACAAAAGCCTAAAAATAAAACAAGAGAAACAAACCAGGGATGTAGAGATAAAACCAGGAGTGACGTGCAGAGTAAAATTTAAGCTCTTTAATTTAGGCCAAAACCCCTCTTTTCTGTTTTTTTGTCAGTGATGTAAGGATGAAATTTGGAGGTGTCATTAAGTATTTGTCCGTGAGGCCCAATTTATTATTATTATTTTTCTATTTTTGTTTGCAGTATGGGCTTCGGCCCAAATGAAAGGGTGTGAATGAAGATCTGCATGTGGCAGGAAGAAAGGACGCAGCCCAAAGCTAGGCCCAAGGCTTCTTAACCCAAATCAACAACATTAGGGGTTCTAACAATTTCCTCATTTTCGTCTGCACCCAACACATCAGAGACCTAGAGTCTCCTCCTCTGATCAATAAAGACAACTCATCTCCGCCGCTCAACGGCCACGTCTTCTTCCGATCGACCGCCGCGGACCAGACCAGCCACCGCAACGAAGATGACCACCGCGTCACTGCCTTCTCCGATCCAGCCACCGCGCCGCCACTGTGCTCCCCGAGCCAGAACGCCACCAGTTCCAGCGTCACTTTCCTCTCCCTCCGATTCGGCGCGAGCTCTTCCCTTCTCTGTCGAGCACCGCAAGAGCGAGTCCAAACGTCTTGAACCAAGACACTGCCAGCATCATGAGCAAAAACAGCCACCGTCGATGAAAAGCTGGCCACCGTTGTCCTCGCCGGACTTCGTTTCCTGATCGGCGCCGCCTGCATCACTCTCCCTCTTCATCATTTTTTCCGTTTGATATTTTGTCTACTGGGAAACAATAAGCCTGTGTTGTGCGCATATGAGTATGAGGGGCTGGATTCGTTATGTTCTGTGGGTTGATTGGATTATGAGAAAACGATGATTAAAGTTGAAAAATGGATTCGTTGGATTGTTTCTTATATTTCTTGCAGGTTTGGTGTGGTTCACGGTGATCGGAGGCCGAGTTGCCTGGTAATGGGCGAATGTTGAGGGCGGAGAGGATGGTCCGGTGGCTGAGGATGATGATGATGGGTGTTGATGGAAGATGAGTTTGCTGGCTTCTGCTACGAAACCCGCATGAGGGGTTCACAGATTTGGGGTTTCAGATTAGTTATGGAAAATAGCTGATGATTAGTGGGTGGGTATTTGGCCGTGAGGTAAGGTGAAGATGACGGTGTTGGAGATGGTATATGGATGAAGATGATGATGATGGAGGTGGTGTATGGATGAAGATGATGATGATGGAGGTGGTGTTCCTTGTAAGAGTTGAAGATTGAATTTTGAATTTGAAGTTGGATGATAAAAATGGAAGAAGAAAGTGAGGCGTGATTGGGTCACGGGGGAGGCAGGAGTCAAAGGTTGAGGTTTTTATGGTTACAGGGGGCAGAAGCTAGAAGAAAAAATGAGTGAATGAAGATGATGGGTGTTGGAGGTGATGGAGAAAAAACGCTCAGAGGTGTTGACTATGGTCCTCTGTCCCCCTTCTTCAGTGGAGATGATGGCCTCCTTAAATTGGCAGAAAGGGTGCCATTGTCGGTAGCTTTGATTGGAGATGAGGAGCGTCGGCAGCTTTGATTGGAGATGAGGAGCGTCGGCAGCTTTGATTGGAGGATGCTTGAAAGTGGAGATGTTTGGTAGCTGTGGTTGGAGGGTTGCAGAAATTATTGGGTTGGTGGAAGATTGTAGGAATAATTGAGACGTATGGGCCCCTCTCTTTTTTATATATATATTTTTTATTAAAACAAATAAAAATAAAAAGAATAAAATAAAATACGATTACAATAAAACGAACGCCTAATTCTGTTTGGACAAACGCCTAGTAAGACAAATAAATGAAAAAATTAAAAATGAAATAAAATGACACGAACGAACGCCTCAGGCTGTTTGGACGAACGTTAAGAGAGCATGCAGGCCGAACGTTAAAACCGAATCAACTAGATCCAACACTGCGCCGAACACTGTGACATCAAACCATACTAGACCGAACGTCCAAAACCGAACGCTAACAGATATCAGGTTGACAATTATTAAAGAGCGGACGGTAAACCTGCATGGGTGAAAGGTCGAACGCTTGAACATTTGGATGGAGTAGATCTTGAGAGTTGCCGAACGTCCTTGAGGTCGAATGGCCGAACGGTCGAGTGATGGAACACTTGTGGATGACCGAACGGTTGAGGCTGAGAGTTGCCGAACGTCATAGAGGTTGAATGGACGAACGGTCGAATAAGGCAAAGGACGAACGGTCGCGCAGGTGTTAACTTTCTGGCAAGTGTACCAAATCGTTCAAAGTAATAAAACCGGTAAGACCGGATATCGTTTCCCAAGAGACTCGTGTCACCAAACAATCGTATAATTTCCAACTAACTTAGACTAAAGAATGCTTCATAATTTGTGTTTTTGTGCAATTAAAGTAAACATGAAACATAATTGATAAAAGTGATCTTAGATACTCAAACACTTGGAAATGGAAAGATTAGAAATGATATGAAATGGTATTGTTGGGGGTATGATTTCACCTACTTCACTCTTATGTATAGAAAATCACTTCCTCTTCATTAATATGCCAATGTCAATCTACTAAATTACTCAAACCCAATTCCTTGGTAGAGAGAGCCTAGACTTCCTTATTAGGTTCCAATCCCTTGGAAGACCTAACAATTATTTCTGCATTAAGAATTGAGATCTTAAGACAACCAAAGGTCCTAGCTCTATTCCTAGATACTATTTCCTTTAGGTGTTTAATCCAAGTCCAGATTTACCCAACATTTTCCAATATCAAGCAAACCCTAAAATCATGTAATGGGTAGCAATTTCACAACAAGCATTAAGAAAAGGAATTAAACACTAACAATCAATGAAAGAGGCATAAATCCATTCAAAACATAGTGGTTTACATAAGATTTCAGTGGCTACATCAATCCCCCAACAATAATGAAACTAGCTCTCCATGAATGGAGAGCTCAAGCTTACAACAATGGTGGAAATGGAAGAAGGAGGAAGACCCAAGGTTGAAGAAGGACTGTTTCCACAGCTCCTAGCTCGCCTTCAAGAGCTCCAATTGAGAGAAATCGTGTTTGGGCAGCCAAAGATCCCAACCCCTTCGCGTTTTAGGGTTAAATAAGCTAGATCTGACACATCAGCAAAAGTCGCGCCCGGGCGCCCTCTCAGTCGCGCCCGGGCGCGAGCCTCTCGGAAAAAGTCGCGCTTGGGCGCCCCATTTCTCACGCCCGGGCGCAAGCTTCTCGCAAAAAGTCGCGCCCGAGCGCCCCTTTTTCACGCCCGGGCGCGACCAGCACACAAAACTGGCACCTGGTCACTTTTCTGTGCAGAAACTAGCCCTGGTGCAGTCGCGCTTGGGCGCCCCTCAGCCAGGGGGGGCTTGGGCCTGACCAGCACACAAAACTGGCACCTGGTCACTTTTCTGTGCAGAAACTGGCCCTGGTGCAGTCGCGCTTGGGCGCCCCTCAGCCAGGGGGGGCTTGGGCCTGACTTTTCAGCACTGCATCAATTTCACTTTTTCTGCAGATCTGCTTGCTTCTCATGCTTGGTTCAGCTTTAGACATTATTGGAGACTCTTCCAAGCTCATTATTAGCTACAAAATAAGGGATTATTGATGAAAGCACATCAAAGTAGCCAAAGATACAATTATTTAGAAAACAAGACAAAAGAAGAGGATTTAACAAGTTATAAGTTATAAAGGAGTTGATTTTGCTACTAAAATGATGCTTAGATAGTGGTAAAAATTAGCATTATCAAATACCCCCAAACTTAGAACCTTGCTTGTCCTCAAGCAAAAGGTATTTGTCTTTAACACAACAAAATTTTCAAAAGCACAACCGAATTCACAATGCTTGCTTAACTTGAAACAACTGAAAATGTATAACAAATTAGTCTTCCACTGTGGTGCTCACAATACATTGAATCAATCAAATGTCACAGTTTATAAGAGATCAACAATCATGGCAGAATGCTTTACTGAATTATGTAGAACCAATCCTCACTCAAGATAGTGTTTTACTTTAATGCTCTAGTGTATAAGGATGTGTATCTATCACTCTACTATCACAATGTCACACACATCAACTTTGCCCTTCGTTTCAACCAAATTAAACACATTCACAAGCAAGTTAGCATCACAAGGACTTTGATTGGCTTGTATTGTGGTTGGGCTAAGAAAGAAACATGGTTTTTCTGAATAATAAGCACCTTGAGCTTAAGAGATAAAACAATTTACTTCATGATATTCTATTAGTCTCTCTCTTTGCTTCACAATTGGATAAACCACTTCTCAACTCATTTCCCAATTCTTTTTCAAAGAATTCATTTTTCTTCCTCTTCTTCTTCTTTCTTCTTTTTCATTACTTTTCTATTTTTCTCAATACACCCATACTAAACAAACTCCCCCAAACTTAAACCATTCTCCTGTAGTACAAATGATTGCTCTATTAAGCTCAAGGTAGGGAAATCAAGGAATTTTCAATAGACTTGAGGTTCAAAGAGGGAAGACATCTTTCATTAAGGTTGAGGGGGTTAGTATTGGCTAATTTGGCTTAGAACATGTGAAAGAGGTAGAAGAGTAAGATGACCTTGATCATGTCCAACAAGCAAGCAAATGATTCAATTCAGAGAAACTCAGGCAAAGTCAATTGTGATCTAACATGATAGCATTTACAAGAAAAATATAAGGCACAACATCTCACAAGATTAACTCAAGGTTCCACAACATCATGAAGCAACTGCCATAAATATTGATCGCAATTAAACATAGAGCATTCTCATAATTTTCATGAAGAAAGCAACCACAATTTGAACTAACTTGAACCATCTCAAAAATCATTTCATATTCAATCATAAGCATCATGGTTCAGCACAGTCTATCAAGCCAGATAACTAAAACAACTTAACTAAAATTGAAAAACAAAAGCTAACTAGTAACCCAAGTAAAAGAAAGCAAAATAAAAGGTCCTGTGACTCATGATTTGTAGCTCATTGTCAGACTCCTTCATTTTCTGCACCACCTCCCCCAATAAATTGGGTTGGTCCCCAAGCCATGCTACTTGGGTCGCATATTCCTCTGTTGACATCTCTACTTTGTGGCGGCGTTTGTTTTTATTCTCTTGGAGTTGGATGAAGAAGTCATTTCTGCACAAAAGATTGAAAATAAAGTTTGCAAATGTGAGCTCACAATGTATGTATTTGTAACAAACAATCATTAGATCACATGATCATGAGTTCACAAGGTCAAACGCACACAGAATACACAAGAAAAATCACAAAACACAGCCTGGAGCATGAAAAATTTGAAGCAGAAGAGAAAAATAGAGTTGCTGAAAAATCTGGTCTGGTTGGAGCTAGCTGGAGCGCCCCTAAGCAGAGGGCGCTGGAGCTAGCTATGGGTCAGAATGCCAGAAAACTGGATTCGTGCTGAGCGCGCTGGAGCGCCCCTGAGCAGAGGGCGTTGGAGCGCCATACCAGATTGCAGATTTGCAGAATTTCACAACTACACCTACGATTTTTGGAATTTGGCACTTCTTGATGCTCAATTCAGCCCAGATTAACATGTTTTCACTATACAAACTTGATTAAATCCATAAGGATTGAAATTGAGTGCAAGAATGCCAATTTAGGTGCACACTTCCAAAGCTTTCTTCTACAACTCAAGGCTTCAAATTTTACACTTTAAACATACCTAAACTCAACATAACCATTCACAACATACACAATCACACTAGAACACATAAAAACAGATTGAACAATTCTAAAACACATCAATACACAATAAAACTCAACATTACACTAGTTAACCATTAACAACACAAAAACTACAATTGAAACTAACATGCTCCAAAATAACAAAATCAAATCAAAACATTCTAAAGCAAATTCAAACAATAAAAACACACTCAAATAACAAAATCACACAAAGAGAGAGGGTTAGAAAGCTGGGTTGCCTCCCAGTAAGCGCTTGTTTAACGTCATTAGCTTGACATCATTAAGCTCAAGTTTGATTCTTGATGTTGTAGTGCCTCTTCTTGTCATGACACCAACATCCTCTCAATAATTTCCTAGTCACCAACTTGACTCTCCTAGAATATGGAGCCTCTATCTCAAGTACTCCATTTATCTTGATGTTCTTGATGACCCATAACCTATTCTTGAATTTCACAGGTTTGCCATGTTTGGGCTCATCGCTTGCTTTCACAGAATTTTGGTGAACTAGTTCTTCTTCCTTTTCTTCTTCCTCTCCCTTTACTCTTGGGGATAAACAGCTGAGGCTCCTCTTGACCAACTTGGCAGCTTTCTCTGTTAGACTAGTAATTGATAAAATTTCATCAGTGGCTTCAATACTAGTCTCTTTTTCATGATTTTGCTGCTCAACTCCAAAGACGTTGAAAGTTACTTCCTCATCTTGGTCCTTTAATTTCACTGTTCCTTCTTCCACATGAATGACAACCTTTGCTGTCTTCATGAAAGGTCTTCCAAGTATGAGTTGTATCTCTGCATCTTCTTCCATGTCCATAACTACAAAATCCACCGGGAATTGGAGTTTATCTATTTTGACCACCACATCTTCCACGACACCATACGGATACTTGATGGATCTGTCCGCCAGCTGTAGCATCATTTTTGTAGGCTTGACTTCAAGACCACCAATCTTCTTAAGCATAGATAGGGGCATCAGATTGATACTAGCCCCCAAGTCAACGAGAGCCTTCCCTATATCATGGTCTCCAATGGTGCACGGGATGGTGAAACTCCCCGAATCTTTAAATTTTGGAGGAAGAGTCTTCTGCATGATGGCACTGCAATTTCCCTGTACTTCAATTGTTTCCTCATCTAAATATTTCTTCTTGCTGAGGATTTGCTTCATGTACTTCGCATAAGCAGGAATTTGTTGCAGTGCTTCGGTCAATGGCATGGTGATCTCAAGTTGATCAAATATTTGCTTGAACCGAGCCAACTGTTTCTCCTTCCCTTTAGTAGATGGGATTTTTGGGTAAGGGAGGTGTTTCACTATTTCTTTCTCTTTTTGCTTTTTCTCTTTTTCTTTTCCTTTATTTTCTTCTTCTCTCCCAACAATCTCTTGATCTATTTCCTTGTGTGCTTGAATCTCATCTTCATTGCTTCTGTTTTCTTTATTTGGCAGTTGTTTCTTGTAATCAACCCCAACCTCTTTTCCACTTCTTGTTGTAATGACATTGCATTCCTCCTTAGGGTTAACTTCATTGTTGGCCACAAAATTCTTTTCAGGTTTTTCCTCGAGCTTCTTAGCAAGTTGACCCACTTGTATCTCCAGATTTCTAATGGAAGCTTCAGTGCTCTTGTGGTTGGAGATGGACACTTGCATAAACTGCTGAAGAGTGTCCTCTAACGTTGAGGTCCTGTCAGATAAGGAGGGATGTGGATGATATTGTTGTTGAGGTGGTATGTTTGATGGCCCAACTTGTCCTTGGCCCATGCTTGGGTGAGGTCTCCATCCTTGGTTGTAGTTACCTTGGCGGTCTTGATTACCCATATAATTCACCTCTTGGAAATTGGCTTGCATGGCACACTGACCATTTATATGATCTCCACCACATAGCTCACAACCTTGATGTTGAGCTTGCGAAACATTCTGGAGCTCTTTAGGGAGTTGAGAGAGCTTGTTCATGAGAGCTTCGAGTTGTTGGGTCATTATTTTGTTTTGAGCTAACAAGGCGTCCTGAGATTGTAGTTGAAAAACACCTTTTTGTTGGAGTTGAGCCCTTTCATTTTGTACTTCATTGTCATTAGAAGCCATATTCTCTATTAGCTCATGTGCTTCTTCAGGTGTCTTCCATCTGATGTTTCCTCCAGCTGAGGCATCCAACATTAATTTGGTTTGGGATTTAAGGCCCCCCAAAAACATATTCAGGACGGTAGGCTCATCAAACCCATGAGTGGGCGTCTTTCATAGTAAGCCCTTGAACCTATCCCATGCTTGACTCAAAGTTTCACTACCATCTTGCTGAAAAGATGAGATTTCCTGCTTTCCTTTATTTACTTTTGACTGTGGGAAGTATTTGTTGAGGAACTTGGCAACCACGTCCTCCCATGCCGTGAAGCTATTCTCAGGAAAAGAATTCAACCACACCTTGGCGTTTCCTACCAACGAGAATGGAAACAGGCTCAGCCTTATAGCTTCATCAGGAACATCATGAATCTTCACAGTATTACATATCTCAATGAAGGTGGCCAAATGATTGTACGGATTCTCATGAGAAAGGCCCTGGAACTGATTGTTCTGCACCAAATGGATGAGAGCAGGCTTTATCTCCATGTTGGCGGCATTAACTCTTGGCCTAGAAATGCTGTTAAAGTGAAGAGGCCCTGAGAATGTAGAATAGTCCTCCAAGGTGCGTCTAGCTTGGCCATCACCATGACCATTTGGATTGGCGGCCATATCTTCTCCTTCTACTTTTGTTTCTACGGGCAGTTTTCTCAACTTCAGGGTCAAAAAGGAGGGGTTCAGATGATGTTGTGCTCCTAGTACGGATTGTGCCCTGCATACACTAGAGACAACAATACTAGAGTACCAAGTTATCCGAAAATAAAAGAAAACAAAAATTATTCACAGTAAAAAGAATATAAGAATAAAGCCTAAGTTGGTTAGAAACACACAAAAGTATAGTATTAACCACGAGTCCCCGGCAACGGCGCCAAAAACTTGTTAACTTTCTGGCAAGTGTACCAAATCGTTCAAAGTAATAAAACCGGTAAGACCGGATATCGTTTCCCAAGAGACTCGTGTCACCAAACAATCGTATAATTTCCAACTAACTTAGACTAAAGAATGCTTCATAATTTGTGTTTTTGTGCAATTAAAGTAAACATGAAACATAATTGATAAAAGTGATCTTAGATACTCAAACACTTGGAAATGGAAAGATTAGAAATGATATGAAATGGTATTGTTGGGGGTATGATTTCACCTACTTCACTCTTATGTATAGAAAATCACTTCCTCTTCATTAATATGCCAATGTCAATCTACTAAATTACTCAAACCCAATTCCTTGGTAGAGAGAGCCTAGACTTCCTTATTAGGTTCCAATCCCTTGGAAGACCTAACAATTATTTCTGCATTAAGAATTGAGATCTTAAGACAACCAAAGGTCCTAGCTCTATTCCTAGATACTATTTCCTTTAGGTGTTTAATCCAAGTCCAGATTTACCCAACATTTTCCAATATCAAGCAAACCCTAAAATCATGTAATGGGTAGCAATTTCACAACAAGCATTAAGAAAAGGAATTAAACACTAACAATCAATGAAAGAGGCATAAATCCATTCAAAACATAGTGGTTTACATAAGATTTCAGTGGCTACATCAATCCCCCAACAATAATGAAACTAGCTCTCCATGAATGGAGAGCTCAAGCTTACAACAATGGTGGAAATGGAAGAAGGAGGAAGACCCAAGGTTGAAGAAGGACTGTTTCCACAGCTCCTAGCTCGCCTTCAAGAGCTCCAATTGAGAGAAATCGTGTTTGGGCAGCCAAAGATCCCAACCCCTTCGCGTTTTAGGGTTAAATAAGCTAGATCTGACACATCAGCAAAAGTCGCGCCCGGGCGCCCTCTCAGTCGCGCCCGGGCGCGAGCCTCTCGGAAAAAGTCGCGCTTGGGCGCCCCATTTCTCACGCCCGGGCGCAAGCTTCTCGCAAAAAGTCGCGCCCGAGCGCCCCTTTTTCACGCCCGGGCGCGACTAGCACACAAAACTGGCACCTGGTCACTTTTCTGTGCAGAAACTAGCCCTGGTGCAGTCGCGCTTGGGCGCCCCTCAGCCAGGGGGGGCTTGGGCCTGACCAGCACACAAAACTGACACCTGGTCACTTTTCTGTGCAGAAACTGGCCCTGGTGCAGTCGCGCTTGGGCGCCCCTCAGCCAGGGGGGGCTTGGGCCTGACTTTTCAGCATTGCATCAATTTCACTTTTTCTGCAGATCTGCTTGCTTCTCATGCTTGGTTCAGCTTTAGACATTATTGGAGACTCTTCCAAGCTCATTATTAGCTACAAAATAAGGGATTATTGATGAAAGCACATCAAAGTAGCCAAAGATACAATTATTTAGAAAACAAGACAAAAGAAGAGGATTTAACAAGTTATAAGTTATAAAGGAGTTGATTTTGCTACTAAAATGATGCTTAGATAGTGGTAAAAATTAGCATTATCAGCAGGTCAGGGGACGAACGGTTGAGGACGAACGTGCTTTTTTTTTATTTATTTTCTATTTTTTTATTTTTATTTTTTTTATTTTTTACTCATGATGAAAATAAAATAAATCTATTAGTCCATCCGGACGAAATTGGGTGTTGACACTTACCACGGTCAGATTACTCATTGCCCTAGCTGCTTCCAACAGTTGGTTTCTACATCAATTGGATGTTGACAATGCTTTTCTGCACGGAGATCTTAATGAAGAGGTCTACATGGAACCACCCTCAGGTCTGGACATATATAATAAAGGACAGGTTTGCAAGTTGACCAAATCTTTGTATGGCTTGAAACAAGCCAGTAGGCAGTGGTTTGACAAGCTTTCTTCCTTCCTAATAACTGCTAAATTTGTCCAATCTAAGTGTGATCATTCCTTGTTTACTAAAAGGGCACCTACAAGTTTTACTGCTCTTCTTGTGTATGTGGATGACATTGTGTTGGCAGGAGACTCTATGATGGAGATCAATTGCATAAAGGAGCTTCTTCACAATAGGTTTCGAATAAAGAACCTAGGAGAACTCAAATACTTCCTAGGACTGGAAGTGGCCAGATCTAAGAAGGGTATCCACCTATGTCAAAGGAAATATGCCTTAGATATACTGGAAGAGACGGGAATGTTGGGCTGTAAGCCTTCGATTACTCCCTTCCTAAGTGACACTAGCTGCTTGTACAAATTGGAAAGCTACCTGGATGACCCAGGCCCTTACAGGAGGCTAATAGGGAAGTTGCTTTACCTCACAAATACAAGACCTAACCTATGTTTTTCAGTTAATTTACTTAGTCAATTTGTTCAATCACCTACTGACTATCACTGTCGGGCCATTCAACATATTCTCAGGTATATCAAATCCAAGCCCTCTGAAGGGTTGTTTTTTCCTGCTGACTCCCCTATGCAACTAAAGGCATTTAGTGATTCTGACTGGGCGACATGTCCCAACACCATAAGATCCACAACAGGGTTCTGTATCTTCCTTGGGTCCTCTCTTGTATCTTGGAAATCTAAGAAGCAGAGAACTGTCTCCAGATCCTCTACTGAAGCTGAGTATAGAGCTCTTGCAGCCACTGTATGTGAGATACAGTGGCTCAGTTATCTCCTACGAGACTGATGAGTCAATATTTTCTCAATTTCACTTAGCTTATTGTACCGAATTTAATCAGGGAATTGTGCTTAAATGTCCAATATTTTTCTATTTTTCTTAATTGTGCTTAATTTGATCGAAAATTCTTATTTTAATTAATTTGAATTATTTGAGCTAATTATTTGCATTATTAATTGTAGGAAAATTGTTGGATAATATTTGGGACATTTGGAGGTGAAAAGAAAATGCCACATCAAATATACTTTTAAGCTAAAAAGAGAAAGGAGGTGCAGATTTCATTTTTGGGGGTGCACACGGAGATGGACTTAATTGGAAAAGCTTCCTTTAAAATGAAGAAGTGGTGCTGGATGGGAATAAAAGGAAGCAGCACACGCTGCACTCATTTGCTTAGGAGGAGGAGGTTTTATTTTGGAGAAAGAAAGTGATTCATTGCTGGAAGAAAAAGGGATGCCGCGGCCCACAATTGAAAAAAAGAATGATAATGCTCCAGCACAGTCACGGCCCAAAGCAGAAGCAGCAGCACATCAGGGGACACACGTCCACGCGGGCTTCACGCTTCCAGCAGCTTTAGACACACTGCCACGTCCAGCTGGAGCAAGAAGCAGTAGCACGAGAATGGGAGAAAAGGCGCGCTGTCCAGCACGGCCCACACCTTCTTCCGCCCAGCAGCAGCCACGTTGAGGGGTGCACTCGGTCCAACATCAATGAAGAGCTACGTCCAGCAGGCGGCCCAGTAGCATGAGAAGGGGTGCACGGACAACAACAGGCCTTCACACGTCCACGCGAGCTTCACGCTTCCAGCAGCTTGGGAAGCACACATGGTCCAGCAGTAAGCGTTGCACACAGCAAAAAGAGAAGCCATTCGGCAATTAGGAAACACTGCACGCACAAGGTCCAGCAAGCTTGGAGAGAGGAGGGAGCGTGAACATGCACATAAGAGAGTGCTCCAGCAGTGTTTGGGGGTCTCGGCCTAGAGCTGTAGCCGCCACTCTCTTTCTTTTCTGCTTTTACCTTTGAACATTTGGGAGGGCTGGACGTGTGAGGAGCCAGCCGTCACCGAAGAGGAGAGCACTGCCACAAGGAGCTGCACGCTGGGATTGTCACGGCTGCAAGGGAGCACCTTTCTTTAGATAATGCACATGTTATTGGGTCCAGCAGCAACTCTCTTTTACACCTTTTTACTTTGCTTTCTTTTTAAACATGAGGAGAAACGTGAATTCATTCTATAGGAGGTGCAGCATCGGTTTTGTTTTCTTTATTGAGGGAATAGGATAGTGATTATTCTTGGAAGAAGTGAAGTGTTGGTTTCATTAAAAAAAAAAAAGACAATTGCTTTCAATAGTTACGTTTTTAATTTTGAAGATATGAATTCCAATGTTTCTTTAATTTAGCTTAATGGTTCCTTACGTGTGCATTGCTATATGATGTGTCTATCACATTCAAAGGTTACTGGATTATGCATTCTCTTATTTCTATGTATTGTATTTTAATGGATTTAAGCCAATGGGAATTGAATTGCGTTCTTGCTGTGCACTATGCTTCCAACGCTGGTTTCTATTTGAATGAAAAGCACATTTCATTTTCTTGCATTTAGTAATAGGGACGTTTTGGGAAAGGTGATATACAGTTATGGACTTTTAATTTCTTTCTTGGAGAAAAGCATGTGATTTTATTTGGAGAGTTCCACGTTTAAATTTACTTTGTGCATTTAATTGTTTAGGTCAATGTTGCATTTTAAATTGATTCAAACACTTTTCACTTTAATGTTGTCTATTCTGTTCAGCTGTGTTAATTTAGTTGTGATGTTAGTTTAAGTGACCAACTATTTTAATTCTTTGTTTCCTTCCGTGTTTACATTCGCATTTTAATTTAGTTCATCTGCATTCACAAAATCTTCACAAACCCCTCCACTACGTGTTTAATCTGAGACTGAACCACAAATTGGTCTTTGAGAGACGACCTAGGAGTCACTTCCTAGCTTATACTGCATTAATTTTGCAATCAATTTTTGTGTGAGGTGCGACCCTCTCATCAGAGACCTTCAAATAGAAGAGTCGGGAATTTCAGCCTTGTATTGCGACAACAAGTCTGCAAGACATATAGCTCACAACTAGAGCTTTCATGAACGGACCAAGCATATTGAGCTTGACTGCCATGTCGTCCGTGAGAAAGTTCAAAAACACCTTCTCAACCTCCTTCCCGTGCGCTCCGACGAGCAGTTGGCTGACATCTTCACAAAATTTCCACATCGCGTCAGGTTCAAGTTCATTGTTCCCAAGCTTGGACTGACGACCATCCACCGTCCAGCTTGAGGGGAGGCTATTGGGAATCAAATTGATTCCTTATTGTCATAAAGACAGTAATTCAATGTATTCTGTTTTAGGTTTTACTGTTGTTAGGTTTTCTAGTTAGTTGAACAGAACTCTATAAATAGAGCTCTCTCTCTTTGTTAATGTAACAAGATATACAATATCATCACTTTCCTCTGTTCTATACTACACAACATAATATAACAAGAAAAGAGAACGTTTTTCTTACCTCTCGTGTTACCCTCTTCATCTTTGTCTTCTTCGCCGTCGTCCACCGCCGTCTCCTCCGCTGCAGATCTGTGCTGACGCCGCTGCTGCCCTCATCGCCTGGAGAACCTCACTGTGGCTCCGTTCTCTCTCCTCTCACGCTCGTTCTCACATTGCTTGCGTGGCCTTCTGTTTGCCTTACGCTTATCTGCTGTAAGTCATCATGGGTTGGGCCATAGACTTGCATGAACAGTACTGGGCCAATTCTGATAAGTTCCATTCTTCCCTCGTAATAAACGTTCAATTCCAATGTCGATTTAGTTTAAAGAGAATCACTTCCAACTCCTTCTGACTTCTCCCTGCATATTTGGATTTCTTTATTCTTCTTTTCAAATACCATGTTGATCACTGCGATTCCACCATATGTATAATATTTTTTGAAGGAAGATTTGTAATAGTTAACTTGATGTTTGGATTTATGATTTTATAAAAAAAGGTTGTACTTAGGTCTTTTTTTATTTTATAAAATGATAGACTTTTAAGTTTAAAACATATTTTAGAAAGTGGTGGATCGTTTTGTGTCAAATCATCACCATTTGCTAGTATACATCTTCTCAAGTTTCCTATTTTCTTATTTGTTTGAGTTTTCGGCTTCCATAATTATTTGGTGCATCTTAGTTACAAAGTAATATAGAAATGTACTGGATGGTAATAAGCATTGGATTTTTAGTTAAGCAAAAAGTGGGAACTAATTTTATTTACATAATTTGACGTGTTTATATATAATATTTTGACATATTTATAAATCATTTTTTAACATGCATATAAATATTACAAATTTAATTAATTCAAATTTGGTCTTCTTCTGATTTGCCTCAACTTCTACTCTTTTTCATTTTTGTAGTGGAATGAAAATAATAACATCATGAAAATGTAACACTTTTTATATAATCAAAGGAATTGTGTAGCTAGGCTTGAGGATTAATGTTGAGTGCTGACATGTGATTAAGAAAAGTTTAAATCTTGTTTGTGCATTGAACATCAAAACGAGGCATTGAGAAATAAAGGAAATCCTCTAGTGAAAGAAACCTAAATTGATGGAGAGTTTAAGCACCAAGGTGAAGAGCTAAGCTAAGAGAAAACCTTCATAGTGAGAAAACCTCATAGTTAAACATCAAGGCAGAAGCTTAATTCATAAGAAAACCCTAGGAGGAAACCGCTATGGAGCATTGAAGACTAAAGCTAAGCATCAAGTCTTATTTCTTTAAAATCAGTGTTTTGTTCTATTAGGGAGCTTCCTTTTAATTCTCTAGTACCAGACGACCCCGGACGACTCCAGACAAAACACAGGGGATGACCGGCAGGACTCGAACACCCAGAACGGACGGTCATGATAGGTAGGTCTGCAGAGGTGATTAAGGTAAAGCACCGATTAGAGGGTTGGGCTCTGGATTGAGCCGTAATTAAGGTCCTGCTAATCCTAGGCCCATGACCAAAACTATAAATACAGGTCAAAAGTAAGAGGTAGGCAGATTCATTAATTGCGCATTTATTGCAGTACCTAAACAATCGATTGGACCTTTACTGACTTAAGCTTCGGAGCACCTTTAACAGGTATCCTCCCAGGCGTACAGGATGGACGAACGTTGACCTACAGAAGGAAGGATCGCGAGGAGACCAGACAGACATAGCGGAGAGCGCGCGGATTCAGGTGACTCGACCCCATACAGAAACATTTTGGCGCCCATCGTGGGCCCGAGTGACTAAACCCAATGGTGACCACGAGAAACATGAGCAGCGAGGACCAATCGAGATGATACGAATGTTACAACAGCAGATGGAGGAGTTGCAGCAGCGGCATGAGGCGAAGATGGCGGCCGTGCGGGCCGAGTGCTCAGCTCGCATAGCACAGGAGAGAAGATCTGGGGCAGGAGATAAAACCGAAGAAGAGCGCGGCAAAGCCGCCCAGGAAGGTGCTTCAAAGCACAACAGCATGCCTGATCCTACCTGGAAACCACCCGGGTCGGAGGTCGAGAGGAGCAAGGTTAAGGCCGACCAGGATGAGAGCGCAGTCCTGAGCAAACAGCTGGTGGTGAAGGTCGAAGACACCTCAGACCACCTACCATTCATCCAAGCTATTATAGACGTCCACATATCTAAGCACTTTGTCCCACCGCAGCTCAGCATTTACGATTGAACGATTGACCCTGACGATCATGTGAAGGCGCTTACTACTCGGATGGCGTTTCAGACAGGGAATCGGACAATCTGGTGTCGGGCATTTTCTTTGTCCTTGGAAGGGGAAGCCCTAGAATGGTTTAACTCCCTGCCTCAAAATTCTATAGAAAGTTTCGACGGCCTAAAGGCCATGTTTGGACGGCAGTTCGCCAACTACCGCTCCCAAGACTTGACCATCTTTCAACTGTCTAGCCTCAGACAGGGGAAAGAAGAAACATTAAAAGCGTTCATGGACCTTTACCAAAAAAAGGTTTGGCGGGTGAAGGGTCTCAACTCCGAGTTGGCCCGTCAATATGTCTTACCGACACTTAAACCCGGGTCGTCCAAAGAGAGCGTCTGTCGGCACGCGCCGAAGACCTTGGAAGAGTTGCGTGAACGAGCAGTAGATGAAATAAGGGTGGAGGAGATGAAGAAGTCTTACCGGAATAAGGCCCAGGAGGCAAAGGAAAAATCGGAGGGCAAAAGCCACGAAGGGCCGTCGGGGGCTTCAGACCGAAGGATCCCCTCAGGGGCTCGCGTTTCTAGCAATACACCCCGTTAAACGCCCATCGAGCTAAGATATTGCAAGAGGCATTGAGCGCCGAACTCATACAGACGCCCAAGAGGCGCCTGACCCCTCCAGGCGCGGACGGGAACAAACATTTCTTGTGGCACCAGAACTTGGGTCACACCACGGAAGAATGTGTGACACTCAAAGATCGGATCGAGGAGCTGATCCGGGCTGGCCAATTGAAGAAGTATGTTAGGGCCGAACCTACCGAGCGCCATGTCGGCTCCTCGGTACAACCGCGTAGTCCCCACAGGAGTCTATTGATCAAGGAAGCTCCTCCAACATCTTGTATTGGAAGACTTTTCAGCGCATGGACCTGTCGGAGGATCTCATTGTGCCATTCAATGAACAGATAGTGGGATTCGCAGGAGAGCGGGTGGACACTCGTGGCTATGTTGATCTCCGTACTCGTTTGGGAACCGGACGGGAGGGCGACGAGAAGAAGGTTCAATATCTGCTGGTAGACGCCAACACGTCTTACAATGTCCTCTTAGGTCGATCGTGCCTGAACGCGTTTGGAGCAATAATGTCCACCTCACATTTAACTATGAAGTATCCATTAGAAAGGGGAACCATCTACACCGTCTGAGCCGACCAAAAAACAACCCGGGAATGCTATGCAGCGGGGTTAAAGCTCCACCCCCGGGTGACGCGACGACGGACGGTCAGTTCAGAGGTGGCGATGGCCGACCTCGACCCCCGGACGAATGCAGATGATCGGATCAAGTAGATTGGAGAACTAAACAAAGTGAAGATAGGGCATGATGAAGAGCAGACTACCCGCATTGTGGAGGATTTGGAGCCAAAGGTGGAACGGGAATTACGAGCGATACTTTGGCGTAATCGCGACCTATTTGCTTGGGCAGCATCTGACATGCCGTGAATTCACCCCTCGGTAATATCACACAAACTGGCTCTATTCAAAGAAGCCAAGTCGGTCGCCCAGAAGAACAGGAGGTTAGGCGCGGAGAAGAGTGCGACCGTCGGTGAAGAGGTGTGCAAGTTGAGGGACGCTGGTTTCATACGAGAAGTGACCTACACCGTGAATTCATACACTGGCAAACGTCGTCATGGTCAAGAAAAATAGTGGAAAATGGCGAATGTGCACAAACTACACCGACCTCAACAAGGCATGTCCCAAGGATTCTCATCCACTTCCCAGTATTGATGGTTTGGTCGATGGGGCGTCCGGCCATCATATGCTCAACTTTTTGGATGCCTACTCCAGCTACAACCAGATTCCAATGTACGCCCCAGACCAGGGGAAGACGACCTTCATAACTGAGAAGGCGAATTACTGCTACGACGTCATGTCGTTCGACCTTAAAATTGCAGGGGCCACTTACTAGCGCCTGATGGATAAGATCTTTGCGGGACAGATCGACTGCTGCATGGATGTTTACGTCGACGATATGGTTGTATGATCGAAGTCCGGCAGCGACCATATCAGGGATTTAGAGGAGGTCTTTGGACAAGTGAGGCGACACTACAATAGGCTGAATCCAGCAGAGTGAACTTTTGGAGTAGCCGCCGACAAATTCTTGGGCTTCATGCTGACTGCCCGTGGTATAGAGGTCAACCTGGACAAATGCGCAGCCGTCTTGGAGATGAGAAGCCCCGTTAGTCTCAAAGAAATTCAGAGACTGGTGGGTCGGCTTACCTCCTTGTCCAGGTTCATTCCCAAACTTGCCGAGCGCATACGACCGATCGTCAAAAGAATGAAGAACAGAGTTAGCGTGGGGGCTTGGGATGCCGAGTGCGAGCAGACGTTTTTGGAAGTTAAGAGCGTTCTGACAACCCCCCAGTCATTAATAGTCCATGGCCGGGCGAGGAGCTAGTTTATCTGGGCGTGTTGCCAACCGCAATCAACGCCGCGCTGGTACAGGAGAAGTCAGAGCCTAGGCTCGTTTACTTTGTCAGCCGGGTACTACAAGACCCAGAAACACGGTACCAACAGGTGGAAAAGGTGGCTCGGGCCCTCCTTAAAGTGGCTAGAAGACTTCGCCCCTACTTTCAAAGTCACCAAGTGGTGGTTCGAACAGACCATCCCATATCCAAGATTCTGAGGAAGCCCGATCTGGTCGGGCGGATGGTCAATTGGGCAGTGGAGTTGTCAGAGTTCGGATTAAGGTTCGAGCCCCGAGGATCGGTTAGAGGCCAGCACCTAACTGACTTCACCGTAGAGTTACCACAAACTCCCGACCTAGGCGAGTGGAATTTATACGTCGATGAAGCCTTCGGAAGAGCAGGAGGGGATACGAGTGTGGTCCTGGAAGGGCCGGACGACTTCCTACTGGAACACTCCCTCATATTTAAGTTTAAGGCGTTCAATATCGAAGTTGAATATGAGGCCCTGATAGCCGGCCTTGCCCTGGCTCAAGATATGGGGGCATGCAGACTGACTTGCCGCACGGACTCCCAGCTCGTTGTAGGTCAAATGAAGGGCGAATTTCAGGTGAAGGACGAACACCTCCTCAGGTACTTCCATAAAGCCCAAGCGTTGCTTGAAAGGTTCGAAAAGGTGGACATCAAACATATCCCACGAGAAGAGAACGTCTAGGCGGACATGCTATCAAAGCACAACAACGAGAAGGAAAGGGGACAATTAACGACCGTAATCCGGCAGGTGCTATCAGAGCCTTCAGTGGTATGCCTAGATATCGGCAGGAATGGCGAGGAGGATTAGCGAAGCAAAATTCACAAATTGATGCGAGAACAAGACAGCGGATGCCCGGTCCAACCAGCGGACGCCCGCAAAATTTCTAGATATGTCGTCATAGGGGACGACCTCTACAAAAGGGGATTTTTAACTCCTCATCTCAAATGTCTGAATCGCCCGGAGGCGTTGTACGTGTTGGACGAACTCCACAATGGCATATGCGGCTTTCACACCGGCCACCGCACCTTGAAGGCCCGCGCCGTCCGAGCAGGCTACTACTGGCCAACGATGGAGGAAGACGCTAGGGACTTTGTTCAGAAGTGTAGAAAATGTCAGGCTCACGCTAATATCCCGCAGGCTCCCCCAAGAAAGTTGCATAGTCTAGTCTCACCATGGTCGTTCTCCTACTGGGGAATGGACATCGTAGGACCTTTCCCACCCGGACTATTTCACCAAGTGGGTAGAGGCCGAGGCCCTCGTGAGAATAACGGCCCAACAGGTTCAAAAATTTGTATGGAAGATAGTATGCCGGTTTGGCCTCCCACGAATGGTAGTTACCGGCAACGGTAGGCAATTTATTGACAGAAAGCTAGGATCATTTTATCAAGGTCTGGGGATTAAACATGTTACGAGTTCGGTGGAGCATCCCCAGACGAACGGTCAGGCAGAGGCCGTGAATAAGATAATAGTGGCTGAGCTTAAAAAGAGATTGGGAGAGAAAAACGGTGCGTGGGTGGACGAACTCCCTCAAGTCTTGTAGGCGTAGCGGTGCACCCCACACGGGACCACCGGCGACACGTCGTTCGCTCTCACTTACGGCACTGACGCCATGTTACCAGTAGAATTGGGGGAACTCTCCTTGCGACAACAACCACAAGACCCTCTCCTCAACGACGAAGAACTTAGAGTAGAGCTGGATACTCTGGAAGAACGTCGCGACCGAGCAGTCCTCAAGGCAGAAGCCTACAGACGATTGGTGGAGAGAAAGTACAACACCAAGGCACGGCCCCGAAGCTTCAAGGAAGGCGACTTGGTGTGGAGGAAGAAGGGAGACGCACGAAGATTGCCCACCCATGGCAAGCTCGCGGCAAAGTGGGAGGGGCCCATCAGGGTAACTGAAGACCTTCAGAATGGAGCATATCGTCTTTCCCACCGGAACGCCTCGCACTTAAAATTTTACTTCAGTTGAATTTGTCCTTGTAATATCTTTTTCATTTCAGATATATAATACAATGCTCCCTCCGGGTTGTCACTACTCGCATTACTTAACTACTAGCACATTAACCAGAAATCGAGCGGTTCATAAAAAGAAAATGGGTAATTTGGTGGCGAATGGCGAGTTCATAAATAGAACCACTACCACCCAAAAGCTAATATACTGAATGGTCGAAACCCAACAAAGTCTCTTAGCAGCATAACTTTCAAAAAGCATAAAGTATCTTAAACGGAAGATAAAGTAAATGGTCGGACGATAAAGCACAGTTTAAAAAAAAAACTTCAAAGTTCATTGATGAGAATTCAAGTTTGTAATTACAATCAGGAGTGAACGGCACCCAGCTGGTAAACAAACCAATATAACCCCCACAAAAAGCAAAAAACACTCCTTCCCACGCTCAATCACTCTTCATCATCCCCGTCCGGACGCACGTCTTCCTCAGTTGCCACATCCTCATTAACCGGCAAAGTAATGACCGACATCATCTTCCCGTCGTAGACGTCTTGGCCGATGTCGAAACCGGCGGCCAAGGGATCCACCCCCAACAGCAAAGCCGCTTGACGGAGGGCCTTATTGAAGCCCTCCTCATGCTCAATTTGAACATTAGTGTTCAAAGTGGCAATGGCCTCATTGGCCCTCTCCATCTCTTTGGTCAGGCGGTCCACCTTACTCTGCAGCTCTTTCTCCCTTTCCGTCAGCCGCCTTGCCTCTAGCTTCAGTCGCCCCGCTTCCTTAACTATCCGGTCGCTCCTCGACTAAGTGTCCTTTAGTTGTTGGGCGGTCGTGCTCAGCTCGCCACGTACCTCGTCCATTTCCTCTTGCAATTTGGACTGCTGCTTCCCACACTCTTTATGCTCAAGAGTGAGAGCTTCAAGTTGAGCGCGAAGGTCCTCGACGACCTTCTTCTCGGTGGCCAGCTCCGGTTGGACATCCCCGGCCTTTCGCCGATCGACGAATTTGCGTAGGTACCAGACCAGCATGGCCCCCCAGCTTACGAACTCCAACGCAGCCTCGGTGATGTCCTTCTGTGACATAGGTTCAATCACTGCTCGTTGGGAAGAGCTCGTGTGGAAGCTCACTCGGCCCCCCACGTTAAAGGGAGGGTCGAAGAGGCCTCCCGGGAGAGGATAGAGGGCGCTACCCTCTCGAAAAATCTGCTTCGAAGACGACTTCTCCCCTTGCTTAGACTTTCTCTTCTTCTTGTCTAAAGGGGTGGAAGGGGGGACGGTCGCCGCCTCAGACGACTCCAGGTTCACCAAAGGAGCCGGTTGCGCCACCACGACCGTCATTGGGGGATCGGTCACCGTCCTCGATTGTGTGGCCGTCAATCCATGACTGGAACCTCTTGATCGGGGATCCCTCTTCCCGGACGACGAAACGTAGCTAGTCTTGCGGGGCAGTGGAAGAGACATGATATCTGAAAAGGAAACATAACTTTAGCTAAGTTAATATGAAAATAATATGCAGATAGTGGCAAATGTCGTACCGAACGCCATTTGGTCAAAATCCTCATGCCCAAGGCATTCGACTAGATTTCGGGTTGGGAGACTGCGGGATAAGGCGTCAATGATCTTAATCGCCTCTATCTCAACGGGGGTCATGGAGCCAACCGACACAACATTTATCTTGGTAGGGTCCCTCGTCCAATAAAAGGGGAACAGGGGACCACCCGTTGCGGTGTGAAACTGGGAACGACTGCCTTCTTTGATTATTACTTTGAAGTAGCGGTGTTTGAAATTTTTGGAGGACTCAGAGTACGACTTGAATAGACAACAATCCTGGATGGAGGTTAGAGAGACCTAGCCCGCTTGGCGATCGGCCAAACATTAAAGTAGTGGAGAAAGATGGAAACAGTGGGAGTAATCGCTAGGGCCGAACACATTGCCACAAATGCTTGAATACAGGCCCAACCGTTCGGATGTAGTTGAGAGGGAGCATCGTTCACCCTTCGAAGCACAACCGATTGAAACGCAGTGAACGGAACCCGAACGAACATCTGGTTGAACAAATATGTATATACAAAGAAAAAGTCTTCAGTATAAGCCCTCTTTCCGTGAAAGACTCGCTCGTTAGAATGACTAACGCCGAGGCGGATCAAACAGGCGTCTTCTCCATCCCTCGCTATGTGCGATCGTTCCGCCCACAACCGTAGTTCCTCCCTGGTAGAAAAGTTGGACTCATAAGACCCCACTTCGTGAGAAGCCCAGTTGTATCCCCCGATCATGGGCCACCCGCCGACCGGTTTCGCCCGTTCAGCGTCTATGACGATGCCCCCCTAAAGAAGGAAGAGTGATATCCTGTTTATAAGCCTCTCGCCGCCACCAACGAGAGACTTCAGTACTGATCCCACCCTCTTGATCGGGCCTTTCAAGATAAGACGTAGACACCGAGCTGGGAGACGATGACCTGCTCCCATCGGATGACTCCCCGCCTTCCCTGGCCTTTGAACCATCGGAAGAAGAAACGCGAACAGTAGCCATTTACTATTTACCTTGGAAAAAGAATTTTCAGTCGAACGACAGCATAAGAGGAAAAAGAAAGTGTGTGAAAGTGATTGAGCCCCGCGCTCCTATTTATAGCAAAATTTTTGAAACCGCTGATCCGTATCCACCGTCCAAATCTGGCACGATCAACGGCTCAGATCAAGTGACGATCCCACTACTCGAGACAGACGGCCTATGACAACGCGACATGTGTTTTCCCACCCAAACTCAATTCAAAAAGCCCCGACCGGTTACCCGTTACTATAAAAACCCAACGACAATTAGTTGTCTAGGGCTTGGGGGGACTGATGTACCATACGACCCCCGAACAGCTCTAGACAAAACACAGGGGACGACCGGCAGGACTCGAGCACCCAGAGCGGACGGTCATGATAGGTAGGTTTGTAGAGCTGATTAAGGTAAAGCACTGATTAGAGGGTTGGGCTCTGGATTGGGCCATAATTAAGGCCTTGCTAATCCTAGGCCCATGACCAAAACTATAAATACAGGTCAAAGGTAAGAGGTAGGCAAATTCAACCGATCGGACCTTTACTGACTTAAGCTTCGAAGCACCTTTAACAGGTATCCTCCCAAGCGTACAGGACGGACAGACATTGACCTACAGAAGGAAGGATCGCGAGGAGACCAAACGGACGTAGGGAAGAGCGCGCGGATTCAGGTGACTCGGCTCCATACAAAAACATCTAGTTTAGAAACTCTCTCTCTACTTCATTATAAATCTTTGAGAGATTTATGGGAAAGTATCAACCTCTCTCGGAGCTTGTAAGAAGAATCATGAGCAGATGAACTCTCTTGTATTGAGGTTGAGTGTAGTCTATTCTAATACTATGTATTGTTGCTGACTTATATATGATTATGCTTTTATTCAAGTGTTAATAATTTGATTTATGTTTTAAGTGTTGGAATGAACTAATCACTCGTTTTATAATTTATTTGGAATGAGTTAGGAAACTAATATTAAATTTAAGGTACAACTAGGGATGGCAACGGGTCGGGTCAGGCACAGATAGTGCCTACCCGCAACCCGACCCGCTACCCACACGGATATCTGCTTAAAAAATACCCGCGAATATTTTAAAACTCGTGGATACCCACGGATACCCACAAAAATTAAAAAAAATATATTTTTATAAAATATTATAATAAAACTTAAATAAAATTATAAAAAATATATAAAATATAATATATATTAAATTAAATATAAATATAAATTTAATTTTAATTATATTTAATCTTATAAAATATAAATTAATGTTAATTTTAATTAAATCTAACTTAATAAAGTATAAATTAAATTTTTATTTTTATTTTTTTCGGGTAGCGGATATCCACAGGTACGGATAGTATAATTCCTGCATCTGACTCGTTTATAAGCGGGTATTAAGAAACCCGCTACCCGCAACCCGCAACCCGCGGGTAATATATATTCGTGGGGATCAACTATCAGTCGCGGATATCTGCGGGCGCGGATTTTTTGCCATCCCTAAGTACAATCAGCCATTCATCATTAATAGTTGAGGAATCATCATTGCGATTAAAGTTCTTATATTTTTAAACTCAAGGAATTGATTTAGAATAGTCACGAATTTTCAATGATACTTGATAATTGCATCATCATATAGTGAGTCAACAATAGTATGGAAAATAGGTGAAGTTCAATCTCAATACATTATAATACATGGCTTATTTCAATCTTACTTAGGTTTCATTTAATCCTTCATTAAACTTCACAAAACAATGTTTTATTACAAGTCAAATCATATTAGAATTACTTGACATCTTAAACAAGTCCAAGTCTACGTAGATACAATACTTGTTTCTGTTGTGCGACTCCATACACTTGCCTTTAGGCGTGTCTCTATTCTTGTTGTCCAAAATTATCACCATCAAACACATGGTGTTAGTGTTGTGTAAGGAGTTTTAGAATCCAATTTTGGTGAATTGAAGCAAGGTGGGTTTATGGTGGGTTTTAAATAGTGCTGTCAAAATGGGTTTTAACCCGCGAGCCAACCCAGCTCACCACGGGTTTGAGCCGGGTTGGGTTTGAAAAAATGTAATTTTTTTTTACGGGCTAGTTTTCAACCCGCCTCACTTAGAACCCAGCTCACCGGGTTGAACCCTTGATGAGCCGGGTTGGCTCACTAACCCACCTAATTTAATTTAATTATTTATTATTTTTTGTTTTAATATTATTAATTAGCATTTTTTTATTATATTGTAAATGGTAATAAAGAAGAAGATGTTTCAAAGAGAAAAATATTATAGATTTATCTATTCAAGACTCTAATATTATATATGGACAAGTGATACAAAAATTATCAATATTAAAAACTTATTTGTTCACCTTTTGTACATGTTTTTCGATTACGCTTGGATTGTATGATACTTCTTTTTTATTTTGAATTATCTTTAGAGTTTAACATCATTTTAGTGTGACGTTTATTTAGATTTAAATTAAAAAAATTATAATTTTTTTATTTTAAAAAAACTTATAATTAAATGAGCCAGTGAGTTAGTCCGTTAACCCACCAACCCGTGGTGGGTCGAGTCGGGTTCGAAGTTTTTCAGCTCGCTAATAAGTGAATCGGGTTGGGTTCACTCACTAAGTGACCAACCCGTGGTGGCCGGGCAGGGTTGAGCCAGGTTAACCGTTTTGACAATTCTAGTTTTAAACATTCAATCATAGGAACATTCTAAGAAGAAGGTTCTTGATACTGATCTAAAGGTTTTTTTTATGTTTAATACATCATTTGATCCCTAATTTTTGGGTTTTTGTTCAAAGTCATCCTACGTTTTAAAAAAGTTCAATTAGGCCCCATTTTTTGTTAAAAAATGTTCAAAATGGTCCTTTTGGCTTACGACGTTAAAAACATAACGGTGCAATTGCCACAATGGCCAAAACTGGATGACCTGTGCACTTATTGATTGTGTGGCAATGTGAAGTGAATTGACTTGTTGAAAATGTTTTAAGTTTAAGTTATTAGGTAAAAGAAAAAGGTTAGGGTTGGTGAGGGTTCGTGCAACTTCTTCCCTTTTTTGAGCAAAGTGGTTGTGGGTAGATAGAAATGACTTCTTACCAAGGTTGTTCTTCTTGTTCCAATACATGGTCGGAAAGAATTTCACATTCCTCACATGATGGTGGTTGAAAGGGAGGTGGGATAATCCCTCGTTGCAAATGTGGTGAATTTGTTGTAAGCAAAGTGGCCAAAACTCCACATAATGCTGGCAGACAATTTTGGGGATGTCATCATTACAAGGTTTTATGAATACCCTTCTCACTTAATTTGGAATTTATTTGTTCATAGATTGCTGATTTAGAACCAAGTTTGGTGGCTTATTTAGTGAATAACAGGGTGGATCTTCAAGAGGGATGTACTGTAACTTTTTCAAGTGGTGTAAGGAAGAAAAGATTAACGAAAGAGATGGTGAAATTGTCAGAGAAAGGATAAAATTTTTAATTGGAGTTGTGTGTGTTGTCATTGCGGTGAACATTGTGACAATGTGGGTCTGTTTAGGTTGATGTTTGTAGGTGGGTCAATGTTTATGTTCATGTAATGTGAAGGTGAAACTCAATGTTTACGTTCAGGTGTTGGTGTTCATGTAATTTGAAGGTGAAACTGAATGTTTACATTCAGGTGTTTATATGTAATGTTAAATTTAGTTTCCCCTTTGGTAAAAATTGTACAATGTGGTTCCCTTTTCAATTTAAAACTGTGTACTTTAGTCCCAAATGGATATCAACGAAAACACATGAAAGATATCTTACTTAGTTTCCAACATTGGTTTCAACCTCCAGTCCACCATCTCTGTCCACCTCCTTTCCACCATTAGTTTCCACCTCCAGTCCATCATCTTTGTTCACCTCCACTCCACCATCCACCTCCTCTCCACCATTACTTTCCACCTCCACTCCATTTCCACCTCAAACCCTAACCCTCAAAACCAACAACAAGAACATCAAGTAAGTAGGCTAGGGTTAGCAACACTTACCTCACGTACGTACGCTCTTCAATTTCACCTTAAAGGAATCACCACGACGTAGTGATTACTAAGACTAGTTTCACCAGATTGTTAAACCCAGAAATCGTGATAGGATTCTTATAGGTTTAAACCCTCCGATCATCCTCATATTTGTAGGGGAATCTCAAGTGGGTCATCGTTTTTTAAACTGTCAAAATTTGGTCCATATACTTGAAAATTAAGTCAATTAAGCCTATATATTTGAAAAATTGAGCCAATTAAGCCATGTCTGATAAATGTTGACAGACAGTGTTAAAATTTGCTGACGTGGTGCACACTTAATCTGCTGATGTAGTAGTGTTATATTACGTGGAAATGTTAGGGATTCAGAGTCTTCGTCATCCTACACTGTCTTCATCTTTCTTTCACGTACTGTCGTAGTGCCGTCTCTACGAGGTCGCCGACGGTTTCCAACGTCATCAGCACCTGCACGGGCGAGAGGCTTCTCGGCACGGCTACCTCGGCGACCTTCAGCAACATCTTCGGCAGTTGTCTCGGAGCTCCTTTTCCTTCCTCTGTTTTCTCTCAAATGCTTTCTTATCTTTTTCAGGAGACAACAACTCGTGTTCCATTAACCTGCAAATTGAGGGATATATAGCTTAATATTTGTCATTCCTAAGCAACATTGACTTTATGAAGTCATTATTTCAATATTTGGCTTTCAGAAGAATGAATAAGTTACCTCATCATTGGCGTTGGGTTGCTTCTGAAACCAGTTGATGTTTAAGACCTACATAGAGTGAGTGAGTAAAGGGCATGGGCATGGATCCATAAAGTAGAAATGAAAATGGAAAGAGAGAAGAGACCCGGACTTAGGCAGGGGGAGATGGAGAAAAATGATTTCTTTAATGATGTATTAATTAGAATAAAAATAGTTAAAGTTGACTTATATTTGTCATAAAAAATAGAATGAAACTTTAAACTCTACCAAGGGAAGAGTAGCTGGTTATGGCTTGAACAATTTCGCGAAGTTTATGGGAAATTCTTCCTTTAGAGTGCTCACAAATAAATACAAATAAATAGATGATATTGATATTTATGTGTCTGCATCGGAGACCTAATTTTAACCGTTGGATTTGTGTGTCCTTTGTGATAAATATCAAACCACTAGACTTGGAATCTAATTCAATTTGTAAACTCAGATAAACAATTTCCCCCCAAATTTCTTTGCATGATTAAAACCGAAACCCATTTCCTTCGATAAAATATGTATTCAGATGCGAAACATACTATCGAAAAATTCAAATAGCAAGGCCCCAAACTAAAAGAAAAACAAAATTAAAAACAATGTAAACGAAAAACATAAATCAATGACAGGAAAACATAATCAAAATTCACAAAAATCATCAGTGGAAGGAGGGTTTGGCGCATGGGTCTCGTGAGGTTAGGTCCATCGGAGACCCAAATAGCAGCAACAACGGCCAGTCCGAGAGTCACCAGCGGAGAAGGACAACCTCCTTCCATGGCCAGGCCGTTGTGTCCGTCATTCAGCTCCGCTGTCGGAGTACAGTTTCCGACCTCCATTCCCTCACGAGCATCGTCGGATCGACGCTGAATTGTCCTCCGAGACAGTCGCCCAAGATGTTGCTGATGTGACATCCCAAATATATAGCAGATATATATATGCAAAGACATCACGAATTTATAATATTAGAAAGCAGTTAAGAGATGTACTTAAAGTATTATAGGATAACAGTCTTCCAGAATTTAATAAGAAATTAAAACTTCAAGCACTAGAGTATTGCAAAATATGTCCAGAATTTGAAACTTAAAACATAACAAGGTTCTTCAAAATGACATAAGAGAACTAAGATTTCCTAGTGAGTCTAAGCTGCAGCATCATCTTCATTTCTCTCTAATGTTGCCTCCAAAGAAACCTCATCTTCCTCTACTCACATCCAAGTGGATGATCATTGCAAAAGAAAACACATACAACAAGCACACAAAAAAGCAAGGGTGAGCTAATTATATAAAAGCATACACCATATCAAGCACATAACATACAAGAGTTAACGTAAATCAAAGCAGTTTAAGGCATACATCCTAGCATGTTATCTTCTAGACTTGACTCGTCCGGACTTTAAAATGATAGTCGAGCTATGACGGGTCCTGCACTAGTGGTGACTTAAGAAACTTCGGTTCCCCACCCTGCCACATTCACGAGGTTAGCCTGTTCCGGGCCTTGAGGCATACTGGAAGCCCCCAACACTAAGACCTCCTACTACTCCTCACCACATGGATTAATCCCTCTACTTGAGTATGATTAGCCATTGGAGTTTTAGAATGACCCCCAAGACTGAGCTCCTACTTTCATTCTAAAACACTAAGGATCTCACCAAGAGATCCTACACAGATGGAACTTGATTTACAACTTGGATCATACTTTCATCACTTTGTAATCATATACTTTCTGCCACAATCAACATATACACAACCTCAACAATATACATTACTCACCACTCACAAATTATAAAAATAACATCTCCACAATTGAATCTAAGTTAATCAATACCAAGAACCAAACAGCTCCAATTAACCCATAACAGCTCATAAAATGCATCAATTTATACATACCTACAAGTAATATAATTATTTATTAACACTCACGTTTCAATATAAGAAACAACTATCCTTACTTTATTATATATATATATATATATATGATACGTACAGTATCTTGTAAATATACATATTTATATTATATTTGAAGCATATCAAACTCTCTTTTCAGGCACCTGTTTTGCTGCAATCAAGGCTACTCTGGATTTTAAATTAATCATAACTAACTGCCCACCCTGGAAATCATAAAGTGCAAAATTGATATTGGAGTTATTGTTTGGAAATCATAAAGTGCAAAATCATAAATTCTAAACACACAGTGACTGATTTCGTAAAATTATAATTGACTAGAAATTAACACATGATAACTTTATGCATCTACAATCAACTTGTTTTATTTTATTTTCATCCTAGTTGAGATCTTTCTTTACCCCAATTGGTCACCGGAGAGGACCCAGATGTCTGAACGCATCAAACTCACCTTCGACGCCAGCACATATGACTAGTCACAACTGACTGGACCAGGCCAGGGTTGTTCTATGATCAGGGATGTGCCAACTCAGGTTTTTAAGGTTCCTCTATCCTACCAACAAAGAAAGGCTCTCAACAATTAACAATTAATTTATTTAAATTATCTACCTCTTCTCTTATGCTCTAAATCTGAAATGACTAATTTTAATATTTTCACTTCCTCTCACAGCAACCTCAAACAGTACCTGTACATCTATTTAATACCCATATACATGCTATTACAGAACCCTTACTCCAGACCTTCCAACAAGATCAATTTCAGCCAACAAACTCATTCAAAACAGATTAAATTCATCACATCACAACATGCACAATTTCACAGTTTTAGTTATAACACCCAATACAACAAAAGTCATAAAACAGTTTCACAAGAGCACACCAGTTCAACATTCATATGCATATATTTTTATAAAATAAATTCATACAAAAATAATTAGCTCCCCTTACCTGGAAAGCTTAACAGCACCACTCCTAGGAACGCTCTAGCAGTAACTCCTCACAAAGGCGAGTTTGACAGCACCTATAAGCCACCAAAAATTGGTGCAGAGCACATTTCTTAGAGTTGGAAGGGACAGAGAAACTAAAGGAAAAGCTACCAGTAACAGCCAACCAGCAAGTTGCATGGCTTAGGTTCAAGAACGGTTGAAGAAAAGGGAAAAAACACTTACCGGTCGGAATGGAAAAACGTTCGGTTCAAACTGAAGCCCTTGGTGCAGCGAGCGCGGAAACACCTTCAAATCAAAATTTGATCGGTTCAGTGAAGAGAAAATCTAGAGAGAAGGCAGAGAGAATTTTAGGACAAGGGTTTTAGAGAGAGAAAGAAAGCTGGCAAAATGAAGGAATTCTGATTTTTAGAAAACCCCTTCCTAAGGTCATGGGTCCTTAGCTTATGGGCTGACTGCCTCAACATAAGGCCCAATAGCCTTATTATTTTCAGGCTCTTACATTCTCCCCAACAAATAAAATTTTCGTCCTCGAAAATAAAACTTACTAGGAAATAGATGAGGGTAAGACTCTCGCATCTCTTCATCCATTTCCCAGGTTGAGTCACCCGTTCTATCATCCCAGATGAACTTGACGAGTCTGGTACTCTTACCTTAAGGCCGTTTGGTTTGTCTTTCTTCCACTCTAATTGGTTGTACCTCCATGGACAAGTCTTCTCTAACTTGGACATCTTCCGCTTCTAGGACATGAGACGGATCTGGTACATATCTCCTAAGCTGTGAGACGTGAAACACCGAGTGAAGATTAGCCAGCTGAGGTGGCATGGCTATCTCATACGCAACTGGCCCTATGCGCCTCGAGACCTAATAGGGACCAAGGTATCTGGGGGACAACTTCCTAGCTCGAATAGCTCTTCCCACACCAGTGGTAGGAGTCACTCGGAGGAACACGTGATCCCCAACTGCAAACTCCAAGGGTTTCCGCCTCCAATCAGCATATGATTTCTGCCTGCTTTGAGATGCTCTCATCCTTTCCTGTATCAACTTCACCTTCTATGTGGTCTGCTGCACTAACTCTGGCCCAGTCAATAATGATTCACCCTCCTGAAACCAACCAGAGGGGTTCTGCAGCGCCTCCCATACAAGGCCTCAAATGGCGCCATACCAATACTAGCCTGGTAGTTGTTGTTATAAGTGAATTCTACCAATGGTAACACCTCATCCCAAGCTCCCAGATGATCCAGTATACATGTTCTCAACAAATCTTCTAAGGACTGTATCGTTCTCCCAGACTGGCCATCTGTCTGAGGATGGTAAGCTGAACTCATCTATAGCCTGCTACCCATCTCACTATGTAGTGTTTGCTAGAAACGGGAGGTGAATCTTGGGTCTCTATTTGACACAATACTGGAAGGTACTCCATGAAACCTCACAATCTCCTTAACATATAACTGTGCCAGTTTTGTCATAGACATTCTTAAGTCGATTGCCAAGAAGTGGGCGCTCTTGGTCAATCTGTCCACTATAACCCATATAGCATCATGCTTCCTGAAAGTGCGTGGTAAATGGGTAACAAAGTCCATGGTTATGCTATCCCATTTCAACTCCGGAATTTCCAATGGCTGCAACAGACCCCCAGGTCTCTGATGTTCCACTTTGGCCTTCTGACAAGTTAGGCAGGAAGCAACAAACTGGGCTACGTCTTTCTTCATACCAGACCACCAGAATGACTTCTTGAGATCTTGGTACATTTTTGTCATACCTGAATGTATGCTAAAACAGCTTCGGTGACTCTCCTTAAGTAATAGCCTTTTTAATTCTCCATCATTGGGAACACACGTCCTTCCCTTAAACCTCAAGAGACCATCCGTCTCTGTGTTGAAGTCCTTTCCCTTTTCTGTACCAATAAGAGCGGCTGATGTCCGAAGCTCGGGGTCTAACAACTGCCCTTCTTTAGTACGCTCTATTAAGCTACAAGATATCACAAATTTACTGCATATAATATTGTCTGGCTCAACTTCAACATGGAGTTCCAAATCTCTGAAACTCTACCAATTTGAGCTCTCTGACCATTAAAGTGGACATGTGCACTGTCTTCCTATTCAGGGCATCTGCTACTACATTCGACTTCCCAGGATGGTATAAAAGCTCAAAATCGTAGTCTTTGAGAAATTCCATCCATCTCCTCTGCCTCATGTTCAACTCTTTCTGGTCAAAGAGGTACTTCAGACTTTTGTGGTCACTAAACACTCGGAATTGGGCACCATATAAATAATGCCTCCAAATCTTCAAGGCAAAGACAACTGCAGCTAACTCCAAGTCATGAGTGGGGTAATTCTTCTCATGTACTTTGAGTTGTCTTGAGGCATAAGTAACCACTCGCTTCTCTTGCATTAGAACGCATCCCAACCCTTGATGAGAGGCGTCATAGTAAACCTCAAAAGGTCTACCCGTGTCTGGAATAACTAGCACTGGGGCGCTTGTCAACCTTTGCTTAAGCTCTTGGAAGCTAGTTTCACACTTTTTAATCCAAACAAAAGGCTAATCTTTCCTGGTCAGCTGAGTCAATGGGGCTACTATCCTCGCAAAGTTCTCAATAAAGCGACGATAATAGCCCGCCAAGCCTACAAAACTCCTGACCTTAGTGATTGTCTTTGGTCTTTCCCACTCCATCACAGCTTGTACCTTGGTTGGATCAACCGCAATTCCACCAGCTGAGATGACATGTCCCAAGAAATGGACCTCTTCCATCCAGAACTCGCACTTAGATAGCTTGGCATACAACTTTCTCTCCCTCAATACCCCAAGCACTGTTGTCAAGTGATCTTCGTGTTCTTCTCGAGTCTTGGAATAGACGAGAATGTCGTCTATAAAGACTACGACAAACTTATCCAAGAATGGTCTAAATATCCGGTTCATGTAGTCCATGAAGATGGCTGGAGCATTAGTCACACCAAAAGGCATAACCACATACTCATAGTGGCCATATCTGGATCTAAAAGTTGTCTTCTGTACATCGTCAGCCTTCACCAAAATTTGATGGTATCCTGACCGCAAGTCTATCTTGGAGAACACTGTAGCTCCATACAATTGATCCATCAGGTCATCTATCCTTGGCAAGGGGTACTTGTTCTTAATAGTGAGCTTGTTTAGCTGCTTGTAATCAACACATAGCCTAGAAGTTCCATCCTTCTTCTTCACCAACAAAACAGGCGCACCCCATGGTGAGACACTGGGTCTGATAAACTGCTTCTCTAGCAGCACTTCAATTTGCTTCTTCAACTCTGCTAACACCGCTGGAGCCATCCGGTAAGGGGCTATAGAAATTGGTCTTGCTCTTGAGACCAAGTCTATAGAGAACTCTACCTCTCTCATAGGAGGTAGACCAGGAACTTCTTCGGGGAACACATCTGAAAAGTCATTCACCACCAAAAGATCTCCATTAGCTGAAGGTTCACGTCTGGAACTACGTCCATGTGTGACATGATCAAGAAACAACAAGCACCCTCTATAAGGTCTTGCCTCAACACACCAAGTGACAAGGGTAAGTTTTCCTCTTCATTAGGAAAGATTAGCTTCTTTCCACCGCAGTCCACGAGAACATGATTGGCAGCTAACCAATCCATTCCCAAGATTACATCTAGCCCCTGCAGGGGTAAGTAGATAAGGTTCACTCTGAACCTGCGCCCTTCCACCTCAATAGGACATCTAGAACACACCTTAGACGTCCTCACTAACCCCGCTGCTGGTGTAGATACCAATAGGTCGCATTGAAGCTCTTTGACAACCAAACTCAACCTCTCCACACAAGCCTCGGACACAAAAGAATGTGTCGCCCCCGAATCAAACAAAGTCACACATGAAGCTCCAAATAACAAGCAGCTGCTAACTATCAGGTTACCTGCACTGGCTGCCTCAGCTCCAATCAAGGTGTAAACTCTCCCTATTGCTTGCGGCCTGACATTGCCACCTCTCTATACTGCTCTCCCCGATGGGCGTGGCGATGGTCTTGTCCTCCTGACTGTAGGACAATCTCTAGCATAATGGTCGTCCCGTCTGCAGATGTTACACCTCTTGTACCCTATCAGCTGAGGGCACACAGACTAGAGGTGTGGTCTCCCACACATGAAGCATCGGACTGGGCTGGCAAAACTGGATTGCCCCTACTGTATTGAAGGCTGAGATGATGAACCCTTGGACCCATAAGAGGTAGGTCTAGAGAAAGGGGTCGTCCTAGAGCGGGATCCATCCCTCGATACTACAGGTCCTCCAACCCTCAGTGGTTGGATCCGCTGATTCTGTGGCCCTTCTGGTTCTCCCTTGGTCTTCTCCATATCACGGGCCATCTCCACTAAAGCAGAGAACTCTCTGATGCGCAACCCCTTCACCAGCAACTTTATATCCTTCCTCAGCCCATTTTCAAATTTCCTGCACTGCCTGTCTTCATCTACCGTCATGGTGTTGAAGCGGAGAAGGTGTTTGAATCGATCCGCATACTTAGAAACTGATCTGTTGCCTTGTGCTAGCTCTAGAAACTTCACTTCTTTTGCAAATCTTACACTGTCTGGAAAGTATTCAGTGTAAAATTTGGTCCTGAATAGCTCCCAGTTAATAGGAGTCTCTCTTCTAGTCAAGATCATCTTCATGTTGTTCCACCAATGGCCAACTTCTCCTGTTAGCAAATACTGGGTGTAGGCTAGTTTTCTCTCATCAGGACACCCTTTCACCTCAAAGATACGTTCCATGTCTTGGAACTAGTGATGAGCTTCATCAGGACTGCACTTTCCATTAAACCTGGCTGGATGGTGTTGGAGAAAACTCTCCAAGGTCCACTCCTGAGTTGGAGCAACAGATGAGGTAGCACCGGGAGTGGGTACACCTCTAGCCAGCATCTCCATGAGTTGTCTTTGGGTGTTATCAGTCTCCATCCTTGCATTGTCAGCTGACACCCTTGCATTCTCAGTGTCCACCCTTGCAGCTTCTAAACTTTGTAGAGCAATGGTGTTTTGTTGCACTAAGGCAGCATTCTACTGCTGTAGTGCCTCAAGTATGGCCTCCAATCGAGCATTGGACTCAGAGGGCTCCAACTGAGGAGGTGGAGGAGGAGGAAGCCTAGGTGCCATCTTTTCTGCTCACATAGCGAGAAAAGACCATCAGTCCATTCAAAGAAATAAGGATGATTAACCTAACATGATTAAGAGTACATAAGTACAAGCCATGCATACACACAACCTACAAGATGTTCCTAGGAAAGAAACTGCTTTGATACCATAAATGTAACATCCCAAATATATAGCAGATATATATATATATATATGCAAAGACATCACCAATTTATAATATTATAAAGCAGTTAAGAGATGTACTTAAAGTATTATAGGATTACAGTCTTCCAAAATTTACTAAGAAATTAAAACTTCAAGCACTAGAGTATTCCAAAATATGTCCAGAATTTGAAACTTAAAACATAACAAGGTTCTTCAAAATGACATAAGAGAACTAAGAATTCCTAGTGAGTCTAAGCTGCAGCATCATCTTCATTTCTCTCCAATGTTTCCTCCAAAGAAACCTCATCTTCCTCTGCTCACATCCAAGTGGATGATCATTGCAAAAGAAAACACATACAACAAGCACACAAACAAGCAAGGGTGAGCTAATTATATAAAAGCATGCATCATATCAAGCACATAACATACAAGAGTTAAATTAAATCAAAGCAGTTTAAGGCATACATCCTAGCATGTTATCTTCTAGACTTGACTCGTCTGGACATTAGAATGATAGTCGAGCTATAACGGGTCCTGCACTCGTGGTGACTTATGAAACTTGGGTTCCCCACCCTGCCACACTCACGAGGTTAGCCTGTTCCGGGCCTTGAGGCATACTGGAAGCCCCCAAGACTAAGACCTCCTCCTACTCCTCACCACATGGATTAATCCCTCTACTTGAGTATGATTAGCCATTGGAGTTTCAGAATGACCCCCAAGACTAAGCTCCTACTTTCATTCTAAAACACTAAGGATCTCACCAAGAGATCCTACACATATGGAACTTGATTTACAACTTGGATCATACTTTCATCACTTTGTAATCATATACTTTCTGTCACAATCAACATATACACAATCTCAACAATATACATTACTCACCACTCACAAATTATAAAAATAACATCTCCACAATTGAATCTAAGTTAATCAATACCAAGAACCAAACAGCTCCAACTAACCCATAACAGCTCATAAAATGCATCAATTTATACATACCTACAAGTAATATAATTATTTATTAACACTCACGTTTCAATATAAGAAACAACTATCCTTACTTTATTATATATATATATATATATATGATACGTACAGTATCTTGTAAATATACATATTTATATTATATTTGAAGCATATCAAACTCTCTTTTCAGGCACCTGTTTTGCTGCAATCAAGGCTACTCTGGATTTTAAATTAATCATAACTAACTGCCCACCCTGGAAATCATAAAGTGCAAAATTGATATTGGAGTTATTGTTTGGAAATCATAAAGTGCAAAATCATAAATTCTAAACACACAGTGACTGATTTCGTAAAATTATAATTGACTAGAAATTAACACATGATAACTTTATGCATCTACAATCAACTTGTTTTATTTTATTTTCATTCTAGTAGAGATCTTTCTTTACCCCAATTGGTCACCGGAGAGGACCCAGATGTCTGAACGCATCAAACTCACCTTCGACGCCAGCACATATGACTAGTCACAACTGACTGGACCAGGCCAGGGCTGCTCTATGATTAGGGATGTGCCAACTCAGGTTTTTAAGGTTCCTCTATCCTACCAACAAAGAAAGGCTCTCAACAATTAACAATTAATTTATTTAAATTATCTACCCTGTTCTCTTATGCTCTAAATCTGAAATGCCTAATTTTAATATTTTCACTTTCTCTCACAGCAACCTCAAACAGTACCTGTACATCTATTTAATACCCATATACATGCTATTACAGAACCCTTACTCCAGACCTTCCAACAAGATCAATTTCAGGCAACAAACTCATTCAAAACAGATTAAATTCATCACATCACAACATGCACAATTTCACAGTTTCAGTTATAACACCCAATACAATAAAAGTCATAAAACAGTTTCACAAGAGCACACCAGTTCAACATTCATATGCATATATTTTTATAAAATAAATTCATACAAAAATAATTAGCTCCCCTTACCTGGAAAGCTTAACAGTACCACTCCTAGGAACGCTCTAGCAGTACCTCCTCACAGAGGCGAGTTTGACAGCACCTATAAGCCACCAAAAATTGGTGCAGAGCACATTTCTTAGAGTTGGAAGGGACAAAGAAACTAAAGGAAAAGCTACCAGTAACAGGCAACCAGCAAGTTGCATGGCTTAGGTTCAAGAACGGTTGAAGAAAAGGGAAAAAAAAACTTACCGATCGGAATGGAAAAACGTTCGGTTCAAACTGAAGCCCTTGGTGCAGCGAGCGCGAAAACACCTTCAAATCAAAATTTGATTGGTTCAGTGAAGAGAAAATCTAGAGAGAAGGCAGAGAGAATTTTAGGGCAAGGGTTTTAGAGAGAGAAAGAAAGCTGACAAAATGAAGGAATTCTGATTTTTAGAAAGTCCCTTCCTAAGGTCATGGGTCCTTAGCTTATGGGCTGACTACCTCAACATAAGGCCCAATAGCCTTATTATTTTCAGGCTCTTACAGCTGAAGGTACCCGTGTCGAGAAGCCTATCGCCCGTGTAGGTGCTAATGACACACAGTCGGCGACCTCATAGAAACGGTGTCGGATGATGAATACTTTGAATTTCTAACATTTCCAATTAAATTTTAAACCATGTCATAAATTGTTCACCTTAAAAAAATTCCACGTAATATAATACTGCTACATCAGCAGATTAAGTGTGCACCACATCAGCAAATTTTAACGTTGTCTGTCAACACTTAAGGGACATGGCTTAATTGGCTCAATTTTTCAAATATATGGGCTTAATTGACTCAATTTTCAAGTATATGGACCAAATTTTGACAATTTAAAAAACGATGACCCACTTGAGATTCCAGTACAAATATGAGGACGATCCGAGGGTTTAAACCATTCTTATATAAGGATAATTTGATTTAACTCATTTCGTTAAACCTAGCTGACGTCATTATATTTTTTTAAAAAAATTTACACATTCAAATATATCATATGGCCACGTATTGCAAAAACTTTACACGTCATTCAGTTTTAGCCACGGAGGCAACTGCATCATTATGTTTTTAACGCCATAAGCCAAAAGAACAATTTTGAATATTTTTTTAACGAAATATGGAACCTAACTGAACTTTTTTAAAAGGTAGGACGACATTGAACAAAAACCCTAAAACTAGGAACCAAATGATGTATTAAACTTTTTTTTTATGGTGGAAACATAAAGTTGAGAAATGAAGGGAAAAAAATGTAATTATGGAAGAAGAAAAAATGTAATCACCTCACAACACTACAGTATATGAAAACTGAAATAAGATGCACTTAACAAATTTAAAACAGAGTATAAAAATTCCCGAAGTTTAGGAATCAGTTGTTGACTTAACTGAACTATTAAAAATATTAATTAAATTTCAATTATTAAAAAGCACGAATTTAACATAAGTAACAATACCCACCTACCTGCTGCTTTTAAGGTTTTGAGTGTATTTTCTTCAGAAGAACCTGACATGCTGTTATATAAATTCTGAGAAAAACTTTTGCTTTATGAAATACAACACAAAACTTGCAATAAACAATTATATTGTGTACGATTCTCAAATTGCTTTGACAATTTCCTTGCCAAAGTCACTTTCATTTGCAGCTTCTGATTCAATCCTGTTGTATCACACCTGTTTCAGTTTCATCAGTTTTAACTTCTTTGTATTTCTTGTATAGGTCACTTCTGTAGAATCGTTTGGTCCTAAAGACCAAAATGAGTGACAGAAGTGCCCCAAACAAGCTAACTGCAGTGATTATAATGAATGCTAACTTGAAGCACTCCTCCCCATTGCAGTTCAGCTCCTCCCCTGGACTTTTCTTTTTCCCCATAGCTTCCATTTGCCTCATGGCTTCCCTGTCATACAGATACCCTACAACCCTCACACTGAGCAAGTATGACCCAATTGGACCTACCAGTGACCCTAAATTGTAGAGTGTTGAATAATGTTTGAGGCCAAAAAGTTCAGATATAACAGAATACATTAATGGCCAATTAGCCCCATAGCAGAACCCAATAACAATTGAGGCTACATAGAGACCATTTGGGACATTGAAGGCAACTAAAAGATGACCTACACAAGATAACAAAAGCAATGATGTGAGCAAGAGAGGCCTAGGGACTCTATATTTGAGTATGATAAACTCTGAGACAACCCCTTGAACCACCTTACCTAAATAGATCCAAATGGATGTAAGAGAGACAAATGTGGTTATGGTATGAGAAGGATATCCTAATGAAATTCCAATTTGACTCAAGTTGTTTATCATTGTAACGTTGCTACCAAGTGAACATATAGTAGTTAATAAGAGAAGCACCATGTCAAGGCTAAATGTGGCTTGAAGTATTGTATGATCTTCACCTCTTGCGGGGGGGTTGAATATGTTTTCCCAAAAGGAGATTTCTGCTTGGGGAGCCTGGGAAGACGTCTCTTGATAAGGATTTTCTGTAGCTATATTTGGATAGTTTTCCAGGAGCTTCTGACTATCTTCCCTATTGATGTTTTCAAGCTTACTCTTCCAAATCTTGTGTTCTTCCACAATAACAACAGAAAGTGGAAGGATGAGCAGAAGAAGCATCACAGTGGTAGTAATCTGATACTCAAACTGAGAGAAAGTGAAAAATTGTTGTACTAAAGTTACAAACATGAGGAACCCAGCAAGGACTAATGTCAGATAGAGGAACCTGTATAAAACTTTGGTGTCATTTGGCTGTTGAACACTCTTGTGGATTCTGATAACTGGAAGAAACAGAAAAACTGCAGCAATCGGTAGCCATGCCATGAGAAAAATGAGGAATTTGGAGTCATCTCCATACAAGGCATAGTATAGCTGAGTAATTATTACTGCACTTAAACCTGTATACCCAGTCAAAAGGCCTAAGACTACTCCTCTGCTGATAGGGAAGTTCTTTACACTGGTCACAAGAGCTCCAGTGTTAGTTGCACAATGAGAATTGGCTCCAATGAAAAGGTAGAAGCACATCTGCCACACATGGGGCTTTGCAATTTTGCTGGTGACAACAAGCCAAATCATAAAATACCCAGCAAAGTTGAGAATCCCACCAATTGTTAAGATAAACCAAGGTGGTGTGACCTCATAGATTAGGCCTGCATGAATGCCTATGTTAGCTCCCAAATCCTGGAAGAAGCTTAATAGATTGAGAGTGGATTGATCATATCCAAGAACTAACTTGATATCTTGTGAGAATAGGCTAAACATGTAGCTTGCTCCTGACACTGACATCAACATAAATGATGAAAACATCATGAACCACCTCCCTGTAAGGACTTGGATTGAAAACCCTTTGATGCTTCCCAAACTAAGTACATCACCTCTCCCATATGCTGTAGAGAATACCATTTTTCTCACTTCTTAAACAACGTTTTCAATTACAAACAATCATATATACAACTCAAGACCCTTGGAAACCTTCAAGTTTTGTTGTCACAGAAATTGTAGTCAATGAAACTAATTTAAAACTAGAATTTTAGAGAATACTGATACCAAGAATCGTCGAGAAGATTCAATACTAATAAAACGTAAATCTTATAGATTCATACCATTTATAACGCAAAATCTTTAAAGACAATAGATCTATAAACTTTATATGATGTTCGTTTTTCTCATTTCTACTATATCTAGATATAGACTCCCACTTAGATATCCCTAAAGTTGCATTATAAGCAACAGATATAACTGGTAAGATGTTGACCCTCCACCAAACTGAACTAGAGGACATGAATGTTTTAGCCTGAATCCAATTGCTAATCGTTTAGCCTTCAAAACTATTTGTGTTTTAATCTAAACGATACAAAAGCAGAAGAAAAATCTTGGAATAGTAATTAATTTTGGAGCAATTATTGGAAATATGGTGGGTGCTCACTTTCTTATCTTTTCTCAATACAATGATTGTTGCTTTAGTTAAGTATAGTCAAGAAATGACCTCAAATCAATTCTGATTAAAGTGATGGACAAGTGATTAAGTGTTATAATAATTTCATACAGATGATCGAGGAACTCGGCGCAATATCAGCAGTGAACTCTTATCACGTTAAAAACTAAGAATCAATAAAGTACAAATAGATATGTTGGGATTAATGAAGTTCATAAGAATCATATTTTCAAGAATTACGTGTATTCCCTTTACATTAAAGAAAAAACCATTGTCAATTCAACTCCCCTAAAGTTTGGGATAATTACAAGTTTCTTTAAGCATCTTTAAATGAATTTTTTACCACTAACACGCTTTTAATTTTTTTTCCCAAGTAGAATACTATACATTTTAATTACGCAAATAGCATAGATTACTGTTCAAGTTAAAAAAAATTGCTGTAGGAAGATCTGAATTACGAATTGTAATTAGAAAGAGGTTGACTGAATTCCATTTTTGAATAGTTGAATTCATAACTGATTTTTGTTAAAGATAAAATGGTCTTAAGTAAACCTTGTTTTGAAGTTTAAGCAATGCCTAAACGAAATAGTCTCTAGAGATTTTGAATTGCCTAGGATAAAATATACTAAACACTATAACTTAAATATCCTAAATGTTATGAAGAACTTTAATAGAGCATCTAATTCTTAAGGCTAAACCATATAGGATAATTGCTAAACGCTATATATTTAATATTATCCTAAACGATGTAAGTTATTACTTAAACAGACAATGCCTAAATGATAATACATGTATTATGCTTAAATGTTTAGGATCGTCTAATGCTTTAAAGCATATACCTTCTAGTTCTTTATTTGTTGTGTTGTAGTCTCCTTTTCTATTCATATCACAATCTTTTTTCAAAATCAAATCATAAGAACATTTAGAGACATGAAGATATTGAAGGAAGATTTCTTTCATTCTTTCCGCCTGTCCTTCTCGTTTAGACAACACAGTTGCTCTACCAAGACACAACATAGCTTTTGACTCAGTACCATAAAGGCGACACTCTTAGAAGAAAGTCAAAAACTTTGAGTAACATATCTTTTTCGAAGAAGTATATATAAAGAGGATTGTATCAAGAGAAGAGAATAAGAATTATTATTATTGAATACTCTAACGTTGTCTCTTACTTTAAGCACGGTCTCCTAGACTTGTTCTTTGAAAAAAAGTTTTGTTTATAAGTTTTCAAAATCCTATTGTATTGATTTCAAATTCTCTATAAGAGAGTTACAAATTTTGTTCTTGTAATTTTGCAAAAAGCTTTGTTGTTTTTGTTAAGATATATGTAAATATATTTTGTTATTATATTTTAGGTAAGCATATATTTAGTTTCCTAAATATATGTCTTATATTATTTGTTACCTAATTAGTTTTCTAAGATCATTGCATTTATTCCAAGTAAGTGAATGAGATCAATTGAGGAAAATATTCTTTTATGGTATAAGATTTATAGGGCACTTTCGCTTCTTATTTTTCATTCTCATTCATCTATCTTATTTCTTCTTCTCACCACCATGACGGACAACAAGAGTTCTTTCCATCCAACTCTTGCAATTTTCAATATATGGAAGCATATCTCCATCACTCTTGAAATAGAAATTGTCCAATATGCTACATGGACGGAACTTTTTAAAATTATCACATGTTCTTATAAGGTTCTTCATCACATTATTCCTCCTGCCAATGACAAAAAGAAGGTACATGTGACTGAGGATGAAAAGGAATTATGATTGACTCTTGATGATACGGTTCTTTTCTGGCTTTATGCAACCATCTCTAAAGACATGTTGCATACAACTATTGAACTTGATGTCACGACCATGAATGCTTAGAATAGGTTGCAAGATATTTTCCAAGACAATAAACATTCTCGTGTGATAACTCTTGAGGCCGAATTCTCCAATACTAAGATGCACAGAATTTTTCAAATGCTTCGACATATTATCAACGTCTCAAGTCCCTCGTTGATCAGTTGAAAAATGTTACACAATAAACATTTTAATTTTTTTCCCATGTAGAATACTATACATTTTAACTACGCAAATAACATATATTATTGTGCAAGTTCAAAAAATTTGTTGTACGAAGATCTGACTTACGAATTGTAAATAGAAAGAGGTTGACTAAAACCAACTAGAATTCGATTTTTGCAAAAGTTAGCTTATTGGATTAAAAGTGTTTAATAAAATTATTCGATAAACTAGGTGGTAAACTTAAAATGACATAATAGTGTGTGTATATATATATATATATATATATATATATATATATATATATATATATATATATATATATATATATATATATATGGGGTTTGCTAACGCGCGTACGCCTGTTTTTCAGTTGGTACGTTTTAGCAATGTGTACCGGGTTTTAGTAGACAAAAATATCCTTATATATCATGGATTCTAAGTTTTAAGGTTAAGGATATTTTAATAATTTTCATTCTCAAAACTAAAAAAAAAAAAAGAAACTCCCAAACCCTTACTCACCTCTCTCTTTCCTCTCAACCTTTCTCTTTCATCTTTTTCACTCCAATCTTTTCTCTGTCATCCCTACTGTAGTTCCAATTGAAAAAATAAGAAACATTTGCCTTTAAACAATTTATCTTTGTAAAGAGTTGAGTCATTGACATATTCACCTTCAGGCAAAGGTTCATTCAAGATCTCTTCAATTTCACCATCTTCACTAACCTCTCTAATTTCATCATATGCTGAATCATCATCTCTAAAAAACTCCTCCAGGCCAATTACCAATTCTTTTGGATGTCATTATGCTTGTGAAAATTAGATAAAATTATATACGACAAAAATTATAAAATGAAAACTCATTATAAAGTCATTTTTTGTAAGAAATTGTTTAACAATGAGTGTTTCTAATTTTTTCAAGGCCAATTACCAATTCCTTTGATGTCATTATGCTTGTGAAAATTAGATAAAATTAGATAAGACAAAAATCATAAAATAAAAACTCATTATAAAATCATTTTTTGTAAGAAATTGTTTAACAATGAGTATTTCTGATTTTTTTTCAGGTCAATTACCAATTCCTTTATGTAATGATATATATATATATATATATATATATATATATATATATATATATATATATATATATATATATATATATATATATATATATATATATATATATATATATATATATATATATATATATATATATATATATATATATATATATATATATATATATATATATATATATATATATATATCATTACATAACTGAAAATTGTGTTTTTTAGATAAATGTATATTGTTATGTAATTATAATTATAGTTTTTAAATGATTAATTTTTTATAAAAAAGTTTAGTACTTCTATTCATTATTTAGAAATTGGCTTTTGCACTTGGAAAAGTATTTTTTTATTTAAATGAATTTTAACTAAAATAAATAATTTATATATTTTCGAAAACTCAAATGTTTTATTTTTCAATCTAAACTATGGTTACGTTGAAATTTTTTTATTAGTTTCATTATATGTAATTTTTACATAATATCTAAAGAAACATTAATTGCTTTAATTTATAGTATTAAACATTTTCTTTAATTTAGACTACATAAAATAATACAAAGAAATCCAACAAATACTATACAAAAAAGTACTATATAATTAATTGTGTTTGTGAAATTGAAATAGATAATAATATATACAACAAAAATACAGATAAATCAAAAATATATTAAAATATAAAATAGCAATGAAATAAATTAAATAATCTAAAGATAATTGAAAAAAGTTTTAAATTATAAATTATTACGTTTTTAAATAATCTATTTTAATGTACTTACTAAATATTTTTGCATTGATGAAATTGGTTTATAAATTAGTTATATAATTATATATGTTGGCAAGTAATTTATTAGCATTAATACGTATATATTTTTGTATTAATGTAGTTTATAATATATTCAAATAAAGTAATAATTTAGTCATTTGCGTGACCAAACACGTTTGATAATCTTAAGATCCGACCTACCAAAGAGATCAATCTTTATTGACAGTTAATTTTTGTAATTTTTAAAAGTATTTTACGTACAAGTTGTTAACATGTTTAAAATTTTAAATTGTTCAAGCACGATCTATCATTGACCAAACTTTAGTTTTTCTCTAGATCTCTATAATTGAATTAGTTTAGTCTAAAATCAAACAAAAAAGTACTCTTTTTTTTAATAACTTATCTTATAATTGATATAAAACTCATCCTTCTACTCAACTACATATATAATAGACATAAAAAAATAATGTTTGATTCAAACTCTATCATAAGTTATTATTATGATGTTGACCTTGTCACTTAAACAAACCCTAGAGTTCCATCTTCCCAAAGTGCAATGGAAGATCCTTCCATGTGCCTTCTGATCACACATCATGTACAGGTAAGTTTTAATTATTGATTTTTTTATTAAGTTTTTAACAGTTAAATGTATTTGTCTTTAATTTTTTTTTCATGAAATTTGAAAAAAAAATGAATGTTAGTATAAAAATAAAATAAAATTTAAATTTATTACTCCAGAGGGAATACCACAAATGCAGCTATTTATTCCCTTACATTCTTATATTTTATTGAAAATTTATGGTTTATGTTTGACGACGTTATCAATTTATCTATAAAAGAATTACAATTTGTATTCAGCCTATAAATATATCAGTTCTTTAATATTATAAATTAATGATAAAATAATAATTTTTATTATGGAGTCAGATTAATCATTTAAATTACAATTTATTAAAACTTAATAACATAATATAATTATATTATTTTCTAAACATTTAAGAAATAAATCAAAACTTTCTTTTTATTTAAAAATAAAATTAAAAATATTTCACACATTCGAAAATAATTTACGCGTTCATTTTACACGCTAATTTTTTGTTCTATTTGATAGTTTCAAATAATTTAGTCTATTAAAATGTGATTTATTATGTTTTATTATGCTTTTACTATTTTTCACCAATATCTTGTTAACATTAAAATAAATAATTATTTTAATGATGCAATCCCCTCACAATCCTATATCGTATTTCAAAATATATAAAAAATGTATATATATATATATATATATATATATATATAAATTCATTTTTTTACAGAAATAGTCATAAATAAAACCTCAATTCCTTTCACGACACAACTATCTAAATTATTGAAATAAATTTTTAATAGAATAAGACAGTTTTAATTAACAAACTACGGCAATTTACGTTCATTTAAAAATCATCATACCACAATTACACATAAATTTATATATAAAAAATATTAATTGAAGTCTTTCTATTAAATACATCCCACCATTTTATTTAGATAAATACTTATATTTACAAACAGATATAGAAAAAATAATCAAAATAAAAATTGTTTTGTAACTCAGCCCAAAATCCAATCCATGTTTTTAACATCTACAACACTTTGTTTTTCTCTTTTCAGCCATTATTTTTGGTAGCAACCAATACATTTTCATATAGGAAAACGTTTCTTTAACAACTATATTTTGCCAACTTTTTTACAACGTCAGTGGCATTGTTTCATTGATTGATTTTAAAAAGTTTTTTTAAAAAGGTGGAATTTTTTCAGAAGGGCAATTTTGGAATGAATTTGGATAGAAACTCCTTTTGACAGTTTATTTTTTCAGATTCACTCTTTTTTGCACATTGGTTTTCTCAACTCTCTCTCTACCATTGAAGTTTCCATCTCTCTCCACCATTGAAGCATCCATCTCTCTCCACCGTTTCGGTTCTCTTCGTTCCTCGCTTTTCTTCACTCTCTGTCCACCATTGAAATGTTGTTTCTCTCTCTCCTTTGAGTTTGAGTTCGACTTTTCTTACTTCGTTTCTTGGGTCATTTGGTCACTATCGAGGATTTTGTCTCTCTCTTTATCCATTTCCCCATTTTTTGATGGTGTGACTGTGGGCTCGTTGGCGGTATATATCCCTCGTTTTGAAATTTTGTTGATTTTGGCGTGCATTGTCGTTGGCGGCATTTTCGTGGTTGTGTAAGTCTTTGGCTTTTGTCTCCCATTGTGGTTAGCGGTATTTTTCCCAAGGTTTGGGTTTTTTCGCACACACCGTCGAGGTTGGTATCACCAAGGTTTGGGCTTTTTCGCACACACCATTGATACATTACCAAACTTCACATTAGAAGTTGTGGAAACCATCAACCATGACCAATAAGGGTCCTTGATTCATAAAATCTTAAAAACACTCATAACAAAACTGCAATTTTAACTCGGTAATCGATTACAGCTTCTCTGTAAGCGATTACAAGTGCATGTGTCCAGTGTGTATGGTGTAGGAACATGTTAGGTCATTGAATTATTGAGAAAAAATGTCATTTAGGTGCTTTCATGTAAGTTAGATGAGCTCCATAAGCATTTTTGGCCAATTTCTGCCCTGGTAATCGATTACAGGAGTCTTGTAATTGATTACCAGAGGAAAAAGGGTAATTTGTACAGAAACTTCAACTGTACTCCCCAGCTAGATGAACACTGCTCCCCAACTCTGTTTTTCTAACCTTTGCTACTTGTTTTGTTCTTAACTTTCTCCACCGAACTTCAAATGACTTGATTCTTACTTTTTTGGAATCTAGACTCAAAGAGCTTTCCAGAAAAACAAAAATCAACTCATTTGGAGTTCGGTGGAGAAAGTTATGAGCAAAACAACCAACAAATGTGAGAGGTGGTAGAAATATATAAAACGTTAACTTTAAGGAATTAAATGCACCTACTCAGATGTCCAAAAATTATAAATTAGTAGTCATTGGAAATATTTTTGAGTCTAGTTTCTAATAAAAAAAGAATCACATCATTTAGAGGTCTATGGAAAAAGTTATGATTAAAATAGTCAGCAAAGGTCAAAGTTGACACCATGGGTTATGCACCTCACCTCAATTGGAGAAAACCACCTGAATGGACATTTTTATTTTGAAGAAATCAATGACCTAACCTCATTATTGGTGCAGGGAGCACACCCAATAACATTGAACTCACTCACCCATCTCAAAAAAGGAAAAATTCAACAAAAATAGAGAATGGGGAGCAGTGTTCATCTAGCTGGGGAGTACAGTTGAAGTTTCTGTACATATTACCCTTTTTCCTCTGGTAATCGATTACACGGGTCTTCTAATCGATTACGAGAGGAAAAAGGGTAATTTGTACAAAAACTTCAACTGTACTCCCCAGCTAGATGAGCATTGCCCCCCAAAGTCGTTTTTGTGTCCCTATAAGTGATCTTTTCTATTTTTTTTGCATGGATGGCTCACGTTGCTCATCATTGATGGTATCAAGTGCATCAAAACACAGTTTGGCCCACTCAATTGTGGATGAAACACATGTTGCTCATCATTGATGGTGTCAAGTGTATCAAAACACAGTTTCCGCCCACTCAATTGTGGAGGAAAAAACTCCTATAGGTGTTTGAACCAAGGTAGTTCAAGTTCATGACAATTTTTGCACAACTCGTAGAGGAAGAACTTATTAACTTCCGCAATCAATTTGATCGACAACCATCTTCTTAGATTACATTTCATTGTATACTGTTATGTATCTTTTCATTTCAAAACTTGTTGTTTCGTGAAATGTCATTATGTTTTTTTATTAATGTATGTGCTTTTTAATATTGTTATAATTTTTCATTATTCAATACCCTTCATTATTTCTTTTATATTTGTTTAATATTGAAGTATTCCAACTTGAAGTGTTCCATTAATGATCCACCCACAAAACCTTCAAAAGACAGTCATAACGAATCCAAAATATTCCTGGGGAGTGCTTAAGCCACGTCTGGGTAGCACTCTTCAACTTTCGGTACAAAAGGAGATTTTTCTACTGGTAAGCGATTACCAGCTCCCTGTAATCGATTACAACAACATCAGTCCTATGTCAATGGTGTAGGAACTCACCTCTCAACCTAGAAACACCTTAACTTGGTTTTCCATCCACATAGGACTAACCTAACTTGAAATTTCTTGTTGTGGACACCTTCAACCATGCCCAACAAGGATAATCAATCCACACAACATTGAAAACACACTCGTAAGGACCCCTGGAGAGTGCTTAAGCCATGTCTGGGTAGCATCCTTCAACTTTCGGTACAAAAGGGGATTTTTCTAAAAATCATCCAAATTGCGTCTCCGAAATAATACACTTCGTTTTCAATGAATGACGAACAAACAACTACAAAAAAAAATTAATATTTGTTGGTACAAATAACCAACAAAAGTCACAACCCAAAAGCAAAAACCAGCAAAATTACCAACAAAGGCCAAAAGCAAAAACCCAAACCCAAAATACAAATACGGAAAGGGAAAAAGTTCTTACCTTGTTAGAAGAACCAATGTCAGCGGACGAACCCATTGCACAAAACAAACTCAGAACTTCGACAAAATCGACACCGAACGAGACACTTTCAACAGACCAATCACAGAGATCGCTGAACATATATCATTGAAATCACGAACTCGAGAGAGAAAGAGAGATTTCGAGGCCAACGACGACGAAACTTCCACGTCCAGAAAGATTGCTCAATGACCACTTCGAAGCCTTCACCAAATAGAGAGAGAGAAGTTCAAATGAAAACTGAAAACCTAAAATGGAGAGAGGAGAGAATGTTTTGGAAGAAGGAGAGAGTGTTGAAAGGAAGGAGGGAGAACACTACTATGAAGAGAGAAGTTGAAATGAAATTCAAATCCCTAAAATGGAGAGAGAAGACAGTGATAAGGAGAGAAGATAGAGTTCGAAAACGAAGAGGGCAGTTTCGGAATCCAAACTTCAACCCATTCCAAATCAGATTTTAAATTTAAAAAAAAACATTCAAATTCGACCAATTAAAACTTAACACGTGGCGTTGTCAAATTTTTGTCAAATTGGCGTTGTCAGAATATCGCGATCCTTTCATATATACCTTCTTCATCCTTTTTTTTTCATCTAAAACACCCACGCAGATCACTCATCTTCACTCTCCTATTTTTCTCGCATACCAAACAATACACATCATCACCTCCTGAGAGCTGCTGCAACAGACGGAAAAAGAAAAAAGTTTTCATAAAAAAAAACGACTGTTTGCTATTTTTTTCTCCTCCCTTTCCAATACAATATACACATTTTATAATATATATTGATAACATCTCAAAATATAATATAAAGTTATTTAATAGTCATTACACATATTTAATATAAAAAATCAGTTAGAGAAAAAATTATAAAGTATGATTTACAGTCATCTAAAATAATCATAAATTTAAAATTTTATATAAAAATTAAGTAAACAAAACTATGTATAATATAACTAACTAATGCTACTAGATATCATCTTCTTCTTCATCCAACTCTTATTCCAGAGAAACGTCATCACTCTCTACTCACTTATAGGATGATCATAGCAAAAAAAGATTCAAAGAAATATACAAACAATCACAGAAAAAAAGGGAAGTTAAAATACAAATAATTAATGATAAGTGTTTTGGGTATAGGGTTGAAGTCCCTTACTCAAAACAATACAAGTTGTCTTGAAGACCGGATGGGCTCCCTAGTTGTCTTCCATCTTCCAAGTGACGTTGTTCGTTTTCCCTCCTCCTTGTCCAAACCACATGACTATACTTTGACTAGACTATCCAAACATAGAATAAATGTCGAGCTATGACGCGTTGTGCATTTGTGGTGACTTCTACTGCTTTACAAAACCATTATCAATGGGTTTCACCCTACCACACTCACAAGGTTAGTCTGTTCCACGCCTTGGATCATACTGGAAGCACTAGGAGTAAGACCTCCTGCTACTCTCACCACATGTGTCAAACCTCTCTATTTGAATGTATGACCATTAAAGTGTTAGAAAAATCTTCAAAACTAAGCTGCCTGCATTCATTCTAAACATACTTGAAACAACAACCAAGAATTCCACCTTGGAGTTCACTTTCACGACTTTGAAACTCTTTAGAAACATGTACAAATATCTCTTTACTTTCACATTTCATACCAGCATAAAGAAACATTAATCATACTTTAAAAGACCATAAACAACCAAACAAATCATTAGAAAACACCTAAAACATACCCTTATGAACACACAAAGTGGCGCCTAGAGGTTGGCTCTCAACGCCCAAAAACAGTGAGTTAGCGCCCAAGCGCTGGAAAGTTGGTGCTTAGTGCCTAAAATCAGTGAGATAGCGCCTAGGCGCTAGGAGCTAGCACTCAACATCATGACAGATGCAGAACCATTCATTTTTAGACATTGGACCCTTTACCCACAACTTCTAAAGATCCCTAGGACCCTCCAAACACTAAGAAATTGCAGAAAACACTATTGTAACTCAATTTGACCCCTTGAAAAGAAAATCACTCCTCTAAACTACTCAAACTCAATTCTACACTTTTTAGTTCTCATATCAATCCACCAAGTGCATAACCAAGTCTAAAAACACTTGTTAGCACCTTTCAACACCTCAATTTCCTTCCATCCATCCTATTTTTATTTTCCAACACATAAAACCTCCAAAATTGAACTAAAAACACATAAGAAATCACTATATCATAGAACTAACACTTCTACACCAGATTTCTATTGATTTATATGCCTAAACAAGTCATAATAGGTCTAATAACAGACCTTGAACTTCTCAAAACAGTTTATACCCCTCGTATCAAATTCTCTCTACTCAAAACCCCATTTTCACACTAAAAACGCCCTTAAAACTCCAATAATGAACTATCTCTAGGTTCCATAACAAATTTAAATCAAACAATACTCCTAACAAGTCTCAAATGACCTTATGATAGTTTTAAAACAATTGTTTTCTCTCCCCAACACCTATATGTAAAATTCACCTATCAAAACCACCCTTTTTTAGGCTTGAACTCCAAGAATTTGACCACTAAGAACCCTGACACATTGAATTCAGTTTTCAAACACCAAAACAACTTCATCACACACAATCATGATAACATAGAATATCAATTTCACACCATTTCAATTATACACACATCATACTACCAAATATCATTGTTTAACATAAAGAGCACTACATTACTTTCACCAATGCATTCAATTCATCATATTTTTCTCATAATACTATTTTAGCACGAAAAACATAATCTAAGTAAGTTCTAGCTTCCCTTACCTCACAAAGAACTGCCCAACTCTAAAGACACCTCACCAATTTCTTAGAATACAAGGAATTTCTAGAAACACCTACGAAACATCAAATTTGAAATGGAAAGAGTCCTTAGGACCTTAAATTGACCAAGAACAAGTAGAAGAAGCGAGATTACACATGTGACGACAATCTCTTCTTTTAATTTCATATTAAGAGCAAAAAAGGAAAAAGGAGTCGAAATTTGCTTGCTCTACGACAAAAATTGATTAGTAGATATTGAAGACAGCACAACAGTGATCTTCTAGGAACTTCTTGATCGTCAAATAGGTAATCGAGGAGTAAGAAAACTTAGAGAGAAGGTATAGAAAGTTTAGAGAATGAATTCTAGAGAGATGAACTGTGTTTTAAGTAATAAGACAAGTGTAAGAAATTCTATTTATATTGTCGACTTATTTTAAAATAAAATAATCGGTCTCATTATTTTAAAACATTTATCTTCTCTAATATTCTATTTTCTAGGTTCTTACAATATTCTTATACATATATTGGTTTGGACATTGTTGCTTTCTTGTTCATGATTATGGGATATGTTTTTTCTTTTGAAAATAAAGTTGTTCTAGTTTTTTGGCTGACTCTAGATAGGTTGCATGTTATTTTTCTATAGTTATGGTAAAGTGATTATGTGTAGAGTTATGGTAAAGTGATTATGTGTAGAGTTATTAATATTATGATAAGCCATGTAAGGTTGTTTGTGGGGAATCTTAGGTTGTATCTCTTGTTTTGTTGTTCATGGATTTTTAGTATAGAATGTTATCATGTATTATTATAGATGGGTTGTGTCTTGAGTTTTGAGGTTGTATGTATGAAATTAAATGATACTTATACTATGTCTAGTTTATGTATGTCGAGTGGATGGTGTTTAGGTTGTGCCAAGTTGGGATTGATTCCTAAAATGCCTTGTTTCATGTGTGTTGAGTTGTAGATACGACCTTATACCATGTTTGGTTTGTGTCGGATTGGGGTTAACTACTATTATGACATTTAAAGCATTAGTCGAACGGTTTTGTATGTAACCATGTTGTTGTGAATCTGTATTAAGTTTTTTAACATGCGATCATGATGTTTTGATGCTTGTCGAGTTGCATATACCTGATTCTGATTATTTAATTTGTTATCATACGTTATTGGGTTGTTATATATTATTATTGTGATGTATGAAGTTTATGTCATGTTGTTTCCATAATTATCGGGTTGTCCAGGCTACATTGACGGGTTGTCCCAAGTTGGTGTCAAGATTCAATTGTCCAAGTTGCTCTGACCGAGTTGTCTCCTCTGTCTTGTTGAATCCGTGTTGGTAGGAATATGTTTAGCCGAACTGGGTTGTTAGGTTGGGTTGGTTGGGCTCTAGGGTGCCAGGCTGAGTTAGTCAAACTCTAGGATGTTGAGTTGGTCGAGTTGAAGGGTAGTCCTTGTTCTCTTTAAGTTGTTTGGAACCTCAGTTTTCAGTCCCAACAAAACTATGAGGCAATGAAATGATGAGCGACGATAAAGGTGGGGAGACCGGAGATGAAGATTAGAGGAGGAGTGGCCCCTCTTTAGGAAGAAGGAGATGAATTCTCTTATGAAGAAGAGAAAGTTGGATTGGGCCGTCGTTTTTTTTAATGCACCTCACATTTCTACTCATTGGACGCCCATATTCCATGGGCTCGTATTGTGTTTCGGGCCCTCCCCCGTTTTGTTTTTCTGCACCCTACACTTCACTACTTTCTTTTAAGGTTAGAATTCTTTTACCTTTTATTTTATTTTTGGATTCGCGTTCCATTTTATTTTCTGGACCCAAGCTTTCACTGCACACACCCCACTTTCCTTTATTTTATTTTGGAATTGGGCGGCGCTGTCTACATTCCTCCACCACGTGTTTACTTGTTTACACTCCATCCCCATTTATTTCATTTTTAGCTTTTTCTGCTTTTTATTCCATCTTTATCCTTCTTTCTAATCAAATCCTAATTGTGTGTTTTTGGTTTAAAAACCTAAGAAATTAATTACTAATTTTAGTTCAAAACTTCAAAACATTATATCTATAAGTATTTTTCTACATAGTATTTAATTTTGTTATTTATATTAAATATTAAACTTAAGACGGTAAGAACGTTATTATGGAGGTCTGAGGTTTCAAAATGCATACGCCCATTCCATCACTTCTATCAAATATATTTGCCTTTTCTGATTCCATAAAACCCTTATTAAGCATACATTCTGTTGTAGAGTGACCTCATCATTCTCCGTTCACTCCTTCTATATGAATACATTATGCTTTTTATATATTTATGATTTCGAATTCAATAAGACCTAAGTGATTTTTATATTTTCTTCCTATTATTTAATAGATTTCGGGTATAAGTTGAGACTTTTTATTTAAAACATGTTTTGAAGATTGAAAGAATTTTCTGACTCATTCTTTGAGTTACCTTGTTCTCTTTTTCTCCTTATCTTAGCGTGGTATAGGTACTTGTCAAAGCACTCATCGTGTTCAAACAAGTTATTTATTCAAATATTCTGTAATAAAAATAAATAATCATAATTTAAAATTATCTATTTCTTTCGTCAAATATATATTTATAAATATTATATTTAGTTTACTATTATGACCTATTTATTATTAATAAATGACATTATTCCTATTAATTATCAATAAATGACTATTATTTTCATTAACTTTCCATTGATTGTTTAGATTAATTTCTAGACCGGTCAGTCATTTTCTTAGTGGATGGTCTGTCGTTCGATCTTTAGCTGACTAAGTAGTCAATACAGTAAAAATCTGTTTTCTTTTCATTTTATTTATTTTTAAATTTCGAGTTTTTAATTGTTTTCAATTACTTACACTTTTTTTATTAATTTCTCTTTTCATCTTACTTATATATTATTATTATTATTATTATTATTATTATTATTATTATTATTATTATTATTATTATTATTATTATTATTATTATTATTGTTGTTGGTACTATAAGTTTTACTTTCTATAATTCATTATTTTAACATAAAGAAATTAATATTAAAATAATATTATATATTTTAATTAATTTTTTGTAAAAAAGAAAAATACCTTGATTAATTTTTTTTTTTTCATATTATCAAAATCTTTATTTAAATATTATATTTATAACTATACCTAAATATACTTATGTAAATGTGAGACCCTAGAAAAAACCAGTACTGCAAATCCTTGTCGCATCACCATTAATACACGCCACATCACTGCTCAGGGAAATTAAAAACGCACTTTGCACTGCATGCACTAGCGCCATGTGTCGCGTAGAAGCTTAGGAAGTGAGAAGTGGGAGTGCAGGTGTCGGCTGAGGGAAATGTTCGTCTGTTTGACGTGGATTGAACAAAATTGAGTTTTTGAAAATCTCTCCCACTCACCTGCACGCATTCTTCTTCTTCCCTAGAACTCAACTATTCATTTTCTTCACCTTCTCTCTAGAAACCTTCACCTTCTCTCTACTGTAACTCATCACCTTCTTCTCCGATCACGTTTCAGAACCGTAAGAACGTTCCTGGCACCGTGAGCTTCAATCCGAACCGAACAGATCCTAGTTCTGTAACCGGTAAGTCACTCGACTCTGGACGTTGATCTGAACGTTTGTTCTGTAGTACATGCAAACTAAGATTCAGTTGCATGCATGGGTTATAGGTCTGAGTCGTTTCGGATTTCTGGTGCTTTAGATTAAGTGAAAGTTGTTGAGCGAAACCTGAGGGTAGAACGCTGTTAGAGGTCGAACAAAACCTTGCATTTCGGGAGTACACTGCTATCCAGGTAAGGGAAGCTTATTAAATTTAATTCGTATGTTGTCTTGTATTGTATGAACCTTACGTGTGTCGCATGAAGTATGAACTGTGTTATTTGATTGTTGGTATCTGATCATAAGTATGAGGGGTATATTGGTTGAGTATGCATGATCGAACGTTGCTGTACTGCATGAACATGATATATGTTGGTTGAAATGTATGATATGGGTGATATGTGTGAATATGAAATATACATGCTTAGAAGCAGTGAACATAAATGAAACTTGAATATCAACTTCCCTATGATAACGTATGTCCGACATTAAACGGTTCTCGACCGTTTGATGTTCCAGTAAACTTCTTTGAATTGGAATACTTTCATTTGGGAAGGATTCTGGTCGAGCATGAGCTATGTAGGTCTTTTACTTAGAGCTCATAATGAGCAGTGTCGATCTTACACATAGTAATCGTATTGGGCAGTGCTCGGTCTTACACCAAGCGCTCTTACTCTTTTCTGGAAAAATCTTTGTTAATACAGATCATCCATCTGTGTCGACCGACAGTGTCGAGTACCTTTGTTAATACAGATCATCCATTTGTGTCGACCGACAGCGTCGAGTACCTTTGTTAATACAGATCATCCATCTGTGTCGACCGACAGTGTCGAGTACCTTTGTTAATACAGATCATCCATCTGTGTCGACCGACAGTGTTGAGTACCTTTGTTAATACAGATCATCCATCTGTGTCGAGCACCCTTCTTGATGTAGGTCGTCCAACCGGGTCGACCGACCGTGTCGAGCCATCTTGAAAAATAGGTCGTCCATTTATCTTGAAGCCGGTATTACTTTATTTTGGAACGGGGCAAGTTCTTCAGTCTCGTTCCTCACATTCGTTCTCGTTATAAAGAGGTCGTGATTTTTATGTACTTTGACAAAAAGACAAAAATGAAAATAAAAGTGAAAGATTATAAATGATGAACATTGTATGAGGTGAATTATGGTTGTGAATTTTGGACGAGCGTTCCAAGGAGGAACGACTCATGGTTGAATATGGAATTTTGTAAAGTATGACTGTGGGCATGCTAGTGCTGGCTTGGTCCATCCTGATATTCCGTGATACTCATCTTCACGTAGAGGAGAGTAGTTCATGTGTGGGAATGGCAGGAGGTCCTTAGTCCATAAGTTAACATGGGCGACGTAAGAACGGACTAACCTCGAGTGGCAGCTGTCGAGTGTAATACAGTTACTACATCACTCGGGTGCAAGGACGCCTGTAGCTACACAGATTCATACAGTCCGGACGGTCAGTCTAGTATCAGGAATTGATTTGAGTTAAAGGATTGACTTAATTATATGTTGTGAAATATTTGATATGTTTGATGTATTATGTAATGAATGATTTTCCTTGAATTAAATTCAATAAGCTTACCCTGTGTTATCTTCTTTGCGATGTCGATCGTCTCTGTACATCCGTCCTGTCTATGCAATGATCATCCGTGTGGATGTGAGCAGATGGTGAGGCATTGCTCGAGGAAACACTAGAAGAGGAAAATTTGGAGGAAGCAACCCTTGTAGATGTGGAAGTGAAGGTCGAACAGTAGACGTTCGGTTAGCTGTTTAGATTAGATGTTTCATTGTACTGATTTTGGATCGACCTTTATATTATTTGGTCGATCGGTATGTATCTGTACATTGTAACCGTTGGTCGGGTACGTTTACGTCGAGCGTGTTTTCTTATTTAACTTCTTGTAAGGCCGTGCAGCCTAAACCCTTGCTTTCGTTTGTTTAAGACTGATTTGTTTATCATTAAATGTAATTAATTCTACTATATGGTGTTACTGTATTTTGGGATGTTACATTAGTGGTATCAGAGCAGTTTTGTTCTATTAAAAGGACACTGCAGGTTATGAGTGCACTGTGTTTTTGCTGTGTGCTTAAAATGTGTTTAATGAGCTATCTCTCAAACTCGTTGAACATGATTAACGCTCTTCTTCTCGGTTCCAGAAAATAAATGGCTCCTAGACTCCCTCCTCCACCGCAACCTACTGACCCTGAGGCGTCCAACAACGCTAGGTTGTTGGAAACGGTGATTGAGAGACTGCAACAACAAAATACCACTCTGATGGAACAGAACGCTACACTGATGCAGCAAAACCAGGCCGCTATGCAGAGTTTGGAGGCCTCGCGTGCCAACTCTGAAACGACGCAGAGACAGCTGATGGAAATTTTAGCAGCAACTAGACACACTCCAGGGGCGTCTTCTTCCAACGCTGCCCCGCCTACTGCTGAATGGAGTTTGGAGAGCTTTCTTCAACATCATCCCTCCAAGTTTAGTGGAAAATGCCTTCCTGATGAGGCAGATCAGTGGCTGCGGGACATGGAGAAGATTTATAATGCAAAGAGGTACCCTGATGACAACAGATTGGCGTTTACTGAATACCTGTTGACTGGTGAGGCCAGTCACTGGTGGGCGAGCATGAAGACCATCCTGACCGACGCTCATGCCCCCATCACTTGGGAAGTTTTCAGGAACAAATTTTACGAAGAGTATTTCCCAGACAGTGTTCGCTACGCCAAGGAAGTGGAGTTTCTTCAGTTGGTACAAGGGGGAAAGTCAGTATCGGAATACACCAACACTTTCAAGCAGTTATTGCGGTTCAACACTATGGCCACGAGTGAAGAGTGGCAGTGTAGGAAGTTTGAAAATGGGTTAAGGAGCGACCTGAAGGTGTTGATCTCCAGTTTGTGTATTCGGTCATTTCCTGCCATGGTGGAGAGAGCCAAAGTACTGGAGAAGAACATGGCAGAGGTGGAACGACAAAAGAAGCAGCAACAGGGAGTTAGAGGACCGATCGTATCCAAGGGAAATGCTAATGTGAGAAGCACTCCTTACACTCGTCCAGGTCAATCATCCAATGCAAGTGGATCTCGAGCGCTGGTCACTACCGGACAGTCTGGGCAGCAAGGAAACGTTACTTGTTTCCAGTGTGGAGGACCACACTACCGTTCATCTTGCCCACAGCTGATGGGAGGTAAATTCTGCACTCGATGTAGAAGAAATGGGCATTTGGAGAGTGAGTGTAACATGGGTGGGCGCGCTGTGATGAGACCACCGAATGCTAGGAGGAATCAAACAAGAGGAGGTGGACGAGCCCAAGCTGTCGGGCGTGTGTATGCTTTGACTGGTGCGGAGGCAGCAAGCTCAGGTAATCTAATATTTGGTGATTGCTTGCTGTTTGGTAAAGATTGCTATGTGCTGTATGATTCGGGGGCGACCCACTCCTTCATCTCGAAGGCGTGTGTTGAAAAGTTGGGTTTAGAAGTGAGAGAGATGCAGTTCGACCTGGTGGTGTCAACCCCAACGGCTGGCAAGGTTAGGACGTCCACTATATGCGTCAGATGTCCCCTAGAAGTGGAAGGGCGTAGGTTTAAAGTCAATCTCATCTGCCTACCTCTTCAAGGTTTGGAGGTGATTTTAGGAATGGATTGGCTGAATACCAATCGCATCCTCTTAGATTGTGGTGATAAGAGGTTAGTTTTCCCTGAAGATGGTGAAGAAGAATTGTCTGTAACGCTTGGTCAGTTGAAAGAGGACATTATGGAGGGCGCGAGTTGTTTCTTGATTATGACGCATGAAGACATAGGGGTTGCGGATAAGAGTTGTGAACGTTCGTCCAATAAGTACACTGAAGGACGAGCGGTTGTGGACGAATTCCCGGACGTCTTTCCGGATGAGGTGCCTGGACTACCACCCGTTCGTGAAGTTGAATTCACCATTGATTTGGTGACGACGGCAGCGCCCATCTCAGTTCAGCCTTATAGGATGTCGCCTGCGGAATTGACTGAGCTTAAGACGCAGATTGAAGAGCTGATGGACAAACAGTTCATCAGGCCGAGCGTATCACCCTGGGGAGCGCCTGTTCTGTTGGTAAAGAAGAAAGATGGCAGCTCTCGGCTATGCATTGACTACAGACAATTGAACAAGCTGACCATCAAGAACAAATATCCCCTGCCTCGAATTGACGACCTGTTAGATCAGTTACATGGTGCGAGCGTGTTTTCAAAGATAGATTTGAGATCAGGTTACCACCAGATTCGAGTCAAAGAAGAAGACATCCAGAAGACTGCTTTCAGGTCTCGTTACGGACACTACGAGTACGTAGTGATGCCGTTCGGTGTGACGAACGCACCAGCAATCTTCATGGATTATATGAATCGGATATTCAGACCTTATTTGGACAAGTTTGTGGTCGTCTTCATCGATGATATTCTCATCTACTCCAAGAACTGTGAAGAACATGAAGGGCACTTGAGATTGATACTTGGAGTGTTGAGAGAAAAAGAACTGTATGCTAAGTTATCCAAGTGCGAGTTTTGGATGAAGGAAGTACAGTTTTTGGGCCATGTGGTATCGGCGGGTGGAATTTCAGTTGATCCGGCTAAGGTGCGAGCGGTTTTGGAATGGGAGAGTCCACGCTCGGTCACGGAAGTGAGAAGTTTCGTGGGGCTCGCAGGCTACTATAGGCGTTTCATTGAAGGATTTTCTAAGATAGTAGCACCATTGACTCGTCTTACAAGGAAGGACCAACCGTTCGCATGGACTGATTTGTGTGAAGAGCGCTTCCAAGAGTTGAAGAATAAGTTAACGAACGCTCCAGTTTTGGTAATCCCGAACACTACCAAACCTTTCGAAGTTTACTGTGACGCATCTCACCAAGGTTTGGGGTGCGTTCTTATGCAAGAGAAACGAGCAGTGGCGTACGCCTCTCGGCAATTAAAGATACATGAGAAGAATTATCCAACGCACGACCTAGAGCTGGCAGCGGTCGTCTTTGCTCTGAAGATTTGGAGGCACTACTTGTATGGATCCGTCTTCCAAGTCTTTAGTGATCATAAGAGTCTCAAGTACCTCTTTGACCAAAAGGAGTTGAATATGAGGCAGCGAAGGTGGCTTGAATTCCTAAAGGATTATGATTTTGAGTTGCTTTATCACCCTGGTAAAGCGAACGTTGTGGCGGATGCTCTAAGCAGGAAGTCGGTTCATGTTTCAGCTATGATGGTGAAAGAACTCAATCTAGTAGAGAGCTTTAGAGACCTAAGGTTGCAGTTCGAGTTGGGGCCGAACAGTATTAAATGTTGCACCTTGAAGATAACGAGTGATGTGTTCGACCGAATCTGGATGAAACAACGAGAGGATGAAGAGCTAGTGAAGATTTTAAGCGCGCTCGGTACGGATCAGGCCAAACATTTCAACACTGGAACGGACGGCATGTTACGTTACATGGGTCGGACGTGCATTCGTAATGATGGCGAGCTGAAGAGGATTATCTTGGAGGAAGGACATCATAGCCGTCTTAGCATACACCCTGGGATGACTAAGATGTATCAAGACCTTCGACGTTCGTTCTGGTGGTCAGGAATGAAGAGTGATGTCGCTCGTTTTGTGGCCTCCTGTTTAACTTGTCAACGTGCCAAAGCCGAATACCAAAGACCGGGTGGCTTACTACAACCTTTGGAGATTCCTGAATGGAAGTGGGACAGCATTTCAATGGACTTCGTGACTCATTTGCCTCGCACAGTCAAGAATCACGATTCTATTTGGGTGATAGTGGATCGTCTTACAAAGAGTGCCCACTTCCTAGCTGTCAACTTGAAGATGTCCATGACCAACTTGGCCAAGCTCTACATCAAAGAGATCGTTCGTCTGCATGGAGTGCCGTCCAGCATAATCTCTGACCGAGACACGAGATTCACCTCTCGGTTTTGGCAGTCGTTGCAAAGCGAACTGGGCAGCAAACTCCAAATGAGTTCAGCTTATCACCCTCAGACGGACGGCCAATCGGAAAGGACCATCCAGACGCTTGAGGACTTACTGAGGACGTGTGTCCTAGATCATTTAGGTGTTTGGGATGAAGTTTTGCCGCTAGTGGAGTTCACGTATAACAACAGTTTCCAGGCGAGCATTCGAATGGCACCGTTTGAAGCTCTCTATGGTAGAAGATGTCGAACGCCACTCTGTTGGTTCCAGGAAGGAGAGAACGTGCTAACTGGACCCGAACTTATCCAGCAGACGACTGAGAAAGTGAAGTTAATCCAGGAGAGGTTGAAGACGTCGAGGAGCAGGCAGAAGTCCTATGCCGACAAGAGAAGAAGGCCGTTAGAGTTCCAAGCTGGCGATCACGTATTCCTTAGACTGCATCCAACCACAGGAGTCGGCAGAGCTATGCGACCAAAGAAATTATCTCCGAAGTTCGTCGGACCCTATCAAATACTGAGGAAGATTAGCCAAGTAGCGTACGAACTAGCATTGCCTCCTCAACTGTCGAACCTTCACCCAGTTTTCCACGTTTCCCAACTTCGGAAGTATATAGCAAATCCATCACATGTACTGGAGTTGGAAGACATTCAGCTTCGTCCAGACCGAACGTTGGAGATGCAGCCGGTGCGCATTGTAGAGAGTGATACCAGATATTACAAGCGGAAAGCTGTCCGAATGGTAAAGGTAGTATGGAATGAAAAGACGGGCGACACTACGTGGGAAGTCGAGAGCGCCATAAAGGATTTGTACCCTCACTTATTCTCGGGTAAGTCTTAATTTTCGAGGACGAAAATTTTTGTAGTTAGGGAGAATGTGAGACCCTAGAAAAAACCAGTACTGCAAATCCTTGTCGCATCACCATTAATACACGCCACATCACTGCTCAGGGAAATTAAAAACGCACTTTGCACTGCATGCACTAGCGCCATGTGTCGCGTAGAAGCTTAGGAAGTGAGAAGTGGGAGTGCAGGTGTCGGTTGAGGGAAATGTTCGTCTGTTTGACGTGGATTGAACAAAATTGAGTTTTTGAAAATCTCTCCCACTCACCTGCACACATTCTTCTTCTTCCCTAGAACTCAACTATTCATTTTCTTCACCTTCTCTCTAGAAACCTTCACCTTCTCTCTACTGTAACTCATCACCTTCTTCTCCGATCACGTTTCAGAACCGTAAGAACGTTCCTGGCACCGTGAGCTTCAATCCGAACCGAACAGATCCTAGTTCTGTAACCGGTAAGTCACTCGACTCTGGACGTTGATCTGAACGTTTGTTCTGTAGTACATGCAAACTAAGATTCAGTTGCATGCATGGGTTATAGGTCTGAGTCGTTTCGGATTTCTGGTGCTTTAGATTAAGTGAAAGTTGTTGAGCGAAACCTGAGGGTAGAACGCTGTTAGAGGTCGAACAAAACCTTGCATTTCGGGAGTACACTGCTATCCAGGTAAGGGAAGCTTATTAAATTTAATTCGTATGTTGTCTTGTACTGTATGAACCTTACGTGTGTCGCATGAAGTATGAACTGTGTTATTTGATTGTTGGTATCTGATCATAAGTATGAGGGGTATATTGGTTGAGTATGCATGATCGAACGTTGCTGTACTGCATGAACATGATATATGTTGGTTGAAATGTATGATATGGGTGATATGTGTGAATATGAAATATACATGCTTAGAAGCAGTGAACATAAATGAAACTTGAATATCAACTTCCCTATGATAACGTATGTCCGACATTAAACGGTTCTCGACCGTTTGATGTTCCAGTAAACTTCTTTGAATTGGAATACTTTCATTTGGGAAGGATTCTGGTCGAGCATGAGCTATGTAGGTCTTTTACTTAGAGCTCATAATGAGCAGTGTCGATCTTACACATAGTAATCGTATTGGGCAGTGCTCGGTCTTACACCAAGCGCTTTTACTCTTTTCTGGAAAAATCTTTGTTAATACAGATCATCCATCTGTGTCGACCGACAGTGTCGAGTACCTTTGTTAATACAGATCATCCATTTGTGTCGACCGACAGCGTCGAGTACCTTTGTTAATACAGATCATCCATCTGTGTCGACCGACAGTGTCGAGTACCTTTGTTAATACAGATCATCCATCTGTGTCGACCGACAGTGTTGAGTACCTTTGTTAATACAGATCATCCATCTGTGTCGAGCACCCTTCTTGATGTAGGTCGTCCAACCGGGTCGACCGACCGTGTCGAGCCATCTTGAAAAATAGGTCGTCCATTTATCTTGAAGCCGGTATTACTTTATTTTGGAACGGGGCAAGTTCTTCAGTCTCGTTCCTCACATTCGTTCTCGTTATAAAGAGGTCGTGATTTTTATGTACTTTGACAGAAAGACAAAAATGAAAATAAAAGTGAAAGATTATAAATGATGAACATTGTATGAGGTGAATTATGGTTGTGAATTTTGGACGAGCGTTCCAGGGAGGAACGACTCATGGTTGAATATGGAATTTTGTAAAGTATGACTGTGGGCATGCTAGTGCTGGCTTGGTCCATCCTGATATTCCGTGATACTCATCTTCACGTAGAGGAGAGTAGTTCATGTGTGGGAATGGCAGGAGGTCCTTAGTCCATAAGTTAACATGGGCGACGTAAGAACGGACTAACCTCGAGTGGCAGCTGTCGAGTGTAATACAGTTACTACATCACTCGGGTGCAAGGACGCCTGTAGCTACACAGATTCATACAGTCCGGACGGTCAGTCTAGTATCAGGAATTGATTTGAGTTAAAGGATTGACTTAATTATATGTTGTGAAATATTTGATATGTTTGATGTATTATGTAATGAATGATTTTCCTTGAATTAAATTCAATAAGCTTACCCTGTGTTATCTTCTTTGCGTTGTCGATCGTCTCTGTACATCCGTCCTGTCTATGCAATGATCATCCGTGTGGATGTGAGCAGATGGTGAGGCGTTGCTCGAGGAAACACTAGAAGAGGAAAATTTGGAGGAAGCAACCCTTGTAGATGTGGAAGTGAAGGTCGAACAGTAGACGTTCGGTTAGCTGTTTAGATTAGATGTTTCATTGTACTGATTTTGGATCGACCTTTATATTATTTGGTCGATCGGTATGTATATGTACATTGTAACCGTTGGTCGGGTACGTTTACGTCGAGCGTGTTTTCTTATTTAACTTCTTGTAAGGCCGTGCAGCCTAAACCCTTGCTTTCGTTTGTTTAAGACTGATTTGTTTATCATTAAATGTAATTAATTCTACTATATGGTGTTATTGTATTTTGGGATGTTACAGTAAATAAATTATTTATTTAAATATAATAAAAAGTATAATAGTTTTCTTAATACAAGTTTAAAATAACAAAAAAAAAAACGCTCTAGTTATCCTAAATTATGATGTTATCCAATTCGTTTTAGACTTTTAACAGTTTCACTAAAAATAAAAAATTACAAAACCAGGTTCTGTATTCATTTATAATATTAATACATAGTTATTAAAAATAATTATAAACTAATACATAATATTTCATAATAAAATAATAGTTAATATTTGGTTGGATTTTGTAGAAATGGAATGGAATCCATTGTTTTGGCACAATTGCCTAGAACATACCCATCCATGCAATATCTTTTTCAAACAGGTTGAGTGCCATATATTCCAATTTAGAGGTTAAAAATGAATTACTCAGTACAAAAGTTATTAAATTAAAAAAAAAAGACTATGTCAAGGAATAACCTCTTTTGACATTATTTTTAAAGTAACATGTCCCTACTTTTATACTATGTTAAATTATATTACATTACATATTATACTTATTTGGAATAGTTTACACATTTTAATATACTTGCTATTTAATTTTAACCTCGATTTCATTGAAATTGTATATAACTTCATACCTTATTAAACTAAATAAATTCATTTCAATTGATATGGAATCTTATTATTTATATTAGCTATAGAATAAATCTGCCCCATATTTGGTTCTAGTAACGTCATTATCTTAGTCAGATCCACTACGTGGCCAGAGCTATACCATTCAAATATTTATTGATATTAAATATATATATATAATTTTAGAGTAAAAAGTTTATATTATATTTTAATATATTAAAATCGGTGTATGAAAACATAAACTAATAATATAATAATATAAAAAAGTTAGCACATTTTTCTTTATCGACATTTATTAATGGTTAATTTTGTTGGTTAGGAATTGAATATACAACTTTTTTTTATCTCACCCATTCAAAACTTTTAAGTTAATCTCTAACTTCTGGATGTTAACGGGATTCTTCTACTTTTTTTTTTCAATTTTTATCATTAAATCAATCTTATAATTTTTAAAAGAAAAAATCAACACACAACCTTTATTTATCTTATTCTTTAATTCTTTTAAAGATATTTCTAAAATATTTGTGTAATGAGTGAAATATATGTAAGAGAATCAAAACTTTCAAATATTGTAACACTAATCATATTAGTGATATTCTGCGGACTAACTTTTAATCTGTATTTATGATTAAATTTTACCCTAATATATACTTTTTTTAAGAGGACTTTTAAGAGAAAGAATTATGCTATTTGATTCAAATCAAACTTTTATCACATTAAGAAAATAGAATCATAATAAACTAAAAAAATAAAAGGTTGATAGCAGGAGTGTACACATATTCATTTATTTATTGGACAATTATAAATTAGTACAAACAAACAAGAAACACGTGAAATGGAATATTTTATATCTACACTTTTCATTTTATTATATTTTTTATATCAATAAAAAGAAAACCTACACTTTTACTTTCTATTTGATTTATTTTAAATTAGTTCATATTATAAAATTAATATATTATTATTTTATTGGTTCTAGATAAATGAGAATAAAGGTCTTGCAGATATATTGTCATTTATAACCTGTGGTCTCTTTCAAAGAGATGTTGATTGAACAGGCTCAACCAAAAGCCTTTTACCACTGTAGTAAATGTCACTGTTTCCTAGTGCCATTTTCCATGCAGATAATAACCTAATTCCTTAAAAATTGTTGTATCTATATTATATTTAGTGTAGTAGTTTGAAGGCACAATATATATAGTGATATTAAAAGTTTTTTAACCTAGTGCATTGAATTTGGAGAAAACTCAACATTTTAAAATAAATCAAATATGTGTGGTTAATTTGAAGAAGATGAGATGAAAACAAAATATGAAATGATTTTGTAAACGTCAAAATTTTTCTTTTAATAGTTGGAGAATAATATGTGTAGTAGTAATGTTTAGTAGTTGTTTAACTTTTTTTAAAGTATATTTTTTATTGGTTTAGTTTGGTTCTCTTATATATGTTTTCATTATTTTTTTATAATATTTATTTATGATGGTAATTAATTAATGTATTTTAAGATGTTAATCTAATTGGAATATCATAATAATACATGTTCAACATGAATTTTATAAAAAATAGAAAAAATGATGAAACAAATGCAGTAACTATGTACATAAAATATAGTGTATTTTGTAGATGTGATTTTTTCTAACTGTCAAAAGTAATATAAATATTACTTTTGTAGATGTAATTATATTTCCAAACGGTCAAAAGTAGTATAATATATATTGTAGTTTTGTATATATCATCACTTTTCATATCAAGTAATATAAAATATATAATTTTTCCTTGCAGTCAAAAGTAATATTTGGAATGTCAATACCACGCAAAAATTTATATATATATATATATATATATATATATATATATATATATATATTTCTATTTCTATTTCTATTTGCATCTTGTAGATAAAATAAAAGAAAATACTAGTCCTATTAACTCCAACTACCTTGTATTTAGAATTTCGTTAAAAAGTAAATTAGATATTGGCATCTATAATTTAATCAAATTTACGAATAATTTGAAGTATTGAATACCTATAATAACTAAGATATAGAAATGGGTATTTACTTAATATATTTAAAAATATAAATTTACTTACATATGAAGGTAGTTTAAGTAGTATAAAGGTGACAAAACTTTCATTATCAAGTTTTAAGGAAAATAAAGCTTTAAGGATTAGAAATTGAGATTGGTAACAATTATGACAAATGAATTACTCAACCTACTTCAATTATGATATTGTTGTGGAGGTTGAGCATCACCAGAAATTAAATATGAATCCCTTAATTAAAAGAGAGAAACTAATACTATTTTGATTATATAATGCGTTAAAAACAAAATCATAACTATTATCTATATATAAAACTTAAATAAATATTTTGCATGTCCTCTTTCGTTAACATATCTCAATGACAATATTGTATTTACTATTGGGGTTGTCAAGTTATACTATGTGTTTTGTTACCACTCAATGTCACAACCCTCAAGATTAATAAATCTTATAATAATCTCTTAAGTACCAATTATCTTTTGTTCTGAGGATTAATTATTTGTTAACACATTTTCTTTTATGAGATTAGTCTTCTAATTAAAGACTCGTGGGTTTCTTAGTTAAATAGTACCAAACAAAAGTCTACTATAATATAATTTTATAGTACAAAGATATTTTTTCAGTTTTTTTTACCGATTTAGGCAGATTTGGAGTATAAGTTAGGAAAATTCACAAATTTGAAAAAAAATATATGATATAGTGTTTGTATTATATTATACTTCATATTAACATCCCGAAAATTTGGTAAAAGTTTTATACAACTTGACCAAGATCTGAAACAGCATGGTAGAGATCTAAAACAGTTTGGACGGTAGCCCGTTTCAGTTCAGAATCAACCCGACAACCCATTTCAACCTGTTTTTATATAAAAAGAAATAATTTATTTCCATGTGATAGTAGAATTTTGATGACAGAAAAAAGGGTAGGATAGCCTGGTAGCTAGACAACGGGTCAGGCTAGGTTTTAAAGGTCTTGGGCGAGCCATGTTAAGCCTTGGCCAGACTATGTCAAGCATTGGTCAAGTTGTATCAGAGTTTGGACGAGTTGTATCAGACCTTGGTCGGACTATCAGACTATGTTATGTGTCGCACAACAAGTTCAAATTTTTTTAGTGGAACTAAGCTGTCGAGCTTGCTCGACTGACGACTTTCTATTGAGATTGAAACTTTAATGTAATATAATCGATTAAATATTCATTGTAATCGATTTCAACACATTGAAATCATTGGGGTGATTTACGACTTTCAATTCAACACAATCAAAACAAAAGTGGTGTTAAAGTCATGTGGGAAATATACAACTTCACCATTTAAAATTATGTAACGACTGCATGACTTGTCTATTATTGTAATTTTTTTTCAAATTTTTCTATTTTCATAATTACTATACCAAATTTACCTAGGTAATTTATATCACATGGGCTTAAACCGAAGTGGTGCATAATAATTGAAGTCCTGAAAAACACTAGAAGGGTGAGAGGGGAGGGGGGAGGGTTGAATAATGTTAATGGAAAACTTTTCGCAACTCTTCTGATATAGCACACACTACAGGAATGATTGAGATTACTGACGGTCATAATTCGTCGGTAATTAGCATTTACCGACGGCTTACCGACGACCCAACATACCGTCGGTAAAAACGTTGTCGGTAAACTTTACCGACAGATCTTTCGTCCGTCGATAATTATCGAAGGCTTTTGGCTGTCGGTAAAGCCTTCGGTAATTACCGAAGGATCTAGGCCTTCGGTAAATTCGTCGGTAAATGTCGCGACCTGGTTCATCTTCTTCCTCTTCCTTCGTCGCTGTGTCAATTTTTTTTTCATTTCCACGAACTCCGCCACCAAAACGGCATCACGCGAATAACCATAGGGAATCATGGAGAGTTGAGCTCGCCGGAAAAGTTTAGGACCGGTGATGTTGTGTCATTTTATCATAGAGAGTTGAGCTCGCCGGAAATATTTAGGACCGGTTTAGAACCGGTGATGTTGTGTCATTTTATCATGCAGAGTTGAGCTCGCCGAAAAAGTTTAGCACCGGTGATGTTCCTAATCGCACAAATGAACTCTACAACAACCTACCAGAAAACTTGAGCTTGCCGGAAAAGTGGAGCTCGCCGGAAAAGTTGAGAGCATCCCGTGATGGTGGAGACTATCCTGCGATGGTGGAGAGCAACCCGCAATGGTAGAGAGCTGAAGCCACAAGACGGTAAGGAGAAATGAGTAGTAGTGGTGTGAAACTGAGTTGGCAAAGAAAATGAGGAGAAATGAGCGTCTTTGCCACATATATTGACACTAGAGGCAGAATTTGGGCAGGAAAATTCCCGCTCTTTTTACCGACAGACATGGACCTTCGGTAATGTCGGTAAGTGAAATAATGGGCGGGAAAATTCTCGCTTTTTTTACCGACGGCCAAAAGCCTTCGGTACCGATGGAACATGTCCGTCGGTAATGTGTATGTCAGTTATCGACGGATTTACCGAAGGCTTTTGGCCGTCGGTAAATAAAATTCAAAATCCGTCAGTAATGAAAATTTACCGACGGAAATGTATCCGTCGGTAAAAATTCGTCGGTAATATTAATAATTTTTGTAGTGACATTATCGAGCTTTTGAAGTTTTATTTTAATTGTTTAGATGCTTTATTTGATAAATATGTATAAACTTTTTTACGTGCTACGTCCAATCTCCTCCATAGAGGGTTCCACTATAATCTTCACACAATTAAAAATGAGTATTAGCACCACTCTAAGTACTTAGGAACCCCGCTGAGATTTCGTTTGAGTATTCGCACCACTCTTAGCACTCAACAACCCCACTGAGATTTCCTTTGAGTATTCACACCACTCCTGATAACCAACAACCTTAGTCGAGATTTCCTTTGAGTATTCGCACCACTCTTGATACTTAGCAACCTTGCTAAGATTCTTCAACTCAAACAAAGCTCAATTGTAAGTATTTTAATTCTCTTCAAAATTGCAAGCAATATCTCTCGTAGAGAGGATTTAATTACAATACAAAGCAGTCTAAACACTCGCAATTGTTTCTTTCTTTTCTCTTACAACAATAGACAATATGACCATGAAGTGTGAGAGTATTTCTTTTCTTTTTTTATTTTCTCTTCTTTTTTCTTTAGCTCAGATGTATTCTTTTTCTTGAGCTCTTTCTGTTTAGCTTCTCAAGATGGATATGACGCTGTGAGATTCTCTTTTAACTATCCTTTTAAGTTATCCTCTTGCTTTTCCTTTTGAGAGATCTTCTATTTAAAGGCTTCATGGATATTTGTCCGTTAAATTGAGTTTGTAGCCTTGATACTCATGTTTTCTCTTTCTTCTTCGTACAACAGTCGTTAGGTAAGTTAACTTGTCAGAGCAGACATGTTTTTCAGAACTTTGCTTGAAGTAGGTTGTACAATTTTTTTAGGTAAGACTTCAAGTGAAAAACATTATGTGAGTATCTGACATCCACTTTTTGATATTTGATTTGTAGATTTGTGGATGCGTATAAAATAACTTATCTGCAAGAATAGAGTAAATTGTACATGCAAGATATATGTATTTTGTTATCGCTTTTGTTGTTTCTGAACGTTGAGCATTTAATGTCATTTAATGTTTGCTTAGAACAACAAAGTGTTTCTAGATTTTCCATCGTTAGGTAGCATTTTGCAATTAAGCTCTTTTCTCTAAAGATACCAAGCATAGTATTGATACTTCATCGTTAGACAAGGTACTAGTTAAGCTCATGGTATCGTTTAGTCAAGTAAATGCTTCTTTTGGTTTTGTCTCTTTCTAGACAGGTTGTGTTTAGTTTGTTTAAGCTTTCTTTTATGTTTTGATTTTTGTGTATTTTAATATGTTTTGTTAGAGATATAGCTGTCAAAACGGGTAATCCGACTCAACCCGGCCCGACTCACCACGGGTTTGTCACTTAGTGAGCCAACCCAAACCGACTCACTTATTAGCGAGCTGAAAAAATTCGGATCCGGTCCGACCCACCACGGGTTGATGGGTTAAATAGGTTGGCTCACTGACTCATTTAATTATAAGTTTTATTTAAAATAAAAAAATTACAATTTTTTTAATTCAAATATAAATAAATGTCACCCTAAAATGATGTTAAACTCCAAAAAAAATTCAAAATAAATGAAAAAAAGTATCATATCATCCAAGCGTAATCCAAAAACATGTACAAAAGGCGAACATATAAGTTTTTAATATTGATAATTTTTGTATCACTTGTCCATTTATAATATTAAAGTCTTGAATAAATAAATCTATAATATTTTTCTCTCTTGAAACATCTTCTTTATCACCATCTATAATATAATAAAAAGAATCTAACCAATAATATTGAAACAAAAAATAATAAATAATTAAATTAAATTAGGTGGGTTGGTAAGCCAACCCGGCTCACCAAGGGTTCAACCCGATGAGTCGGGTTCTAAGTGAGTCGGGTTGAAAACTAGTCCGCATAAAAAAATTAAATTTTTTTCAAACCTAACCCAACTCAAACCCGTGGTGAGCCGGGTTGGCTCGCGGGTTACAACCCATTTTAACAACACTAGTTAGAGAGGTGTTGCTCCCTGCACCACCCCAAGTGCTTCTGCACCTTCCCACTATTTTCTTTTATCCCAAAATACTCTACACCTCCCCACTATTTTCTTTTATTCCAAAAATACCCTACACCTTCCTACTATCATTAACAATCTTTCTCTTAGATTTAAACTTGTGATATATTGAAAAATATAAAATTCAGAGGAAACTTCAATATTAGTGCTTCTACCAGTTTCATTTTATAAACTTAAAAGTTAGATGCATATACAAAATAATAAACATAATAATATTAATAATAAATAATATATTATTATTATATACTAACTTTATAACAACGAAAGAACTAAATAAATTTCAAATCTTTAACAAATAACTTTTCTTTTATATTTTAAGTATTTAATAATATTTTTATATTATTTATCTAATAAATTAAATACTTTATTCAAGTTATTTGAGTTAAACATGTCGGTAAGTTAAAACATAATATAATGTTAAAAATTATAGATATTAAATGTAAAAAAAAAAACACACATATATATAAACATTTTTCTAGAAATTTAGAACAAAATTTTACCATTTATTAAGTAATTTGAAGAAAAAATTGAACAGTGAAAATAAGATTGAATCAAACTTATTTATTTTGCAATATATCACAAGTTTAAATCTGAGGCATGTGAATTCTCCATTAATATGGAGAGAGAAAGAGAAAGATGATTGAATATAGTGGGGAGGTGTAGAGTATTTTTGGAATAAAAGAAAATAGTTGGGAGGTGTAAAGTATTTTTTGAATAAAAGAAAATAGTGAGGAGGTGCAGGAGCACTTGGAGTGGTGGAGGAAGCAACACCCTAGTTGGAAAACAATTCAACCTACTTTTGTTTTCGAAAGCTATGTTGAATACCTTTTTCAGATATAATAAATGTACTATACTGGGGTAGCCGACCGTTCGAGGGGAGTGTCATCCGCACCGACTGGTAATCTAGTGATCGCGAGTCAGGTAAGATGGATGTCATTAGTGGCCAGTTAATATAATCAAGGGCAAATATATGACATTTATTGGTGATTGACAGATTATATTACACAAATATATTGTATTAATGAATAATTAATATAATTAATGGGCTGAACAATTATGAGGCCAATAAATACAATATTAATGTTCAGGTAAAAAGATCTTATTCCAAATGACTATCAAAATACACAAGGGACAACTTTTTCTAACTTGAGCGTCAGAGTATTTTCTGCAGGACCACGACAACTTAAACACTGGACGAATGGATTGGCGTAGTGAAGGACATATCTGCAGGCAGAAGAGGCTAGAATTGAAGACGGACAACCTCATACCCCAATTAAACCGAAACAATAAGTATTAAATATTTAGCTTTTAACTCTCTTTTTTCGTTATCAATCATTAATTTTTATGAAATATATCTATCTATATATATATATATATATATATATATATATATATATATATATATATATATATATATATATATATATATAATATGTCCTTGCTCACATGGGTTTCTTGAATTTACTAAGTCTTATGATAAAATGTATAATTTCATCAATGTTTATAAATTTATTTCATTTGAAGTGAAGACATGACTACATGTATAACACATACCACTATAATAAATTATGTTTGAAAATAATTAATTAAATATGTGTAAGGTATTAAATTCACTAAAGATAGTTATTATTTTACTAAAAATAATTCATTATCTTAAAGAATAATATATTTTTCCTGTCAAAATAATCGATTATATCTTAAAACCATCCATTATCTACACAACTTTAACTTACAGATAAGTTTGAGAAGCACAAAATAATTAATTACCTGCAAAAATAATTAATTATTTTGCAGTAATATTTTTATAAAATGATTTATAAAGCATATCTTATCATAACATCCAACATTTCGTACCATAATAACATTATTCAAATTTCAACTACAAATATACACGATTTCATATGACAACTAATTAGCATGTGATATAATGAAGCTCACCTACCTAAAAGAACAGAGAAACTCCTCCACACATTTTCTTACCCAAAATGGATTGAAGAATTAAACAATTGGTTGCACAAAATTGTTCCTTCTCAGCCACTCACTGTTTGATTCTACATACAAACAAACAAACTTTTCATCTATAATAATGAGGAACAACTAGGCATAAGGTTCCTAAATAACAGGACAATAGGATCTAATTAAAATTGGTTAAATTAAATTTAGACCAAAAGAATATATTATATATACTAAAAGAGGTAAATCTAAGGTAATTTAGTCAAGAAATTGGTACTAATTGACCTGCACATAATCTAAGTGTAATTTTATGTAATATAAATTATATGTTAACAATTTTTTTAATAACAGAACACATGTCACCGTTTTATTAATTTTCTTGAATTTATTTTTAAAAATATATTTAAAACAGACCAATTAAGTTTAATACGTTATAAAAAAGTTATCAAAAATATAAATTTTACACAGTCTAGCATGGTGTGTGGGTAAAATAACTATCACAAATAAAATATAATAAGATTATGCGCACTACACAAATAAAAACACTACACAATAATCACAAAAATAATATAGACGATCACTAACATAAGAATTAATATTTATTTAATTATTAAGTTAAGTTGTCTACGAAATTACATATTTAATCAATAATAAAAATTTAACCTCAATATCACTATATGAACTCATTTTTTTATTGATATACATGATTAAGTTATTCATGTTTTATTGTATTTAAAAGGTAGAAAATTACTTTGGTTCAAGCTATCAGTTTAATCTTTGAAAGAAAAATATATTTAAATTTATCGCTGATTGTTGAAAAGTTATGCAATTACGTCGTATTATTAAGTTTTGTGAAATTATTTCATTATTAAAATAATATTCTTAAAGACTAATTTCACAATTAGTGATTATTTTGTTTTTAAGCTATATTAAAGACTTATTTTGATTTTTTATATATATTCAAACTCCAACCTTAATACGAAGAACAAAAAAAATGTCATGAAATAGCATTATGGTTAGTTGTGGTCAAACGAAATAGCCTTTAAAGAAGTAAATTAGAATTTGCATTCTATGTTATTCTTTTGTCTTATGCTAGTATTATTTCTTTCCATCTTTGAATATATTTTTCAGATCTTACGTAAGAAAGTTTCTTTTTTCTGATTTTCATTTTAGTTATAGGCTAAGTGATTGAAATTAACATCTATATTCGTGAGTTGTGTTCTACAAGGATTTCGTTTTTATTCTGTTCTACACGTATTATTCTCTGCATCTACTTTTTTAAATATCCACTTTTTATTTTATCTGGGGGAGGGAGTTGAATTCACAATTTTTTTTTAAATTTTTCTTTCAAACTAATTAAACTAATCTTATAACTCTCCAATATCAGAAAGTTGAAGATTGAATCTAGAATTTTCTCTTATTGTGCATTTGAATATTGTTCATTAAATTGACCGAAACTGACCGTTTGCACTGAATTGTAATAACATTGATTGCAGCATTTTTTAAATCAGCTATTGTCTCTTTCTCACTGAATTTAAGTATTTGAAGCAGACAACAATTGACACAACAGTGTGGTGAAGGAAAACACAAACCTCGAAGCAAGAAATGGAGGAGAGGATAAACTATGTGGCTCACTGTCTTGTTCTACCTTATCCTGCACAAGGACACATAAATCCTATGCTTGAGTTTTCAAAACGTTTGATTCAGAGAGGAGTGAAGGTCACACTGGTAACTTTTGTGTCCAACTGGAAGGTCGTTAGCAGAAAAAATTTCACTTCTATAGAAGTTGAGAGCATATCAGATGGCTACGATGAAGGAGGCCGTGCAGCAGCAGAGAGCCTTGAGGTTTATCTTGAAAGCTTCTGCAGGGTTGGAGCACAAACTCTCGCTGAGCTTCTTCAGAAGCTTGCAGGATCAAGCCACCCTCCAGATTGTGTAATCTATGATGGTTTCATGCCTTGGGCTCTTGATGTTGCAAAGAAATTTGGGCTACTTGCTGCTGCTTTCTTCACTCAGAGTTGCACAACAAACACCATATACTTGCATACTTATAACAAGTTGCTGGAACTGCCTCTTACACAGACAGAGTATTTGTTGCCAGGGTTGCCAAAACTTGAAGCTGAGGACTTGCCATCATTCTTGAACAGATATGGAACCTATCCAGGTTATTTTTATGTTGTTGTGAACCAACTTTCCAATATTGACAAAGCAGATTGGGTTCTTGCAAACACATTTTATGATATGGAGCGAGAGGTAAGTGAGTTCACTAGCTGAAAATTCTTGTTTGATGAAATGACTTATAGACAGTAGTAGTTATTTGGGTAAATGTTATTTAAGTTTCTTTAAGGTTTTTATCAAAGTTGGTTCTAGACTCTACTTTCAAAACAATGATTTTGGTCTCTATGTTCTTTATATTTGGTAGATTTTGTTTCTCTTCTTAAGATCTTTATGTTTTGGAAAGAGAGACAAACTCTACCAAATGATGAGGGCCAAAATATTTACATTTGGAAGCATATGAAGTAAGGCTAATTTTTATCAAAATTGAGAGATCTAAAACACATTTTATCCTAGTTTTTTTGAGTTGGTTTTTGAAATGAAATTCATTGTAGGTTGTGGATTGGCTGTGCAAGATTTGGCCATTAAAGACAATAGGACCAACCTTGCCATCTATGTACTTGGACAAAAGACTCCAAGATGACGAGAATTATGGTATTGAAATGTATGTTCCAAAGTCAGAAGCTTGCATGAAATGGCTTGATGATAAACCAAAAGGGTCAGTTGTGTATGTTTCTTTTGGGAGCTTCGCAGGGCCGAATGTGGAGCAAGCTGAGGAACTAGCTTGTGGTTTAAGAGATAGTGGAAGTTATTTCATATGGGTGATTAGAGACTCTGAGCAAGGACAGCTTCCAAAGGGGTTTCTTGACACAGCAGAGAAAGGTTTAATAGTCAATTGGTGTCCCCAACTGCAAGTCTTGACACATGAGGCTTTGGGGTGTTTTATCACACACTGTGGTTGGAACTCCACATTGGAAGCTTTGAGCTTAGGAGTTCCAGTGATTGCAATGCCACTGTGGACTGATCAGATCACAAATGCAAAACTTATTAAAGATGTGTGGAAAATTGGAGTCAAAGCTGTTGCTGATGAGAAAGATATAGTTAGAAAAGAAACTATCACACATTGCATAAAAGAAATATTGGAGACTGAAAAAGGAAATGAAATAAAGAAAAATTCCATCAAGTGGAAGAATCTGGCCAAGAGTAGTGTTGATGAGGGAGGAAGTTCCGATAAAAATACTGCAGAATTTGTGAATGAATTGGTTCATCGCCGTGCTGCATTAAATTAATGGGAAAGGAAGTGCTCATAGAAGTTTTGTGCCACAGCCAAAGTATGCTATGCTGATTCTGCTTAGAATAATCAACTTGACAAGGTTGTAAATTTAAGTTTTGGTAAAAATTGTTAGCTTCTGCATTCTGAATTTGTATGTCTTTAGAACATCCGTTATTTTAGCATGCAGTTCTTTGTCATTTGTGTAAGATGATTTGCTCCATCATGATAAGAATGTATTTGTCTCTTGTTGGACCAATAATTCAACAGTTTGCAACATGTCTACATAAAGCATCTCACATGTCATCAAAAGATGTCAATAAATCAATACCTCTAAGTTAAAGAAAGGTTCATTAAATGCACTGGACTGGGTATGTATTATTCCAATAGAGTACAAAATCACAATCTGGTAACTAGAGTTGACTTCACTTGACTGTGATGGTCTTGTAAGGTTTTATATATGATGTGATACTAAGTAGATAAATTAAAAATAAAGAACAAACCATTAATTGGGTTAACAAAGTTTCCCAATTATAACTGTTCACAAGACATGCTAGCAAATGGAAAAGAGAAAAAACATCATTGACAGAAACATTTCTACAAAGTTTGACTTTACTTTAAATGAGCTTAAAGTTAAACATCATGGTATATATGTTTCTCTGGTCTGTAATCCACGTTCATTCAATAAATTCATACGGTGATATGAGATTTACATCCTTTTCATTAAGAACAAGGTGGCATGTATTTAGGAGGTGGAACCATACTAGTTTGCATGGTACCTCCATCTCTTACTATGAGCACAGTATCCATACCCCAGCTAGTGTGCCTCTCAAGATGACAGTGCATGTACCAAACACCTGCAAAAGCAAATTAATTGAGTGTTATTTCATATATTGTTGTTTCAAACTAAATGCTAATTTCACTATCTGTGAGTATGTGTAGCATGTGAGAAAAAACTACCAGGATTATTAGCAACAAATCTCATTGCAAGCCAGCCATTCTTAGGAAGACCAATGGTATTAACTTCTGGTGGATCAATTAAATTGTAAGATTTTGGGTCTGTCACGTTGTTGAAATTTCCTGTTCCCACACCCACAACAAAGAAGCTAAAACCATGAAGGTGCATGGCATGATTCTCTGCAGTGATAACACTGGTTCCCTGCCACACAAGTTCAACAACCTCATTATAGTCAAACATTAGCACCCTTGTTCCTGTGCTTGGGATCGATGTATTGCTTCCTGTATCTCCTGTGAAGTTTGTAAAAGAAAGGTGGTTGATCCGGAAAGTCTTCACTGAAAACTCCTGATATGTTCCTACCAATGCATACAATTTATAAATGTTACTTAGTTATAATATTAAAGAGCAATTCCTGGCTGAGTCTTAAATTTTTACATAAAATAGGGGGATTGTAAATGAAATAAAAACATATACCAGTAGTATGCCTCTAGAATATCAATCTGTGGGATCTGAAAACTTATATTGTTTAAGCTTGAAGCTAATCTTTTTCCATTAGGTCCTAAACAACTTCCATTTGGGTTTTGACAAGGTAGTTCATTCATGGATACTGTCATATAAATTCTTCTTGTCACATTTATTGGCACAATAGCAGGGTGATCTTGGCTTGCCAAACCCCTCAAGCTCTTCGAAAAATTGAATACTGTTCCTGAATCATTCACTGCAGGAAGCACAGGCATGGGGATGGATGATGGTGATGGTTTAAAATTCTCACTGTACTCAAGAATAGCTGTTGTTGGGGAATTGTCATACATATCGACGCCATCATAGAAAGGACTAGCAGCAATGTAATAGAGACCCTTTGGCTGGTTTGCTGAGACCAACACATCCATTGTTTGCCCTGGGGTTATCATGATGAAACTGGTGTTTAAGGGCTTTGTGTAGGAACCATCAATGCCTACAAGTATAAGGCTGTGATTAGCAACCCCAAAGAACATCTCTTCGTTCATTGCTGAATTTATTATTCGGAAAAGATATGTCTTTCCATGATCAACTAAAAAGCGACGAGTGTTCTCTGCAAAACAAAGCAATGTTGATGAACAAAGTGGTGAAACATGATACCAAAGACAAGAATTACTTGCAGTTTTACAATCTATAATACAGGTGCATCTCTAAGATATGTAGCACAGACACTCATACAAACACTGGACACTAACACGGATACAAACACTTCGACACTTATGGTTTCCAGAATGTAAGACATGGGGACACGAATCTATATGGGTATTCAAAAAATTTTTGTATCTATTCTTATTAACATTGTGTTAGTAACATGTCAAAATTTTGTCAGAGCACAAAAGTCTCATCCCACTACCTAGTTGAAGTTACATGAATCATGCAGTGGCATTAGACTTGGTTAAAAATCAAAATTTTGTCAGAGCACAAAAGTCTCATCCCTTTTAACAATACAATCTTATTCTTCTCACTAATGTTTCCAACAAACCTTTTTTCCATGTGGGTTTGTGCATTCTCTATATTTCAAGTCCAAAATGGGATTTTGTGTAAGGGAAAGTATTAGGGATATTGAAATATCATTCATGTATCTACAGTTAATAGCTTAAGCTTTTAGGATAGATTTTCAAGACATTAATATACTTTTTGAGCAATTGTAGAAGTCACCAGGTTGGCCATTGATTGTGTAAGCATCTGATGCATTGGGCTCTGCACCAGTTGCCCTGGCCTCATTTACAATTTGCATCACATCTCCCTTGTACCACTCACCTGAAAGATCACCAACAAGCATAATCAAGAGGTTGTGTGTGTGTGCTTGAATATATACAGGATTTGAATGGAATTTCCATTGGACAGTTACCAACCAATGATAAGAATGTTTTGTCCACAAGGTTCAGGGAAAGGATATGTTCCATTTGCTGGTAAAATGACAATGGCACCATGGACAGTGGCACGTGTCCAACTACTGTGTGCATGCCACCAAAGAGTTCCTTCTTCCAATGTAAAGGCCACCTTCTGAGTGAAACTTGTTCCTGGTGGGATAGGGCACTGTGTTATGTTCTCAGGTCCATCTGACCAAGGATCCCTTGGTTCCCTCACACCATGCCTGTAAAAAAGGTTCCAACTTTTTCACCTTTTCCTACTTTTGGAGGCATGTAGTTATTAATCAAATTCAATTCACACACCTCAAGTTAAGCCATAGTATCTGTTTTGTTACTGATTAGTATATAAAAAATCAAAAGCATTTATTCTCTATATGAGGAAAGAAAAGAGAGGAACAACTTTTTTCTTGGTTTATGCTAAAGACTAATTCCTTCGCTGTAGAAATCATTTGGGTGTCCTTATAAATTATTTTCTATGCATATGATCAGGAATTGAATCCCTGAAAACATGGTCAAGGAGCTTAACTACATATCACTTGTGCTGAACATAATTTGGCTGTGTCAATGAAAATTTATGCTATAACTAATGCATGTGGTTGGGTTGTGCACAAACATGAACAGAAGGAAGAAGCAAAATGATAAAAAGAGAGGCAAAATGGGAGATTTAACCAGTGAATAGTGACCCCATATCTTCCTTGATTATGGACAGTGACAAAAGCTGTATCTCCTTTGTGAACACGAATGGTTGGTCCTGGAAAACTATCATTTACTGTCAGTATGCTTTTTGTGCTGCACAATCTCGTGAAATTCTTTTCCTTCAGCTGCAACAAACCACCCAAATTAAAAATATCACACCCTTATCACTTATCCCCTTTTCTTCACTTCAAAAACCAAACACAAAAGCCACTTTAGTAGGTGTGAGTTTGAGTAATGAGAAAATTTTCTGTTATCACTTTTGTTAGTACATTGAAGATGATAATGCTGTGTGATGCATAAGAAAACTAAGAGACTATCTCTATGTTATAAAGATTCTACGTCAATTTGATAAGAAAAATTCCCCCCTTCTTAGAAGGTAAGAACGATATTTAATCACTACAAAACACTTTATGTGATGGAATTTGGAAACATACAACAAAATCATAATAATGAACGTTGCCTTGGCTCTTGGAGATAACCAGAAAACTCAAAATAAGAAGTAGGACACTATGATTCTGTGAGATGATCATTTTACTGGAAGCAACTGCAGGATGATAGGTGCTATCTTACTTGTTTGGTTTTCATGTAGACTGATTTGAAGTTGTTATATAGGTTAATTTCATGAACCTTAGAGATTCTAAATGGTCTTTAACTTCATTGGTACAGTAACCAGACACGTATTTCTTAGGTACTAGTTTCCTCTTACAGTCATATTTGTAAATGATGTACGTTTTCATAATATACTGTACTTTCCTAAAGCAGGGGAATATATTAATGTATCTTCAATTAGACATTATTGAAGCTTGAGCGAGCACGTAAAATTTCACTTAGGATAGGTTTTCCTTGTTTGTATGTAATGCTTTAATTCCTTCCAGCCAAGGCTCTTCTACACATTAAGAACAATATGATAAAAAAATCTATAGCAGAAACAACTATGATAATGTTAAGCACGTACGGACATGGCTAAATTAGCCAGAGTCTGAAATTTGTGTATTATAATGATATATTGCATATTTCATATTCTACATTTGGTTAATTACTTATTTTCCTCTACTAAGTTCTTATACAAAATCAATAGTAATTACATGCAGTCCACAAAACTTCCTCGGTGGCGAATACATGGTTTTTGTGAAATATATTTTGGCTATTATCGATAAATCTTTTGAGGTTGGTAAGTCACTGGTGAACTCGTATAAGAAATTATGATATTTTTTCCAATTTTTTAATATATTTTTTAACTTTGTTATTTTTTAAGGTTCATTTGCTTACTCTGTCAGTATCTGCTTTTAAACATGCATATATAATTTTCACCAATTAAATTCTTTCAGTAAAATTGACAGTCCGTGCTAAGTACTTTTTTTCTCTCTCTCTCTGTTATGCTATCTTTTTCTCTCCCTTCTTTATTCTTCTCAATGTTAAAAGCATGACAGAAATTAGTTATTATTTAAGTGATGATTTTAAGTTTGATAATAAGTTTCAATTAAAAATCTGATTTGATCTAGTAATCAAATTTTTTATATGTTTCAATTGTATTTTTGCTGTGTGATTTCATTGTTAATTCAGATTATAATTACTTTATAATAAAATGATTGTTTTGTATTGTGAACGTTTATATACATGCATAGAAAATATAAAACAATAATAATTTAATCAAGTTTAAAGTTTTTAATTGAACTTTTATCATTATTTAAAATTACATTATCATTTGATTTAATAATTTTAAATATAATATAATAAAAGTTATAAAATACTAATTATTAAATAGTCATTGTTTTATGTATTTATAAAATTCTAAAATGTTATTATTTAATTTTCTGAGTTCAAAGCATTATATTTAAGACTGTAAAATTAATTAGTTACTCCATCTCAATAAATGATAACGACTCAGTTAAACAAAAATGTAGACATTTTAAATACTTAATAGAAATCTTTTAATAAAAATTTAATTAAGAGTATTTAAATTCAAGAAAGAATTAAAATTTAACTAAGTTTTTTAATTTTTTATTTAAAATTAAATAAGTAACTATAACTTAAGAAAATTATGACAAATATTTAATTAAAAGCATAAAAAATTGATGACTTAATGTAATAATTTTTTTAATAGAGTTTCAATTAAAATTAATATTTTTTTTATAAAATTATAATTTAAGTAGGCATCTTGAAAGAAAGAAATATAATTGGTTAGAAATGTAGGTATGAAAACACACTAAATAAGAGTTAAGATTTTGTAATTAAAGTATAAACTTTACTATTTTGAGTGACTATTCCTCTTTAACATAATACTGTTAAAATGAATTGTAACCTGTGGGTCAACCCAACTCACCAGAGATTTGAGATGAGTTGGGTTTGAAAAAAATGTAATTTTCTTATGCGAGCTAGTTTTCAATCCGGCTCACTTAGAACTCGGCTCATTGGGTTGAACCTGTAGTGAGTCGAGTTGGCTCACCAACCCACCTAATTTAATTTAATTATTTATTATTTTGTATTTGAATATTATTAGTTAGCATGTTTTTTATTATATTGTAGATGGTGATTAAAAAGAAGATGTTTCAAGAGAGAAAAATATTATAGATTTATGTATTCAAGACTCTAGTATTATAAATGAACAAGTGATACAAAAATTATCAATATTAAAAACTTATTTGTTCATCTTTTGTACATGTTTTTGGATTACGTTTGGATTGTATGATACTTCTTTTTTATTTTGAATTGTCTTTGGAGTTTAATATTATTTTAGAGCGACGTTTATTTAGATTTTAATTAAAAAAATTATAATTTAAAAAAAACTTATAATTAAGTGACTAGTGAGCCAACCCATGATGGGTCGAGTCGGGTTCGAATTTTACAGCTCGCAAATAAGTGAGGCGGGTTAGGTTGACTCACTAAGTGACCAACCCGTGGTGGACCGGGTCGGGTCGAGCCGGATTACCCGTTTTGACAGCTTTACTTGAACATATTAAGTGATGAAGAACAAAAACATTTTTAATAGGTGGGTACTGATGTGAATGATTGTTTTTCTTTTTCCAAAATTATAGTACAGAAGTTTCTCTGGCGGTGTTATATATATATTGTAATGAAATTTGTTAGAGATTATGGATTTAATAATGTAAAGAATCCAAATTGATGAGATTTAGTTAAGAGAAAAAGTTGGGCGTTGCAAGAAGAGCAGAGGAGAAAGAATAAAAAATGCAGATTCTTTCGCTACGTCAGCACAGAGTTAATTCCGTGTTTGCCAATTTAACGGAAGGGACTTGATTGGTGCAAATTATACCACATGTGGATGCAATACATGCATTTTTAAAAGCGGTACTAAACAGAAAAAAACCTCCCAATCTAGGGACTAAGTAAGCAATTAAGCCTATTTTTAATGTGAATCTCAAACTCATGTATAAATTCTTAACATAGACTATATAATAACTTTTGTTGACCAATTGATCTTCTTATTACTTATAAAGTTATTGTACTTCAGATGATGACTTTGCTAGTTAGACACCGTTTTCGAAGGGAAAAAGAAATATTTAGGCTCCCCTAAAGGAGGGTACAAACATAGGTTATATAGATTTCTATAAATTTGTTGCTAACTTTGAGCAAAGGGAGACCATTACCACTTACCAAAGTATGTTATTAATTAAATGAGGAGTATTTAATCAAGACTGATAAATTTCCTTTAAGAATGTGACAAAATTTAGTGATATTTGAAAGAGATTTTAAAAGGTTAAAATATATAATAATAATATTTAAAATCATATAAATTTGAATGGATTATTTTGTTAATTCGATTGGTGTGGATTTTGTGTGATTTTTTTATTTATGTGTATAAATATCATTAGGATGAAACAATCTTGTCTAACTATGTGACCCTTTTATTTTTATCTATTTTTTCTCAATCTCAATATGAAATAATAGAGTTCATTGTTCAAATTTAAAGGAAATCCAGGTATTTGTATGTGGTTATTACTTTGTGTACCGTATAGCTGGACATCCTTACATGCCAAGAGAAGGACGAATGGCCCAACCTAGCAGATACTCAAGATGAAGCCAAAATAAACTCAAACACCCGTCTGGCTTGCTATGAGTAGAGGTCAGACGACCTATCCCAAAAACATTCTCACCTGAAAAGCTATAAATAGAGGTCAAATATAAGAGCTAGGTAATCACATTTACTGTGCATTTAAGGCTATAACTCTAATCCTCGTACGGACTGTTTACTAACTTAAGTATTGGAGTACCTTTCGCAGGTACCCCCGGTCGGTTGGAGCAAAGGCGAAGACACAGTTAGTCGAACAACTTTGGAAGGAAATTGTGAAGTTGTTTGTAGAAGTTACTTGACCCTACACGCGAAACATCTTGGTGCCTATCGTGGGCCAAGTGACTTAGCAAAGACCCAATGGTGACCACGAGAAATATGAGCTCGGAAGACCCAACAAAGATGATCAGAATGCTTCAACTGAAGATGAAAGAGATGCAATAGTGTTATGATGGGGAGTGGGCAGCCCTCAAAGCGAAAAACACGGTAAAGGCTGCTAAGGAGAAGGCTCTAGTCGAGGAAGGGGACAAGGCTGACTAGGCGGAATTGTCAAAGCGGCTGCAGCGGAATGGTTAGCGTGGAATAACAAACCAAGAGGGGGGGTGAATTGGTTCTTACTAAAAACGTGTGCCTTAAAAATTTCTACTCAATTAAACTTACTTAGCAAATAATAAAGACAATAAAATAGAGTAAGGTTGAGAGAAATTTGCATAGATGATTTTATCCTGGTTCGGATCTTACCAATCCTACGTCCAGTCGCTTATCTCAAAACAAGATAAACACTTCACTAATCACAAAACAATTACAAACTACAATCACACAGATACAATTTGTAAAAGTTTAGAAAACACCTCTCTTGATGCCACAAGAGATGAAGCAACACCTCCTTTGAATCTTCACAAAGGATGAAACACTTCCTCCGAATACTTCACGAAGGATGACTTCCTCTTCCGAACACTTCCTTAGACGCACCAAGGATGAACCAGCTATTCCTCTATCACCATAGCAGTATTTCACCAACTCTACAGACAGAGTTTCCTTAGCTGAGCAAGAGCACACAATTCTCAAGAGTTTCTGAGTATTTGAGCACAAGGGAAGAGTTGTAGTTGATCCCTTGAGAGGAAAATGAGAGTCTATTTATAGACTCATCCAAAGGCTCTTCCATTCTTCGAAAATGAGTCATCTGACTGTTTTAATCGATTAAATCAAGTATTAATCGATTAAATTAAGTACAACGGCTAGTTTTTCAAATCTGAAACCCCTAACGGCTAGTGTTAATCGATTATTCTTAGGTTTAATCGATTAACTAATCGATTATTTTAGGCTTTAATCGATTATTCTAGTGCAACGGCTAGTCTTCAACTTTGGAACCTCCAACGGACTGTTTTAATCGATTAATCTCAGGATTAATCGATTATGGAATCGATTAAAACAAGCTTTAATCGATTAATCCAGAGGCAATTTGGTTTTCAGTGTCAGCCTCGTTTTAATCGATTAATACCCATTTTAATCGATTAAAACAATGCACTTTGGACTCTGGTTTTTGATTATATGGTATGGAATTACATGGAATCAAAAACACTAAATGTCTAAGTCCTAGATACTAAATTACAATTATTACAAAAGCTTTTCCATAACAATACAAGTCTTCATAACATCTTGATTTCTTCTTGACTTGATTTGGATATCATCAAAACTTCATCTTCATCATTTTGCTAACAATCTCCCCCTTTTTTATGATGATAAAAAACTCCTTGATTTAAAGCTTTTGGAATAACCTGTATTTAAAGCACAACTTATGGAAGAAGGAGTGCATTAGTGAGGAAACACTAATAAGCAAATAAGCTTTTAAATTATTTTCTCCCCCTTTTTGATCATAATTAAAAAGTTGTGTTTAAGTTTCTCCCCCTAAATTTATTAGGACTTATACTCCCCCTTAATAAAAGCAGATATGCATAGAAATATTAAGGAAAAACATACATTTTATTGAATTTAAATAGACAAGCATACAATTATAAAGATAACTAAGAGATAAGATCTAGAACTCATCACTTTCGTCACTATTAAAGTGGCGCTCTAATCCTGAAATCCTATTGTCTAGATTTTTTAGATGAGTACATATTTCTTCATGACGAGTGTTTTGAAGGCGAGCCATCTCAGTAATTTGTCTAGAGAGACTCTCTAGACTATAGTCCTCATGGATTTGAGATGGGCCAGCAACATTTGTAGGGTCAGGCATGGGAATATTTGCATCATCGTCTTCACTTGCTTGCTCACCAATGGCATCCTCAGGGTGAATGTAGGAGAGTCCTTGTTGGATAAAGCCCATTTGCCTCAGGGAATTTTCTCCAATCTTATGACCCGGTAGGACATGCTCAAAATGTTCATTTGAGATATCTACTTCTTTGTATTCACAAATTTTGGAGACAAGGAGAGGATATGGAAGAGGTGCAAGATCTAACCTTTTGGCTTTGAGCATGATTGTTTGAATCAGGTGAGGCCAGTTGAGTGGAATGCTCTGAGTAATTGCATGCATAACGATGAGATCAGTTTCAGAGCACTGTGCATGATTTGACCCTTTAGGGCACAAAAGCCACACAATAATGTAATGCAAAAGGCGTTCTTCCATTTTGAGGCCACCAGCAAGAAAGAGACGAGTGTTGCGTTGTCTAGGATTTCGAAGAAATGATTGATACACCATTATTTTGAGAATTTGCAAGAATAGGGACTTTGGCTACATTTGTCCAAATCTCATTGTCCAAGACAATGTCTACACCTTTGACCCTTGTTTGAAAAACCCCATCACAAACCTTTAAGTTGAAATAGAATATTCGAACAAGATCGGGATAGTACTTCCCTCGGAGTTCCATGATGTGTTGGACTCCTTGTTCAATTATGAGATTGGGAAAGGAGAAGTTGTAGTGTGTGTACCATGAGAGATCAATGAACTTTTGTTTAATGAGCTTCCTTTCCTTCCAAAATGTGGAGAATGAATGTTGATCTTGCTCATCGGAGAGCCACCCTTCTATGGTAGCATCTCTTCTGCGAATATTATTCTCCGAAACTTCACTTGTTCTTCTTCTTCTTCTTCTGGAAGGTTCAGCCATTTCAATGGATGAAAGCAAAGATTTTGATGAAAGAAAAAGAGAAAGCAAGAGGCAAAGGCTCAAGATTGTTTCAAGTATGAAGAGTGGAGACCAAGGGAGGTATAAATAGGCTCAAGAAGGCTCCCCAACGTTCAGAATTTGAGATTTTGACCGTTTATAGCCGTTGGCAACGGTTAGAAACGGTAACATTTTTAAAAAACAGTCTGGAGCGGTTTTAATCGATTAAATGGTATTTTAATCGATTACGTAATCGATTAATACGTAGATTAATCGATTAATCCAGTCGTAAATGGAAAAGTAACGCTTTTAATCGATTTACACGTAGATTAAACCTGTTTAAGCAACGAAAAATGCAATATTAAGTCCAAGAGTAACTATTTTTCTATTTTCAATATCCCTAACTCCCTTCTAAGCTCAAAAAATCTTTCCTTAGGCAATGCTTTGGTGAAAATATCAGCTAATTGATGTTGTGTATCAATATATTCTATTTTACAATCTCCCTTTTGCACATGATCTCTAAGGAAGTGATGCCTAATCTCAATGTGCTTGGTTCTAGAATGCATTATGGGATTCTTTGTAAGATTTATTGCACTTGTATTATCACACTTGAGTGGAATATGATCTAAATAAATGTCATAATCTTCTAATTGCTGTTTCATCCATAAAATTTGCGCACAACAATTTCCAGTAGCAATATATTCAGCCTCAGTGGTTGATAAGGCTACACAGGCTTGTTTCTTAGAGTTCCAAGAAACTAAGGAACTACCTAGAAGATGACATGTTCCACTAGTGCTTTTTCTATCTATCTTACAACCTCCATAATCTGCATCGGAAAAACCTACAAGACTAGGTTCTGTTCCTGATGGATACCATAAACCAATGGATGCAGTTCCCTTAAGATATTTCAATATTCTTTTAACTGCTGTAAGGTGAGATTCTCTAGGACTAGATTGATACCTAGCACACACACAAACACTCTGCATAATATCCGGTCTACTAGCAGTAAGGTATAACAAAGAACCTATCATGCATCTATATTTAGTTTGATTTACCTCTTTACCTGACTCATCTTTGTCAAGATAGCAAGAGGTTCCCATAGGTGTAGATGCTTCCTTTGCTTTGTCCATTTCAAACTTCTTAAGAATTTCTCTACAATACTTAGTTTGAGAGATGAACGTACCTTCTTTCATTTGCTTAATTTGAAGACCGAGGAAGAATGTTAATTCTCCCATCATAGACATTTCAAATTCACCCTGGATAGTCTTAGCAAATTCCTCACAAAGAGATTTATTAGTTGATCCAAAAATAATATCATCAACATATACTTGAATAATCAAAATATGTTTTCCGACTCTTTTAATAAACAAAGTGGAATCAACTTTTCCTCTATTAAAATCATTTTCTAAAAAAAAATTGCTAAGTCTTTCATACCAAGATCTAGGTGCTTGTTTTAAACCATAAAGTGCTTTCTTTAACTTATAGATGTGATTTGGAAATTTAAAATCTTCAAAACCGGGTGGTTGTTCAACATACACATCTTCTTTTATAAAACCATTTAGAAATGCACTTTTAACATCCATTTGAAATAATTTAAATTTCATTATAGATGCATAAGCAAGAAGTAGGTGTATTGCCTCTAACCTGGCAACTGGAGCATATGTCTCATCATAATCTATACCTTCTTCTTGACTATATCCTTGAGCCACAAGCCTAGCTTTATTCTTGGTGATGTTTCCATCTTCATCCAGTTTGTTTCTGAATACCCATTTTGTTCCAATTACTTGATGAGTATTTTCTCTAGGAATCAATTCCCAAACTTGATTTCTTTCAAACTGGTTGAGTTCTTCTTGCATCGCAATACACCATTGTTCATCTTGAAGAGCTTCCTTAATGTTCTTAGGTTCTATCTGCGACATAAAAGCTACATTCATACAAAAATTAACTAAGTTTCTTCTAGTGTTTACCCCTTTTGATATGTCGCCAATGATGTTGTCCAATGATAATCCTCTAGGTTGTTGCCATATTTTGTTTAGATCTTCATCATCTTGAGGATTATTCATTTTCTCTTCATTGGTTGTCTTTTGCAAGTCTTCATTTTCACCTGCATCTGATTCATCTGACTCAAGAGGTTTTACCTCAAGGTCCACAATTTCATCAAAGACAACATGCACAAATTCTTCTATTTCAAGTGTTTTCCGATTAAAAACTCTATAAGCTTTGATAGTTAGAGAATATCCTAGAAAAATAGCTTCATCGGATTTGGAATCAAATTTTCCTAAATTTTGTTTTCCATTATTTAAGACAAAACATTTGCATCCAAAAATTCTTAAATGTGAAACATTTGGTTTTCTTCCTTTAAAAAGTTCATAAGGAGTACATTTCAAAATTGGCCTAATAAGCATTCTATTCAATACATAACATGCAGTACTCACAGCATCAGCCCAAAATTGTTTAGGAACACTATATTCATTTAATATAGTTCTAGCAAGTTCCTCTAAGGATCTATTCTTTCTTTCTACAACTCCATTTTGTTGAGGAGTTCTAGGTGCAGAAAAATTATGAGAAATGCCATATTCTTCACAAAAAGTTTCAAAAGATTCATTTTGAAATTCACCTCCATGGTCACTTCTAATAGCCTTTATTTTCAAATCCTTTTCATTTTGAACTAAATTTGCAAACTTTTTAAATTCTTTGAAAGCTTCACTTTTAAGAGTAAGAAAGAAAGTCCAAGTATATCTTGAATAATCATCTACAATAACTAAAGCATAATAATTTCCTCCAAAACTTTTTATCCTAGAGGGACCAAATAAATCCATGTGCAAAAGTTCTAAGGGTTTTAAACTAGAAACAACATTTTTCGAATGAAAAGATGATTTCACTTGTTTTCCCTTTTGACATGCATCACACAATTTATTTTTCACATATTTTAGTTTTGGTAGACCAATTACTAAGTCTTTAGAAATGAGTTTATTCAATTGTTGCATATGAATATGTGCAGCTCTTTTATGCCATAACCATGGATTTTCTTCTTTTACTACTAAACATGAAATATTCCTATTTGATGCATTTTCTAAATCAATCAAATAAATATTGTTATGCCTAATTCCTTTCAAAGCAATTTCAGAAGAATCATTTTTAGAAATAGTGCAAGAATTTTGTTCGAAGGTTACCTTGAATCCTTTATCGCATAATTGACTAATGCTAATTAGGTTGTGCTTTAATCCTTCCACATATAGCACGTCTTTGATCATCAAGGTATCTTCACTTCCAATATCTCCTATTCCAAGGATTTTTCCTTTGTTGTTGTCACCATAGGTGACAAAGCCTCGTTCCTTTTTCCGGAAGCTTGTAAATTTCTTTTTATCTCCGGTCATGTGTTTTGAGCATCCACTGTCAAGACACCACATATACTTCCTTGGTTTTGATAATTCCTACAACATAAAAAGAACAAGCTATTTAGGTACCCAACTACTTTGTATGGGTCCTTTGGGTTAGATTAAAAAGATTAAAATCATTTTACAACCCAAGCATATCTACCACTTGGAACATCATAATGCTTAATTTTACATTTGTTAGATGTATGACCCTTTTTCATACAATAAAAGCATGATGCAACATTTGTGTTCCTATAAGTTGTTCCTTTTTCTACCCAAGTTCTACGGGTTCTATGATTATGTTTATTTTTAGGAACATACTTATTTTTAACAACCTTATTTTCATTATTTTTACTACATTCTCCAGTGGTTGTATTTTCAGAAAAATATTTGAATTTTATACAAGATTCACATTCATTATTAGTAATATATTTTTCTTTTTCATAATATAAAACTTTACTTTTTAGATTTCTAATTTCTTCCGCTTGATATAAAAATTTATTTTTCAAACTTCTGTTTTCTTCAGACAAATTTGTAAATTCAGTTTTCAAATTATCATTAATTTTAGAGAAATTTTCAGAAGTAATTTTCAAATTTTCATTTTCTTCAAGAATATTTTCAAAATTTAATTTTAACTCTTTGAAATCCTTTTTCAATTTCTTATGAGCTATATCTAATTTTTCGGATTCTACTAATAAAGCAGCATAAGTATCATGCAATTCAGTTTCACTATCATATTGACTAGAATTATCTGAATCGTTAGATGTACTTATTTGGCTTCCAGCGTCGTCGTCATTCGCCATTAGACATATGTTTGCTTCTTCATCAGAACTGCTCGAGTCAGAAATTGATTCGTTGTCATCGTCCCATGCGATGTATGCTCTCTTTTTCTTGAAGAACTTCTTTTCTTTCTTTTCTTCACCCTTCTTTTGATTTGGGCAGTCTGCTTTTAAATGTCCCTTTTCTCCGCAACCATAGCATCTATAGTTTGAGGAATATCCTTGATTTTCTTTCTTTTCATTTCTGAATCTCCCTTTGCTTTTTGATTTCATGAACCTATTGAACCTCTTGATTAGTAGACTCAAATTTTCATCTTCTTCTGAGTCTTCATCTTCCATTTTGCTTTTGTTCTTTTCTATCTCAGATTTGAAGGCTAGAGTCTTTTTCTTAGTTTTTGCTTCTTCTTCATCTAGTCTTCCGAGGTCAAGTTCATGCTCTCTCAACTTTCCAAATAATGCAGCCATTGTCATTGTGTTGAGATTTTGTGACTCAGAAATTGTAGTCACTTTTGGTTGCCAAGACCTGTCTAAAGATTTCAAAATTTTTATATTAAGCTCATCAATATCGAAAGACTTACCTAATCCAATAAGATGATTTACGATGTTGGTGAAGCGTTTTTGAACATCTACTATTGTTTCGCCTTGCTTCATCCTGAACATTTCGTATTCTTGGATTAAGGTATTCTTTCTAGCTCTCTTAACATCATCTGTACCTTCATGGGTTACTCTAAGTACCTCCCACATTTCTTGTGCAGTTTTACAAATAGAAATCCTGTAAAACTCGTCAACAGTTAAAGCAGATGAAATAATATTACGAGCTTTTACATCATTACCAAATTTTTTCTTATCTTCAGCAGTCCATTGGTCACGGGGCTTTGGTTCCTGCATATTGTTAATTGGAACAAAAGGACCAGATACAACAGCATCCCAAATTTCTATATCAATAGATTCCATAAAAATTTGCATTCTAACCTTCCAGAATGCGTAATTTTCACCTGTGAATAGTGGTGGTCTATTGATAGAAGCACCCTCTGCAAAGGTTTGATGCGATCCCGCCATTTGAATGACTATCAAAGCAAGCTCTGATACCAATTGTCAGAGCGGCTGCAGCGGAATGGTTAGCGTGGAATAACAAACCAAGAGGGGGGGGGGGTGAATTGGTTCTTACTAAAAACGTGTGCCTTAAAAATTTCTACTCAATTAAACTTACTTAGCAAATAATAAAGACAATAAAATAGAGTAAGGTTGAGAGAAATTTGCACAGATGATTTTATCCTGGTTCGGATCTTACCAATCCTACGTCCAGTCGCTTATCTCAAAACAAGATAACCACTTCACTAATCACAAAACAATTACAAACTACAATCACACAGATACAATTTGTAAAAGTTTAGAAAACACCTCTCTTGATGCCACAAGAGATGAAGCAACACCTCCTTTGAATCTTCACAAAGGATGAAACACTTCCTCCGAATACTTCACGAAGGATGACTTCCTCTTCCGAACACTTCCTTAGACGCACCAAGGATGAACCAGCTATTCCTCTATCACCGTAGCAGTATTTCACCAACTCTACAGACAGAGTTTCCTTAGCTGAGCAAGAGCACACAATTCAAGAGTTTCTGAGTATTTGAGCACAAGGGAAGAGTTGTAGTTGATCCCTTGAGAGGAAAATGAGAGTCTATTTATAGACTCATCCAAAGGCTCTTCCATTCTTCGAAAATGAGTCATCTGACTGTTTTAATCGATTAAATCAAGTATTAATCGATTAAACTAAGTACAACGGCTAGTTTTTCAAATCTGAAACCCCTAACGGCTAGTGTTAATCATTATTCTTAGGTTTAATCGATTAACTAATCTATTATTTTAGGCTTTAATCGATTATTCTAGTGCAACGGCTAGTCTTCAACTCTGGAACCTCCAACGGACTGTTTTAATCGATTAATCTCAGGATTAATCGATTATGGAATCGATTAAAACAAGCTTTAATCGATTAATCCAGAGGCAATTTGGTTTTCAGTGTCAGCCTCGTTTTAATCGATTAATACCCATTTTAATCGATTAAAACAGTGCACTTTGGACTCTGGTTTTTGATTATATGGTATGGAATTACATGGAATCAAAAACACTAAATGTCTAAGTCCTAGACACTAAATTACAATTATTACAAAAGCTTTTCCATAGAAATACAAGTCTTCATAACATCTTGATTTCTTCTTGACTTGATTTGGACATCATCAAAACTTCATCTTCATCATTTTGCTAACAGGAATGGAATTGACACCATCCAGGTTACCAGTACTAAGGTCAGAGAGAGCAATGAAGACCGTCTCCAAAGAAAGTACTGCTGTGTGTAAGGAGCACTCTCTAGTAAAAACGAAGTATATGGTTGGGATGTTACCGTTCGTCCCAGCCATTATGGAATCCATTTATCCGAGCAGTTCGCTCCTCCCCAATTCAAGATGTATGATGGTTCGATGGATCCCGAAGACCACATCAAGATGTTCACAAACCGAATTACGTTTCACACGAGGAATGACGCCATCTAGTGTCGGGCCTTCTCCTTGTCCTTGGATGGAGAAGCGTTGGAGTGGTTCAACACCCTCCCACCAATTCAATTGAGAACATTACAAATATCAAGCGTATGTTCGGACACTAGTTCACAAGCAGTCGGACCGAAGACTTAACTATTTTCTCGCTAGTGAACCTCAAGCAAGAAAAGGAGGAGTCACTAAAGGCGTTTATAGACCGCTATCAGAAGATCGTGCGACTGGTGAAGGGTCTCAACCCTGAACTCGCCCTATAATACATACTGTTGGTCCTCAAGTCAGGTCATATCGCCGACAACATTTGTCGGCGAGCCCCAAAGATGATGGAGGAGTTAAGAGAATGTAACGGAGGAAATAAGGGGTGGAGGAAATGAGAGAAGCCCACAAAAAGCAAAATCCAGGAAGCAACAGTTGATAAGAAGGATGAAAAGAAATCGGGCAGTTTGGGAGAAAAGCCTGAAGGATCCAAGTAGGAGTTACCTTGGGGGTCACGTTTCCAACAATATAACCCGTTGAACGCACCCACAACTAATATATTGCAAGAGGCTCTTAGCGCAGAGTTAATGCCCATGCCAAAGCGACGCCCGACACTGCCCAGAGCAGATGGAAATAAACATTGTTTGTAGCATAAGAACAAAGGTCACACAATAGAGGAATGTGTGACCTTCAGAGACAAGATCAAAGAATTGATCTGTGCGGGTCAACTAAATAAGTATGTTAAAACCGATCGCCCGACAGAGCGGCCAGAGTGAAGTCCACGATGTAGAAGTTCAGACAAAAGGGAGTATTGTGGATGACCGCAATATGGAAGGAATGACTACCCTCGACTTGAGAGGAGGAGGAGCAGAGGTTGTAGCCGGAGACACGATCGCACGCTGCGCGATCATATCAATACAATCTCAGGCGGTGTCGCGGGCAGAGGATCCTCTCGTCACCCAGGAAGCGCCACATTCGGGCGCTTCGAACAGTTTATGCTGTTGATAGACCTAGAAGAACTACGCCTCCCATCACTTCCACAGATGAAGATTTTCATTTGCCCGACCTGGAGTAGGGTGACCCTATGGTTATCAATGCGAAAATAACAAGGTATGGAGTAAGCAAGTTGCTTATGGATCGTGAGAGCTTGATCAATATCCTCTACTAGAAATCCTTCCAACGAATGGACTTGTTGGAGGATTTGATTGTGCCCTACAATGAGCAGATCTTCAATTTAGCGGGGGAGCAGGTCAACCCAAGGGTACGTCAACTTTTGGACGTGCCTAGGAACCGGTCGGGATATTGAAGAAAGGAGAATCTGCTACCTGTTGGTGGAAGCCAACACGTCGTACAATGTGTTGTTGGGACTTCTTGTCTAAACGCCTTCGAGGCCATCATAAAGTATCACTGTTCAAGGAGGCTAGGCCAGTCGCCCAAAAGAAGCGGCAGATGGGGGAAGATAGGAGGTTGGCGGTAGAGGCAGAGGTATGCAAGTTGAAGGAAGTGGGTTATGTAAAGGAAGTAACCTACACGACCTAGCTAGCCAACGTTGTCATGGTAAAAAAGTCCATTGGGAAGTGACACATGTGTACAAATTACACATAATTAAGCAAGGCATCCCCGAAGGATGCTTACTCGATGCCTAACATTAATGGATTGATTGATGGGGCGTTCGGGATAGGATGTTAAGCTTTCTGGACGCCTACTCAAGCTACAATCAGATCCCTATGTTCACCCCCGACTGAGAGAAGACGACCTTCATTACAGAAAAGGCCAACTATTTTTATGAGGTTATACCCTTTGGGTTGAAGAACGTCGAGGCAACCTATTAGAGGTTAATGGATAAAATATTCGTCGAGTAGATCGGCCGATGCATGAATGTCTACGTTGATGATATGGTCGTCTGGTTGAATTCGAGTACGGACCATATCAAGGACCTAGAGGAAGTCTTCAGGCAAGTTCGACGATACAATTTGAGGTTGAACACTAGCAAGTGTATGTTTGGTGTAGGGGTAGGAAAATTTTTAGGTTTGATGCTTACCGCCCGTGGAATCGAGGCAAACTCGGAAAAATGCACTACCATACTTGAAATGAGAAGTCAAACCAACTTGAAAGAAGTGTTGAGATTGGTTGGACGAAGGGCATCGCTTTCGTGGTTCATTCTGAAATTGGTCGAACGGATTCGACCGGTATTGAAGAAGATGAAGAAGGACTCCCAAGAGAAGTGGGACGACGATTGCGAGAAGGCTTTCACAAATGTGAAGGCCATATTATCCCGTCCCCCTATGATGACCCAATTGATAGCCAATAAAGAGCTCCAAGTGTACATAGGTGTGTCAGAGGAGGCAATTAGTGTCGTGTTGTTATAGACGAACCCTGAGTCGAGGCTCATTTACTTCGTCAACCGGGTGCTTCAGGATGCTGAGACTCGTACCAGTAGGTAGAGAAAGTCGCACTAGAATTTGTATGTGGATGGAGCCTCTAGTAAGGGAGGCGGGGGTGTCAGGATTGTTTTGGAGGGACCAAACATTTTCTTGTTGGAGCACTCCCTTGTGTTCAAATTTAAAACCCCGAGAAGACGACCCTAGGAGGACGGCCACGGGAGGACGACCCAGGAGGAAGGCCACGGGAGGAAGGCCACGGGAGGACGACCCTAGGAGGACGGCCTTGGGAGGACCATATGGTACACAAGCCCCCCAAGCCCGAGCATGATTTTATTCCGCGAAAGGGTTATGTACATGACATTCTTGATAAGGACGGGTTCTCCAGTTGGCTTTTGTCTCTATGTCATCTTTGTTCGTTGATTAAGATGAGTGGTTGGAAGACTAAAACGGGTCGTGCCTTTGTTGGCTGAGTTGGATAGACTACTAATCCTGCTTATTTGACATGTCGTGGAAATCTACGGTGAGGTCAATCGGTACTCCTATGAAGAAGTTTCACGGTCACCTACCTTCGATGAGGCCGACTGGGATCCTATTGGTACAGATCCACGATCGCCGACTGATGAGTCAATATTTTATTGACTTCACTTAGCTTATTGTGCTAGATTTAATTAGGGAATTGTTCTTGAATGTCCAATATTTCCTCATTTTTGCTAATTATTGTGCTTAATTTGACCAAAAACGCTTATTTTAATTAATTTGAATTATCTCAGCTTATTATTTTAATTATTAATTGCAGGGAAAATTTTGGAAATACATTTTGGGACTTAAAAAGAAATGTCACATCAATTATATTTTAAGCTAAAACGAGACGAGGAGGTGCGTATTTCATTTTTGGGGTGCGCACGAAGATGGGCTTGAATTGGAGAAGTTTTTTCTTTTCTTTTAGAATGAAGAAGCGGTGATGGAAGGGAATCAGCCGCCACCCATATATGGCACAAGGGTCCTATAATAAAAAAAGGAGGAAGCGGAGCAATTCAAATTTTTTTACTTAAATATGTAGTGCATCCAAATTGGAAAGGGAAGTGGTGTCATGGCCTGCTAGGAGAAGCATTTCATTTTCTTTTTTTAGACGCACGGTGATTCACGAGAATGAAGAGAAGCACATAGCTGCATATTTAATTGGATGTTGTTTAAATGATGGAGAAAAAGGCAAGGGTAACGGGAGAAGGAAGAAGAGCTGGAGAGGTGCTGATTCACTTTTTCTTTGGAGAGCTCCAAGCACGATTAATTTCATTTTGAAAGAGGTGCACATGGGACATCCTGGAGAAGAGGGCACGATGCTGATTTCCAGCTGCGGTCATTGATTTTGGCAACGCTGCTACATGGAGCATTGGGAAGCACACGGTGATATTTCTCCTCTAGAGATTCACCTTTGATTTGGAAGAAAAGTGCAGCCATCATGTCCATGGGGAATAGCCCTAAAAGAAATTTCAGCTCCTTTACTGTTCACGCATTCTAATTTTTACGCCAAAATTTTAATAGCATTTCTAGTTCATTCAATAGCAATTTAATATTATTAATTGCAATTGTTAAATCTATGCATTCCAATTTTACTCCAACACTTTGCATTGGTTGTTTGACTCCAAAGTTGCATGGTGTTTTGAGCATTGCTTTCATCTGTCGAGTGCATTTAATTGTTTAGCTCAACATTGCATTTTAAATTAGTTCAAGCACTTTTCACTTTAATGTTGTCTTTTTTTGTTCGGTTGAGATATTTTAGTTGTAATGTTAGCTTAAGTTAGTTGGGTTGGTCATTAGTTATATTACATTGCTTCTTTGAGATTTTTGGACTGTGCTTGTGTTTATTCTGTTCTGCCTAGCATTCTATGAAATTTGATTGTGTTCTTGCAATGGGTATACGCTTAGTTTCCCAATTGGTGATTGCATCTTCGCTTAGTTGATCAATCTGTATAGAAAACATTGGATGGAATGAATGTATTGTGTTCGCTTAGTTTGCGATTATGATAGAATGATTGGTCTTCGCTTAGTTGATTCATTCATGTTGGATTAGAGGTTAGAGTATTTTATTCATGAGACTTTTGCACTTTAACTATCATGTTGTTGCTCTGATTTGATTAGGTATACGCTCAGTTGCATAATCGATGTTTAATCTTCGCTTAGTTGATTAGGCTGTATGGTGCAGGACTGATTGGATCTATGCATTGCATTCGCTTAGTTTGTAATTTTGAAGACCAGATTAGCATTAACTTAATTGGGTGATTCGTGTTAGATTTGGATGAGAGTAGTGTGTAATTGTCGTTAATATGTGATTGGAAGCATGTAATTGAATTAATTACCTACCTTTATTTTATCTCATTTTACATCTGTGTTTATATTCTTGTTTTAATTTAGTTCATTTGCATTCTCAAACTCTTCATCAACCCCCTCTCACTACGTGTCTGGCCTAATTCTCGAACCACATTTGGTCCTTTAGAGACGACCTAGGAGTTACTTCCAGTTTATACTACATTTTTATTGCACATCAAATTTGTATCGGGTGTGACACCGATCACCGACCTTTGATGAGGCTGGCTGGGATTCCTTTGGTGTAGATCCACGGTTACCGACCTTTAGTGAGGCCGATCGACATTTCTGTGATGCAGATCCACGGTCACCAACCTTTGGTGAGGCCGATCGGGATTCATTTGATGAAGATTCATTGTCGCCGACCTTCGGTGAGCCCGGCCGGGATTCCTTTGGAGAAGATCCACAGTCGCCGACCTTCGATGTGGCCGACCGAGAGTCATTTGGTAAAGATTCACGGTCGCCGACCTTCGGTGAGGTCGGCCGAGTTTCCTTTGATAAAGATCCACGGCCACCGACCTTCGATGAGGCTGGTTAGGATTCCTTTGGTGAAGATCCATAGTTGCCGACCTTCGGTGAGGCTGACCGAGATTTCTTTGGTGAAGGTCCACGCTCGCCGACCTTCGGTGAGGCCGGATGGTTGAGGCCAAATTTGGGTAAGTACATGTGAGGCCATGGGAGGCCGAGCAGTTGAGGCCGGATAACGTCGAACCACTCAATAGCCAACGTTAAAAATGACTGGTGGCATTTTTGAAAATAAATGCAATTATTAAACGTCGTTTAGAATTGTAATTCGACGTAAAAGGATATAAAACGTCGAATTCCCTAGCGTTAGACGTTAAAAGGTTAGTGAATTCAATAAAAATTTGAGTGGGAGATTGAAAATTCATTCACTTTATCTTAGCGCGCAAGACCCTCTTCTCTGCTCAAATTTTTCTCGAACGAAGTTTGACGACCATCAGATGTAATCTTTCTTTCATTTGATACAAATGCATGTTAATTTACTACTTTATGTATGATTTTCGTTTGTTTTGACCGATTATTTTTGTGTTCTTGTCCTTCATAGGTGCATTTTTCTTTCTCTCTCACTTGTGGCAACACTTTATTCCCATGAACCAAGGTTAGTTTTCGTTTTGAAGAACTTATTTGTTAAACTTGTTTGTTGTTATTTTTTGTTGAACTTGTTTTTTGTTGTTGTTTGGTTGAACTTGTTGTTGTTGTTTGATTGAACTTGTTTGTTGTTTTTCATTGTTGTTTATTGTTGATACTATATTACACGTTCATAGTTCATGCTTTACAAAATACCAAAAACTGAAATTTGTTGTTTTTTTTCTTTACAAGTCTCGTAGAGTTGTAAAAAAGGATCACAATTAATTACAAATTTTAAAAAAATTGATTAACGTCGTTTATTCATAAATTTCGACGTTAAATTTAACGTCGAATTTTTAAATTCAATGTCAATTTAACGTCTCTCGATACGACGTCGTTCTCAAATTCGACGTGAAAGACCCAAAATATTCGACGTTGTACGCTGTTTTTGTACTAGTGTGAGGCTGGATGGTTAAATGTTTGAGGCAAAATTTGGCTAAGTACTTGTGAGATCATGGGAGGCCGAGCAGTTGAGGCTGGATGGCCGGATGGTTGAGGCCAAATTTGGCTAAGTACTTGTGCGGCCGGATGGCCGAGCTGTTGAGGATGGATGGTTGAGGCCAAGTTTGGCTAAGTACCTATGAGGCCAGATGGCTGAGCAATTGAGGCCGAATGACCGAATGTTTGAGGCCAAATTTTTCTAAGTACTTGTGAGGCCAAATGGCCGAGCAGTTGAGGTCGGATGGTCGAATGGTTGAGGCCAAATTTGGCTAGGTACCTGTGAGGCCGGATGACCGAGTAGTTGAGGCCGGATGGCCAGATGGTTGAGGCCAAATTTGGCTAAGTACTTGTGAGGCTATGGGAGGCCAAGCAGTTGAGGCTGGATGGCTGGATGGTTGAGGCCAAATTTGGCTAAGTACTTGAGGCCGAATGGTTGACTAACTAAGGCCGAAAGGTTGACGTCCTTTAAAGCACCACTTACTCGTTCCTTATAACTATAATGGGAAATACTAGCTCGGCCCCATGATGGGCCCCAAAATATTTCGGGTATAGGGTTGAAGTTCCGTAATCAAAGAAATACAAGTTGTCTTGAAGATCGGACGGGCTCCCTAGTTGTCCTCCCATCTTCCAAGTGACATTTTTCGTTCTCCCTCCTCCTTGTCCAAGCTGTATGGGCAGGTACCTGTCAAAGGCATCGTGATCCTAAAGTCATGCTTGGGACCTTTATTTATACTAGTTGGTGATGAGCCTTTACCTTTCTCTGGCCTAATGATGGCCCAATCACATCTTAATCTGCATTAGGGGCTTAATGAGTCATTACCGCTGGACACAATCTCAGAGGACGACCACTAGAGGACGGTGATGAATTCCTATTTTCTACTAATTACTTAGCTTTCTGCACCGAGTTTATTTAATGAATTATGTTACCAATGAGTAGCATTTTTTTTTTAAGTTAATAATTTTGATGATGGTACCAAGTAAAGAATATGAAGACAATTGCTGCATCAAGTTTAAAAACATATTTGTATAATCATCAGCGAAGAAAAAGAACAAGAGTGCAGATGCAGACCGAACGACAAATAAGCAAATGAAGACCGAACGGTCACTATCAGTCAACGGCCGAACGCAGATGCAGACCGAACGACTAAAATTAGATGAAGGCCCAACACAGCTTAAGACAAAACACTGTTTATGGCCGAACACAACTAACATACCGAACGACAAAAAATAGTTGAAGGTTGGACGGTGTATAGCAGTTCAAGGCCGAACGCAGGATGAACACTGGCCGAACACGGTTGAGGACCGAATGGAGTTGAGCATTGGCGAAACTCAGTTGAATACCGAACGGTCACTAACAGTGGCCGAACATAAGTTGAGGACCGAACGGTGTTGAACACAGTTGAAGGCTGAACACTTCTAAATGGTTGAATGGCGCATAATAGTTGAAGACCGAACGGTGTCTAACACAAGTCGAACGTTTACTATATATAGACGTCCGTCCCCCTCCAGGACGGACGTTCAAGAGGCTGACAGAGTAGTTGAACCCGTCAGCCCCTTGAGCGTCCGTCCTGGAGGGGGACGGATGTTTACTATATATAGACGTATGTCCCCCTCCAGGACGGACGTTCAAGAGACTGATTGGTTCAACTACCCTGTCAACCTCTTGAACGTCCGTCCTGGAAGGGGACGGACGTTTACATATAGTAGACGTCCGTCCCCCTCTAGGACGAACGTTCAAGATGCTGACAGGGTAGTTTAACCCGTCAGTCTTTTGAACGTCCGTCCTTGAGGGGGCCGGACGTTTACTATATATAAATGTCCGACCCCTTCCAAGACGGATGTTCAAAAGGCTGAATCTTCAACTCTCCCGTCAGGCTTTTGAACGTCCGATAGAGGGGTCGGACGTCTACTATATTATAGACGTCCGGCCCCTTCTAGGACGGACGTCTCCACACTCAATTATTTACATTTATGCCACCAGTCAATTATTTACGTTGGGGTTTTGGTGGACGGACGTCTATGGGGTGACGTTAAAGATCAATTTTGCACTAGTGAATTAATTTGAAACTTGAACAATAATCAATTGAACAATGATATGTGGATAATCGATGATGAACCTATGTTGGAAAAGTAGTGGAATTAGCCTATTTCATCATAATTGTTTCTAAATTTCCTCTTTGTTCTTTAAACATTAATTTCATTAACATAGTTTCTCACTTTTATTCTTGAGCATTGCATAGCATCCATAAGAGTCAAATATTGAAAAACAATTTCGTATTCGTTGAGAGACGACTCAGGGTTACTTTACCCTATTTACTTTCTTGGCTACTGATTTGGCAATACTAAAGTTGCCTTGAAAAGTAGTATTAATTTGATAGTTTCAACGACAACGTATCACTATGCATGAATGTTACTTTGTTTGTGTTGAATATGAGTTTTATGATTTAGGTTTTACGCTTTGCTCAAAATTTTTAATTTTGAAGTCTTAAAACTAATTTAACTAGTTTTAATATACATTTTAGTTTTTTTTATTGTAAAAATTCATAGGAAATATTGTGAAGTTAATTAATTAGTTATTTAAATTATAATTTTAGATATAAATACTGGGTGAATCATAATTTTCATTTGAGATTGAATACATAATTATTTGTATTAAATATTGAATTGTGTAATTAAACGGTTTGGAGAAATGATTTTTCATAATTTTTAATAGGTGTATAAGTTTATGCGTAAATTTCATAAGATTTTGGTTCGTACTATTTGGTATTGTTTTTTTATACGTGTGTTATAAGATTTTGGTTCATACTATTTGGTATTGATTTTTTATACATACGTGTTATGAGTGACCATTTTCATTTTTATATTTTAGAAATCAATACAAAATGCTACCAAGGAACAACACAATAAAACACGACAGAAAATTTAAATTATAAAATATAGGTTTAATACATCATTTGATCCCTACTTTTATGAGTTTGGATCAAAATGGTCCCACCTTTTAGAAAAGTTCAATAAGGTCCCATAATTTGTTAAAAAATATTCAATCCGATCATTTTCGCTTACGTCGTTAAAAATCTAACGGTGCAAATGCCATTGTGGTCAAACCTGACTGAGCTATGAAATTTGATGAATACGTGACACTTTGCACTGTTAAATATTTTAAAAAATAAAAAATGACGTAATATGTAGGCACTTGAAGTTGCAGCACGACCACCGCCACTGTCACCGCTACGACCACCACCGTCACTGTCACGCCACCGCTACGGCCACCGCCACCACCTATTTCTTTCGAATCGGCGGCAACACCTTCCACAACTCCAAATCGATTGTCATGGATTTCGATCGCAAATCTTCCACATCACCAACGCCACTGTCATGGTCTGATATGCAAAACTATTCTATATACAATGCAGGTGCATGAAACCTATTACATTCACTAAAATTAAGCAAGATAAATATGCAAAAACAATTAAACAATGCAAAAGTCATAGTTCATTATTAGAACCAAAGCAGGCAGCAAAGCCATGAAGTATCAGCGTATCATGTTTTTCAACAAAATATTCTTGCCTGAGATTTCAAAATTAGGTGATAAATATTCTTGCCTGACACAATGACAAGGACAAATATGTGGATGAAATAAGTTGACAAAGTTTAACTCTATTGCTTTTATGATATTAAATTATTTGTTTTTCAATTGAAATATATTTTCTATTGTCCTTTTTTGACAGAGTAAAATTGATATGAAGATTTTTGTTTGCTTTCTGCAGTGGCAGAAACACAAAGTGAGTTAGTTGGAAAATGGTAATGGCAAAGAAAGGGAAAGAAATGGAGGGTTGACTTGATTATTGCCAAGGAGAGAGAAGAGAAATTTAATGCCAAACTAACATAAAAATCAAACACATTAAATAAAGCAAAACAGTGAATCAACACATTAAAAAAAATACAAATTTGAGAAATTTCATTAAAGAAATAGGTGGTGGCGTTGGCGGTGATGGAAGGTGTTGCCGCCGATTCGGGGGTTGTGGAAGGTGTTGCTGTCGATTCGAAAGAAATAGGTGGTGGCGGTGGTAGTGGCGGTGGCCATAACGGTGACAGTGGCGGTGGCCGTAGCTGTGACAATGGCGGTGGCCCTGCTGCAACTTCAAGTGCCTACCTATTACGTCATTTTTAATTTTTTAAAATATTTAACAGTGCAAAGTGCCACGTATTCATCAAATTTCACAGCTCAGTTAGGTTTTGCCACGGTGGCATTTGCACCGTTAGATTTTTAATGGCATGAGCGAAAAGGACCGGATTAAACATTTTTTAACAAATTATGGGACCTTATTGAACTTTTTTAAAAGGGGAAACAATTTTAAACCGAACTCATAAAAGTATGGACCAAATGATGTATTAAACCTAAAATATATTAGGTGTGTTATATATTTGGTACATATTTTATTTAATGGTCAATATTTGGTTTAATATAAAAATATTAATTTATTTGACTTTTATTATAACAATAATTAACTAATTATTTAAATACTTTTAATTTCACATAGTATTAACTTTTCAAACGGTTTTACAATCAATTTATTGAGATATTATATATTCCTGTACTTGTAGCATTATGAGTTTTCTCATACAAGATATTTTTTAATCAATATTTTGTGGAACAGTTCGGTTAGTTTAGAATTAGATTGGTTAAGGTCTTAAATAGCTTAGCCATGCTCACATATTGGCTGAATTCCAAAACAACTTGATTGGTTCAAATATACGGTAGTCAAGCTTTGTAATAATAGCCAGGTCGGGTAGATAATTTAACTAGGTCGGCCAATCGAATGGAATAACTCAACCAATGATTGAAACAATTTGATCAAGCTCAACCGGTGATATCAACATTTTGTTCATCTTTTTCGACTTTTAAATGAGTTAAGACTATGAAACATTTACATTCTTCTTTGGCTTCCTACCATACTTGTTGGGACAACAAAGTTTGGAAATATCAACTTTTTTTTACTACAATCTATAAGGATATACAAATAACTAATCCATTCATAAGATTATGTCTAAGTCTTGTAGGAGTGAGCACATGAGGTTTACTTTAATATTATATTCTTCTATAGCTATTGGACATCGATGACACATCCTCAACTTTTAAATTAGACTAAAGGCTAGAGTATATCATAAGATCGTACTACAATTCTCTTATTAGTAAATTCAACTCTTGAATAAGAGTTTCTGAGACAAAGGAGTGTGTCACTACAAAATTAAACAAAACACTCAATTTCTTATTAGTTATCATACATCTAATTATGAGGTATCTGTCCTAGCAACTTCGGCCCTTGTCATGACATAGACTCTTATGGTAACCGGGTGTTGGTCACCATTTCTCTTTACCTGAGGCACTTGTTGAGGTTGGACTGCCTCCTTTATGTTAAATGGACAATATCTAGCAAAGTGTCCTTCCATTGATCGGTAAGATGTAGAACCATCCTAGATTCTTGAATTTATCATCGTACTCGACCACTGACTTATCTCCTTGCACCAGTTGCAAGAAATCTATTTCTTTTGCATATCTCACACCATTAGGGAAGCTACTGTGAAATTTTGATGATGATAAAAGCTGAAGAATTGAAGACTCTAAATGCATCTTTGTTAAACGCATTTTGTAGAAACAAATGTATAGGATAAAATGTAATGATGTAAAAACTCTTAGAAGTTTTCGTATTTAGTGAGTCATTGCACAAATAATCGATTATCAAGAGGAATAATCGATTATCACGAGCTAGTTTAGAAGAGAGTTGTTTGCGCAAATAATCGATTATTACACAAAATAATCGATTATCACTGTTTCATTTAATTCTGTCCAAGTCTCTGGAATAATCGATTATTGCTCAGGATAATCGATTATCACTTTTTTGAAAACCCCATAACGAACACAAATAATCGATTATCACTTATGATAACCGATTATCAGTGGCAGTTGGGAGATGTCTTTTCAGTTTTTGACCCTGCACGAAACTAGGCTTATAAATAGAGGTCTTCACAGCTCTTAGAAAGAACTTTTTCAAATTGAGAGTATTAGAGCTTTGTGCCTAAGGGAAGCTCTCTGTGAGTGAAAAGGACCTATTCCATTTTGAGAATACAGTTTGTCTGAGGAAGTTCTCAAAGTGATAGAGTTCTCTTGTCTGGTCTTGTGAATAGGAGAAGCTCGCGCTTTGTGTGTCAAAGGTCGAAGCAGTTCTCTTCAAGTTGGCAGAGCTGTTGCTTCCGGTTTGTGCGTCGAAGGAAGCTCTTCCGGTTCGTTTGTCGAAGGAAGTTACTTGTTGCACTCTTCTGGTTCGTTTGTCGAAGGAAGGTGTTTTCTATTCTTTTCTCATTTCATTATCTTGTAATTTGTACAACTATATTTTTAGTGAAAAAGGTTAATCACTATTTGTAGTGATTAACGACTGGATGTAGAATCTTTTGATTCGAACCAGGATAAAAATTCTGTGTTGATTTTCTTGATCCCTAAAATCTTAGCACATCAACTGTTCGATAAAAGTTCGCTAAGAAAATCAATTTTTGAAACTGACTATTTTAACTTGTGTTGTGATCGTTACACGCTTTCCGCTATCTATATTTTATTCTGCTGCGCGACTCTATAATGGTACCGATTGTTCCTAAAATTGGTATCAGAGCTTGCTTTGATAGTTTTTCAAATTTTTCGAAAATGGGCGGTCATAACCAAGTTTATGCTTAGGGTGCATCTATTTATAAACCTCCTTTGTTTATGGGGGAAAATTATGCGTTTTGGAAAATTAGAATGAAAATATTTTTGGAGTCTATTGACAGGGGTATTTGGGAATTTGTTATGAATGGACCAATTGTTCCCACTATTTTTGTAAATGATATGCAGGTAGAAAAACCATTTTTAAAGTGGACTATGGATGAAAATAGAATGGCACAATATGATGTTAAGGCTAGGAACATAATTTTATCTGCACTAACCCTTGATGATTTTTTCAAAGTTTCTGTTTATGAAAGTGCTCAGGAAATGTGGGAATTTTTAAGAGTCACTCATGATAAAGTCACAGATGTTGTTAAGTTGACGTTGTTCGATTCAAGCTCCTTAAGCTCAAACAATTCAAATGAGCAAGAAAATCTATGCTTAATGGCCAGCAATGAATCATCTAAAAGCCAACTCTTGAAGAAAAAGAAGGACAATCAAGGCTCCTCATCAAGCTTTAAATGTTATGAATGTGGTGAAAGAGGCCATATAAAAGTCGTTTGTCCAATTATCAAGAAAATTCACAAAAAGAAGAAGGTCCACATTGCTTGAATTGATAATGACTCAAGTAGTTCAAGTGATTATTTTGAAGAAGCAAACTTATGTTTGACAACTAATGTTGATGACACTGCAAGCCAAGTAAGTTGTTCTAGTTCTGAATCTAGTGAATTTGATTTGCAAAAAGCTTTTCTTGAATTGCTTGATGAATCTGAAAAATTGAATGCTGCTCATAAAAATTTGAAAACGGAATTTAAATAACTGCGAATTAAATATGAGAAGGCATTAGATGAGGACGTAAGTTTGAGAAATAAAATTTGCAACTTGGAAATGAAAGATTCTTCAAATGTTGAACATCCTGTTGAATGTCTTTCATGTAAGAGTCATATGCTTGATATTGATATTCTTGAAAATCTTCTTGAAGTTGCAACTGGAAATAATAATGTTGAAATGCCTATAACTGTTAGAAAGGTTTATAAAAACAAAAGTGTTTTAAAAGTAAGAAAAAAATTAAAAGAACCTGTAGGGTATGGTTTGAAAAAGGAACTGTGTCTTATAGAAACCCAAATGTTGTTACATGCTTTTATTGTATGAAAAAGGGGCACACTTCTAACAAATGTAGAATTAAACATTTTGATGTTCCAAATGGAAAATATGCTTGGATTCCTGTTATAAAGTAAATTGTCTCTAACCCCAAAGGACCCAAATGAGATTATGAGGACCAAAACTCTATTGTTTGGTTTTGCAGGTTAATATTTCAAAAGGAAAAGAAGACTCTATGATATCCTAGTATTTTTTAAGAGCTTTGAAATAATTTATGAATGTTAGATGTGTCTTAAGTTGAAAATTTGGCCCAAATTTGTGCTTTTCGGAAATTAACGTAAATAATCGATTACCAAGGGTAATAATTGATTATCTCGTTCTCAAAAATTTGGATTTTGACAATTTGGCTCGCACATAATCGATTATTTAAAGTAATAATCGATTATCTTAAGTCACAACGTAAAAAAAAAAAATTTAAATTTTTAAGGAATCTATCTTTGATTTTTAAAGGGAATATTACTTTTAGGGGAGTAATTTTTAATGAATTAAAAGGACCCAAATTCTTTTTAAGTTAACAAATTTAGGGGGAGCATAAAGATTAGATGTTTTTCTGATTATGATAAAAAATGGGGAAATCTATTTTTGATTGACATATTATGTGATAAGTGGTACCTATATAAGGGGAAGATATATGAGTTTGTTAGATATCTTGTTTTTATCTCTATTATGGATTAATTAATACTGTTTGTACTTCTTAATTAGAGTTGAATTTATGTTTTTCTTATATTCCATGAGGTATTCTATTCTTTCATGTTATGAAATTTCAATTTTATTTCTCTTTTGAAATGCATCAATTCTTTTGTTGAGGGGGAGAAAAATTTGAGGGGGAGTTTTTCCACTTTTTTACTTTTTGCTTATGATCAAAAAGGGGAAGAAAACTTCTAATTTAAGTAGTGCAATTATTACTAACATGTTTGTAAGTATGAAATTTGTGCAGGAAATTAGAAATGCTTTTAATAAGAAGATATTTTTGATCATCATCAAAAAGGGGGAGATTGTTACCAATGAGGAGCATTGGTATCTTGAAGCTACTGTGAAATTTTGATGATGATAAAAGCTGAAGAATTGAAGACTCTAAATGCATCTTTGTTAAACACATTTTGTAGAAACAAATGTATAGGATAAAATGTAATGATGTAAAAACTCTTAGAAGTTTTTGTATTTAGTGAGTCATTGCACAAATAATCGATTATCAAGAGGAATAATCGATTATCACGAGCCAGTTTAGAAGAGAGTTGCTTGCGCGAATAATCGATTATCATTGTTTCATTTAATTCTGTCCAAGTCTCTGGAATAATCGATCATTGCTCAGGATAATCGATTATCACTTTTTTTAAAACCCCATAACGAACACAAATAATCGATTATCACTTATGATAATCGATTATCAGTGGCAGTTGGGAGATGTCTTTTCAGTTTTTGACCCTGCACGAAACTAGGCTTATAAATAGAGATCTTCACAACTCTTAGAAAGAACTTTTTCAAATTGAGAGTATTAGAGCTTTGTGCCTAAGGGAAGCTCTTTGTGAGTGAAAAGGATCTATGCCATTTTGAGAATACAGTTTGTCTGAGGAAGTTCTCAAAGTGATAAAGTGTTCTTGTCTGGTTTTGTGAATAGGAGAAGCTCGCGCTTTGTGTGTCAAAGGTCAGAGCAGTTGTCTTCAAGTTGGCAGAGTTGTTGCTTCCGGTTCGTGCGTCGAAGGAAGCTCTTCCGGTTCGTTTGTCGAAGGAAGTTACTTATTGCACTCTTCTGATTCGTTTGTTGAAGGAAGGTGTTTTCTATTCTTTGCTCATTTCATTATCTTGTAATCTGTACAACTATATTTTTAGTGAAAAAGGTTAATCACTATTTATAGTGATTAACGACTGGATGTAGAATCTTTTGATTCGAACCAGGCTAAAAATTCTGTGTTGATTTTCTTGATCCCTAAACTCTTAGCACATCAACTGTTCGATAAAAGTTCGCTAAGAAAATCAAATTTTGAAACTGACTATTTTAACTTGTGTTGTGATTGTTACACGCTTTCCGCTATCTATATTTTATTCCGCTACGCGACTCTATAAAAGTACCGATTGTTCCTACATACTATTGAAGGGTTGATGTTATGGACTCTATTGCCCTTGCCAAGTTAGGCATATCTGCGATTGGAGAGGTAGGTGGTCTAAGCATAACTCTGATCACACAAAGAATTATCGTTAGTAATATAATTGATTTATGAATTTGCAAAATATGACAAGCCCACAAGTCTTACGTAATCCTAAGGACGAACTATTACGATATCACAAGGTAACATTCCAAGTTCTCTCACAAAATATTTCATAATAAATAAAAAAAAGTATCGTTCATGAATGTAACACTATTACAGTTATTCAAAATATAATTGTATTAAGTACAAAGGTCTCACACTCTTAAGGAAATGCACATTTTTTTATTTTAACTAAAACTTATGCATGACTAAATTTTGTGTCACTATTTCGCTACGTCTCCCTAACCTTGCACTAGATAAGTTGTCACTTCCTCATCTGCTCTCGTATAACACACATGTTATACGATCATCGCACAAACACAAATAAGTAAGGGTGAGTTAACATACAAAACATAATATAAACAGGCATCAAATTATTAATGCACATATAACTTCCAATATCAGGACTCCCACATCAATGCATACAATAATGCAATACCACCATAGAGTCTCTCCACGAGATTCTTGGCCAAACTCATACCATGTACATATTTATCAACCAATTCATTATGCAATATAAAATCATATCATACACATTCATCCCAAATTCATTTTCTTATTTTAACTCAAAACAATAGTCAAATCAGTTATACAACCATACATACAAATGAGTAATACAATCACCCATGATTTCACCCAAAATGATTAATATACAATGCAACAGGACACAGCTTGGTCATTGCCTGTCATAGCTTCATCATGGCCTATCATAGCTTAGTCAGCTCGGCCAAAGTTATACAACCATACATACAAATGAGTAATACAATCACCCATGATTTCACCCAAAATGATTAATATACAATGCAACAGGACACAGTTTGGTCATTGCCTGTCATAGCTCGATCATGGCCTATCATACCTTAGTCAGCTCGGCCAAAGTTCAACAATAACTCAACACACTCGGCCATAACTTAGCCAGGGTCTCAAAGAGGTTGGTCAAGGTCTTCAATAGGTCGACTAGGGACTTGGAAAACTTGGACAAAACGGCCAGGCTTGCAAACAAGTCAGTCGAGGTTTGTGATGACAAATTTATGAACACCGAAAACGGCGCCACAAACTTGTTTAACAATCGGCAAGTATGACCGAATTGTTTCAAGTAATAAACTCGGTAAGACCAAGTATCGTTCTCCCAAAGGAATCACGGCCTAGTTTAGTTATGTGATTCGTTGATTATTTAAGACTTAAGAACGAAATAAGTGGAGTTTAATATGCAAAACAGAAAATAAACATGTATGCATGAATTTGATCAATGGCTAAAACAAAATACAAACACTTCAATGGAATATATGGATGAGTATGTTGTTGGGGTTATCAATTTCATCTTATCCACTCTCATATACTTTAGGAATTCAACATTCTTTTCATCATTGTTAATGTCACTCTCTAAATTACCTTGCAAGAAGGCCTATCCCTAATTACGAGTTCATACGATTCCTAGCATTCCTACTAATTAGTTCTTTTAGTGCAGGAGCTTAACGGCAACCAATATACTATTGGGAGAAATTCCCCGGATCTAGACTTCCCCGTACGTTCCCGTATCGACAAAATCAATAATCATGCATTGAATGAGTTAAACAAAGCAAGCATTGAGAAAAGAAGAAAAACCCTAACTAATGATGAAAGAAAGCATAGGTCTTAAATATAAGATGTAAAAACAAATTCAATATATGAGAGTTTCACAAGACTACATTGATTCCCCAACAACAATACAAGGTTTAGTTCACCATATTCATGGTGAAACTAGATGAATAATAATGAAAGAATGAAAGATAAAACCCTAGAAAGGTGAAGAGGTAGCCTAAGCATCCAAGATCCTCCTTCAAAGGGGTGGAAGAGAGAGTGTTTGCTTCGTCCCAGCCAAAGATACAAACCCTAGGACGTCCTAAAGCTTATATACTATTCTAAAATTACAGAAAATTTAGGCACAAGCCCATAAGTGTGCCGCTCAGCGGTAAAGTACCGCTCAACAGTAAATGCGTGAGTAGGTTTCTTCCCCTCAGCGGCCATTTTGCCCCTCAGCGGATCCCCCGTGAGCTCTTGAGTGCCACTCAGCTGTAAACTACCGTTGAGCGGCAGTTGCGACTTCTCCTTTTGCACTTTTTGATGTCTTTTCTGATTCCATCTCTCTCCTTCTTCACTTCTTTCACCAAATTCACCTTAAAACCTACACAAAAACACTGAAATCAAGCATAAACCTGTCCAGCTCTCTTATTTCAGAAAATATGAACAAAAACATGATTTCAAGCTAGTTTCTAAGGGTTAAAGATTGCTTTTAGTATCAATTTCAAGCATAAAAATAACAGTTTTTCAACTGTTATCAGTTTGGAACAACTTGGTCAGGCTCAAAAACAGGTTGGACGAGTTTTAGAACAACTCGGCTAGGTTCAACCATAGGTTGACTGAGCTTTAGAATAAATAGCTCGATCAGGTCGGCCAAAGCAAAGATCTGAGCAACTCGACTAGTGATTGAAACAGGTCAGACGAGTTCATCCAAAAATCCATGAGGTCTATAGGTCAATCATGGTCTCAAACAAGTCGACCAAAGTCTGGGATAACTCAATCATGCTAAAAAACAGGATAGTCGAGTTCCAAAATGACTCAGCCAAATTCATATAGAGGTCGATCAAGTTTTGGAACAAACAACTCGGCCAAAATGAAAAATACGTCGGTCAGACACTTGAACAACTCAATTAGGCTTAGAATTAGGTCGACCACGTTCTTAAACAACTCAACTATGCTGGACTAAGTTTAAAAAAGTCAATCGGATTCAAATATAAGGTAGCCGAGCTTTGTAACAAGTAACTCAACCAGATCGGCTAGACAACTTGGCTAAATCGACCAACAAAAGGGAGTAGCCCAGCCAGTGACTGAAACATTCCAGCCAGGGTTTATCTATGGTATTCATTTCTAGTTATTAAAACAATTTAATAGTCAAGCATACACAACATAATCTACTATTCATTGAAGAAAATGTGTAAATAGTATTGCTCTAAAAAAAATCCAACATGCTCATATAATCTATCTCTTCATCCAAAACATATTATTATCATGTAAAAATAATAGATTTAGATCCTCTTACCCTTTTTCTAATATTTTCTTGATTTGAAAATGTGTGGGCAGAAGCTCGACAACTTAACAAAAGAGCCTAGTCCAGCCCAGTGATTCCCAATAGTTTGGTTCCGAGAAGCTTGGCAGCAAACAGCTTGGTAGTGAAAATAATATTGAGTAAATCCCTTCACCAAGAATCAAACTTGTGACCTCTCTATCACATATACTACATTTCTTTTGTTTATACCATTTTTATAATATTTAAATTTATTCTTCATGTTTTAACTCATAAAAATATTACTAATATAATAATAATACTAAAACTATTCTTTTTATTTATCTCGTATAAATATTTTTCACAAGTTTTACAATACTTTTTTTTCATTGTAAACCTGTATAACTTACAAATAGGAGAACTTTTAGTAAATTATTTCTATTTATAATCAATTAAAACAATAAAATATATCTTGATGAGATTGCTCTTCACCTACTCAATTATAACAAATTTTAATATTTTAATAATAGTTATAATATTTTATCAATAATCAGATATAATTTTAAGATAAAATCATCATGCATTCCTTTCCAAATCTGGTGGTGTTTCTTTGTTAAACTTTTCCTGATAAATAGGTCAAATTAAGTAGGAAAAAAACATAACTTCATATTTACTAAACCAAATGAACTGAGATTGGTTTTATTAAAAGTAATAAAAAAAGTTGAATGAAGGTGTTAAGAGCATTTAAAATTAGTGCATCAGTTACAGAAATTCAGTTTCAATTATATAACTATACCCATAATATGTAATATAATTTCCAAAAATACTTATTATAAAGCTAGACTTAGAAAAACCCATATGAATTTCAAAAAATAGATATTGTTACCATTTTAAATAATTTTCCTTTTGAAAGTTAGATTCTTGACAGGTGCAAACCACTTTGATAGAAACATTACCATAAATTGAATATAATTAGCTAAATGATAGGTGCAAAAAAGAAGTTTGGTAGAAACATTACCATTGTATATAATGAGTTAAATGATATCTTTAGTTTTCTAAAAACTACATTCAATATGGACTAGAAAGTGGCAAAATTTTGGATCCAATTGATGATGAAGTTAATACAAAATTGGATTTTTATTTTAGAAGGCATTCGAAAAAGTTATCTTAAACACGAGTTTGTTTATTTTATAATAATTTTTGTAGGAATTTGTTGGGTACAAATAATGCTATTCCAGAAACTACACCCACGAAATGTTTTAGCCATGTATAAATATTTAATTTTAGAAATGATTTATCATTTAAAAACTACTTCATTATTGACGGCTATCTTTAACTAAAAAGATAGTTGAATTCTAATACGATTCTAAAAAATATCTTAATTATGATTAATACTTATTACTTGTAATATTTTTTTAAATTGTAGTCAAAACCTTAGTTTTGAGATGTTATTTTAAATGTTTATGAAATAAGACTAATTTGGAAATTCATGAAAAATAATTGAACATATCACAAGCATTAGTGCAAAAGATTTTTTGTTGTAGGAGGTCTTTTTGAAACAGTAGAGTCGTCATAGTCATTTAAACATCTCCAGATATATGAAATTTGTATAGAATATCAAATAGATATTATATGAATATTTAATTACCTCGAACCAACGGTACGACAATTATAAGATACTCATTATTCATTAATAATTATTAATACATTTTATTTAAGTATTTTTTTTTAATTTAAGTGATCAAAATAAAATTATTAGTAAACAAAATATTAATATTAATTATGAAAAGATATTTTAAAATTTAATTTTATAGATTTTTATTTTTTTAAATTTAAACATATAAGATTGAAGTTCTTTTACAATCTCTTTTTAAATTTATATTTTCAAACGATTTAAAAGTTAATTTTTTCAAACTAAATATATATTTTAAAGATCATTTTTGTTTAATATTTTATAAAATATAAAATTTTTTGTGAGTATTCATAAATTTTGTAGATATAAAATAAAAATCAACAAATATTTTAGATACTAAATTTTTCTTTTTTCAAGTGAAATAACGGATAAGTTTTACCTATATCCGATCTTATATGTTGTTATCCTAATTACAAGTAATAAAATATCAATCCAAACTTCAATAAATTGCGAAAATTGTAATTATCAGCATTATGATTTTTTTCATTCTCTTTTTCTAATCATGATTAAAACTTCATTGTTATTATAACTTCATTGTTTGTTCTCAATCTCCATTTTAATTCAAATATTCTTTTGGCAAAACATGTATTTGCGAAACCAGATTCTGTATTCTTTTTCTTTCGAAGTACTTAACCAAACCTATATTGCTACATCATAACACGTCCTTTGTTTGCAACTACGTACCAATTTAAAAATTAAAATCAAATAATAATAATTATTAAAAAATCAAAATTTTTAATTCCATAACTTATTTGTAGGATTCGATATATCCTTGTCCTCTCACATTCATATTATTAATATTTTATAATATTATTAATATTATTAAGATGAAGGTTTTAAAGAACAAATTTAGTTCGTTAAATAATCATTAACATGTATCATAAACTTTAAAAAATATAAAATAAAAATCTTATACTTTTTTTTGCACTAATAAAAACATCCATGCAACTCAGAGTATTCGTATGATAAAATTCCAAAATAATATAACATAGTACACTAATCAATAGGTCGATCATCTAGGTCAACCACCCAAGCTAACCACCAAGATGATTATCCAGACTGACAACTCAAGCTGATAACCCAGATTGAGCGTTCAAACTGACCTCTTAAACTTATAACTTAGGTCGACCATCAGGCTGACCACCCAAGCCGACGACTCAGGCCGCCTACCCAAAGCGACCACCCAGGGCAACCACCTAGGTTGACCACTAGGCCAACAACCTAGGCCAACCATTAGATTGACTACCAGGCCGACTACCAGGCCGACCACCAGGCTCATCATTCAGGTTGACCATCATACCAACCATTTAGGCTGACTACCCAAGCTAACCACTAGGTCGACCATCAGACCGGCCACCAGACCGACCACCCAAACAAACCATTAACCCGATCACCCCGACCGGCTATCCAAACCGATAACACTATAACTAAACAACATTGTTGATCGAACACAATATAGTCAAATTATCGATGATAATAAGTCACTAAACCCTTAATTTAGCTTTTGGTAGTTACAATGTTCCAGTTTTAAACAAAATTGTTCTTTGATTTTATTTTCTTATGTAATAAGTTTTATGAGATTAAATTTTACATATGTTCAATAGATTGAATTTAAATTTAATTCCTTTTAAGGAAGTATCATTTTTCATATTACAAATTCATATATTTCTCATATTTAAACACAGTAATAAAAATTATGTGAAAAATATATAAAGATGGATAGAAAAAGTAACATAAACAACAAACAATCCCGTGTTCAAAATTATGAAATTTAACATCGATTGTTTTCAAAATATTTTTGGAAATCATAATTTTTACTATCTACCCATTTATATTTATTTTCATACCTATTATTATAAGTAAGACCAATTATAAAAGTGTTATGTTTTTTTACTAATAATATATGTGCATAATGAAACAAATTTAAATATTTAAAAGATCTAAAGAATAACATCTTACCACATAGATTATATTTTTTAATTATATTAGAATCTATCTATCATCATTCTTAAAAAGAAAAGTCCAAAATATTAGTAAAAATAAAATTCAATTTAACACCCATAACTATATCTATATCTATATAAATAATTTAAATTAAATTAAGTGATTTTGTAAGAAAATAAAATAAAGATAATTATAAATGTTGTACGCTAGAATATTATAATATAAAACAATGTTTATACTTTACTGATATCTAACCACAACCTACAATATATCAAAAATAATTAATAAATAAAACATCACGTGATATCTGATTGAGCAGGTAATAGTATTGGCCGTAATATTGAGCGGGCAGTCATATTGGCCGTAACATCGGTGCATTGCTGTATAATTATGAAAACCTGTTAACAAGAATAACAAAGTTCTGTGTGTGATAACAATTCTTCCAAAAAGAAACAAAAGAAGCTGAAGCTATTAACATAGCAACATCTCTTCAATGTCCGATGAAGAGACTGTCTTCTCCGGTCACAGGTTCTTTATCCTTCACCGTTCAACTCGCTCCCAACTCGGTCACTGCTTGCTCATCTGAGGTTCATGTTTGTGCCGAATGGTGGCAATCCGTTCAGCATAGTTCCAATGGTATTTGTTTTTTCTCATTAGAAACCATATTTTTGTTCTCTTTTCTCAACATATGAATTGGATCAGAGCATATTCTAGGATGAATTTGGAAGAAGTAATTTACTGTTAGAGTTTAGATTAACTATCATAAGATCATGATGTTCTTTTTTATTCATTGATTGTATGTAATACATTAAGTGCTCATCTTTTTCTTCTGTACAGCTGCAGTTTTTATGTTGCATGTTTTAATTTTCTCCATGGATCTAAATGGTGAGATATGTTAATATATGATCTGGTAAAAGTTGAAACCGATCTTCTTTTGTAATTTTTCATATTCATGTAGAAAATTACTCCAAATAGTTTTTATTTTTTCTTATTAGACTGCTTGTGTCTTAGGATAACATGTAATAGTTTTCATTGTATGTGTTATATTTCACAATTTTAAATTAAATATATTCATCTTATTTTAATAAAATCTTATCAGAAAGTAAATCCTCTGTGAAAGCAGACTATGGGATGCTGCATAATACTTTATTTTAGATGTTTGTACTTTTCATACAAGTGTAATATGCTTAGCAACACTGTTAGAGGAAGAAATCTCAACTAGGGTTACTGCTATAGTCCTACTCATATCAAAGATATATATATGAAGATGAGGGAACATAGAAATAGTATATATATAGGAGCTCAATGTCATTGTTTTGGTCATGTAATGCAGAGCCTTTTTTTAAGTTGCAACACCATCCAAAATTAGCAAGAGTATATTCAAAGAAATCACAAATATATCTTGTACTGTACCAGGTCTCCTATATCGAAGTACCAAGGAATTTGATTTTGAGTCAGTTGCAGAAATGTTTGCAGTTAAGAAGGCTTCAGAAGCATTAAATCTATCAAAGGAAGGTAGACTGAAAAAGGTATGCTATTTTTTACCTTCTGATTGACAGATTTGGTTGAAAGAGATCTCTTGTTTAGCTATGCAAATTCATGATAAGTTTATGTGAGTGAAAATGTGTTCATATTTCAATTTATGATAAACTTGTCATGATGGTTTCGTGTTATTTTTTGTTATTTCTTGCAGGAGCCTGAAGTACTTCTCTCATGGGAACTTGAAAAAAACATGGAGTTAAAAGAAATATTTGACATCAAGTTACCACCCAAAGATGTTGGGAATGCCTTGCAGCTTTTAGGGTTTGGAGAGTGTTCGGAAAGGTGTGGTTTCATATAACAATTTTTCTTGATGTTTTTTTTATTAATTGCATTTAATAGTTCACTGATTGAATAACCACAATCTGCAAATTCCTTTAATACTATTGAGGGATGTTACAAAATTGGAATTAATTATTTCTATCAGTATCATGCAACTTAAAAGTCAAATTTTAGATGATTTTGTAGTAGGTCATTTGATTGAACCTTTTGACCATAAATAATATTCCCTTGCTTAATTCTTGCTTTTAGTCATGGTGTCACAACCATTCATAATATATTTATCAATTGTTTCTTTACTGTTATTCCTGTGTGTAATTTTAATCAGGCTCTTGATCTCAAGGAAGGAGGAGCTGAAGCCATTTTTGAAGAATTGATTAGTACAGAAAGTATGGATGAACATAACTTCTCTCTTATTCGAAAGGGCCGAGGGTCTTACCCAGTGGGCTTGATAAATTTTTAAGTTTTCCTAGCAAATCGAAAGATATGGTGGACCATCTACTGATGCATTAATTTTATGTTTAAAAATTTGTTTATATCAACAACTCCATTTTAAGATTTTTTACATGGGATCTTATAATTGCATGTTATATAATATTTGTAGGGTCAATCTGAATGTGTAGACTGTAATTTTTTCTTGACTGGTGGAGTCTTGGAGGATTTGTTCACAATTTGCACTTGCATTTAGCTAGTCTGTTCTCGTAAGAGTTACAAATTAAATGTAGCTTGGTTGTCCGTGTGACTCACTTTCAGGTTTTGAAATTTGAATTTTGGATGGAGTGGAATAAAGAAGAGGTGTAAGGGCCAAGGAAATTGCTGAAAAGAAAATGCAAAACAAAGATTTCAACGGGGCTCGAAAATTTGCTCTCAAGGCTCAGCAGCTATATTCTTATTTGGAGAATATTAATCAAATGCTTATTGTCTATGATGTGCATTGCTTTGTTGATCAGAAATTGTTTGGCAATGAGATGGACTGGTATAAAATTCTTCAAATTGAGCTGACGGCTAATGATACAATAATTAAGAAGCTACAGGAAGTTTGCTCTCCAATTTCATCTTGACAAAAAGTTTTCTGGTGCAGAAGCTGCGATTTAAGCTGATTGGGGAAGCTCAAATTTTCTGAGAGCAGACTTACTATTCTTTTTTTTTTTCTGTTTCTATCAGATGAGCTAACTTGACAGTTCTATTCATATGGATGATTTTGGTGTAGGTCTCCATCCTTGTCAACTAAGAATTAAACTAATTCATGGTTGAAACATTTAGAGGATTTGATTATGCAATCATATCACCTACTAAATGATTTTTCTTTGGATTGATTTCAAGAAGGTATCACTGTATATTATAAATTAGATTTGTCTAAGAAGTTTAAACTGATGACTCTTCTTTGTGCCGAAGCTTTTTGAACATTGAGTAAGTATTTTAAATTCTATTAGAAAATATGTATTCTTCTTTTTGTTTTATTACTTTCACCACTTCATCTTTCTTTTGTTTTTTCTCATACTTTTGTTGTCTTAATATCATTTAAAAGTGGTTGAAAATTTGCTTAATATGTCTAGAAAACCGAGCTATATTCAGGACGAAAATTCAAGACATGTAAAAGTAGTGAAAGTAGGTAAACTTAAGGTTGCTGCCGCAAATGAAAAGGTAATTAAAAACAAGATGTTATGATACTCTTTGTATATGAGTTATAATTCTGTCTGCATGATATGTACATGCATAGTGTCTTACACAACATCATGTCATGTTTAAATTCTTAGTTTAAATTAATCGATTTTGTATTTTTCTAAACATCTAGGTCTTGGTATGATAAAGAAATAAATATTCTTAATATGATAAAAACAGAAAATAGATTATGTGTAGTTAACTTTGTTTCTTAAAAAAAAACTAACGCTATTAACGAGAGAAGAATGCCATTTTGATTTGGGATTTACCGTCCTACAGATAAGGATGACATTTATACATATTTTTCTTCAAAGTTAACTTTTCTTTTAAATTTAAGTGAATTGTTCTTGTCGTTTAAGATATTTTACATGATATTTTTTTTTTGTCAATAAACATGATGGTAAATTTTTAATGTTATATTAAGATGTTACATTTTAGTAAATTATATTATATATTTGTAGTCTAATTCACAACTATTGAATTGCATGTTTCTTTTCTTCCTTGGTTGCTGGAAGAACAGACCTAACATCTACAAGGTTTTTCAAACAAGTTTGTAGGAGTTTATGTTTCATGTTAATTATTTTTATGAAACTTTTTTCAGCGAGCCTTCTTTCCGAAATGGAGTATTGGTATTGTATTTAACTGCTTAGATGTATAATAATATATTCATCATAAAGTGATGTATATATTCTGAATATTTCTAATGGTTAAAATTTAAGAAACAATTTTAGATCCTTTATTTCTAATGGTTAGCCATATAGATTTTTATTTAATACGACTAAGTGTTGTTATTCTCCATAACCATATAATCCAATATTATAAATATGTATAAGATTATTTATTAGACCAATGTGTATATGAAAATTTATATATTTCAAAGGTGAGTTGAATATCTATATTAATATTATTAGTTTTATTTTTCTTATATTTTTATACAAATTTTATTTATTGTTGGAATGATCTTTAAATAATATATATATATATATATATATAATATGTTACATTCAAAATAAATGAGTTCAAATATAAAAAATTCAATAAATTTTTTCAACTATATACGAGTAATTTATTTTTGGATAATCCAATAATTTTAGAGACATAAAACTTTTTATTTAGTGCTCTACCTAATGACTATTGTAATTTATCTTTACGGTCATTTTCTTTTAACCAATATCTGAAATATATTTAAATTTCTCTTTTCAATCAAGTAACTTATTCTTTTATATTATAGAAATCAATGTGTTTTCAATACTCTTGAAATGCATGCTTCATGTCATCACATAATTTAAAAATAAAAATTAATGAATATATATTATTGATATCTAAACAATAAGTAAAATTAAGAAATGGTACATATAAGATATAAAATATCAGTAAATTATTTTTAATTAAAAGTATTCTTAATTCAAAAGAAAATGATATTTTTTGTTTGTTGGCTGTGTTCTATGGCCAAGTTGTATTGTTTTATGTTGGGTTTTTCGACTATCATTCTGCTATCATGTTCGAGTCTTTTTTTTATACCCGAGTATAGTTATTTACGCGTCGAATTATTCTGATGTTGGGCTTCTCTTTTTTTATCAGGGTTTTCGTATCTTGGTGTTTAGAAATACCAAACTACTCTTATATTTGACCACGTGTACTTCCAAACTATTCTTATATTTGACCATGTGTACTTCGAGTTGATCACGTATTGGGCTGTTGTAATCGAGTTAGGATTATGGGAATCAATTGTTGTTTCTTTCTCCGTTTCCGGACTTTTGGCTTTGTGTCGAGTTTGTCTACACTTGTTTTGGGTTGGATTCTTTGTTAAAGGAGTTGAATTTTCTATTGGCCGAGCTCCATGGCCAATCTTAGTTTTCTGATGGTCGGGCTCCGCGACTAGACTTCTTTTGTCCCTTTGACTATAGGTCAAGTTGATATTTGTACTTGGATATTAGAAAGTGAGTTTTAAACTTAATTCAACCCTACAAATTGAATTGTAAAGTGAGGTTTGTACCTTACTTATATATTATAATTTTACTTTATTTCTAGTCAATATGGAATTTTCAACATTGAATATAGAAAGTTTATGTTTTTCCTGTGTTTGGTCTAGCGTTTTGAGTTATCTATTGTACTTCAGTATCTTCATTATTGTGTTGATGGTTTGCCTTGGTAGTCCTCTGCTGATGGGAATGCTCTAGCTAGGACAAGCCAAATCTAGAAGCAAATCAAGCCATAATAAGTTCATGATGAAGATTGCGGAATTTAGTGGTGGTGAAAGGTGTTGATAGCTCATGATTTTGGGTGTTTGAATGGTGATGGAAGGTGTGTTTGGTGGTTCTCTAAGAGAGGTTGGGCCAACTCTTGGAGGAAGGTGGCTAGAGGAGGTCACTTCAGTTGCTCTAGCCTAGGGTGACCTTAAATAAGTAGTATGACACAAAAATGACAGCATAATTTTACTCTAAATCAAAGGTGATTACATGATGGAGAGCACCTCTATTTATAGGTTAAGGTGTCTCAAGATGGGCTGAAACTTTAACCTAAAAGATCCACCTTGGTTGTCTTGGAGAGCAAGGAGAAATCCTCTCCAATAGGAGGGAGACAAGTGGCAAAAATTCTCTCAAATGAGAAAGTGACATGTGACCACTACCTATGGAAAAACTCTTCATTCCTAGAGTGACACATGGCCACTAGCTAGGAGGAAAACTCTTCAATGGGAAGCTTCCACATGTCTAAAACGAAATTCTTCTCCCTTGTTCTCCAAGCTTAGCCAAATGTTGACCCCTTGGTCAACACACCCATTTTGGAGGTCCAAGCATAGTCAACTTTAGGCCTTGACCCTTTGTTGACTTGTTTGGTCAAAATCCTATTCTACTTGGCACAAAATACAAGGCCCAATTGAAATGCTACACTACGAGGCCCATAATACCAAGCCTAAATAAAATCTAGACTACTTGGCTCATAATACAAAGCCCAAATAAAATCTAGACTACTTAGCCCAAAATACAAGGCCCAAAATTATTCTTACTCTACTAAATCTTCATGATGACTTAAGATGGCCTAAGAGAAAGAGTTTAGGCCCATCTTTCATAGATGCCTCCAACACTTCATTAAGGTCCTAGGTTATGGCAAGAGGTATGCCATCATCCCCTTCCTCTTGAAAAGGATTTGCCCTCAAATCTTCAACATAGGCTAAAGGCAACTTCCTTTTCTTCATAATCTTCAATTCTTCCTTAGTTTTCCACCAGGGTCAAATATCCATTTTATAACACAAGTTAGAACAAATGTTATAATAGAGAGTATGTGAAGGATGTAGCTCCCAATAAGGATACACCTTAAATCAAGTGAATGATTAAGGTCTTGGAAAGTAGGAGCATTTTTCTTGAAAATTTTATTTCCCACACAATGATGCTTTGGGTCTTTTCTTGCCATGCTTTTAGAGGAAGATGGAAAGGAGACCTTTACACTTTTACTCAAGCTTTTGGCCCTTAACATCATAATTTTCTTGTTGGGGCATTCTTGAGACTTGTGCACCATCTTTGACACTTAGAGCAAAAGGTGTCTTTTATTGTCTTTTTACCTTCTTCTTTTTCTCTTTCTTTTTCTATTTTCTTTGTCATTTGTGCTTGATCCTCTTCCACTTGAGAAGGTGTGAGAGGATGAAGTACAAACTTCTTTTTATTGTGAGTGATGGTTAATTCATTGGTGTGACCATTATGTAGATATTGTCTATCAAAAAGCCAAGGTCTTCCTAATAAAATATGACAAGCATCCATAGGTACTATATCACATAGCACACTATCTTCATAATTCCCTATGGATAGCTTGACCATCACTTGTTGATTAACTTCTAATTCCTTGTCCTCATTGATCCATTGAAGTTTATAAGATTGAGGATGAGGAAAAGTAGCTAATCTAAGCTTGTTAACCAACCTAGTGCTACAACAATTTGAACATGAGCCACTATCCACAACAAGGGAACATGTTTTGTCTAAGATTTTACATCTAGTGTGGAAGATGTTATCTTTTTTGTGTGTGCTCTTGTGAACTAGGTTGATTATAGAGAACCCTTCTTATCATAAGAAGTTCTCCCTCACAAGGATGGGCATCCTCACTTGGGCTTTCTTCTTCTTTCTTTGCACCACTTTTCTCACTATCACTTTCCTCATCTTGGCTAGTATATAAATCAATACCCCTTAAGATCATGGTCTTTTTGGTTTGGCATTGTGATGCAATGTGACCTCTACCAAGACACTTGAAACACTTAATTTCACCAGTGTGAGATGATGTTCTCACCCTTGGCCTTTCTTTTTCTTTCTTTTTTCTCTTCTCCCTCCCTAGATTCCTAGAGGGTTATTCTTCTACCACTTGCTTACCCTCCATCTTGTAGTCTTTCTTAACACTAGAGCTAGAGTGGAAAGCTTTCAAACCTTTTCTTAAGAGTTGTTGCTCTACCTTAATGCAAATTGTACCAAGTCATTTAAGTCTTGGTAGGGCAACAATTCCACTTTATCCCTAATCTCAAGATTAAGACCACTTAGAAACCTAGAGATGGTGGTCTCTTCTTCCTCCCTAATTTCCGCCCTCAACATGTAGAGCTCTATCTTTTGCCTATAGCTCTCAATGCTCATGTCTCTTTGTTGGAGTCTTTGGAGTTTTTCCATTAGCTCCTTATGATAGTATGAGGGAATGTGCCTTCTTCTCATGGCACTTTTCAAGTCATTCCAATAGGTGACTTGGGGAAAATTAGAGAGTCTTCTCTCTCTCACAAGGGAGATTCACCAATACATGGCATTCCCTTGGAAACTCAATGTGGCCAATGTGACCTTTCTTCCCTCACTCACTTGATGACACTCAAAGAGTTGTTCAACTTTCATCTCCCAATCTAAGTATGCCTCAACATCTTCTTTACCATGGAAATGGGGGAGGTCTACTCTAACCTCTCTTGGAGTGTTCTCTCTATCATGAATTCTATGTGGGTGAGGTTGATAGTATTAGTTTGCAAGCCTACTATCTACCTCATGGTGTGTGAGTTGAGTTGGAGTTTTAGAACTCCTCCTTGTATGATTCCTACTTCTCTTTATTTCCTCTTGGGCTTTTTGTTGTTTCTCATTAAGGAATCTAAGTTCTTCTTCCAACTTAGCAAGATACTCTTCTCTTTCAATTCTTTCTTTTTCTTTGAGAAGGGTTTCTTGCCTTTGCCAAATTTTAAGTGACTTTAGCTCTTTTGCTAAATTTTTCAAAGTGGGTTTTACATCCTCAATAGAGTCACTTCCAATTTCATCGGAATTAGTCTTAGACATCCTTAAAGGTTTTCAAAAAGATGCAATGCAACAAACAAATACTTAAATTTCAACGAAAGTTTCTTAAGAGACTTAAGGAGGCAAAAGACACCCAAGTTCACTTATAGGAAAGAGAGGTGAATCACAATGGATTTCTTAAATACCAAGCCTTTCCTAGCCAAATTTTACCTTAGGTACTCTTGAACCAAATTTCTCAAAGGGAACTAAAGTTGAAATTAAAGTTGACATACACTAAGTTATCACAATTAAAGAAAGCAAATAAACTAGCTATGCGGCCTAATGATTAAGTTAGAAGAACTTTGGTTCCTCCAACCAACCAACTAAAAAAACAAAAATTACTAAGAAATAAAGGTTCTTGTTAGGAGATGGGATTGAGCACCAAAGACTCCCCCAAGACACCTAACAAGGCCATTAGTTACAAGAGAAAAAAAAAGAAAGATTACAAAACTAAAAAAAAAATTACAACCAAATCAAAGCTACCTCCCAAAGTGTTTCTCTCCTTTCTTTTTGGCTACCACTCTAGACTTCAAGCTCCCTTTGGGTCTCCACCACCTAGAAGGCTACCTCTAAGATATTGGATCACCTCACAAAGAGAACCTACACCACACAAAGTAACCAAAGCTGAAATTGTGCAAGAAGAAACAAGGGATAAAAGCAATAAAAAGGTCCAAAAACAGGAAAGGCTTTGCAAAAAGAATTTAATTATGAAAAAACTAAGAAATCCAAGAAGACAAGCAAGAAATTAAAGATTAAGAAACAAAGGTTAGCACTCAAAAGAAATCCTAATGAAAGGTGCTAGAATAGATTCACAAAAACAAAAATTACTAGAAGAAAAATGGGTGGTTCTTGTCTTTTGGCAACTTTGAGCAAATGGGACACTAAGGCCACTCTTTTAACATCATAGCCAAGACTTTTAGCCATTGGAAAGTGAAGATAAAAACCCAAAACAGTGAGCAAAGCACGTTCCAAAACAGATTGCACAAAGACAATGGTAGTGGTCTAAGTACACAATATTTTTCAGCACTTTTCTAGGCTCTCTTTAGTACTCTTTTGAGGTCTTTTGCTTAAAAGCTTTTAGCACTTTGTTTTCACTCTTTTAAGGTGCAAAAGAAGACCACCACACACTTGGAACAGAGATGATATATGGATTTTAAAAGCCACAAAGACAAGAAACACAAAATAGAAGAGAATCCTACTAGAATCAAAATGGAGTTCAAAACTAAAAACATCAATAGAGAATTTTTTTTTAAGAGTTTGCCAATGATCTAATGGCAAGTATGAACCCAAAACATCAAAGATAAGACCCTCAAATGGTTGTATATGGTGCAGTTTTGCAAACTAAGTTATATATTTTTTTTAAGATTTTTCAAAGTTACTAGAGAAAATTGACAAGAAAAGAACTACACATGACTCTAGACAAACATGGATGGATTAAAAAACTTAAAATGACTCAAACAATGAAATGCACCAAATATAAATCAATAAAAGACCCAAAAAAACAGTAAGGGATGACTCAAAAAGGAAAAGGCACAAAACAGTAGCCAAAACTAACAAAACATAACTTGAAAAACGCTAATGACAACATTCTGGCAGCTTTGACCTTTGTTAAGTGTTTTAGTTATAACTTTCTACACAGAACTCAAAGTGATTTCATTTGGATATTTTTACGTATTTTTTGGACAACTGGACTAGATGCAATTTAAGTTTCAAAATCGTCCTAGTTTACTGCTAGAAAAAAAATGATAGATGGAAAAGGAAAACACAACAAGACAAGTAAGGAAAGCATTAAACAACAAGGAAGTAACAAAGGATCAAAACCAAGAAACTTAGCTCTTTGAAGAACCAAGACTGTTGATACCAAATGATGGCAATGCTCTAGCTAGGACAAGCCAAATATAGAAGCAAATCAAGCCATAAGTTCATGGATGAAGATTGCGGAATTTGGTGGTGGTGGAAGGTGTTGATAGCTCATGGTTTTGGGTGTTTAAATGGTGATGGAAGGTGTGTTTGGTGGTTCTCTAAGAGAGGTTGGGCCAACTCTTGGAGAAAGGTGGCTAGAGGAGGCCACTTCGGTTGCTCTAGCCTAGGGTGACCTTAAAAGAGTAGTATGACATAAAAATGGCAACATAACTTTACTGTAAATTTTAATGGAGAGCACCTCTATTTATAGGCTAAGGTGTCTCAAAATGGGCTGAAACTTTAACCTAAAACATCCACCTTGGCTGTCTTGGAGAGCAAGGAGAAATCCTCTCTAATAGGAGGGAGACAAGTGGCAAAAATCCTCTCAAATGAAAGAGTGACATGTGGCCACTACCTATGGAAAAACTCTCCATTCCTAGAGTGACACGTGTCCATTAACTAGGAGGAAAAGTCTCCAATGGGAAGCTTCCACATGTCTAAAACGAAATTCTTCTCCCTTGTTCTCCAAGCTTAGCCAAAATGTTGACCCCTTGGTCAACACACCCATTTTGGAGGTCCAAGCATAGTCAACTTTGGGCCTTGACCTTTTGTTGACTTGTTTGGTCAAAATCCTATTCTACTTGACCCTAAATACAAGGCCCATTTGAAATGCTACACTACTAGGCCCATAATACCAAGCCCAAATAAAATCTATACTACTTGGCTCATAATACAAAGCCCAAATAAAATCTAGACTATTTGGCCCAAAATACGAGGCCCAAAATTATTCTTACTCTACTAAATCTTCATGATGACTTAAGATGATCCAAGAGAAAGAGTCTAGACCCATCTTTCATAGATCCCTCCAACACTTTATTCTTGTTAGAATTTAGTTACTTGGATCTTTGGGTGTTACCTTCATGTTCTTAGTTTGCCTCACTTGAAGGGCTTTGGATGACTTATTTGGAGGGTTTTGGATACCTCCATTGGAGTTCTTTTGGGTTCCTCACTTCAGGGACTGATACTACGTTTATGGTCTTGGTTACAATATATTAATTTTTTTGCCTCGTTCGAAGTCTTTTGGATGTTACTTTTTTCGTCTTGGTTACCATCTGTAATATGCTTTTAACTTTTGTTGCGATTCGAGCTTGCCTCTGAGTTGTATTAAGGGACAAACTCCATTCTGGGAGAATCTGTCACACTAAACTCGTTGGCGGGCTACTTTTAGGATTCTAATAGGTTCTTGCGTTTTTGTTTGTGTGAGTAACATTTGTTGAGGCCGAGGTTGTTCTCTATGGACTGAGCTCCAAGATCAAGGTTATCCTTGTGGGCAAAACTCTGAGGGCGAGATCATCTTGTGTGGCCCGAGCTTCATGGCCTAGGTCGTTTGTCTTTGGTTTGAGAATACCTCGAGTAGTCTAATGTCCTTCCGGTTTAAGCTAAGCGAGATGCCTATTCGGCGCTCTTTGAAATTATAGTCGAGCTGACTAGTTATTGGTAGAGCTTTGTGGTCAAGTTCTATCATCTGACCAAGCTCATAATTCTATGGATTTATTTATGGTTAAGAAGTAAAACCTTATAATTATCACACGTTTACTCTTACTTATTAATTCAATTTGTCCATAAAAATCTTAAACTACCAAATTTGAATTATTCCAAAACCAAAATATATATATTATATTAAAAAAACCATGTCTTTCCCTCGAACCTTTAATTTGTTTTTATTTTCTAAGGTTCATGCGCTGTCGGCAATGTTAACTATTCTTTACCCTAAGTTGAAATAAACAAAAAATTACTTCGCAAACTCATTGATGTGTCTGATATAAGATCCAGTTCATAGGCTGATAAAAGAGGAAGAAAAATTAGTTTCAAATGCGAAAAAAACTAAAGGAATAATGTTGAATGTTGAAACTAATGTCATGGTTTCTATTGTCTTCATTGTTAATAATTTTGAAACTAAAGGAATAAAGGGCTTAGTAAAAATTTAACAAATTTGAATGTCATAGTTGTTCCAAATGTAAAACAATAAACTATCCAAATAATCTAGAGAAATAGATTCCTTTCTAATAAGAATTGGAATTAAATTTTAAAAACAATGTCTAATTTGCTCTTAGATAAAAATGAAAGTTTTAAGCAGAGAGACCAATATAAAGATATTACATATATTACATATAAAGAATTCGTTGAGAGCTACATAAAGATTTTTAAAATTAAAAATTAAAACAAAAAACTACATTAAATATTAAAACAGTAAACTAAATTACAAAATATCTTTTTGTTTCCAAGTATACATCTTGAATATAAGAAAAACATAGAAAAGTGTCAAGGAAAACCCTAGCAAATGGGTAAAAAATCCAGAGAGAGGACTCTCTCTAATGGATGAAACTTTTATTTTTTTAATTTTTTTAAATTCTATATGTGGTGAGGTCGTTGCTATCTTCATGTTGTCCACAGAGCTCACACTATATTTGCTTCAAATTTTTTGCCGACACTATTTTCTCGTTCCTAAATAAATGCATTTTTGTTGTAATGATCAAAGTTTTTCCTTCGAAATTTTTTGTGTTTCTAGAGATAAAGATATACGAGATATGTTGTATGGAGGAATTTTTTATTTTATTTTATTCGTGTGCTTTTATCTATATAAAAGAATGTTTTTAAATGGAATTTTTTTGACTAGTACATGTGAATTAATCATCTTGTTATTCAGATCTTTATGACGAAACATAATCCCTGACGTCTGAATCAGTGTAAAATAATCAATTTATTTTGTATCTATTTTTTTGTTTCCTTCAATTTATCTATTTATGATATCTTTGGAAACTTATAACGAAAGAATAAAAAGGACCTGTTTCAATTCGATTATGTAGAAGACAAATTTTATTTATAAGAAAAAGAAACAAAATACAGAAGAAGAAACAAAGGAGCAGCGAACCTTCTGCAATATCTAAGGTGGAATCACTGGCTTCTCCGACGCAGCAGATTTAGTTTTTCAATGAATCTTATTTTTATTGAAAACTGTTTTTTTTTTTACTCTTTTTCAATGGTTTATCGGTTTTCATTGATGCTTAAGTAAGTTTTTTTTTTTGTCTTTTATGTATACAAGGAATCACATGTAGAAGGATTCTGAAATTATTAAAGATATTAAAATTTGAAAATGAGAGTTTTTTTGTCTTTCATTGAAATTTTTTTTTACTCTTTTTTTGTCTTTTATGTCTTTTATGTCTTTTTCTCTCTTTTTTTTCTTTTGTTTGTATATATCATAGATTTTGAAAATAAAAACAACTATTACAAATGAGATTTCTCATTACACTTCCTAATTAAAGATTTAAATTTTTTTAATAATCATTTTAATATGAAATATCTTTTTTTAAGTTAAATACTCAATGGATTATAACTTTCATTATTTTCTTCTCTAAGACATTTATTTACATTTTATCTTTAAATCTTTGATGGATATTTTAATTAAAATTTTAAGTATTTTTAAGTTTCTCTTTTACTCTATTAACTCATTGTTTTTATGAGAATCAAGGCGTTTTTAATTATTTTGTAATATATTATGTTTTCAACAAATTAATGGATATATAGGAGTTGAAAAAAATCATATATAAACAGAACTAAGATCAAATATATTTAATTTTGGAGGTAATTTTAATAATGTTGTTGTTTATTAAAAAAATAAAAATGTTACATGTAATACGACATAAAAGTTAAGTAAATTTGTTTTGTTAATTAAAAATACTCTTAATATACAAAGGAAAATTATATTGTTTTTAGATTTTGCTAGTTATAATATTTTGTAGTTGCTCTTGTTATACAAGGCTGTTTTCATTGGTCTAACCTAATAGCTATTATTTGTAACTTATGAAAATAGTTTACAATTTAAATTTGCTAAATTTGACACTGTAAAAACAGCTTATACAAGACTGTTTTCATTTCTGGTACATACATATATATATATATATATATATATATATATATATATATATATATATATATATATATATATATATATATATATATATATATATATATATATATATATATAATGAAAGTGTTTGCATTTGCATAAATGTTTGAAATAATTTATAAATAGGATTTTATGTAATACATCCAGTGCTGTTGTTTTTGTTCATTGATTTTAGTCATTGATTTTATGTAATATATTAACTGTTGATCTTTTTTGTTCTGTACAGATGCTGCTTTTTGGCTGCATGTTATAATCTTTTCCATGGATTTGAATGGTGAGATATGTTAATATATGATTTTCTTGTAGAAAGTTGAAGCAAATCTTCTTGTAATCTTTCATATTGTTGTAGAAAGTTACTCTAAATAGCCTTTATTCTTTCTTGTTAAAGTACTTGTATTTTAGGGATAATACTTTAAAAGAAAAATAGTATTGGTTGTGGTAATGGTGTGTCTTGGCAGTAAGGGTGCTTTGCTTTTTCTTAAAAAATGAAAAGAAAAATCCAAAAGATTTGTTAAAGTATGCTATAGAAAAACACTCTTATTAGTTGGGGTAACGGTGACAAGCATTTGTATTGGCAGTAAGAACGGTGGTTTGCTTTTTCTTAAAAACCCAAAATCAGAGCCAAAACCTTATGTAGTCTGTGTGATACTGTAAGTCAGGCAGTTCTATTGGCCATGGTAACGGTGCATTGTTTTTTCAACCATAGCAGATAAGTGAGAACAGGTTTCGTACTTTAAATATACCCAACTCAACTTGTTCATTTTATGAGAGAAAGAAATAGTGATATCTTGTTAGGGAAGAGAAGAAGAACAAGGGATAATTGTTTGCCGTATGTGTTCTTTTTTAAGGGTAAGTTATATATATACATTAGTAAAAAAAGGATTTTAACGTGTTTTATATATATATATATATATATATATATATATATATATATATATATATATATATATATATATATATATATATATATATATATATATATATGACCGAAACATATCAAAACGCAGTGACATTGTTATTGTCTTGGTTATAGGGGGAATCGAGGCATATAACCCTATAGAAATCTTCTCTCTCTTATGCAAGTCAGACTTTTCATTTGACAAACTTTTCGAAAATGGACTATTACCTCGGTTACTCAGAATTTTCATACGAACAATTTTTTTCTTCCTCTTCACGCGAACTTTCCTTCCTCTCCACGAACACCCCCAAACAACACCTTCCTCTCCACGAACAACCCCATATAGTGCCTTTCAGCTCCGACAACCGTCGGGGAGCTTCCATGGCGTGGTGAACATTGGCGCCATGGTGATGGACGAGTCCGACTTCCGCACGTTGGAGGATTCAAGCGACAGGGTACCCAGACGATAGGTAAACCCAACCACGTCTTGGGATGCATAGCGATGTTCATCGCGATGGCCAAGACCTCCTCCGTGATTCCAACAGCGTGTTGTTTTGACTGTAATCTCCTTCCGAATCAATCTCGACGAAGCCGAATTAGAGCGATTGGAAACGGTAGCCTCATCCAATTGCAGTTCTCTGTTCGGAGAAAAGGAGCAATGTTTGAATTGATTGGAGATACATGAAGAAGGATCAAATTGAGTATGACGTAGAGAAAGAGAATGCGAATGAGAATCCGTTGACGGTAGAGTGAGGAAGGATGTCAGTCCCCAAAATGGCGAGTTAGGGTTGCTTCGATTTAGTCGAGGGGGTTTCTCAATGACGTGGTAGGTGGATCGATTATGGTGTCATTTTCATAATCTCCATTGCGATCGAGTCGGCGGAAGATAAATCAAAGGGAGAGGAAGTGTTTTTGAGTGAATCTGGCATCGTCTTCTTTGTCGCGGACGGTTCGCTTGCGGAAATGCGGACTCGCGAGTGCGCGATCCTGTGGTGTACCCTTGACAGTGGAGTGGAAGGACGTTTCTGGGGATGGAGATTTTGGGACTTCTATGGATGGTGTTGACAATGAGGTGATAGGGTTGGGGTTTGAGTATGAGGCAGAGGAAGGGGAGGTGAATTACAATGGGAGTGGTCGGGAGAGGGAAGATGCGACGGAGAAAGACTAGTGCAAAAGAAAAAAAAAAACACTTTACTGCCTCGGTTCAGGTCTCAACCAAGGCAGTAGAGTCCACAATACTATCTCCATTCACAACCGAGACAAAAAGAGATAGACTTTTTACCTCGCCTGTATATGCCTCGGTTTAGAAACCGCTGTCTATGAGCCAAAATAACCGATGCATTTTCCCTGCACTAGTGATATTACCTCCTTAATTTCTTAATGCATATTTTCATTTAGTTATTCATTCTCTTTTTTTCTTGGAGAAAATTGGAGAAAGCAGTGACGAAAATAGTTTTGATATAATGTATGGCATCTATTTACCTTTTACAAATCATTTATATCTACGTAACATACCCATTCATCCATATCCATTTTAAAGCTTTTGTTTTTCTTGTGTTTACAACATGTATTTTTATTATTTTAGAATGGTGCTGCTATATATTATTTTGGGGGATAAGTGTAACATTTAGATGAAATATGTGAATAAATATTTCAATAACGATTTGTATGTATTTAAATTTAATAGTTATGTTATTCTTAATTGTATCAATTATGGATCAATAACGTTTTCTTGTCTGAGGTTTAAATTGATTTTGATGCTATGAGAATCGAATATGAGTTTTTGATCAATAATATTAAGACATTTTTTAAGTTAAAAATTTATTTGTTCAACTTTTCTTTGTATATCCCTTGGCTCTTTGATACAGAGTTCCTGATACAAAACAATATATTTTTGTGATTTGTTTGTATATTCTGACAAATTAAAAAAGGCTTTACCATAAACACGATAAAAAAAGGCCTTGAGTTTCTCTGTGCCCTTCCACTGTTCCCACATCCTTTTATTTATATATATATATATATATATATATATATATATATATATATATATATATATATATATATATATATATATATATATATATATATATATATATTTTTATATGACGCATATTATAAGTGGACAATAGTAGTTATATCAATTGTTGTGAATACATATACGCATAAAAAGTTGAATAAAATTATTTTAAATTAAAACTCTAATATATTAATTTAATTAAGCTATTATGCAAGCTTGCTGTAATAAAGAAATAGTATCAATACAAAAATTAAATTAAGTTAGCAAGTAGAAAAATGAAATTTTTTATCAGCATTTTATACAAACTTATTTTATTTATAACTTTTCAAATAAAACTTGAAATGAGGTAAAGTTTAATTCTAATCCTACATTTTCATATTCAAAGAATTCATTTTTTCAACTGTACCTTCTAAAATAAATATTTTAATTTTAGTTTTTTACCTATATATATATATATATATATATATATATATATATAATAAAATTTGTATAAAAACATACAAAAAAATAAAGCTAGTAACATTATTATATATATTTAATTAATCTTTGAAATTTATAAATAATTCATATACACAATAAATAATTCATACACATACACAGTGACCTAATAAAACTATTTATGATGAACAACTTTTACAAATAATCCTTGGAATTAAACCTTGTTCAGATATCAATGTTGCGATCTTTGATTCAAGTGTAATGACTTGAGATGATGGAAGTAGGTTCCATCTTGAAACTGAGGCTGGACAATCTTCTCCCACTAGTTCAGAAGTACAGGCTAATAATGGAATGCCAATTTCTCAATTTGTGACGGGTCTTACAAACAAAATGGAAGACGGCTGGTTTGCAATTTGGAGTAGGAGAAAGGAATTCCCTCTTTGAATGCTGAGTTGAAGGGAGTAGCAAAGGCAAGACGACTGGTTTGCAATTTTACAATTGTGAAATTGAATCAGTGAAGAGTTATGTTCATCTACACTTTCTTTACTGATCAATTCTTTAAACATTGATTCAGCTTCTCTTCCCTAAAAATAAAGAGCCTGATTAAACTTACACACACAAGAATAACATGGATGAAACACTTGATAAATATATTATGAATAGTTGTCACACTATAAGTGTAAAGCAAGAATTAAGCTTCAACAATAATACCATTTTTTTGTAGAGTAGATAATTTAATGTAACAAAAGGCAATATGATTCCTGGTGAAAAAACTCAATTAAGTGACCAGCTGCAAAATAATCTAAATTTTGAATTTTAAGTTGCATGATACTGATAGAAATAAGTAGCTCCAAAATTTGTAACATCCTTTGTAACATTAAAGGAATTTGCCAACTTTTCAATCAGTCAACTATTAAATGTAATTAATAAAAGAAATGAGGAAATATTCTTAACATGAATCCATAGCTTTCAGAATACTCTGCAAAAGTTTAAAAGCTACAAGTCATTTTCACTCACATCGTCATTACCTTATCACAAGTTAGAAAAATAGCATACCTTTTTTAATGTTTTCGAAGTCTTCTTAACTGCAACTGACTTAAAATTATATCCCTTGGCTCTTTGATACAGAGTTCCTGATACAAAACAATATATTTTTGTGATTTCTTTGTATATTCTGACAAATTAAAAAACGCTTTACCATAAACATGATAAAAAAGAAGGCCTTGAGTTCCTTTGTGCTCTTCCACTGTTCCCACATCTTCATATATATATCTTTGATATGATGCATATTATAAGTGAGACAATATCACTAGATGTAGTTGAGATTTCTTCCTGTTAGTTAGACTCAGGTTTTCTTTTGATCGTTCGGTTTCTTGTTGTCAACCATTCGGTTTTATGTCTGGTCGTTTGTGGCCAAACTTTCTCTTCTGAGCGTTCGGTTATGAACGTCCAGGTCTTATGGCTGTTCGGTCTCGTTCGGCTTCTTTTGCGCTCGTCCTTTAGCGTTTCTTTACTTGGATTGGCTATATATATTGTAGCTTGTCTTGGTTTTCAAGATAATTCAATACCGTAATATTCAGATAATTCCTCTCTCTGTTTCTCTCTCTTCTCTCTCTCGTTCTTTCTGGTTCTCTGTTTCACACTCGAATCCAACAATTGGCGCCCATCGTGGGACAGTGAATCAAGAAACTCAAGAAGCGATGGCAACCAAGTTCGATATTGAGAAGTTCAATGGTTCTAATGATTTCGGGTTGTGGAAGATCAAGATGGAGGCTATCTTGATACAGTAGGGATGCGATGAAGCATTGAAGGGTGAGTTGAACATGGGTGCTGGGATGTCGCAAGAAGAGAAGAAAAGAATGGTTGATAAAGTAAGAAGTGAAATCATATTGTGTTTGGGTGATAAGACGCTAAGTGAGGTTGCGAAGGAGAAGACTGCAGCTGGAATCTGGGCAAAGTTGGAATCTCTGTACATGACGAGATCGTTGGCTCATAGGTTGTGTTTGAAGCAACAGTTATATTCGTTCAAGATGACAGATTCAAGAACCATAGAGGAGCAGCTTGCAGAATTCAGTAAGATCGTTGATGATCTGGAGAATATTAACGTGCGATTGGAAGGTGAAGATAAAGCAATTATTCTTCTGAATGCTATTCCAAGAACCTTCGAGCATTTCAGGGATGCCTTGCTCTACGGTAAAGATCAGGTAATCACACTAGAGGAGGTTGTGACATCTATTCGAACCAAGGAGTTTCAAAAGCTCCAAGATTCATAGGCAACCGAGGAGGTGGCATCTGGGCTGTTTTCGGTGAAAGGTAAATGGAAGAAGCAGAATGGAACTGGGAAGAAGACGAAGTCAGAGGGTGTGAAACAGGTGAGATGTTTCAAGTGCCAGAAGATGGGACATATCAAGAAGTATTGCCCAGAGAAGGGCAAAACCGTCCGGGCACAGGAAACTGCTAATGTGGCAGAAGGATATGAATTTGTTGGTGTTCTGGTAGCTTCGTCTGAAGATTCTCAAAGGAGCTGGGTCATGGATTCTGGCTGCAGCTATCACATGTGTCCGGTGAAGGAGTTTTTTGAGAGTCTGGATCAAAGAGAGCATGGAAATGTGCTGTTGGGAAATAATAAGGCTTGCCGAGTGCAAGGAGTGGGGTCAGTAAGGCTGAAGATGTTTGACAATCGGGAGATGGTACTGCAGGATGCGAGGTATGTGCCTGAACTGAAGCGAAATTTAATTTCAATAAGTTCTTTTGATCTTGGAGGCTACACAACAAAAGTCGAAGATGGAGTGATAAAGGTGTGTTATGGAGATTCGGTGGTCGTCAAAGGCAGAATGAAGAATGGCTTGTACATTCTGGAGGGATCCACAGTCATTGGTCATGTCTCGGTAGCAAGTGGGAAGACTGAGAACAATGCTCGGCTTTGGCACTTGAGGATGGGTCATATCGGTGAGAAGGGTCTTGAAGAATTGGAAAAGCAAGGCTTACTTCTAGGTGATAAACTGCAGAAGCTGGATTTTTGTGACCATTGCGTCTTGGGAAAGTCACACAGGATAGTTCGGTCAAGGGAAGCACTTAACCGAACGGCCATTTGAGTGCGCCCATGCTGACTTGTGGGGGCCTGCAAGAACTCAGACTCATGGTGGAGGAACGTATTTCCTGAGCATAATTGATGATTTTTCAAGAAGAGTGTGGATTTACGTTCCGAAGAATAAATCTGAAACCTTTCAGAAATTCAAGGAGTGGCATACACAGACCAAGAATCAATTGGGGTATAGGCTGAAACATCTTAGAACTGATAATGGTCTGGAGTTTGTTTCAGATGAATTTAATAAGTTCTGCAAAGATAAAGGGATAAGGAGGCACAAGACTATGGTGGGAACTCCTCAACAGAATGGTTTGGCTGAAAGGATGAACAGAACAATTCTGGAGAGGGTTCGGTGTATGCTGCTTGGATCAGGATTGTCAAAGGCTTTCTTGGGAGAGGTTGCCAATACAGCCGTATACCTGATTAACAGGAGTCCGTCTTCGGCCCTCAACTATAAAACACCAATGGAAGTTTTGAGTGGACGACCGACTGACTACTCACACTTGAGGGTGTTCGGTTCCTTGGCGTTCCCTCATGCCAAAGGAGATAAGCTGAACGCCCGAGCGATAAAAAGTGTATTTCTTGGATATGCTGAAGGAGTTAAGGGATACAGGTTGTGGAGGTTAGACTCGAAACCGTCCAGGCTGATCATTAGTAGGGATGTCGTTTTCGACGAAACGAGAATGGCAATGCATGCTGAAAATCCTGGATGCGAGAAGAAAACGCTCGTTGAGGTGGAGCATACTACTGATGGGGACGTTCAGTCATTGACTGAGGAAGACCGAATGGGTGAAGGGCAAGACGAAAGCGTTCGGTCATCAGAGGAAAATTGAACGGGTGAAATATGAATAGATCTTGGTGATGAAATAGATGGTATATCTGGTGATGTGAGTTACCCAAGAGGAGCTGGTGATGAATTGAGGAATTATCAACTTGTTCGTGATAGAGAAAGGAGAATCTCTAAGCCAACCAAACGGTTTGGAGAGGCAGATTTAATTTGCTATGCCTTGAATGCTGCTGAAGATCTTGAAAGCTCGTGTGAACCGAGAAGTTACAAGGAGGCTCTTCACAGAAACGATCGACATCTTTGGCAGGGTGCTATGGAGGAAGAGCTGGAGGCGTTGAGGAAGAATAACACCTGGAAATTGGTAGATCTGTCAAAGGGAAAGAAGGTTGTAGGTTCAAAATGGATCTTCAAGAAAAAGGAAGCTATACCAGGGGGTGAGAAAGTTAGGTACAAACCAAGACTTGTTGCCAAAGGCTTTACTCAGATTGAGGGTGTAGATTATCATGAGAATTTTTCTCCTGTCGTGAAGCACTGTTCGGTCAGAATTTTAATGGCGATAGTTACTTACTGAAATTTGTATCTAGAACAGTTGGATGTGAGAACTGCATTTCCGCATGGAGACTTGGAGGAAACAATTTATATGAAGCAGCCAGAGGGATTTGTTGTGGATGAAAGAGTGTGCCTGCTACAGAAGTCTCTTTATGGCTTAAAGCAAAGTCCAAGATAGTGGTATAGAAAATTTGATGATTTTCTAATGAAGTTGAACTTCAAGCGGTGCAATTATGATGACTACGTGTATATTTTGCATCATCACAGAGAAGTTCTGTATCTTCTTCTATATGTGGATGATTGATAAGGCTAAATTATACCATATTTTAAGCATCATTTCAATGGCAAAATCAACTCCTTTCTTACTTATAACTTGCTTAATCCTCTTCTCTTGCCTTGTTTTCTAAATAATTGTGTTTTTGGCTACCTTGATGTACTTTCATCAATAATCCCTTGTTTTGTAGCTAAAAATGAGCTTGGAAGACTCTCCAACAAACGATAGAACTGGACCAAGAAATTAGCACGAAGAAATGCCATCAGCAGAGCAAGAACGCTCGTCCCAGGAGAGCGGACGCTCGCCAGAAGGCAGAAGAGCGGACGCTCGTCCAGAGTGGAAGCACGAGCGGACGCTCGTCCAGGAGCTGGAGGACGTTCGTCCCAGATTGAGGACGCTCGTCCAGTCAGGTGGCCGCTCGTCCAAGAGAGCGGACGTTCGTCCAGAAGGACGCTCATCCAGGAGGACGCTCGTCCCAGAAGCGGGCGCTCGTCCAAGAGAGGGGGACGTTCGTCCAGAGGAGAGGACGTTCGTCCAAGGCAGAGGGCGCTCGTCCAGCCAGGCAGAAGTGGACGCTCGTCCAGCTAGGCAGAGGACGCTCGTCCAAATTGCAGAGAGGACGCTCGTCCAGAACGCTCGTCCCAGCCAGGAGGACGCTCGTCCAGGAAAGAGGACGCTCGGCCAGATTGAAGGACGTTCGTCCAAATGCGAGAGGCTCGCGCTCGGGCGCGAAAACAGAGGGGCGCCCGGGCGCGACTTTTCGCCAGATTTGAATTTTTGCGAGAGCTTCGCGCTCGGGCGCGACTGACAGAGGGCGCCCGGGCGCGACTTTTACTGATGTGGCAGACAGCTTATTTAACCCTAAAACGCGAAGGGGAAAGGGTCTTTGGTCATTTGGAGGTGCGATTTTACGTCTGGAGCTCATGGAGGGCGTGAGGAGCTTGTGGAAACATCTCCTCCTCTTCCTTTGGGTCTCCTTCTTCTTCCATCTTCCATGTTGTAAGCTTTAGGGTTCTCCATGGAAATGGAGAACCAAACCCATCTTGTTGGGATTAGTTGTAGCCTTTGAATTCTTGTGTAATTGTTGAATGATTTGATTATATATATGCCTTTTCTATCAATTGCTAGTATTCTTGTTTCCAATCTTAAAGCTTGCATGTAATGGGAACGTTCATGGCTTGATTTTGGGGTTTTATGGATTATGGGAACGTAAGATGAAATCTTGAACTGAAATAAGAGTCCTTGTGGGTCATTGATTCTAGGAATGGAAGATGATTCACATGTTGTCTTAGATCCCAGCTCTTTAATGCGGGTTTTGCTTGTTAGATTGCCAAGGAATTGGGGTTTGTTAAGGAAAACCTAGGCTCTTTCACCTAAGGAATTAGGGCTAGAGTGTTTTAGTGGATTGACTTTAGTAAATTGATAGAGAGGAGATAAAATTGGTTATACACAAGAGTGCATTGGTGAAAACTAACCTTAGCAATGTCACTTCATTCCATTTCTAGTCTTTTCCATTTCCAAGTGTCTTCAATACCAAAGTCCAACCTTGTAATTATGTATGAATTTACATTTCTGCACTTGTTCTGTATATTGATGTTATGTTATTGAGTCTATATGAGTTGTTAATCGCACAATTCTCTAGTATTACGAGTCTCTTGGGAAAACGATACCCGGTCTTACCGGTTTATTACTTGAACGATTCGGTGCACTTGCCGAAATCGAGCCCAACGAGTATTTTTGAGCCATCAAGTTTTTGGTGTCGTTGCCAAGGATTTGGGGATTGAACCCGAGTCCTAGCAACGACTAACAAGTTAAATTGGGTCTCATCAAGTTTTTGGCGCCGTTGCCGGGGATTTGGGGATTGAACCCGAGTCCTAGCAACGGCTAACAATCAAAGTTTGGTTCAACAATGATATTCTGATTGCCAGCATTGACAGGAGCATGATTCATGAGATGAAAGCAAAATTGAGTGGTGCTTTCGAAATGAAGGAGTTGGGAGAAGTAAGGAGGATTTTGGGCATTGACATTAAGAGAGATAATATGAAGGGAAATTTGTTTTTATCTCAAAAGAGTTACTTACAGAAGGTGATTTCAAGGTATCGGATGACTGAATCCAAACCAGCTGGCACACCGATCGGTCAACACTTGAAATTCACCAAAGAGCAATGCCCAAAGACTGAGGCTGAAAGGAGGAAAATGGAATCGGTTCCATTTTCAAGTGGGATTGGGAGCATCATGTATGGGATGGTCTGCACTAGACCTGACCTAGCGCATGGGGTAAGTGTTCTGAGTTAGTTTATGATTGATCCTGGACAAAGTCACTGGGAAGCGTTGAAGTGGATGCTTAGATATGTACGGGGGTCTCTTGATACTGGATTACTCTTTTAGAATAATTTTCATGGTGGAGATTATATTGAAGGATTCATTGATTCAGATTTTGCCGAGTGCTTGGACACAAGAAAATCCTGTTCGGGATATGTGTTTACACTGTTCGGTACTACTGTAAGCTGGAAGTCAACATTGCAATCAGTTGTTGCCTTGTCAACCACTGAAGCTGAATATTGTGCGCTTGCTGAAGGGGTAAAGGAGGCACTATGGTTAAAAGGCTTGATTCGGGAATTGGGTATAAAAAAAAAGGTGTAGGGGATCTTGTTCATGCAAGTATATATCGAAGCTTAATTGGGAGTCTCGAGTAATTGACAAACACAAGGCCTAACCTTATGTTGAGCGTGGGAGTTACAAATCGTTTTATGGAGGAGCCAAGATATTTTCATTGGAAAACACTAAGATACTTAGGTATGTGAAAAGAAATTTATCTTTTGGATTAATGTATACTAAGTTGGACATCTATCTACTTAGTGGGTACTCGGACCGTGTGACTGGTGTAGAGATGTGGATCATCAAAAGAGCACAACTAGTTATGTTTTCTTCATGAGAGATACAACATTTACTTGGCTCTAAAAGAAATAACTCATTAAGGCACAATCAACATGCGAAGCTGAATTTCTGACAGCATCATAGAGTGTCAGGCATGCAAACTGGCTTTGAAACCTACTATAGAATTTGGAGATGATACAAGAAGAAAAGGTATAAATTTGAGTAGACAATAAATCAACAATTAATTTGGCAAAGAGTCCAGTAAATCATAAGAAAAACAAGTATATTGATGTTTATTTTCATTTTAAGGAAGGAAACATGGGAGTGGAACACGTAAGAAACAAGCAACAAATAGTTGATATATTCACAAATTCACAATCCTGGCAGCTAGTGGTTGGTTTTTATTTTGTAGAGCGTGATCTAGATATTTTTGGTTTCTTCTAGTTTTATTCTCAAATCAGTTGTTTTTTATCTTATGTAATTTATTACTTTTTGCAGCTATTTATAGAGCCCACATCATTCAATGAAATACACAACAGTTTCACATAGACATATCAATGTGTGTGCAGCAATGCTTAGGTTATCGGCATCATTGCAGAGTATTTGATGATCATCTTATTAGTTGTATGGTTACAAGATATTCTATAAACTGTATCTTATTAGTATTTTATATATTTATTTCAAAGTTATAGTTGATAATAGCGCAGAAATTTCAACCATATCTATATATAACAAGTTAAATGAAAAAATATACAACTATATAGAACGTGAAATTTTCCATGGTTCCAGTTCAGTCATTGAAAAACGATCAATCATTAAAAAAATTTCTATCCAAATATGTAAAAGCAAGAAAAAGTCTATGGTCCTAGTTGAGCTCATTGTTTCATAAAAGGAAAGAGTAAAAAAAATACAGTTTTCAATAAAAACAAGATTCATTAAAAAGCTAAATCTGCTGCGTCGGAGAAGCTAGTAAATCACCTTAAATATTGCAGTAACGTTAGTGGATCCTTTTTTTCTTTTTCTATATTTTGTTTTTTTCTTAAATAAAATTTATCCTCTGACATAATTGAATTGAAACAGGTCTTTATTTAGTTATAAGTTTCCAAGGATATAATAAATAGATAAATATCAATATGTTGAGTTGAAGGAAAAAAAATAGATACAAAATCAATTATTTTGTCTTAAAACAACTTTTGTTCAATTGTGTTTATTTCACCTTGTATTTAAATATAGGATTAAATGTTTTTAGTCCTTAAACTATCAAGTGATTTTGTTTTTAGTCCCTCTTTCAAACTATGGTACACTTTGATCCTTAAATAAACTATAATTTTTCGTCCTCGAAAACTAATGCCGTTAAAAACATACTGAGTTGGCTAACGTCTGGTCACATCATTTCTTCTTATTCTGACACTGAGTCAATCTTTCCCTGTGCTTCTCTTCCTCCATCTCCTTGCTTGCATCTTCGAGCTTCTCTCCTTACCTCTCCCTCCACTCTCCCTCGTGTCCGACAATCTTCCACGATACCATCATATCTTCCATTAAAAAGAAATGACCAATTTTTTTTTCACACAAGGGGGAATGATTACTGAAAAGGGGGGAGAAAAAGCGAAAAGTTCAGAAACTGAAAAAGAAGAGAAGAGGAGGATGGGGGGAAATGGAAAAGAGACAGAGTTGAGAACAGGGGAGAAAAAGTCTGAAAAAAAAAGGGGGATTTGAAATCGAAAAAGAAAAGAAAAAGAAGGAAAAAAAATATATGGAAACAAAGGAAGGAAGGGAAAGTAATTCACGTTTCATCCCTGTTATTCCATCAATCATTATGCTACCATCCTTCACTAGCATCTCTTGAACCTGCAACCAGAAAGCATCAACAAAACAATGTCTAGATAAGAATTCCAATAATTGGAGAAAAAATAGAGGCCAATGAACATAACACTCTTTCTAGAATTCAGATTCAAGGTTTCCATCATTTCAATTCTTTAATCCAATCACAAAAGAAAAATACAAGATAGTATTTTCGAAGTCGTATCATTCACTGTTTCTCCATTTCCATTCGTATGAAACATCCACACGGACCCCATGTTTTTGTCTCCTTTGTTTGGCCAATACCACCAACATCCTTAAATATATTATGATTAAAAACAAAGTTACATTTCTTTCAAGTGATAAGTTTCCTATTTTCTCAAGTATTTTAAAAAATTTAGAAAAAAATTGCCTGATAGATTATATTTTTTTGGTTTAATACATCATTTGTTCCCTACTTTTAGGGTTTTGGTTCAAAGTGATCCTACCTTTTAAAAAAGTTCAGTAAGGCCCCATATTTCGTTAAAAAATGTTCAATCTGGTCCTTTTTGCTCACGCCGTTAAAAACATACGGTTTAAGTGCCACCATGGCCAAACCTGAGTGAGTTGTGGAGTTTGATGAATATGTGGCTGGAAGAATTAAATGAAGAGAGAGAAACGTAAAAGGTTGTTTGAAGAATTAAATGCAGAGAGAGAATGATGCATTAAAGAATTATGTAGGGGCCCTTGTTGCGGTCATAGGATTTTCTAGGAACCAAGGGGCCTTTAAAGAATTCATTGGAAAACCCAGGTGAGGGGAGTTAACTTTTGATATATTGATTGAGCATGATGTGTTTCCTTTGAAACTTGTTAATCTTGAGAAACAATGTGGATAGATGGTATACCCAATTGGAAGGTTGTGGGTTGCTAAGGAAAAAAATGGTTTGGGATGTTATTCCAAGAATATGAATGCACGGGTTGAAGGATTACAGTGCATGTGGTTTTGTAGTAAGGGATAAGTGCATATCGTAAATGTATGTCACGAGTGCATATTTATGTCCACATTTATGTTTTAAAATTCAAATTTTTGATGGGATATTTATGCTTAAATGGTTGATTTAAAGTGGATCTGTGACAATTGAAATTATTGGGTTTGGGAATTAAAGAGACGTAAAAAGTGAGTTTTAGCGCATAAATTATTCTTGGATGTTCTAATGTTTATTTACGCAGCTGAAATTAAAGCTTTATTGGTCCAAATTGTAAATTAAGGCCCAAAATCAGATTTTATTTGATAAATAATGTACATATGGGCCAAACAGGCAGTCTTTACCCTTGCACCTCCTAAAATCCCTACATACACTCCTATTTCTAAAACAGGCCAACAACGAAGCCCATACACTAAGCATTTTCTCCTACAACCCCTAAATTTTCCTATTCCTACCCCTCCTAAATCAGACTTTGCCAGATTCTACCACGTGGCAGTCCACCGCTAATAGATCCAACCACCCAGATAATGCCACGTCACTGATCCTATTGCACACCAAATAGACCAGTTAGCTTCTTCCACGTCACCATCTTCTTCAACCTTCAGAAACAGAAACCCTAATTCCTAATCCAAACCTTAGGGCGTCGTCAGCCGTCGCTGGTCACCATCGTGCCACCACCTTGCCGCGCCACCGTCCCTCACGCACATCCAGAATCGCGCCACCTATGCTCACGACCAGTGTATCTTCTTCGCGCCGCCAACACCGAAGTGCGACCTCCATGCCCGTCGTGACACCACCGTCAACACGCATCAACCTTCGCTGTGAACTCCGAAATCGGCGCCACTAACGCGCCTGCAGAGAACTAGAGGCAGCCATTGACACAACCATGCTCGCCTCCGCTGCGTCGCGAGCATCTTCAGGCCATCATCTCCCTCGTCAAGCCGTCGTCGTAAGAGTAGCGCCTCCATCGAACATCTACAACGCCTCAACCATGGCAATTTCTCCCTCGTCAAACCCTAGCACCGCATAACCTTCGTGTCGCCACCAACTCCATTCACGACCTGCAAGCAAAAATCATCAAACCAGAAACAACCAGGGAAGATAGAAAGGACTTCATTCATTAATTCACCCCTTCTCTCTCTTATTTCATCATGTATTAACTCCAGTCATGGAGAGCTAAGCATCTAGGGTTATTCTGTTGTAATTTCATTATGGATTCTAAGGTTAGATTGAGTTTATGCAATTGTTTATTTTGATTATTGATTTAAGTTGTTCTCTCTCTCTCTATGTCTTTCATCTCTCTATCAAATTAAAAGCAAAGATTTTTGCATCATAATATGTTTGAATCTACATGCATATTGATTATATGAGTTCTAGGGTTTCTAGGTTTAATTGAGAATCTACTTTGATTTAATTTAGAAACTTTCATATGATTAAATGGTTTTTACTATCAATTGAGAATGTACTTTGATTGGTAGTAATAATTTCAACTATAATCAATTGAGAATTTACTTTGATTGATTAGTTTTTAATTTGGTTAGGCGATTTAAGAATAGACATGATTAAACACAATAAGATTTGATTGAAAATGTACTTTGATTGAATTCATTGTGAATAATCTAGAAAGGTTTTGCATTTGATTGAGAATTTACTTTGGTTAAGTGCATGATCGCCCTAAAATTAATTAAGAATGTACTTTAATTAATTTGAAACTTAAATAATAATCAATTGAACAATTATCTGTGAATAACCGATGATGAATCTATCTTGGAAAAGCAGTGGAATTAGCCTATTTCATTATGTTTTTAAGTTTCTTATTTGTTCTTTAAACCTTTTCCAAACATCATTTTTATTCTTGAACATTGCATTGCATTCATAAGATTCAAATATTAAAAGACACTTATGTATTCGTTGGGAGACGACTCAGGGTTACTTTAACCCTATCTACTTTCTTGAATACTACTTGGAAATACTGAAGTTGCCTTGAAAAGTAGTATTAATTTGATAGCTTCAACGACAACTTATCAAATTTGAAGTAGTATAAATGTTGAGTAATGTACTGTCATCACATAATGATATGAGTGCATGTTTTCTTTTTGCAAGTGAAGAGTTTCAATGCATGTGGGGGCCACGGTAAGATGAAGAAAAATATTATATTTTCTTCCTGTATAGTGCAGACGTTGGAATCCAGAGAGCTAGAAGGGGTTCTTGATATTGGCATTTAATGGTTTTCGTGGTACCTACCTTAGGAGGGAAATCATAATATGGTTAATACCAAGTGCATGAAATTGTTATTGTGCATGTGCTGCTACGTCCCTTGTTGATAGGTAAAGTACGCAAATGATATTCTGGGTTTGAATGAGTGGATTATAAGAACAGTGAAGGGTTACAGGCTAAGGTTTTGGTTGTGCAGATTTTAAATTTTGGGTCTATAAAATAGGTCTAGGGAAGCTAAAGGAGTTTTCTTTGAAGATATAAAGATTGATGAGGGAGGTGCAGAGGTTATCTAATGGTCACAGTTTTGTTGTTAATGAGCAAGGATGAAATATCTAGTTTATGGGTTTCGAAAATTATATCATTTTTTAGTTATTATTGAGTGGAATAGTATATAGGGTGATATAGGGTGGAATCTGGAGGTGAGTGTATAAAACTAGTGCATTGTTGGGTAGTGTCCAGAGAAGGCAAGAGACTTGAATACTTGATCATGGAGGGAACATAGTTGTTTTAGAAATATTGGGTTATGTACTTAGTGTATGGTTAGTAGGATAATCTGCAAGAAGTCATGAATGTATTGATCTTTATGGTTGATGTTTATGATGAATTATATTCGTTTGATGTTGATATATGGATAGGTTGGGTTGTGTGTGAATGAATGTTGTGTAATGTTATTGAGTGAAAGTGATGTATTCTCTCTCTGCTTTTAATTCTTCAAACAACTATTTACGTTTCTCTCTTTTGATTTAATTCTTCTAGCCACGTATTCATCAAACTCTAGAACTCACTCAGGTTTTGCCACGGTGTCATTTGCATCGTTATGTTTTTAACGGCGTAAGCGAAAAAGACCAGATTGAACATTTTTTAACGAAATATGGGGTCTTACTGAACTTTTTTAAAAGGTATGATCACTTTGAACCAAACCCCTAAAAATAGGGACCAAATGATGTATTAAACCTATTTTTTTTTAATTACTTTAGAATCTAACTATTTCATAATTTATTAAAAATATATTTATAAGTTTCTAATTCATCTATCTGTTGAAGAAGAGTAGTCAGCGATTGATAAATTTATAAATCGTATGAAAGAAAAGAAGCAATAACATAAGCAATTGTATATCTTTTCACCAGATGCAGTTGGGTGCCAAAGATATCACTTACTAAGGGCGGTGTTTCTTCTTCTTCTGTTCAAAGGCTCTTTTTATGAGATTTACACACAGTTCATACGTATATGCGATATGTATCCTACCAATGATTTTCTATTAAAGTGACTCAAAAATATTATTATATCCTTCACATATTAATTGGTTAGACGTATGTACTTACATCAATTGTTTAAAAGTGAATACATATACGCATAGAAATTTAAATAAAATTATTTTAAATTAAAACTCTAATACATTAATTTAATTAAGCTATCATGCAAGGTTAGTGTAATAAAGAAATAGTATCAATACAAAAATTAAATTGAGTTAGCAAGTAGAAAATGAATTTTTCTATGAGCGTTTTATAACAAAATCACAAACTTATTTTATTTATAATTATTTTTGTATAATTATAATGAAAACTTTGATTTTCTTTGTTTGGTCGATGATTCTATTTTATTAATTATATAATAATTCTTTTATAGTTTAATAGTGTAATACATGAATAATGCGAAAGAGAAAAGATATTTATATGAATTATATTTAATTTTCATATTAATTTTATAATAATTTGTCACCATAGAATTTTGGTGAAAAATATTTCTTATTTTCGGCATAATAGATTAAAGGATACGTTAGTCATTAACCTTACATGCTCGTCTTTTTCTTTTTCGCTCATTGACGAGGGGATAATAAATTATTAATCTTCTACCACTTTTACATTTACGAGAATCAATATTACTTTATAAAAGAAGTAACATTATTATAGATATTCAATTAATCTTTGAAATTTATATATAATTCATACACAATAAATAAGGCATACACAATGATCTAATAAAACTATTTATGATATAATTCATACACAATAAATAAGGCATACAGAGTGAACTAATAAAACTATTTATGATGAACAACTTTTATAAGATTGGTTTCCTTGGAGTGAAACATTGTTCAGACATCGATGTTGCAATCTTTGATTCAGGTATAATGATTTCAGATGATGGAAGTGGGGTCCATCTTGAAACTGAGGCTGACCAATCTTCTTCCACTAGTTCAGAAGCACAGGTTGTTGATGAAATGCCAATTTCTCAATTTGTGACTGCTCTTACAAACAAAATGGAAGAACGACACCATACCAAATGGTCAGTGAAGAAGAAGAAAGTTATGCAAGGAGTAGTGGGTGTTGTTATTTCCAAGAGGAAAGCTATGCAAGCAACAACAACAAAACTAATCAATAGAATATGGGGATCGCATTACTCAAACCATTTGGTATGGTGTTGTTCTTCCACTTCTAATATATCACTACACTCCAACATGCAAAATGAAAGGAATTCCCTCTTTGAATGTTGAGTTGAAGGGAGTAGCAAAGGCCAGAAGATTGGTTTGCAATTTTGAGTGTCCTTCCATAACTTTCTTTATTGATGAATTTCAACAATCTAATGTGAAATTGAATCAGTGAGGAGTTATGTTCATCTACACTTTCTTTGAATTCTTTAAACATTGATTCAGCTTCTCTTTCCTAAAAATAAAGAGCCTGATTAAAATTTAATGTAACAAAAGGCAATATGGTGAAAAAACTCAATTAAATGACCAGCTGCAAAATAATCTAAATTTTGACTTTTAAGTTGCATGATACTGATAGAAATAAGTAGCTTCAAAATTTGTAACATCCTTTGTAACATTAAAGGAATTTGCCAACTTTTCAATCAGTCAACTATTAAATGTAATTAATAAAAGAAATGAGGAAATATTCTTAACATAAATCCATAGCTTTCTGAATACTCTGCAAAAGTTTAAAAGCTACTAGTCATTTTCACTCACGTCCTCGTTACCTTATCACAAGTTAGAAAAATAACATACCTTTTTAATGTTTTTCCTTGTTATCACACAGAAATTTATTATTATTGGTAAGAGGTTTTCATCTTTATACAGCCATTGCAGAGAAATGTTATAACCGATGTGTCGTCCAATATACCAAGTGCTTCCATAATTATCCAGTCATGCACCGATATCCTCTCCAATAGGTGCCTCCTTAATGACATATCACGTGATGTTCATAATGAGATATTTTATGTTATTAAATTTTTTAAATCATTATTTTACTCCTCTAAATATTTGTAAAGTATTAAAAAAATGTATGTTTTATATTATAATATTTAACAGTTTGTAGAGAATATTTATGTATAATTATCTTTTTTTTATTTTTTTAGGTAATCAATTAATTTAATTAAATTATATATATTAAATTTAATTATTTCTAATGTTTTAAACTTTTCATTTTGAAAAATCATAATAGATAGATTCTAATAGATAAATTGTTTGGGCTGATTATAGTGGGTTCATCATTTACCTTACTTACTCATCTTTTTTTTTTGCTCATTTATGAGAGAATAATAATTTATTGATATTCTTCAACTTTTACATTTACGAGAATCAATATTAGTTTATAGAAGGAAGAAATCTCAATTTGCGCATTCAATTTTTTATTATAAACATACAAACACAGTAGTAAATTGATTGTTCTTTTATTGGTTAAAAAAATTACAGTTTTCAATGGCTGAATACCGTTGGCAATAAAAAAAGTCTCAATTTTTTATTGGAAATCTTCCAAATAGTCTTAACTCACAACGTTACAAAGATTTCACATATGTAAAAAAAATTAAATTAAACATAAATTACATTATTTAAGACAATATTAAACAAAAAAAAAAGTTAAAATCTTTTTCAAAATTTTCAATCAAAATTGAGACCAAAATAGATATATATCTAAAAAAACCTAGAAATTGCATAGAGGTTTCGTCTCCTACCTTTCTTCTTCTATATACTAAAGTTGTATTTTGTTTAATCAGCTCATTAGTTAATAAAAGATGACAAGAAAACAGTTTTCAACTAAAACAAGGTTTATTGAAAAGATAATTAAAGACAGCGTGCTTTCACCTTAGATATTGTATAGAGGTTCGCTGTCCACTTCTTCTTAAATAAAATTTGTCTTCTTATAGAATTCAAATAAATGATTAATATTATTTCGCCATAACTCTCCAAAGATGTACTAAAAGTAACATAAATACATATGAAGATTTCTAAAACTTTCTATCCATTAATTCTTTTTCTTAAATTATCTTATGACATAATAGAAAACACATTGGTTTCTATAATAAAAAAATAAGTTACTGATAAATTTAAATATATTTCAAATATTGGTTAAAAAAATGACCTAGATAAAATACAAATTATTATTAGGTACAGGAATCTAAATAAATTTTTTAATGTCCCTAAAGTTTATAAACTTATAAATATATTAAAAAGGTGAATTAACATGATAAATTTCTAACAGAAGAAACATATTTTATTAAATTTGCTTATATTTAAACTTACTTATTTAAATAAAAATGATAAAAGTGGTATATTTTTTTTTATGGAGGAGAGACTGGCTTTAGATTGAATTTTTCTTTCATACATGTATTTGTTGTTTTTCTTATTTGTAATAATCACTTTTATGATGTTAGGAAATAAGATGATCAAATGAATTCAGTATAGCTGAAAATTAGTATTATGTTTTCATCTAGTATAATATCACTCTTAGAAATATAAAACTTTGTGTGTATATATAGTTAATATTATAATTATATTTAAGATAATATTGATAGTCGATTTGAGTTGTCTCTTCTTTTCTTCTTTTATATACAATATCTCTTTTAATAAATGTACTATTATAACTATCATAAAAATCTTTCTTTACAAACGATATCAACTTTCTTTTAGAGACTCGGGTTACTAATGAAATGTCAATTTCTTGTGACTGGTTTTACAAAATGAAAGAACGATATCATACCAAATGGTTAGTGAAGAAGAAGAAAGTTATGCAAGTAGGAGTGGGTGTTGTTGTTTCCAAGAAGAAAGCTACGCAAGCAACAACAACAAACCATTTGGTGTGGTGTCACTTTTCCATTTTGTTTGTAAGACTAGTCAACAAATTAAAACACAAGGATGAATTAGAGGAACATGATGACAACGAAGAGGACCAAAATCTAGATCAGCTTCAAAGAAGAATTCACATATTCAAAGTAAACCATTCAAAGTAACCGAGTTCAGCGTTGAGTTGCAGAGATGTTTCTCTATTAATAGCTTTAGCTTTCCTTGCTCTTTCTTTTGAAGGATTGTTATCATACAAAACTTTATTGTTCTTGATAACAGATTTTCATAATTATACACCAACCCACCGATGTCCCGTCCAATAGAGTGCCTCCATAATTATTCAGCCATGCACCATGTCCGGTCCAATAAAGTGCACCATAATTGTACAACCATGCACCGATCTTATGGCCAATCCGATTACCTGCTTAATCAAATATCACGTTATATTTAGTTTTATTTATTATCTTTTTAAAAATATTTTTTTATCACGTGATTCAGTCTTAATCAGATATCAATATTTAGTTTTATTTATTATCTTTTTAAAAATATTTTTTTATCACGTGATTCAGTCTTAATCAGATATCACGTGATTTTTTTTATCCCATTACTCCTAGATAGCAGTATAAAAAAATTATGTTTTATATTACAATATTTGATATGCAGAGAATTTAAATATTTTATATATATATATATATATAGGTTTAAATTGAATTTTATTTTTCTAATGTTTTGAAATTTCGTTCTGAAAAAATAGATTTTAATATAATTAAAAAATATAATTTATATTGTAAGAGGTTATTTTCTAAATCTTTTATAATATTAAAATTGGTTTCATTTTATATATATATATATATATATATATATATATATATATATATATTCAAACGTAAGAGAATGTTAGCTTAATATAACTTTTTTGGAACTGTGACTTTCAACCAAGAGAAGATGAAGAAAAATGTTACTTTTATGTTTCATTTAATTTCTAAAAATATAAAACAAATGAATAAAAACCATAAAAAGAAGTACATAACTGATTATTCATGAGATCAAATTACACACATAATCATATATGGGAATATTTGTTCACATGTGTCATTCAAATGTTACTCATATTGAGAACAATATTTAGTAATATCACACTTAATAAACTTAATGTTAACCCTATCATGGTTAGACAAATAGTGAGTAAAAAAATTACAAAACTAGTAATATATATTTTCTTTTTTGAAAACTATGGATGAACTTAATGTTGAAGGTTTAAAGTAACTAATTTAACTCTTTATTTAAAATATGCTTTTCTTCCAAAAATGAGAAGTTAATTTAAAACATACACTAAGTTGAAGAGTAAAAAGTTTTTTTTTATCACGCACTTCATCAAATTTTGCTCTTATCTTTGTAAGAAGAGCATGTACTTAAAAAATTGTCCATTCCTAAACATAACTATAGTCATTTTAAATACACAATTTCTCAACCTAATTTAGACAAGTAACTTTGAACATTAAATGTATTAAGTGTCTTCTTGTATTTCTACCGTTAAAAAGTAATGTTACCATATATTGTTAAGATAACCAATCAATAATGTTATTAATTAGGTCTCATTATTACTATTTATTTTTATATTACTTAATTTATAAATTAATACTATAATAATTTATATTTTTTATGTGTTTGTATCTCACAGACTATTTTAGGTATTATAGAGTATATATTTTATTTTTGAATAAAATTCTATGGTTGATTCCATGTTTAATTTGTTGGAGAAATTTAAAATAAAATAAATGAAATTTATTTTATATAAAGAACACTTTTCTTCTTTTGTTTGTATATATCATATACTTTATTTTGGTATAATAAAGTATGTGTTTTATTTTTGGAATTTAAAATTTATGGCTAATTCCATAAAACTTTTGGTATAATTAAAGATTTAATATGAAATATCTTTTTTAAATTAGATACTCAATGGATTATAACTTTTACTATTTTCTTCTCTAACACGTATTTTTTTACATTAAATTTTATCTTTACTGCTATGGATATTTTAACTAAAATTTTAAGTATTTTAAATTTCTCTATTTTTCTGTATTAACTCATTGTTTCTATGAAGATCAAGGTGGTTTTAATACTTTTGTAATATATTATGTTTTCAACAAATTAATGGGTATAGGAGTTGAAAAACTCATATATATAAAAAGAACTAAGATAAAATATATTTAATTCTGAAGGTAATTTTAATAATATTTACTACAAAAATAATGTAATATAACAGGTGTTTATTTCTTGCCTAAAACCTTCGAAAATTTCAGCCGGTTTATTAAGTAACCGCCACTAAGGTTTTATTTATTATTTCATTTTCGACATCTCTCATTTTCTCCCGTTATTTTTCTTTAATTCTTTCTCCTTCTTCAAAAGATGCTCTTCTTCTTCACTCTTGTCATTTCTTATAATTTCTTAGAGTTCTAATTTTGCGACCATGGAACCCTTGTTGTTGCGTCACTGAGCTCTCATCCGTGGTGGAGTTCATGGTGGTTGAAAAACGTTGCAGCGTTTAGGGTTTTGATTTGCGTTTGGGTGTTGAAGGATTAGGGAGATGCGATTGAGGGGTTGTGCGTTGTTTATTTGTGTTCTGATGCAGGTGTGGTTCGTGATGGAGGGTGTGTTGGTCTGATGATGGCTCGTCGTGGTTTATGCGTGGTTTCATTTGAACAAAAATGAGTATGCAATAAGCTTTTTTTTCTTGTTTAATTACTTTTACTTTGACTTACAAGTTGTATTACTTTAAGCATTTAACTAATGATATGAGCATGTTGGGAAGCCACATAATACTTTCCGGAGATTTAAACTACACAATTTCTCTACCAGGAGAAACAACACGTTTATCAGGGAGGTTTCTTGAGAATGCCAAGGACTTGACAACAATTACCATATCCATTAATTTGATGAAAAACATAATATATTACAAAACTATTGAAAACAACTTGATTCTCAAAAAAAACAATGAGTTAATAGAGTAAAAGAAAAATTCAAAAATACTTCAAATTTTAATTAAAATATCCATCAAAGCAGTACAGATAAAATGTAAATAAATGTTTTAGAGAAGAAAATAGTAAAAGTTATAACCCATTGAGTTCTAATTTAAAAAAAAATTATATTTCATATTAAAATTATTGTTACAAAAAGTTTAAATCTTTAATTAGGAAGTTTAATCAGAAACTCTCATTTCTAATAATTGTTTTTATTTTTAAAATATCATGCTCACACTTAGCGACACAATGGACTATATTCCCCTTATTAACTCTATAATATACAAGATATATCATCATGCAAAACAAGAGCAACTGCAAAAGATTATAACTAGCAAAATAAAAATAAAATATATAATTTTCTTTTGTATTAAGAGTATGTTTAATTAACAAAACAAATTTACTTAACTTTTATTTCTTATTATATGTAACATTTTTATTTTTCTTAATATACAATAACATTATTAAAATTACCTTCATAATTAAATATATTTTATCTTAGTTCTTTTTATATATGATTTTTTCAACTCCTATCTCGATTAATTTGTTGAAAACATAATATATTACAAAAGTTTTAAAAGCACCTTGATTTTCATAAAAACAATGAGTTAATAGAGTAAAGAGAAATTTATTAAAATTTTAATTAAAATATCCATCATAGAAGTAAAGATAAAATGTAAATGAATATGTCTTAGAGAAGAAAATAGTAAAAGTTATAATTCATTGAGTATCTAATTTAAAAAAGATATTTCATATTAAAATTATTGTTAAAAAAGGTTTAAATCTTTAATTATAAGAAAAAATTTATGAATTTAACCATAAATTTTAAATTCCAAAAATAAAACACATACTTTACTATACCAAAATAAAGTTTATGATATATACAAACAAAAGAAGATAAATGTTCTTTATATAAAATAAATTTCATTTTTTTTTTAATTTCTCCAAATAGTTAAACATAAAATTAACCATAGAATTTGTTTCAAAAATAAAATAAATACTCTATAATACCTAAAAATGTCCATGAGATACTAACACATATAAAAAATTTAAATGTAGTTGAAATTCAAAATAGTTTTAAATAGATTAATTATAGTGTTTTCTTTTCTAGTATCTCTAAATTAAGTATAAAAATAAATAGTAATAATGATACTAAATCAGTAACAATATATGTTAACATCAGTTTTTAAGTGTAGAAATAGAAGAAGAAACTTAATACATTTAATGTTCAAAGTTACCTACCTAGATTAGATAGAGATACGAGGTGCATGATAGAAACTATTAACTCTTCAAATCTTAGTGTATGCTTTAAATTCACTTCTCATCTTTGGAAGAAAAGCATATTTTAAATAAATATTTTAGAGCTAAATTAGACACTTTAAACATTCAATATTAAATCCATCCATAGTTTTCAAAAAATAAAATATATTACTAGTTTTTGTAATTTTTTTACTCACTATTAAGTGTGTGTTTTTATAGTTTAAGAGTCATGTTACTAAATATTTATATAGTTTAATAGTGATATTACAAAATATTGTTCTCGAGAAACATTTGGATAAATATTCCCATAAGATTATGTGTGTTATTTGAACTCATAAATAGTCAAGTTTTTTTAATGTTTCTACTTTTGTAATGATTGATATTTGTTTTATCTAATATTAAAGAGAAAAGTAGTTATAATTTTACGAAATTTTGGACAAAAAGGTTAAAATTTTTGAAAGTTGAAAAGTTAGAACGGTGAATGTGTTGTTTTATTATAAGATAATTTTTAAAATCTATTCATTTGACTTTTTTAATGCATTGAGGCTAAGAAGTATAGTTCGTCAACGTGATTTTGGCTGTAGTTTTAGTCAGTGTTTCTATTTGAGTTTTGAGCTGGTATATTATATCATGAGTTAATTTTAAAAAATAAGTTATGTTTATGGAGAAAAAACAAGGTGAAAAACCTACTGGTATATCATATATCATTATGCCAATAAATTTGATTTTAAGTCTGTTGCAGAAAAGCTTGGAGTTAAGAAAACTTCAAAAGTTTAAAAATTAAATAATATCAAAAGACATTATTATTTTACCATCAAACGAAATTAGTGTGAAAAAAAAGTATGTAATTTTTGGGTCAAACACATTTTTGAAATTTCATGTCTAATTGTGAAAATTCATGATAAATAAATGATGATAAATAGAAAACGTATTTAATTTCAATTTATGAGAAGTTTTCTATAAAATGATCTAATGGTTGATGGTCTATGCTCTTAAAATTGAAATCAAACACATTTTGTTTTTATCATCATTAATTTATGATAACTTTGTATAATTAAACAATATATTTTGAACATGGGATAGATAGAAAAACACCATACTATTTTTACTAGCTTTATTTGATGGTAATTGATATTATTTATTCATAAAACTCTTGCAAAAACTTCTTAACTATAAACATTTCTGCAATAGGCTTAAAACTAAATTTGTTGGCATAACAATATAGGAGATTAGTAGATTGTTATTTTTTTTTCTTCTACAAACATAAACCTTTCTCATAATGAACTCAAGGATATAATATCAATTTAGAACCCAAATAAAAAAACAACAAAAAAAACTTACTACAGATACTATAGAATATAAAAAGTTTACCATCATGTTTATTGACAAATATAAAGATTGCAAGTTTCTCCATACCACCTTTATAAAATATTTTTCTTAACCTCATATTTCATCTCATGACAATAAAAAAACTCATTTAGATGGCAGTAGAAAAGTTGGACAAACAAATTATTAACTTTAAAAATGCCTTATTATTGACCAAAAATTCATATTTGACCTGAAAACCAATTTAATATTTATTCAAATATTTCATTCAAATGTTACTCGTTCCCAAAATTTTATGAACTATTCTAAGTTGAGAAAGACAACCATGATCTTATGAACTTGACTGAGTTTATCTAAACCCTGACAGCAAATTACTTCTTCCAAACTCATTGTAGGGTATGTTCTGATCCAGTTCATATGTTGAGAAAAGAGGAACAAAAATATGGTTTACAATAATAGAAAATAAATACCATTAGAATATCTTTAAAATTTAAAATATATAAGGAGAGAAAATAAATACCATTATAGCATATCTTTTAAATTCAAATTATATGCAAATAGATTATATGGAAATATTTCTTCAGATATTTCATCCAAATGTTACTTATCCCCAAGATAAGATAATATATCGTAAGACCATTCTAAAATAATAAAAATACAAAAAATATCATGCTCACACTTACCGACACAATGGACTATATATTCCCCTTATTAACTATATAATATACAAGATATATCATCCATGCAAAACAATGCAAAACGAGCAACTGAAAAATATTATAACTAGCAAAATAATATATATATATATATATATATATATATATATATATATATATATATATAATTTTCTTTTGTATTAAGAGTATTTGTAATTAACAAAACAAATTTACTCAACTTTTATGTCTTAGTAATGTAACATTTTTATTTTTCTTAATATACAATAACATTATTAAAATTACCTTCATAATTAAATATATTTTATCAAGTTCTTTTTATATATTAATTTTCAACTCCTATATCCATTAATTTGTTGAAAACATAATATATTACAAAAATTTTAAAAACACCTTGATTTTCATGAAAAAAATTAGTTAATAGAGTAAAAGAGTAATTTAAAAATACTTAAAATTTTAATTAAAATATCCGTCATAGCAGTAAAGATAAAATGTAAATGAATATGTTTTAGAGAAGAAAATAGTAAAAGTTATAATTCATTGAGTATCTCATTTAAAAAAGATATTTCATATTAAAATTATTGTTAAAAAAACTTTAAAACTTTAATTATACCAAAACATTTATGAATTTAACCATAACTTTTAAATTCAAAAAATAAAACAAATACTTTATTATACCAAAATAAAGTGTATGATATATACAAACAAAAGAAGATAAATGTTTTTTATATAAAATAAATTTCATTATTTTTTATTTTATTTCTCCAACTAATCAAACATGGAATTAACCATAGAATTTTATTCAAAAATAAAATATATACTCTATAATACCTAAAAAAGTCCATGATAACACGTAACAAAAATTTAAATGTAGTTGAAATTCAGTATAGTTTTAAATAAATTAATTATAGTATTTTCTTTTCTAGTATTTCTAAATTAAGTATAAAAAAAAATAGTAATAATGAGACATAATCAACACCATTATTGATTGGTTACCTTAACAATATATGTAACATCACTTTTTAACAATAGAAATATAAGAAGACACTTAATACAGTGTTCAAAGTCACCTATCCAGATTAGGTAAAGAAACTGTGTGTTTAAAATGACTATGTGTAGGAATAGACAATTTTTTAAGTACATGCTCTTCTTACAAAGATAAGAAGAAAATTTGATGAAGTACATGATAAAAACTATTTACTCTTTAAATCCACTCTCATTTTTGGAAGAAAAGCATTTTTAAAGTAAATAGTTTAGAGGTAAATTAATCATTTTAAACATTCAACATTAAGTCCGTTTTCAAAAGAGAAAATATATTACTAGTTTTATAATTTTTTTTCCTAACTATTTAGGGTTAATACTAAATTTATTAAGTGTGTACTTTTATAGTTTAAGAGTGATGTTGCTAAGTATTTATATAGTTTAAAAATGATATTACTAAAAAGTGAAAAACCTGCTGATATATCATTATGCCAATAAATTTAATTATAAGTCTGTTGCAGAAATACTTGCAGTTAAGAAAATTTCAGAAATTTTAAAATTAAATAATATCAGTGACATTGTTGTTTTACCATCAAAAGAACTTAATGTGAAAGAAAATATGTAATTTTGGAGTCTATCACATTTCTAAAATCTTATGTTTAATTGTGAAAATTCATGGTAAATTGATGATGATAAATAGAAAATGTGTTTAATTTTAATTTATGAGAAGTTTTTTTTAAATGATATTATGGTTGATGGTCTATGTTATTTAAATTGAAATAAAACACATTCTTTTTTATTATCGTTAACTTGCCATAACTTTGCCTAATTAAACAACATATTTTGAAAATGAGATAGATAAAAAAATACCATACTTATTTTTTACTAGTTTTATTTGATGGTAATTGACATTATTTATTCATAAATCAACAACCTCTTAACTGTAAATATTTCTGCAACAGGCTTAAAACTAAATTTGTTGGCATAACAATATAGAAGATTATAGTAGATTTTGTTTTTCTACAAACATAAACATTTTTCATAATGAACTGAAGGATATAATATCAATTTAGAACGCAAATAGAAAAACAAATAGAATATAAAGAATTTATCATCATGTTTATTGACAAATATAAAGATGACAAGTTTCTCCATATCACCTTTATAAAATATCCTTCTGAACCTCTTATTTCAACCTCATTAGAAAAGTTGAACAAACAAATTTTTAACTTTAAAAATGTCTTAACATTATTGACCAAAAACTCATAATCGATACTCATAGCATCAGAACCAATTTAAACTTTAGACAAGAAAACGTTATTTAAGAATAACATAACTATTAAATTTAAATTACATACAAATCGATTGTGGAAATATTTATTCACATATGTCATCTAAATAATAAAAATACATGTTCTGAGAAAAATATCAAAATTATTTTTGCCACTGCTTTCTTCAACTTTGTCTAAGAAAAAAGATAAAGAATAAAGAAATGAAAAAACATATTTATGCATTACGAAATTAAGAAGGTAAGAGTATATATAACGTACCTTTAAAAACGAACACATAGGCCAAATAATTCTCTCTCGTTCTTATTCTCCTCTGGAACAAACAGGTTTCGTTTCTCTCTTTAGGTTAGATATTGCTTTTTCTTTCTCTCATAAAATGAGTTGAGTTGAGTATATTTAAAGTATGAAACCTGTTCTCATTTCTCTTCTCTCTGATCTTTGCTTTTCAAGAAAAAAGCAATGCACCTTTACCACGGCCAATACAACTGTCTGACTTACAGTATCACAGACCGATTCACGTGACTCTTTTATTTTATTTTACTTTTTTTATATGTTTTATCTTATCATTGGATTTTAAAATTAACCGTTTTTTATTTTTTATAATTATAATATTTTATAATTTGCAAATAAAGTTTATGAATAATTATCTTTTATTTTTTATGTAATCAATTGATTTAATTTAAATATATATCTCTTGTTGTCATGTTGAATTTAATTCTTTTTTGGATTTTTCTTTTAAAAAATCATGTAATGGATAGATTCTAAATAATTAAAATATAATATATTTTAAGATTTTATTTTTAAATCTTTTTAAATATTTATATTAGATATAATTTATTCTTTCCCTCAGAATGAGTTGGGTATCTTTAAAGTAAGAAACCTACTCTCATTCCAGTTCTATCTGATTTTGGCTTTCTAAGAAAAAACAAACCACCGTTCTTACTGCAAATACAAATGTCTGTCACCGTTACCACAACGAATATAAGAGTGTCTGTCTATCACATATTTCAAGAAATCTTTTGGATTTTTCTTTTAATTTCTCCCAGAAAAATAGAAGCACCGTTGTTACTGCCAAGTATTTGACACCGTTACCACATGTAATAGAGTGTCTGTCTATGACAACCTATTCATGGGATTGTTTTACTGTATTTAATATATTTTTATATATTTTAGTTTATTCTGGGTTTCAAAATTAACAGTATTTTTTTATCTCATATTATTTTATTTTTATTCTTTTCTAAATAATTATTTTACTACGCCTAAATTATAAAAAATGTCTGTTTTAGTTGTTTTAGTTTTTAATATTATAATATTTTATAAGTTTCAGAGAAAGTTTATGAATAGTTATCTTTTATTTTATGTAATCAATTGATTTAATTTAATTATATATCTCTGATAATTTAATTCAAGTATTAGATAGATTCTGATATAATTAAAATATAATCTATATTTTATTTTGAGATGTTATTTTTTAAATCTTTTAAATATTACAATTTATTTGAGTGTATATGCACATTATTTGAGTAATAGCATATCTTTTAAATTTAAATTAAATAATGAGAGAAAATAAATACCATTAGCATATCTTTTAAATTCAAATTATATGCAAATCGATTATATGGAAATATATATTCAGATATTTCATCCAAATGTTACTTATCCCCAACATAATATATAGTAAAATCATTCTAAAATAATACAAAAAATATCATGCTCACACTTACCGACACAATTATTAACTACATAATATAAATGATATATCATTCATGCAAGACCAACTGTAAAATATTATAACTAGTATAATCTAAAAGAAGAAATATATAATTTTCTTTTGTATTAGGAATTGTATAGTAAGATATTTATTGAATAAAATATCTTAGATATTTTATTCGGTTAAGATACTTACGAGTAACTAACCAAGTTTCTAGGTAAGGTTGTTTTTATACTTATAAATACAATAATAGGGAAAAAGTTCAGGTAGGTTCTCTCTATGTTCTACTTACGCTATATTGGCACTAGATAACATTCTACAGTGATAATAAAATCACCTTCTTGAGAGCTGAGGCTCTATAACTCACGCCTGACTTGAGCGTCGAAGTATCTTCGCAGGTCTCTCCCCTTTCGCTGGTGAAAGTGGACGAGCGGTACGAACTGAAGGAGTGCGAACGACTTCCAGAAAGGACAAGCGAGCAACACATCAAAGGACAAGCGAGCGATATAGACATCCGGAAGCAAGGAAGACACGTCGGCAAGGTATGTTCATCGGTCCCACAAAATATAGACTGAAACATTTTGGCGTCCACCGTGGGGCTAAGTGTCATCCCGCAGAAGCCACAAGAGGAGCGTTCGGCCTCGATGAATCACTTCTTCGGATAAGGCTACTCCAACAAGATGAAGCCGCCGCATCGCCGCCAGGATTCTCCTCCGTGAGCCATTGACGCCACCGTGAGCACCTCTGCGAAATCGTGCCTCTTTGCGGGTCAGACCCAGTGCAGAGAAAACCCCCAAATTGGGTCCGTCCATCAGCCTCCGTCGCGCCACCAGGCACAGGCACCGCTGTCACTGGGGCACCATTAGTTCATCCCCATCGTCTCCACTATCGCAAAATCCTGCAAACAAAAGCCCTAAATTCCCAAATCACAACCCAAAGACCGCGCACACCACTTGCAAGGTCGGAGCCGCCCAAACAACAACCTCCGCCTCTTTGTCACCAAAACCTTAGGTGGCATCTTCAACCGCGCCGGTGCCGTCGCAAGGTCATGGCCGGGTCTGACTGACGATTCTGCCAGGAGCTCGGTTCCAATCACATGAGCAAGCTCGTCGGCAAGCAAACTCGCCGGTTGCATGGTAGACTCCCACACGAGAGATCGCCAAACAAATCGCGGATTCAAGCCCCCGTGCCATCCACCTCGCTGTTCGGTTCCGCCTCCGCGCCATCCGCAGCGCCTTCAAGCCAGGACTAGGTTTGCGTTTCTGCCACTGACCATAGTTTCCACATTTATAATTGCAACACCTTTGACGAGCGAGTTCGCCGCGAGTTTTACGAGGAAGGAATCGGTCACGCCGCGATGCTCTTCCACTGCGACATCGCCGCCCTCATCAACGGCAGACCCAATCCCCATTACCCTTTCGCTGACACAGTTCCAGATGCAAAACACATAATGCCCCCCACTTGGATGGCGGTTAGGCGCATCTGCAAGACTAATACGGGTAATTGAGTAATTCAAATCAAAAGGAGCACCCTCGGTTTCTGTGCACTTTTCTTGATAAGGAGAAAAGTAAATGGCCAGCGGAAAATCAAGCCCTTTCCCACTTCATCTTTCTACACATGGCCGTGATAAACATCTTTCTTTTGGTTCCAATGGGCAATCGTAATTGCTGGTCACAGATCCTACTTAGGGTTTCTTCAATTTTTTACAGTGACGCACTCTTACGGCACCATCGGAGTCAATTCCAGTTTCAACTGGCAGTACAGTATCCACTTTACGTGCTCCACGAAACGACATTTACCCTCTTATCGATGAAGGACAGTAAAACACCTGCAATTCACCCGGGACATATACTAATTTCATTCTGAGCGGTCTTACTTGCTTCGCGATAGGACTCGCTATACAAGCCATTTGATCAAACGAGAGCTTTCCCCTCGATGAGAAACATCCTCAACTACTCGGCCTTTCATGGCCTCAGTTTATGCAAAAAATTACTACTTACAGGGTGATAAGAAAGTCACAAGACTCTAAAGCAATTAAATCTCAATCGAACGGTCTCACCTATATGTTTGATATTATGTATCTTACATGTCACAAGAGACAATCAAACGAAGACCGAGCGATCTTACTCTCTCGGCCGATCGGCCGTATAACATAATCTATTTTTGATATTAATTTTCTAAACCTTGTAAATGCATTGGTTTGTTTGGCTACTTTTTTTCTCATTCTACAGTGCAGATAAGCACATCTTGCATACAAAGGCGGACACCAGAGAGTCGTTCATGCTGAAGCACTCAAAATCGGGAAAACACTCCCAGATCTGGTAGATGTTCGCCCTAGAACACCCAGGTGCATTGAATAAAGGGATACACTCCCTCTGGTAGATGTTCGCCCTAGAACACCCAAAACATCAAACCTAGGGGACCATACCCTAGCCTAGGTTATGTTCGTCCAAGAACACCTAGCGCACGCCAGTATAAAGGTAATCTACCTACTATGGAACCGGGTAAGTGTCCGTCAACTTGCCCTCAACCGTTCGGCCTTTCGCGGCCTCAAGCATTCCAGCATTCGGCCATTCAGTCTCACTGACGTTCGGCCACTCGGCCTCCACCGTTCGGCCATCCATGGCCACAAGCGTTCCAACATTTGGCCGTTCGGCCTCGTAGGTTTTCGGTCCTCGGACCTCAACCGCCAGGCCATCCATGGCCTCAAATGTTCAAGCATTTGGCCGTTCGGCCTCAAAGGTATTCGCCCATTGGCTTCAACTGCTTGACCATCCATGGCCACAAGCATTCCAGCATTTGGCCATTCGGCCTCACTGACGTTCGGCCATCCATGGCCACAAGCGTTCCAGCATTTGGCCGTTCGGCCTCGCAGGTTGTTGGTCCTTCGACCTCAAAGGTATTCGCCCTTTGGCTTCAACCGCTCGACCATCCATGGCCACAAGCATTCCAGCATTCGGCCATTCGGCCTCACTGACGTTCGGCCACTCGGCCTCTACCGCTCGGCCACCCATGGCCTCAAGCGTTCCAGCATTCGGCCACTCGGCCTCCACCGTTCGGCCATCCATGGCCACAAGCGTTCCAGCATTTGACCATTCGGCCTCACTGATGTTCGGCCACTCGGCCTCAACCGTTCGGTCGTTTGTGGCCTCAAGCGTTCCAGCATTTTGCCGTTCGGCCTCACAGGTTTTCGGTCCTTCAATCTCAACCGCCAGGCCATCCATGGCCTCAAATGTTCAAGCATTCGGTCGTTCGGCCTCAAAGGTATTCGCCCTTTGGCTTCAACCGCTCGACCATCCATGGCCACAAGCATTCCAACATTCGGCCATTCGGCCTCACTAACGTTCGGCCACTCGGCCTCTACCGCTCGGCCATACATGGCCTCACGTGTTCAAACATTCAACCGTTTGGCCTTTTGCGGCCTCAAGCTTTCCAGGTTTTGGTCGTTCGGCCTCACATGTTTTTGATCCTTCGACCTCAACCGCTCGATCATCCTTGGCCTCAGGTGTTAAAACGTTCAACCTCTCGGCCTATGGCAAAGTTCAAAAAGAAAACTCATAAAGCCCGCCGTTCGGTCCACATTTGAGCAACGACCAGAAGCACGCTCCCTAACACAGCGAATACAGCCTCCCTCAAACTCATAAATGCTATAGTTAACCCGTCCATAAAACCAAATGGTTAACTCGGACTTGGGGGGCATTATGTATAGTAAGATATTTGTTGGATAAAATATCTTAGATATTTTAAGCGGTTAAGATACTTATGAGTAACTAACCAAGTTTCCAAGTAAGGTTGTTTTTACACTTATAAATACAATAACAAGGAAAAAGTCCAGGTAGGTTCCCTCTATGTTCTACTTACGCTATATTGGCACTAGATAACATTCTACAGTGATAATAAAATCACCTTCTTGAGAATTGAGGCTCTATAACTCACGCCTGACTTGAGCGTCGGAGTATCTTCGTAGGTATCTCCCTCTTCGCTGGTGAAAGTGGACGAGCGGTACGAACTGAAGGAGTGCGAACGACTTCCAGAAAGGACAAGCGAGCAACACATCAAAGGACAAGCGAGCGACATAGACATCCGGAAGCAAGGAAGACACGTCGGCAAGGTATGTTCATCGGCCCCACAAAATATAGACTAAAACAGGAATATTTTTAATTAACATAACAAATTTACTTAACTTTTATGTCTTATTATATGTAAGATTTTTTATTTTTCTTAATATAGAATATTATTATTATAATTACCTTTAGAATTAAATGTATTTTTTCTTAGTTCTTTTTATATATGATTTTTTCAACTCCTATATCCATTAATTTGTTGAAAACATAATATATTACAAAAGCACTACAACCACCTTTATTTTCAAAATAACAATAAGTTAATACAGTAAAAGAGAAATTTAAAAATACTTAAAATTTTAATTAAAATATTCATCCTAGCAATTAAAGATAAAATGTAAATGAATATGTGTAAAACCCATGAAAAATATTTACCTTAATAGTAGCAATTTTATTACTAGTAGTAAATTTCTTTGTGAAAGGAAAATATAATTAATAAGTTTATGTAAAAATAAAATGTGAAAAACTAAATAAGAAATTTTGGTAGCTTAAATGGTAGAAAATTGTGGTGATTTCAAGAACATGGGTTCAAACTCTTTTCTACCTTTTTGTTTAAAAAAAAATTAAAATATTGATAGTGGATAAAGCACTCCAGGTTTGAAGGCATTATTGAGGGATCCAATGTGATTAAAATATTAATATAATAAAATAATATTAAAATAATAAATAATATTAAAAAATTGTTGAATAGTAAAATTTTTGGACTATAAATAGCCATGAGAGGGGATGCTATTTTGCATAAAGAGAGGAAGAATCAAGTGAGAAATCTTGAGAAATAGAGAAGAAAAAGTTAGGAAGAAATTTTTAGTTGGAAGAAGAGTAGAGGTTTTAGAGGGTTTTCGGGGAAACAAATTCTGGACAAGAGATTAAGTCTGGAATAGAGGTAGGGGAGCTAACCTTTCTAAGCTTCTATATTATGATTTAGTATTATTTTATTACTATTCATGTCTTGAAATTCTGTGTGAATACTGTTAATGAAAAACATATGTGCTTACTGTATATCTATCTATATTGAATTTCTGTGTTAATATTATATGTTGATGTTTTGAATCTGTAAATAAGAAATTTGTTAAAACTAGTTAAGGAACACTTTGGCTAAGGAAAGACTTGGTACTTAAGTTGTGCATTGTGACACACCTCTCTTTCCTGGAAGTCTACTCGACGAGTTTTTAACTTAAATCTTATTGAACAGATTATGTACTGTTAAATTATTGTGCAATATATCTTATTGGAATGAAAATTTGTGATGAATTCATGTTATTGTGGTAGATATGGAATTATGAATTATAATTGTGATGGTAGGATAGAGGAATCTTAAAAACCGGAGTTGGTACATCCCTGATCATAGAGCAACCCTCGTCAAATCCAGTAAGTTGTGACTAGTCATATGTACTGGCGTTTATGGTGAGTTTGATTCGTCAAACATTTGATTCTTCTCCGGTGACCATTTATGGTGATATTTTAGTATTGTTAATTTATTTTGTTATATATTCATTTTGTATGATTTCCGTGATGATTGTATTTTATTATATTGGATTTGAATTTATGCATCTGAACATGATATGAGTATTATGGGAAGATTTTGTAATGGTATAATATGAGTTGGGGAATGTGAGCATGGTATGAGTCTCGTGGAGAGATTTTGTAATGATATGGTATTTGTGTATATGTTGATGTTGAGGGTCCTATTGTTGGAGGTTATCCTGACACTCTAATAATCATCCAGTCTCAAGTAGAGAAGGATGAATTATGTAGTGAGAGGGTCAGGAGGTCCTGGTCTATGTGCCGATTTTTGACATAGTGTTGAGGACTAACCTTGTGAATGGTATAGAGTATTTTGGAAGTGTATTTGTAAGAAGAAGTAGAAGTCATCACAAGTGCATAACCTCCCGTGACCGCTCATCAACGTATCATCGGAATAAGTGTCTATTGGGTATTGTGGAATGAGTGTCTATTGAGTATTGTGGAATGAGTGTCTATTAAGTATTGTGGGATGAGTATTTATTGGGTATTGTGGGATGAGTGTCTATTAGGAATTGTGGTATGATGGGATGAGTATCTATGGTGCGATTGTGGTATGATGGTATGAGGGTGTCTGACATAATTATTATATGATGTTTGTTGAGTGTATCAAAGTAATTATGCATGTTTTATAAATGATTTGTTGCATGTTAGCTCACCTTACTTGTTTGTGTTTGTGTATGTGCAATGATCTTATAATTCATTATACGGGAGCAGATGAAGGAATGTCGTCTGATTCAGTGTCAATGAAGAGAGAAATAGAAGAATAAAGTAAAAGAATTCGAGTTATATTTATGAGTTTGTAGTTGAAATCTGAGTTTAAAACACACACACACACATATATATATATATATATATATATATATATATATATATATATATATATATATATATATATATATATATATATATATATATATATCAATTATGAATTATCAAGTGTGAGATTTTGGGATGTTATAATATGTTTTAGAGAAGAAAATAGTAAAAGTTATAAACCATTGATATTTAATTTAAAAAAAAATTTCATATTAAAATTATTGTTAAAAAAGTTTAAATCTTTAATTATACCAAAAGGTTTATGAAATTAGCCATAAATTTTAAATTCCAAAACTAAAACACATAACCCTCATTGGTTGAAGTCGGAGTTGCCACCATCATTCCAGAGCTTTCTCGTGCTCTCGAGCTCTAACTACCATGGCCACCACATAACCCTAAGGTTATCACCGGTTCTCCCTTACAATTGACACCTCTTCTTCTCTAGGCCATAGTGGCAACTTCTACTTCTAGCAACACCATGCCTTTGATTACACTGTCGGTGAAAACAACTGTACAAGACCCTTCCTTCCCATTTCACTAAGTCATAGGTCTCTCGTTCAAAGCAACCCACAGAATGAGAATTCATGTTTATTTTATTGGTTGATTTTTATGGTTGCTTTATTTAGTTCCTTGTAAATAATAGTTGTAACATGTGACATCCCAATTATATAGAAAACATATATAATAAAGATGTCATCATGCATAATATAGGAAAACAGTCAAGAGTAATTAGGATTACAGTCATCCTTAAAGTGCTAAGAAATCAAGGCGTGAAGTACTAAAGTATTCCCGCATACCATGGGTTCTACATATTATAGTTTTTCAAAATGCATAAGTAGAAGTAAGGAGATCCTAATGATACTAGGATTCAACATCATCTTCCTCCAATGCTTGCTCTAGGGGCACCTCCTCGCCATCTGCTCCCATCCGTGGATGATCATCGCAAGAAGAAACACACCAACATAACACGAACACAAACAAGCAAGGGTGAGCTAATTATATAAAAAGCATACGATATGACAATATGTGCATGCAAGAGTTAACTTCAATCACGCAAGATAAATACGCATCCTATCATGTTAAGTACTAGACTTGACTCGTCCGGACTTTAGAATGATAGTCGAGCTATGGCAGGTCTTGCACTCGTGGTGGCTTATGAAACTTGGGTTCCCCCCACCCTACCACACTCACGAGGTTAGCCTGTTCCGGGCCTTGAGGCATACTGGAAGCCCCAGAGACTAAGACTTCCTGCTACTCCTCACCACATGGTTCAATCCTCTCTACGTGAGAAGAAAGACCATTGGAGTTTCAGGATGACCCCCAAGACTGAGCTCCTACTCTCATTCTAAACACTAAGAATCTCACCAAGAGATTCTACAATGATGGAACTTGGTTTACAACTTGGATCATCTTTCCACCACTTTATAATCGTACTCTTGTTTCTACAATCCACATATTTGTTTGAACATCACAATACAATAATAAAGATGCTAAAGAATGCTTCACCAATATACCAAAGAGTACACTAATCAAACGCAGCACAAGGGAAAATTTAGAGAACCAGACCCAACACTCGTCGCACAGCGCACCACCCTCGTAGGGCGAGATTGACGCTATTCGAATAGTGCACCCAGCCAGCTTGCCTTGCGAATTAAGTCTGAATAAGTATCAGACTTTGGGTCTCTCGCATAACGCACCCAGGTCGCTGTGCGAGAGTCCAGACCGAGACCAACCCCCTAAAACTCTCGCTATGCGCCCCACTCGCCTTTCGAATTAAATGGGCAGTGGTTCCAGACCATTACCAGTCGCATAGCGATAGGATCCGCCAGGCGAATCCACAGACAGAGAGCAAACCTCTTTGGTCATTCGCACAACGCACCAGCTCGCACAGCGAATGACTCAGACAGTGAGCACCCTCTACAAGGTTTTGCTATGCGAGACAGCTCGCATAACGAGTCTGCATAATCTGCAAAACGTGAATTCTGCAATTTCATGCAATTCACACCAGCCCTTACCATTTCTAGGCCTCTTGGCCAACTTCTAAGACCTCCAATTCGTATATTAAGCTCAATTACACCTGCCTAGATGATCATAACCCTCCCCATTACTAATCTAAAGTGATTAAGATCAAGTTTTATCTTTTAAAACATCAATTCCTACAACTTACGAACCCAATTTCAATTCAACCCTTTTGCACCTGTTTTGACCAGTTTAATGACTCTAACAAGTCACAAATAACCTCCCTATATTGTCCCAACAGACTACAAAAGCCCTAAACCCTTAACCCTCAAATTCACTATCCCACTTCCTCCAAAATAACTTAAACCATTTACCAATTCACCATGTCTTCTTTCTAAACAATGTTGTAACCGACTTCACCCCCCCGAATCACTCCCAACCTGATCCATTACAGTAAATTAAACTCATCCACTCAGTTCAAAACATCACAACACAGTTCATAGTTTTCACACATTAATACATATAATACAACATACTAAAAAACGAAACATACAACTCCAAACAGCATACCAGTTCAATATTCACATGCATACACATTTATAAAACAGATTTAAAACAAACAACTAGCTCCCCTTACCTTGGTTGTTATAAGCACAGTACAACTCACAATAGTAACAAGCCCTCAATAGTGCCTTATGATGACAAATTTATGAACACCAAAAACGGCGCCACAAACTTGTTTAACAATCGGCAAGTGTGACCGAATCGTATCAAGTAATAAACTAGGTAAGACCAAGTATCGTTTTCCCAAAGGACTCACGACCTAGTTAGTTATCTGATTTGTTGATTATTTAAGACTTGTGAACGATTGATTGTAGGTTTTTAATGTAAAAGACAGTAATTAAACATGTATGCATGAATGTGATCAATGGCAAAAAGAGTAAAACAAACACGTAATGAATGATATGGATGAGTATGTTGTTGGGGTTATCAATTTCATCTTATCCACTCTCATATACTTTAGGAATTCATCAATCTTTTCATCAATGTTAATGCCACTCTCTAAATCACCTTGTCGAGAAGGCCTATCCTTAATTACGAGTTCATACAATTCCTAGCATTCCTAGTAATTAGTTCTGAAGTGCAGGAGCTTAAAGGCAACCAATATACTATTGGGAGAAATTCCCCGGATCTAGACTTCCTTGTACGTTCCCATATCGACAAAATCAATAATCATGACATCGAATGAGTTAAACAATGCATGCTTTGAGCAAAGAGGAAAAACCCTAACTAATGATGAAAGAAAGCATGTATCTCATATAAGATGTTTAAACACAAATTCCATATATGAGAGTTTCACAAGATTACATTGATCCCCCAACAACAATACAAGGTATAGTTCACCATATTCATGGTGAATCTAGATGAACAATAATGAAAGAATGAAAGAGATAGAAAAACCCTAGAAAGAGAAGAGGAGAGCTGTCACCATCTCCCAATCTACCCCCAAGGGGTAAAAAATGTGTTTCTGCTTCCTCCCAGCCAAAGATACAAACCCTAGGAAAACCTAAAGCTTATATACTATTCGTAAAATACAGAAAATTAGGCCCAAGCCCAAAATAGTGCCGCTCAGCGGTAAACTACCGCTCAGCGGTAAGTGCGCGAGCTCGATTCTTCCCCTCAGCGGCCATTTCACCCCTCAGCGGAGCTAACGTGGGTTTCTGAGTGCCGCTCAGCGGTAAACTACCGCTGAGCGGTGGTTGCGGCTTCTCCTTTTGCACTTTTTGATGTCTTTTCTGATTCCCTTTCTGTTCTTCTTCACTTCTTCCACCAAATTCACCTTAAAACCTGCATAAAACACTGAAATCAAGCATAAACCTGTCCAGCTCTCTTATTTATGAAAATATGACCAAAAACATGATTTCAAGCTAGTTTCTAAGTGTTAAAGGTTGCTTTTAGTATCAAATTTAAGCATGAAAATAACAGTTTTTCAACTATTATCACAACCCCAAACTTAGAACTTTGCTTGTCCTCAAGCAAACAAAATGTAACTCAATCTTCTACCAATCTGTACAATGGTTCACTCATTCAAAAGTCCTCTTTTCAAGATAAGTAAAAACTTCAATCAAACTCATGACAAAGATTTCAATCAAGATGTGCACATGCTTTGGGTGTTCACAAAATCACTTAATATCCAACAAATGCTATTTTTCATGAATGATAAATCAACTAAGCATGGATGTTCATATGCTCATGGAATATCTCCTCACTAGGTAAAGTGTTTCACTCAAACACAAGTGTATAAGAGGTGATCACTCTTTCACTCTACTACCACAATGTCACAAGAATTGACTTTGCCTTTCATTTAACCACAATCAAATAAATTCACAAGCATGCATTATCACAAGGACTTTCAATGGCTTATAATGTAGCTGGGCTAACAAGAAAATTGGTTTTTCTAGATCACAAAACCCTTGAGTTAAGAGAATCATATAAACACAATCATTCTTACTTTCCCAACTTTCCTTTGCATTGAGCTTTGTTTTTTTTTCTTTTCCTTTCTTTCTCTTTTGCTTTTCACATATTTACTTCTTAGCTCTTAGCTCAATGCTTTCAATTTCCCTTTCTATTTTCCAACAACCCCAAACTTAAACATTTGTCAATACCACATAATATTTTCTACTTAACTCAAGGTAAAATTTTTCAATAAGGGTTTTCAAATCATGTTCAAAGCTAAGGGTTCAAAGGATAGAACACAAAGTGTTCTCTTTTAGTGGCTAATTTCATGAAATTTGGCTAATATAAGGGTTTCCAACAAACGGCCTTGATCATATAATGCAAACAAGCAATTGATTCAATCATAGAAAACCTGGGCAAAGTTATTCATGCTTCCAAAATAATAGCACTTAATCACAAAAACTCTGGAGCTCAAAACCTCACATATAAGCTCATTCACATTTGACATACACATCCTGCTTAATATCACAATCACAATAACTTTCATTTGTTCACAAAGCTTGTGAACCACCTGTATAAGCATGTAATGTGCACATCTCACCATCAATCTATATCAAAGCATTATTCAAGCATTACTTATCAAACAATCACAATCATCAGCAAACCATCATAACAGATAAAGTTTCCAATTGAGTACATCAAACCCTAAACAAAAACAAATAAGTGAATAATAAAACAAATCCTGCTCTAGTGCTTTGAAAAACTCAGCCCCATAAATGATGCTCTCTCCCAACCCCAAACTTAGATGGAAAACTAGTGAGCAAGTGAGTGAAAGGAAGATTTTCTCAAGAGGGGTGAGGAAAAAGTTGTAGAGATCCTTTGAAAAAGTATGTAGGAGTGTGTGTGCAGAGAAGAGTATGAAAAGAAAAACTAAGGCGCAGCTGAGGGTATAAAAATACCCTAATGGGCTCGGGTTCCGCTGAGGGGCAACCTAAGCCCCTTCTGCGACACTACCGCTCAGCGGTAGTTTGCCGCTCAGCGACACTTACGGGAAGTGCTCTCCTTCTCCTTAGCTTAACCTAAATGCATCCTAAACATACCCCTAACTGGCTTCCTGCAATTAAGGTCTCAGATCACTCAAACATTCAATCCCTACAATGCAACTAAAGCAGAATAAAAACAAACAATACAGATAAAATCAATCAACTGGGTTGCCTCCCAGGTAGCGCTTGTTTAACGTCACGAGCCTGACCCAAAATCCTCCAACACCCTTCAATAGATGCAAATCTTTCTTACCAACACCCATCAGTAGGTGTATACAAACATAGTATCCTTCAGTAGATACTCTTCCGCCTAACATCCATCAGTAGATGTAAACCCTGTAACAAACTTATAACAAAAACAAAAATACCCAAAAGTTCAAAATTACATCACCAAATCAAAAATTAAAAGTTCTTAAATCACTGGGTTGCCTCCCAGCAAACGCTCTTTGAACGTCATTAGCTTGACCCAATCTCATGTTCTTTCTTCTTTTTTTTTCTTCTTTCTACTGAACTTCTTCAGAAATTTGATCAAACCAGGAACCTGTTGCAATGTCTCAATCATAGGAACTTTAATCTCCAATTTCTTGAAGATTTCCATAAAGCGCTCAAATTCCTTCTTCCTATGATACTTCTTTAGATGGGGACGAGGTTTTTCATATGATTCTTTCTTTTTTCCTCTCGTCCTCTTCTCTTTTCTCTCACTTTCTTTTTTTCTTTTCTTTTTCTACTCACCTTCTCAATCTTCACACAAATTTTCTCTTCTTCTTTCTCTTCTCTCTCTTTTCTCTCTTCTTTTTCCAACTCAACTTTTTCAACATTTACACTCCCTAGCTCTTGACACTCTTCCCTAGGGTTAACCTCAGTATTAGCCCCAAAATCCGTGTCAGGCCTTTCTTTCAACTGCTTGGTAATCTGCCCCATTTGAATCTTCAAGTTCTTAATAGCAGCTTCAGTGCTCTTTTGAGAAGATTCAGTTTTCTGTATAAATTGATTAAGAGTTTCTTCCATCTTTACGAACCTTTCATTAAATGCAGAAAACTGTTGCCATAAAGTTGGTTGTTGTTGTTGCTTGTTGAATTGCCCATTTTGTCCAGCCTGCCCATTCTGCCCTTGACCAATGCTTGGGTGTGGTTTCCACCCTTGATTGAAGTTCCGTTGTCGGTACAGAAACTGGTTGGCCATGAAGTTCACATCTTCCAAAGCTTCTGCTAGAAAGGCACACTGACCATTTATATGGTCACCTCCACACAATTCACACAACTGTGATTGAACATGTGCAACAGTCTTTAACTCTTTTGGCAGTTGTTCAAGTATCTTTGTGAGATTCTCCAATTGTTGAGTTATTAACTTGTTCTGAGCTATCAAGGCATAATTGGATTGCAACTATAGAACTCCTTTTTGTTGAATAGGAGCTCCTCTTTCACTGTTCCACTTATTGTCATTAGTAGTCATGTTTTCAATTATTTCTGTGGCTTCCTCTGGAGTCTTCCATTTGATATTGCCTCCAGCTGAGGCGTTAAGCATCATCATGGTTTGTGAACCAAGACCTCCAAGGAAGATTAGGACTACTTCTCCTTCGTCAAATCCATGCGTGGGAGTCTTTCTTAATAGATTTTTGTACCTGTCCCATGCGTGACCTAGTGTTTCCTCCATGCCTTGTCTAAATGAAGAGATCTCTTGCTTCCCTTTGTTGATTTTAAAGCTTTGTTGCTGCCATTATTGTTGTGGTTGGTTCTCAAATTGTCCGGCAGCTTGCCAAAATTGGCTTTGATCCATGCTTGAGTGAGGTTCCCACCAGTGGTTGACATTACTTTGGTAGAATTGAGTGCCCATATAGTTAAATTCTTGACCAAATTGCATCCTGCAAACATTAGGCACAAAACTCTAGAAAATATTTGTTAGCACAAAAAGATAGAGAAAAAATCAAAGGATATAATTGAAAAGATAAGAAGATAGGAAACAGAAAATAAAATAAAATAAAATAAAAACAGAAAAATAAAATAAAATAAAATAAAATAAAATAAAATAAAATAAAAAAAGAAAAATAAAATAAAATAAAAACAGAAAAATAAAAAAAATAAAATAAAATAAAATAAAATAAAAACAGAAAACAAGTCAAAGATAATCAATAATCAAACAAATGAACTAGTTAAACCACGAGTCCCCGGCAACGGCGCCAAAAACTTGATGACAAATTTATGAACACCGAAAACGGCACCACAAACTTGTTTAACAATCGGCAAGTGTGACCGAATCGTATCAAGTAATAAAACTAGGTAAGACCAAGTATTGTTTTCCCAAAGGACTCACGACCTAGTTAGTTTTCTGATTTGTTGATTATTTAAGACTTGTGAACGATTGATTGTAGGTTTTTAATGTAAAAGACAGTAATTAAACATGTATGCATGAATGTGATCAATGGCAAAAAGAGTAAAACAAACACGTAATGAATGATATGGATGAGTATGTTGTTGGGGTTATCAATTTCATCTTATCCACTCTCATATACTTTAGGAATTCATCAATCTTTTCATCAATGTTAATGCCACTCTCTAAATCACCTTGTCGAGAAGGCCTATCCTTAATTACGAGTTCATACAATTCCTAGCATTCCTAGTAATTAGTTCTGAAGTGCAGGAGCTTAAAGGCAACCAATATACTATTGGGAGAAATTCCCCGGATCTAGACTTCCCCGTACGTTCCCATATCGACAAAATCAATAATCATGACATCGAATGAGTTAAACAATGCATGCTTTGAGCAAAGAGGAAAAACCCTAACTAATGATGAAAGAAAGCATGTATCTCATATAAGATGTTTAAACACAAATTCCATATATGAGAGTTTCACAAGATTACATTGATCCCCCAACAACAATACAAGGTATAGTTCACCATATTCATGGTGAATCTAGATGAACAATAATGAAAGAATGAAAGAGATAGAAAAACCCTAGAAAGAGAAGAGGAGAGCTGTCACCATCTCCCAATCTACCCCCAAGGGGTGAAAAATGTGTTTCTGCTTCCTCCCAGCCAAAGATACAAACCCTAGGAAAACCTAAAGCTTATATACTATTCGTAAAATACAGAAAATTAGGCCCAAGCCCAAAATAGTGCCGCTCAACGGTAAACTACCGCTCAGCGGTAAGTGCGCGAGCTCGATTCTTCCCCTCAGCGGCCATTTCACCCCTCAGCGGAGCTAACGTGGGTTTCTGAGTGCCGCTTACCGCTGAGCGGTGGTTGCGGCTTCTCCTTTTGCACTTTTTGATGTCTTTTCTGATTCCCTTTCTGTTCTTCTTCACTTCTTCCACCAAATTCACCTTAAAACCTGCATAAAACATTGAAATCAAGAATAAACCTGTCCAGCTCTCTTATTTCTGAAAATATGACTAAAAACATGATTTCAAGCTAGTTTCTAAGTGTTAAAGGTTGCTTTTAGTATCAAATTTAAGCATGAAAATAACAGTTTTTCAACTGTTATCACCTTACACAACCAGCACACAGTAAGACCCTACAATCCACTAAAGTGGAGACAGAAACAACTCTTAGAGCTACAATAGGCAGAGAATAAAAAGGGAACACTATCAGCTGCATGCAACCAGTAAAGTTGCATGCCCTAGGTTCAAGAGAAGTGGAGAAACTGACTTACCTGTCCAAAACAGAAACTAATCGGATGGATGGGAAGCTCTCAACTCCGTGAGCGAAATGATACCACCTATATGACAATGCAACGGTTGAAATATGTGAATGGGTAGTGAGAAGGCAGAGCAAGAAGAAGAAGACAGAGTTTAGAGAGAGAAAGAAAGGTTGACTAATGAACTCAGAATTGAAAAAAAGAAAGTCCATTCTAAGGTCATGGTGCCCTTAGTTTCACGAGCCTAGCTACCTCAACATAAGGTCCAATAGCCCTATATTTTTCAGGCCCTTACATAACATCCCATATTCTCCCACTCAACATTTAATAGATATTATAAATATTGTAACATTTCTACATTCAGCCACTCGATAATATACAGATTTCACCCTAATACATTTTTTTAAACTCAGATTTCAACTTCACATTCTTAAATATAACTCGAACTCTTCTAATTTATTCTTCTATCTCTTTCTTCATTGGTACTGAATCGAATGATATTCCTTCATCTACTCCCGTATAACGAGTTATACGATCATCACACAAACACAAACACAAACAAGTAGGGTGAGCTAACATGCAACAAATCATTTATAAAACATGCATAATTACTTTGATACACTCAACAAACATCATACAATAATTATGTCAGACACCCTCATACCATCATACAACAATCGCACCATAGACACTCATCCCATCATATAATAATCACACCATAGACACTCATCCCATCATACTACAATCCCCAATAGGCACTCATCCCATCATACCACAATCCCCAATAGACACTCATCCCATCATACCACAATCCCCAATAGACACTCATCCGGATGATACGTTGATGAGTGGTCACGGGAGGTTATGCACTTGTGATGACCTCTACTTCTCCTTACAAATACACTTCCAAAATACTCTATACCATCCACAAGGTTAGTCCTCAACACTATGTCCAAAAATCGGCACATAGACCAGGACCTCCTGCCCCTCTCACCACATAATTCATCCTTCTCTACTTGAGACCGGATGATTATTAGAGTATCAAGATAACCTCCAACAACAGGACCCTCAACATCAACATATACACTAATACCATGTCATTACAGAATCTCTCCACAAGACTTATATCATGTTCATATTCCTCAACTCGTATTATACCATTACAAAATCTCCTCATAATACTCATATCATGTTCAGATGCATAAATTCAAATCCAATATAATAAAATACGATCATCACAGAAATCATACAAAATGAATATATCACAAAATAAATTAACAATTATAAAATATCATTATAAATGGTCACTGGAGAAGGATCAAATGTTTGACGAATCAAACTCACCATAAACGCCAGTACATATGACTAGTCACAACTTACTGGATTTGACGAGGGCTGCTCTATGATTAGGGATGTACCAACTCCAGTTTTTAAGATTCCTCTATGCTACCATCACAAATATAACCTTAATATAAACGTTTTGGGGAACTAAGAAGTTGAATCTAGCATAGCCAGTTAGACATCTTCTTATCCTTCCAGAAAGATGAATCTCTCACATATTTTATATCAATTGAGTATTTTGCATAATAGTTTAACAGTACTTAATCTGTTCAATAGGATTTAGGTTAAAAACATATCGAGCAGACTTCCAGGAAAGAGAGGTGTGTCACAATGGACAACTTAAGTACCAAGTCTTTCCTTAGCCAAAGTGTTCCTCAACTAGTTCTTAACAAATTTCTTATTTACAGATTCAAAACAACAACATATAATATTAACACAGAAATTCAATATAGATAGATCTACAACAAGCATATATGTTTTTTATTAACAGTATTCACACAGAATTTCAAGACATGAATAGTAATACAACAATACTAAATCATAATATAAAAGCTTAGAAATGTTAGCTCCCCTACCTCTATTCCAGGCTTAGTTTCTTTATCAGAGATTGTTCCCGGAAACCTTCCAGAATCTTTACTCTCTTTTCAACTAGAATTTCCTCTTAACTCTTTCTTCTCTTTAAAATTTCTTACTTAATTTCTTTCTCTTCCATGTGCAGATTTCCTTTCCCTCCTCTTGCTATTTATAGGCCAAAATTTGGCATTTTATTATTATTATTATTATTTTTTTATCATTTCAATCACCGAAAGGTATTTTGGTGTTTTGCTATTTCAATCACCAAAAGTTTCTTTGTCCATTTATTTTCTTTTTCTTTATCTTTTTTTTAAACAAAAAGGTAGAAAAAAGTTTGAACCCATGTCTTTGAAATTACCACTATTTTCTATCATTTAAGCTACCAAAATTTCTTATTTAACTTTCCACATTTTATCTTTACATAAACTTATTAATTATATTTTCTATTCATAAAGAAAATTTATTACTACTAGTAATAAAATTGTTATTATTTATTAAGGTGAATATTTTTCATAGGTTTTACAATAGTGATATTTCTTCCCAAACAAATAATTTTCTTTTATGTAAATGTATTTTTTTCCTTTTTTTTTGATAATTTTATTTTAACTCCCTAACTTAGAACTTTGCTTGTTCTCAAGAAAAAGGTAATTTGATATAAGAAAACAATTCAATTCAATTGTAATGGACTAACAACTCAAGCAAAAAATTTAAGCACAAATAACAAAAATCAATTATGCTTGCTCTTCCTATAAAGAAGACTTATGAGATTAGGTGGATTTAGGAAGCCAAGCTCACCTACTATCTTTACAAAAACAAAGATTATAAGATAAATGCAAAATATGAGGGATCAACTGTCATGACAAACTGTTTTCCTTAATCACATGGAACTGCTCCCAAAGAAATGTTTCACTCAAACACACTAGTATATAAAAATTTGTGTCACTCTCTTTACTATTATAATGTCAAGCAAATCAATTTTGCTCTTCATTTCAATCAAAATAAATACATTCACAAACAAGTTAGCATTACAAGGTCTTTCATGGCTTGTATTGTGGTTGGGCGAAGATATATATTTGGTTTTTCTAGATAACAAAGCACCTTGAGCTAAGAGAGCAATCAAATCATAACATGATATAGCATAAGTCTCTCTTTTGCATCACAATTGAATAAACCAATCCCCAACTTTCATTTATTGAACTCAGTTTTATATTGCTTCACAATCAAATTATTACTCTTCTTAAACTGACTTGTATTGTGGTTGGGCTAAGAAGAAGATTTGGTTTTTCCGGATAACAAAGCACCTTGAGCGTAACCAAATCATAAAATGATATAACATAAGTCTCTCGTTTGCTTCACAATTGAATAAATCAATTCCCAACTTTCATTTATTGAACTCAGTTTTATATTGCTTCACAATCAAATTATTACTCTTCTTAAACTGACTTGTATTGTGGTTGGGCTAAGAAGAAGATTTGGTTTTTCCGGATAACAAAGCACCTTGAGCGTAACCAAATCATAACATGATATAACATAAGTCTCTCGTTTGCTTCACAATTGAATAAATCAATTCCCAACTTTCATTTATTGAACTCAGTTTTATATTGCTTCACAATCAAATTATTACTCTTCTTAAACTGACTTGTATTGTGGTTGGGCTAAGAAGAAGATTTGGTTTTTCCGGATAACAAAACACCTTGAACGTAACTAAATCATAACATGATATAACATAAGTCTCTCGTTTCCTTCACAATTGAATAAATCAATTCCCAACTTTCATTCATTGAACTCCTTTATGTAATTTTTTTTCTTCTTTTTCTTTCTTTTTGTTTTCATTTTGCCTTTTATTTTTCAATGCTTTTTCTTTTTTCATTCATTGAACTCATAATTGTTAAAAAAACTAGACGTAGATTTAATAGAATCAAACCAATATAAAAATTCTTTGTCTTGTTTTTTCATTGATCTAATTTTTTCTCTGTGATTGATTTTGACTTAAATAATGCATCTCACACCAATCTTCTTAAGTGATTCATACATATTCTTTTAAAAAGATATAATTTTTTCTTAAAATCTAATTCACCCCTTTCTGTCTTTTAGTTTATATATTAGTTATACTCCTTTTTAACGCTAAAAATCTAAAATTTTCAAATAAAATAGAAATTCAGTCAAATAATATAAGTTGAGAGAATCACTTTTTTTTTAAGAGTAATTTCTTTCAAGTGAATTCATTAAAATTGATGACTAAACCAAAGACAAAAAAGAAATTATAGTGTAAATAGAAACTTACTCTATTTATAAATATAACCTAGATAACCCTCTTTAGTTTTTCTACTACGATGCAATAAAATTCTAGAATAGATGAAGATTGAAGATGAATGTAAGAGAAGAGAGGAAATGAAATGGCTTCAGAAGACACGGGAGAGAGCAAGAAAAAGATGAGATGAGCTTGTGTTTCTTTTATTCTTTGCCTTTTTTACTACTCTATACTATTTCTCTAACATCGATTCATTTTTAGATGCATAAATAATGAATTGTTAAAAATGGTAAAAACTTAATATCTTAAAGTTAAAAATAAAAATAAAAAATATTAGTTTTTGTGGATGCATAAGGCAAAGATTAACTCATGCTTAGTAGTAGGTGTCTTTCACTCAAATATGTTTTTATACTGCATTAGATAATTATTTAACAAAAAAGTGAGTCTCATTAAGAAAAAATGCCTTACGTTTCTTGTGTGGAATACTCACATTAGGGTTGTCTACAAGTTACAGGTTGTGACATTCTTAGTCTGACGTTGGATTTAAGTTAGGATTTACTAACATTGAAAGTATGAAGGGATAAAGAAAAGAATACAACCTTTTGTTCTTATATGGAGATATAAATACATGTTCAGTTTTCTTCTACATCTGTCTATTTATCCTTCTTTCACATTTCAAAAACAAACAAAATGGAACGCTTAACACAAATCACAGGAAACAGGTAATTATAACATTTCATATTTTTAAACTTTACCATTTTAAAATGATCATCTTTTATAAATAATTTATTTCAATTTGTATTATATTTCTCCACAACAAATAAATCATGAGATAACTTCTTTATCCCCTCTATCCTCCTTACAATGCTCATTTTCCCTGCTAACAATGATAGAAAGTAAAATATAATTAAAACTTTCATACTTAATTTAGAATAGATAAATAGGAATAAAGCACAAATTTCATACTTATTTTAAATAGGAAAAAAATGTGTATGACTTTTCTAATTCAAGGACATGAATGAATAGAATGAAACTTACATGCTGCTATTTTATGGTCATCTAAATGGGGTTGTTAATGTCTACCATTCATAAATATTATTTTCTTTTAGCTATTTTTGTGTAGACAAATCTTTACTTTCAACTTCTGGGTTTTGGAACTATTTTTAAAACTTAATTAACTATTCACCATAAAGGAAAAACTATCCACAGTAAAATCATAAAAATAATTATCTATGGTCATATTTTTATAACTTTAATAATACTTTTTATTTTAATTATTATTATATAAAATTGATATTATTAATATGCATTACTGAATAAGGTTTACCTTTTAACAAATAAAAAATATTTCACTTAATAAAAAAATGAATAATCTTTCTTTATTTTAAAATAATTAAAAAAATTTCCCTTTAAAAAAGTTTTGCATAAATTTTTAATATTACTTTTACAAAATTAAATATATTATTTAGTACTATTTTCAATTAATTATTCATAAAAATAATAAAAGTATAAAATTCATAAAGTTATAAGGATTTTAAAAATTATATTATATAAATGTAATAAAAATATTAATATATGAAAACAGGTGTATTTTACCAGCAAATTAATTAAGGGAGTTATCTTCTTAATTACTTTTTTTAGACAAATTTTATCATTTAGATTTTATAATTGTCTTTTGAAATTTAGTTAACTATGACAATAAATCATATAAATTATTTACTTATGAAATATTTTTATAATTTACTTTAATAATTCAGTTTTTATTTCTTTTATCATAATATAAACATAGACACATACATGAAAGTATATTTCTTCTAGTATATGTGATATCTTTTTGATAAAATAAATAGATTATTTGAATAATATTCATAATAATACTATTACTTTTATAATTTTTTGTATTTAATTGAGTTGTTTTTTAATATTTAATTTGATTTTTTTATTAAATGTTAATGTTATTTAAAAAATGTTATGTATTAAAATTAAAATAATTTTTATTTTATAATTTTTTTTATTTTGATATGATATAACTTTTAAGATAGAAAACAATTTAAATTTTAATACATGATGAGTCTTCTTAGTATTAATGTCACTTGGAACATAAATAATTTCTTAAAGAAAATAAAAAATAATTTAATTAAAAAAATATAAAAACCAAAATAAATAAAATCTTAAATATAAAAATTTAATTTTTATTATTTGATTTGAAGAGAGGATGAAGACTTCCTTTCATTTATCCGTATATTAGGTTTCGTTTCTTTCAAATAATTTCTTTTTCCTATATAAATTTTTATTTTGTCTCTTAATTATTGTTGAATATTCATTAAGTTTGTTCGAATTCTAAAGGTTTAATTTTCCTTTCAATATTTACAAAGATAATAAAAGTTAAATTACTAATTAAATTGTTATTATTTGATTTGAAGATCGAGAGACGCTAATGTGAGGAGATATAATGCATTGAGAAAAATGGGCCTTGGCAACAACGCAATTTTTATAAATGTGAGAATTTGTCATTATAGCTAAGCAAGCTCACACATTACTACACGTACATCTAAAAACAAAATAATATATTAACAACTCTAACTTCATTTAAAGTTTTAATATTTTATGGACAGATGGAATCTGATAATCTTCTTAAGGAAAGAAGAGCTGCAATTACAGTCGAATTATGCGAAACGAAGAAAGTGCATCTTGAAGATTTACCCAATCTAAGAAGCTTTTTCTCAGGATACGAACTTAAATGGTCATCCTTAGAGAATGTGGTATTGAACAACTGTCCCCAAGTCCAGAAGCTTGGTTTGGGAGTGCTAAGAGAATCACAGTTAAAATCAATACTAATAACAGAAAATGAAGTGCAAATTGACCCTCACACCAAGCTTGCATATCTTTTTCAATTATCGGTTAGTTCTCTCTCAACCGTTATATTTCACAATAAGACATAGAACATATTTTTAGTCTGATGATGAATTCTCAAAAATTAATGCAGGATCACAAATTCTCACTCATTACTAAGTACACTCTATGTAACAATAAAGAGTTAGATGAGATACTCGATAATCTTCAAAATTCCCATTTCACCAACCTTCAAATTCTTCGGGTAAATAACTGTGGTGGACAAGCTTTGGAGCTTTTTCTTACTATATTATCAAGAAGGTCACACAAACTCCAAGTTATCAACATTGAAGAGTGTTCACTATTTTATTTTTGTTCTTATTCTACTCAAAATGCGAGGGTTGAAGATGACAAAATTTTCATACAGCTAAAGGAACTAAAATTAATAAAACTCGACTTACGCGAAATTTGGCTCAATGATAGTCCAACAGTTATTGACCTTGGAAACCTACAAATTTTACACATCATAGATGTTTCCCTTCTCTATCAAATATTTTATGGTTATCCAGCCTGGAAGCTTCACCAACTAAAGGAATTAATTATAGAAAAATGTACATCCTTAGTGTATGTTTGTGGTTATTATTTTATTGGAGGTAGTCCAAGAACTAACTTTCCATCATTGAGCAAATTGGAGTTGAAGTCTCTTCCAAACTTGAGACAAATCTACGATTGTCATATAGAATTCCCAAGTCTAAAATATTTGATGATAGCAAAATGTCCAAACCTGGAAAAATTCACCTCTGGATTTGCAGATCCACGTGGAACCCTTACAACTGATGGAAATTCTTTCTTTGAATTGGATGAGATTGTGTTTGAGAGTTATGACAACTTGGTTTATGTCATTTATTCTGAGACACTAGAAGAGTTGAGGAACTTAAAAAAACTTGTTGTGAGTCACTGTAAGAGATTGAAAATAGTATTTAATATTCGTCAAGAAATATCTTTTTCCACACACCTTTTAGAACAACTATGTGAATTAGCTTTGATTCATCTTCCACAGTTAACTTGCATAGTTAACAGAAAAGTTTTCAAGTTCTACCAAAACCTAAAAGTCCTACAAGTGAAGCAATGTAAGTCTATTAATATGCTACAAGTTCCTCAAAAACTAACAAATCTGGAAATTTGTGATTGTGAGGCATTGGATACAATTATTATCACTAAAGAAGAAGAAGAGGACGGAATAAAAGAGAAACTCAGCTTTCATGACTTGAAAGATGTTTCTCTTGAAAATCTACCAAGTCTTTCTATCATCTTTCCTTCCATATCAGAATTTCCTTCCTTACAAACATTAAAAATAGCAAATTGTTCTACTGTGATATCTTTCATTGACGATTCCAGAACTCTTGAAGAATTGTCTACAACAAATTACTTATTCCCAAGTTCAGTAAGTTTCAATTACAAACTATTTATAAAGTGTATTCTGCATGGACAATCACATGTTTTCCTCTTCTTGTCATTTGATATAGATAACTAGTATTTATTTTAATTACTTATTGTATTGATGATGGAATGCAAATATAGAATTCAGTAACATAAGTGTATGCCATCGTATTATGAAAAACTATCAACATAATCTACTTCATTCTACTTAGTTTCTAATTCATCTGCAAGGTTAAAATACTACTTGTTTCTTACAGTTGTTGGTGGAAAAATTGAAGATACTTTATGTGATCAATATGAATGTAGAGAAGCTTTGGCACTGGAATTATCCGTCTAAATCATTTTGTGATCACGAGATTCAATAATTTGAGAAAATTAACTTTGGACAGATGTGAATTATTGACAGAGGTATTTGATTTTGAAGATGACAATCTTGATCATAAAATTCATGAAATACTTCCTCAACTAGAGGTGTTGGCATTGATTAACCTAATCAAATTGAAGTATCTTTGGAATAAAGAACCTCAAGTTTCATTTTTCTCAAATTTGGTATCGATTTACATTTTCTACTGTGACAACCTCCAAAGTTTATTCTCACTTTCTTCAATAAAAAATCTTGCAAAACTCAAAATACTCAAATTGTGTAAATGCGACAAAATAGAAGAAGTCATATCTAATGATATATCTGAAGATGAAAATGTATCTATCATTTTTCCCAAATTAGAATGTCTTGTTATGATGGATCTTCCGATGTTGGCTAGTTTCTACAAACAAAGTACAACTTTGTCTTTGCCTAAGTTGAAATCAGTGAGGATGAGTAATATTCCAAAAATGAAAAATTTTTCAACAGGCATACTCATCACATCACTTCTAACATCAATTTATGTGACATTTGTTAAAAAAATCTGGTTTGGAAGCTTGAACAACACCATATCACATATGCATGACAACCCAGGTACTAAATATTACTATTGTACACGTACATTTAAATATTATAATATAATAATCGTAAAACATCTTTTAATAAATTTGATATTTATTTATGTTTTAAAATATATATGTATCTTAAAATGTATATATATGTAAGGCTTAAGTTATTATATTGTTTCCTTTGAAGATATATTCTGCACTGTTTACTCAAGACCTAATTAATGCTAATTTCCTACTTAAGCAAAATTTTAGAGGCTTATGAAAATATGTGGTGCTCTAAGTTCTTCTTATTTAAGCTTTTTCTTTTTGAATTTGCAGGAAGCTGATGTTCTAGAAAGAAAACTTAAAATCTCATTATCAAGAAAATGATATTGAGTGAATGTCGTCTTTCATAAAATAGTAAAACAGTGATAATGACAAATGTGACGTCAAGATTACAAATGGATAAATGTAGTGAATTTCATGGGTTATTGGTGTAATTATTTCTCTAAAGTATATATATTGGTGTATCTTTTCAATTACAATATGAAGAATTCATTTCAACAAGATCCAGAGTCCTATTATCTAGCTTATCTTCCTCCTATATTATTTTCCAACCACAAATATAAGAATTAGTGGGAAATTAAAATTTCGAACTAATTAGAGTTTGAGCAAGAGATGCCAAAATAATTATCTTTTCTTTGAAAACTCTCTTAGTCCAAGTAAAATGTGGTCGTTCAAGCAACAACATAAACAATAGAGTTTTGCAGTGGGTTATGTAAGTTAGTGGTTTAATACAAAACGTTATAGCATGACAATGCAGTGCTTGAAGAAGAGGAAGTCAACGTCGATTCTATAAGAACCTAGAAAATAGAGTATTGGAGTAGATAGATGTATTAAAATAATGAGACGAGCAAGTTACTTTAAAATAATCTTATAATATAAATAGAATTTTCTAAAGCTCGATTCATTATCTAAAACACTTTTATCTCTCTATAACCTTATTCACCTAGAGTTCTTTACCTTCTCTCTAGATCTTCTCTCATTTGGGGTGTCGGTTTGACGATCAGGATGTGCCTAGATGATCCTGGCGTTAAGAGCTACCTCTTTCACGGATCAAATTCTGGATTTGGTCAAGTAAGTGAAAAACCCTCTTTCTTGGCCTTTAAGGTTCTTAACTTTTGTAGATGATTCTGCTCTTGCATGAACTGGGTGTTCATCTTCTTGAATTCCTAAATTTCTAGTGATTTTAAGGTTGGGTTCCAACTATTAATCAATGAATTGTAGGTTTTCTAAGAGTTCCTTGTACCGCAAGTAATCCACGGAGCGTTTAGAGGGCGTGAACTGTTGAGTCAAGGTAAGGGAGGCTAGATTTTTGTTTTAATTAGTAGTATGACGTGTGTGTGATAAATTTTGTGTTATGGTGCTGTTTGAGTTGAATCTTAGGTTTTGAGTAGAATAAATTATCTGTTCTTTAAATGCCAAATCATGAAATTGTGAAATGATGATTGCGAACTGAATTGGATGGTGTGTGCAGCTGTAATTGAACATATTAAATGTGAGTAATCTGTTATAGTAGTGATTAGATAGAAAGTGAAGTGAATTGTGCTTGTTTAGAGTCATTTTAGAGGAAGTGAGGTAGTGGAAATGAGAATTAGATGTCAAGGGCCCAATTGGTCTCTTGGGAGAATTTAGGTAGGTCAGTTGTGACTTGTTTGAGTCATCAAAATGGTCAAAAACATATTCAAAGTGATAGATTGTGATTCGGGTCCTTAAGTTGATGAATTTGATGTTTTGAGACTATCTGTCCAAAATGGAGCGCCTAACACAAATAATAGGAAACAGGTAATTATAACATTTCATATTTTTAAACTTTACCATTTTAAAATGATCATCTTTTATAAATAATTTATTTCAATTTGTATTATATTTCTTCACAACAAATAAATCATGAGATAACTTCTTTATCCCCTCTATCCTCTTACAATGCTCATTTTCCCTGCTAACAATGATAGAAAGTAAGATATAATTAAAATGAAACTTACAGGCTGCTATTTTATTGTCATCTAAATGGGTTGTTAATGTCTACCATTCATAAAGATTATTTTCTTTTAGCTATTTTTTGTGTAGACAAATCTTTAGTTTCAACTTCTAGGTTTTGGAACTATGTTTAAAACTTGATAAACTATTCACCATAAAGGAAAAACTATCCACAGTAAAATGATAAAAATAATTATTTATGATCATATTTTTATAAATTTAATAATACTTTTTATTTTAATTATTATTATATAAAATTGATATCATTAATATGCATTACTAAATAAGGAGATCATTTTCTTTGATATTATATTTTAATTAGACAGGTTTACTTTTTAACTAATAAGAAATATTTCACTTAATAAAAAAATGAATAATCTTTCTTTATTTTAAAATAATTAAATAAATTTTCCTTTTAAAATATTTTTGCATAAACTTTTAATATTACTTTTACAAAATTAAATATATTATTTAGTACTATTTTCAATTAATTATTCATAAAAATAATACAAGTATAAATTCATAAATTTACAAGTATTTTAAAAATTATAATATTTTAATGTAATAAAAATATTAATATATGAAAACAAGTGTATTTTACCAGCAAATTAATTAAGGGAGTTATCTTCTTAATTGCTTTTTTTAGACAAATTTTATCATTTTATCGTTTATATTTTATAATTGTCTTTTGAAATTTAGTTAACTATGACAATAAATCATAAAAATTATTTACTTATGAAATATTTTTATAATTTACTCTAATTTTCAGTTTTTATTTCTTTTATCATAATATAAACATAGACACATACATGAAAGTTTATTTCTTGTAGTATATATGATAACGTTTTGATCAAATAAATAGATTATTTGAATAATATTCATAATAATACTATTACTTTATAATTTTTTGTATTTAATTGAGTTTCTTTTAATATTTAATTTTATTTTTTTATTAAATTAGTGTTAATGTTATTTATTAAAATTAAAATAATATTTATTTTATAACTTTTTTTTATTTTCATATGATATAACTTTTAAGATAGAAAATAATTTAAATTTTAATACGTGATGAGTCATCATCAAAAACTCAGATATTATTGAGATATTGGGTTAAGCTAAACCTTTACTCCCCTATCAACAATCTCAACAAATTTCACGAAATTTTGGGAGCATTTTGCATTGGTCTTCAGGTTACACCAAATGAAAGTGATTATAAATCACAATCAAATAATATCCACCCGAAGATTAATACAAAACACAACTGCAAATTTTTCATGAAATTTAAGACATGTATATTAAAATATATATGTATTAATAAATTATGGAAAAGTTATTACTCTTTTTAAACTGTTCAATCGGACAATTCAAGATTCAATACTTGTAAATATTACCATCACCTTTCTATTCATTTGTAAAAAGTACATTTCTTAAAAAAAAATCTTGAGATAGTAAATAATTTTGGTATTGAATCTCAAATGGGAAACTAAGATAATTCAAAACAAGAATATATTCAAACAAACAAATAATTACATATGCAACATATAATATATTCAAGCAAGTAATTAATTATATGTTGATATTAAAACAAAATTTTTAAGAATAGGAACCTGGAAGCGTGAAAACCGGTCGACTATGGAAAATATCCGCCTATTAGAAGCTAGAACAATATCTGGACAAAAACAAAACAACACATTAATTAATCACATGATTCCTAACCTTAAATTTTCAAATGTTGATGCTTGATGTTATCTTTACAATGTCTCTGTTTTGTGATCCATGATAATAAATTTTAGTAGGAAATTATTCCCAAAAGCGATTATGATCATAATGTTAAAGTAATTTAATCATTACCTAAACTAATCTAATCAAAACTTAAACTAACATATGCTAATATCATTTATATTAGATTGACAATGAGATACTTAAACTAATTTATGCTAATCACAATATAACCCTCTCTTTGACATTCACAAATCTAAAATCCAACATATCTTTCACATCATATCATACACATTAACATTTTTTCACAATCATCAAACAGTAAAACGCAAAAAAGTGGAAAGAGTAATGAACCTAGGAGCGTGACGACAATGGTGTTAGACACAAGGATCGGCAGAAATGGCGAACAACGGTTGGGGGGTGGTCGCGCATAGGTGGCGACTGCGGACGCATGCCAGTTCGGGGCAATAGTCTTGCGACGACGGTGACTATGGCGAAAGAGGCAATGCTACAGTGGAAGAAGAAGAACAATGGTTGTTGTGTGCTTGGGGAAGAAGAATTGCAGTCACCGGCGATGGAAACACATGAGAAAGAGTGGCAATGGTCGCGATGGAGAAGGATTTCTATTTCGCGAGGAAAAAGATAAACAACAAAAGAGTGCTTCTGTTTCGCGTTTTCTGAAATTTAAATGGGTTATTGCCTCAGTTCTCCATTAAACTGAGGCAATAACACCTTTACTACCTCAGTCAAAATTGCAACTGATGCGTAAACCCTCAGAAAATTTTAAAAATAAAATTGTTAATAACTATATGCCTCGTTTAGCTTTAAAACCAAAGCATAAACAACATATTGCCTCGATTAGGGGGCAACTGAAGTCGTAAAGCTTGCGACAGAACGTCTTGAATCATGGGTTGTCAGTACATAGAAAGTTCCAAATACCTTTTGTCAACCTTTACTGTCTCGGTTCTCTAACCAACTGAGGCAGTAGCCCTATATCAGAAAGACTGTCAGGTCAAAAGTACTATTTAGTAGGATTTTCTGCTTCGGTTGGTCAGAGAACTAAGGCAGTAAACCCTATTTCAAAAAGTCTGGCAGATGAAAAGTCCGCTTTGCAAGTGGGTAGCAGGATTTTTTGTCTTGGTTGTTCACAGAATCGAGGCATTATCCCCCTTTAGGCATCGGTTGACCGAGACATATACTATTTAAATAGAATTTTATAGGTAGTGTATTTTTTTTTACGTGTGATGTGAAAATTACAATTTTCCCTGTCTGATATATAACATATAGTACCTATAATTAAATCTTTCATTGTCTCATTATTCTTCTAATACGTTGATCACAAGAAGAAAAATAATGGAACAGGGTCTTTTCATTGAGGAAAGTACCGCAAGAAAAAGTTAAGTAAAGAATAATTAGTGCAAAGTAAAACACAGTGGCTTGTGCATATAATATTAGAATGACCAGATGTATACAAGTAATGAATTAGCATATCATACTTGAAGGAAATTAAAAAGCCGAGCTATTAATTATAATTAGCACATCATACTTCGGAAACTAATATAGAACATGCAAAATATTTATATATAACTGCAATAGTTCATTTAACTTAAAAGCCCCAATACGTTAATTTTCAAGGCTTGCCAATTGCTAAAGCAGACATCACAATAACCAATACTAAGACAACAACGGCAACGAACGATGACACCACAGCTGCACTGGTCTGCGCACAAAAGTCTCCAAATTGGTTGCATATGGCTAACCAGTTCGTGTCCTGATCACCGTTGTGTGCTAAGTAAACTACGGCAGCAGCTGAAGCAGCACTGGCAGTGGCTAGAGTGAGAAACACCTGCATTTCATATAAAAGTCTATAACAAAATATCATGCTAATTTACTGTTGGATCAGCAAGTCCAAAACTAGGAAATTATTCACTAAATGAAATTATAATACCCAGGACAAAATATCATAAGTAAAATAGACTTATATTTTGCCACAGAAGGGATCTTTTGGAAAATAAATATGCTTTTTTGTTGGGTATTTATAAGCAAATGGTGAAAAGATTATTAAAATAGAACTGAATTTATGAATATTTTAAAGATTACAGTGTCCAAGATAATGAGGAAAAGCCTTGGTCCAACAGCATGGGGACGAATAATTGCAACAACGGAGAAAGGAAGAGATAGCACGAGGTAGCCACCCACTAAAGCCATAGTAATAACAAAAAACCTACATTTGTGTTACGCATTGGTTAAAATTTATCATTTCAGTGAATTAATTAACATAGATGGTGCGAAAAGGTAGAGAAAATAATAGAGTTTTGAAGATCATGACATACTGGAAAGTAGTGAAGCTATCATAACTAGCCTCAAACTGAAAGAACTGAGTGAAGAAAGGGAGTGTCTGATCACTTGTTCCCATAGTGGCAGCACCACCAAGAGCAGCTGCTATGGCACCTAACCTTAAAATGAAATCCATTATGGCTATCCCTTTTTTCCATCCTCCTGGCCTTAGTGGTGCCGCAACCACAACTTTACTTGATTCTGGGATATCGATGGTGGTTGACATTTTTGGCTTTAGTGAGAACACCGGAAGCTTAGTTTATGCTCTAAGGATATACGAGACAGGGTGATGCAAATGTATTATGATTGAAGCTAACATATATAGAGCAAGAAATGCTACCTAAGGAACTTAGCGAAGTTGTTATGACAACTTTATTAACTCTTATTTATATTTTGTCATCTTTTCGTACCGAAGCAAGTAGCAAACAGCCAAAGTTATACTTACTCTTCTTTCGTTTCTTGTTGATTAGTTTGTCCCGCTTTTCAAATGTCAACTATATATTGTCAAATAGTTTAATGATGAATTAAAAGTTTATTAAATGGGCCACACCATAAAATATATAATAGTACGGAAATAGAGAGCTTCGTTACAAATATAACAGATTGTTTCTTTCAAAACTAAAAATGAAATTTATGAAAAGATCCTGGCATCTAAATTAAATTTAAAAAATCTTGTTTTTAAATTATTCGTCAGAATGATTGTATAATAATACATACACGCGCGCGCATCTATCTATCTATATATATATATATATATATATATATATATATCTATATATATATATATATATATAGATAGATATATATATATATATATTGCAATTATTTGAAAAACACTATTATTTATTTAAAAGAATTTAGAAAAAACAATTAGTTTGCATTTGTTTGAAAATATTGAAATAAAAGTAGAAATTGAGTTTTATAAAAATAGTAAACATTATTTTTATATATAGTGATTTTGAGTTTTTTTTTTTCTATATTAGTATACTAAAAGAAATACTAATAACATATATTAACGTCGTCTTATAAAAAACAAGTGCTAAACTGTATTATAATTTTTTTAAAATGTAATTTCTATAGAATATTATTAGTAATGTTTTAAAATTAGTATTATTGTTATTATCATTGCCACTGAAAATCTTCTTAATTAAAAATTTTAAAATGCATTTTGAGATCAATTATTAGTGAGTCAAACTATGGGATTGTTTGATGAATGGTCTGTTTAAAATAGTTTTATTACATTATATTGTAATAAAACTATTTTTTTCCCATAGTCGTACAACTTTGTACGAGGCACCTATTACTATTTCAAATATAGTATTGAAACCATAGCAGAAACAATACATAGTCAATAAGATAGATCACTTAACAAGCTATAAAAAAATGGAATATAAAATCATTTTTACAGTCATCCAAAATAACTATAAATCTAACTTTATATACAACATGTACTAGTATCAAAACCATGTACAATAAAAACCACCAAGAAGACCATAAACACTACGAAAGTACAATACTAATATCACTACGCATCAGAAGCCTCTCCACCTAATATCAACTGACACATTATCTTGCTTTGCTCACACCCACCAGATGATCATCGCCAAAGAAAATACACATAGAACAAACAACCAAGAAACATACAAGAAGGATAAGCTAATTGTAAAATGATCATTCATATTAAAGTAAGTACAATATACAATTTCAAGCACACAATAATTATAACAATGTTTCTCTTCACACATACCGACTCAGACTTGGCCAAACCCTTTACTATCTAGTATAAATGTCGAGCCATGAATAGTTTTGCACTTGTGTGTAGAAACAGCTGACTCACTCAAAGCTGCCACACAAGGTTAGTCCTTAAAACGCCCTTTGCCACCATGAGGAAAGGCCCCCAGGCTAGGACCTCCTACTCCTCTCACAACATGACTCATCACTCTCTAATTGAGCATGGATGATCATTAAAGTGTTAGGATAACTTCCATATCGGCTTCTTACAATTTATACTAGTTTCACATGAAACCCCAAATAAGAAATTCCTCCTTGGAACTCTCTACACAACTTTGTAACCATTGATATCACTTCACATTCACATAGTACACCAGATTTTACTAGTGTAATCACCCTCACAAGTCCAAATAGACTTCAAAACAACCCCTAAACATCCCTCTTTTCCCAACCCAATGCTTACTCAAAAATCCAGCTACGAAAATCCCAAATTTTCACTCCAAAATAAGTAAGATTTGTGCTCATTTTATCTTCCTCCCATAACATCCTAAACTTTAACCATCTAATGATGATAACCAACCATAAATCACTCCAAAACCAATTAAAAACTACATATTCCACAAATATAATCATTATTTCAAACTCTCACTTATATACTATGTCTTACTTATATACTATGTCTTACTTTCTGAAGCCTTATGGTCAGATCCCTCTCTGCCTGCTTTTATAAACCTCAGGTATTACTTTGTTCATACCAAACTCTCATGGTATAACTCGATCATACTACTCCCGGTAGTAACATCATTTCATAAGTAATGATTTCTCATATCCACCCCAACATTTCATAAAACCAACAATTCATACCCTCTTATCCACCTAACTCAATCATGTTCATTCTTTAATCATGAATTCATAATAACCCGTTTTGGTATCAATAAATTAAACATATTGCCAAATATCATGCTTCATATTATAAACTCATTTTGCCCATAACGAGAATAACTCAACGTATTTTCACCAAACAAAGATCATGGATCAACCAAAATATATCAACATATCTTAGGAACTACATATTAAAGTCTGGGCTCAATGTAATAAAATATATATGAAATTTTTACCATGATAATATTATGCATCTACAATCAACTTGTTTTATTTTATTTTCATCCTAGTGTAGATTTTTCTTTACTCAAATTGGTCACCGGAGAGGACCCAAATGTCTGAACGCATCAAACTCACCTTCGACGCCAGCACATATGACTAGTCACAACTGACTGGACCAGGCCAGGGCTGCTCTATGATCAGGGATATGCCAACTCAAGTTTTTAAGGTTCCTCTATCCTACCAACAAAGAAAGGCCCTCAATAATTAACAATTGATTTATTTAAATTATCTACCATGTTCTCTTATGCTCTAAATTTGAAATGCCAAATTTTAATGTGTTCACTTCCTCTCATAGCAACCTCAAACAATATTTGTACATCTATTTAATACCCATATATAAGCTATTTCAGAACCCTTACTTCAGACCTTCCAACAAGATCAATTTCAGCCAACAAACTCATTCAGAACAGATTACATTCATCATATCACAACATGTACAATTTCACAATTTCAATTATCATACCCAATATAATAAAAGTCATAAAATAGTTTCACAAGAGCGCACCAGTTCAACATTCATATGCAAATATTTTATAAAATAAATTCATACAAAAATAATTAGCTCCCATTACCATCAAAATAATATTAATATAAAAATTTAGGGGAATCAAGAAGTTGAATCTGGCAGAGCCGATTAGACAACTTCTCATCCTTCCAGAAGATGCAATAAAAAATATATAAAACAATAAAATTTCTAGGGAAACAAGAAGTTGAATCTGGCAGAGCCGGTTAGACAACTTCTAATCCATCCAAAAATACAATATAATTAAATAACGCGAACAATAACATGTCTGGGGAAACAAGAAGTTGAATCTGGCAGAGCCGGTTAGACAACTTCTAATCCTTCCAAAATGCAATAAAATAAATAAGTAAAGCAATAAATAGTTTGGGGAAACAAGAAGTTGAATCTGGCAGAGCCGGTTAGACAACTTCTAATCCTTCCAAAAATGCAATAAAATAAATAAGTAAAGCCATAAATAGTTTGGGGAAACAAGAAGTTGAATCTGGCAGAGCCGGTTAGACAACTTCTAATCCTTCCAAAATACAATAAAAATAAATAAGGAAAGTAATAAAATTTTTGGCGAAACAAGAAATTGAATCTGGCAGAGCCGGTTAGACAATTTCTAATCCTTCCAAAATACAAAAATAAACAACTAATAACATACAAATGGCATAACATAATCAACATCACATTTTACAACTATCACACTTGGATATCAACACAAAATCATACTCTCATTTAAAGTTCAAGATCATACAGAAACAAAATACTCCATATTCAAGATTTAAGATCAGACAAAAGCAAAATATAGCATATTCAAGACTCAAGATAATATAAAAGGAATTACTCAAAGTTAGCTCCCCTTACCTCTATTCCAGACTTAGTTTCCTCTTCTCAAACCGTTCTCCGGAAACTTCCAGAATTTCCCCTCTTCAACTAGAATTTCCTCCAACTCACTTCTCTCACAATTTCTCTAGAATTTTGGTGTAAATCTTCAGCCTCTCCCCTTGGCTATTTATAGCCAAAAATTTTACTATTCATTTTTACTATTCATTTTTACTATTCACTTTTACTATTCATTTTTACTATTCAAAAATTATTTTTTATTCATCATTCTTATCTCTGAATGATTAATTCTACGTGGAGTGTTCTCTTCCACAATTTATTTTAATATATTTTTTTTTAACCATTCACTATTCACTATTCACTATTTACTATTTACTATTTACTATTCACTATTCACTATTCACTTTTCTTAAAAAAAATCCTAAATAAGTTATCAAAAATTTGAAGCTCTCCCTCTAGAATTACTATAATTTTATATCCAAAAATTTACATTTTTCTATCCATTAAAATTATTATTACTAATAAAATGCTAAAATTTACTATTAGAAATATATATATATATATTTTCATGGGTCTTACAAAATACACACAATTCAAAAATTTCAAACATCTTACAATACATATGAAAAGTAAATTAGCTTCCCTTACCTTGGGAAAAGCTAAGACAATCCAACAATTACTCGACCGACGCTTCCACCACGAAGAATTTTAGGTAAACGCCTATAATTGACGGAATGATAGTTGGGATGAAATCTTAGGACCCATAATTAACCAATAATCAAAGAAGAAACGCACTTTATACATGCAGGACAAATTTGATACACATTATCAAAGACCAAGATAGACCGAGAAAAAGGGTTAGAAACTTACTTGCTCTATTGTAGAAATTGATCGGTGGATAGTGAAGACAACTCAGCGGTGATCACATAGGAACTTCCTGATCGTCAAATAGATGATTATAGAAGAAGAAAGGGTAGAGAGAAGGTAGAGAGAGTTTAGAGAGCGGGTTCGAGAGAGATGAAGTGTTTTTGAGTAATGAGACAATTGTATGAAGTTTTTATCTATAATATTGACTTATTTACTATTTTAAAATAAAATAGTCGGTCTCAATATTTTAAAACACCTATTTACTCTAATACCCATTTCTAGGTTCTTACATTCTCCTCAACAACAAAATTTTCGACCTCAATAATTAGACTTACTCATGACTCCCTCTAACTTCCATTAAAATTATTATTACTAATAAAATGCTAAAATTTACTATTAGAAATATATATATATATATATATATATATATATATATATATATATATATTTTTTTTTCATGGGTCTTACATTCTCCCCAACAACAATTATTTTCACCCTCGAAAATTATCTATTTAATAAAAGACTTTTTAACAAAAGACTACTTACAAAAGAGATATGAATATTCCTTTATCATGAATTCTTCCAATTCCCAAGTCATTTCCTGTGTGTCTTCATCCCAAAGTACCTTTACCGTGCGAATATCCTTTCCTCTTAGCTTTTTCATTTGAACATCTAGTATACGCACTGGTCCAACGTCCATTGTTAAATTTTCCTTGACCTGGATTTCATCAACTTCTAACACATGCTTTGGATCTGGAATATACTTCCTCAGTGGGGATACATGAAAAACGTTATGCAATTTTGCCAATCGAGGTGGTTATGCTATCTCATAAGCCACTGGTCCAATCTTTTTGAGAATTTGATACGGTCCGAGAAATTTTGGTGTCAGTTTCCTCATCTTGATAGCTCTCCCGACTCCTGTAGTTGGTGTTACTCGTAAGAATACGTGATCTCCTTCTTCAAATTCTAACGGTCTTCTTCTTTTGTCGGCATATGACTTTTGTCTACTTTGAGTTGCTTTCATCCGATCTTGGATTAATTTTATTTTTTCTGTGGTTCGCTGTAATAGCTCGGGTCCCACTGTCAGTGCTTCCCCATCTTGAAACCAACATAACGGGGTCCTACATCTTCTTCCATATAAAGCTTCATAAGGTGGCATACCAATACTAGAATGATAACTGTTGTTGTAAGTAAATTCTACTAATGGTAGTATCTCATTCCAACTTCCAAGATGGTCTAATACACAAGTTCTTAGCAAATCCTCCAAAGACTGAATAGTTCTTTCTGTTTGACCATCAGTCTGAGGGTGATAAGCCGAAATCATCCTCAACTGTGTTCCCAGAGCCTTCTGTAGCGTCTGCCAAAACCTTGAAGTAAACCTTGGATCTCTATCTGACACAATGCTTGTAGGTATGCCATGCAACCTCACTACTTCACCGATGTATAACTCCGTCAGCTTTTCTAGTGACATACGTTGATTAATGGGCAAAAAGTGAGCGCTCTTGGTTAGTCTATCAACGATAACCCAGATAGAATCGTGACCTTTTGATGATTTTGGTAAATGTGTTACAAAGTCCATCGAGATACTGTCCCACTTCCATTGAGGAATGTCTAACTGTCGTAACATCCCTCCCGGTTTTTGATGCTCCACTTTTGCCTTTTGACACACCAAGCAGGCTGCTACAAACTCGGCCACATCCCTCTTCATTCCATTCCACCAAAATGACTCTTTCAGGTCCTTATACATCTTAGTCATACCTGGATGTATGCTAAGACGACTTTTATGGCCTTCATCCAAAATTAAATGTTTCAATTCACTCTTTGCAGGTATACACACTCTGTTCTTAAATCGAAGAATGCCATCTTTACTTAGAACGAACTCCTTGGCTTGATCGGTGTCCAACAACCTGATCTTTTGCTGCAACTCTTGATCCATTGACTGCTCAACCTTCACTTGTTCTAAGAAGTCACTAGTGATTACTAAATGACCACACCATATATGATCTCGGGTTAACTGCAACCCCAAGTTCATATCACGTAACTTTTCTAATAGTTCTAATTCCTTCACCATCAGTGTTGTTATCTGAGCTTGTCTCCTACTCAATGCATCTGCCACCACATTGGCTTTTCCTGGGTGATATAAAAGCTCGAAGTCATAGTCCTTCATATATTCCATCCATCTTCTTTGTCGCATGTTCAGCTCCTTTTGATCGAACAAATACTTTAGACTCTTATGGTCACTAAAAACTTGGAAACTTGCCCCATAGAGGTAGTGTCTCCATGTCTTTAATGCAAATACTACTGCTGCAAGTTCTATGTCATGCGTTGGGTAGTTCTTCTCATGCACCTTTAGCTGCCTAGATGCATAAGCTACAGGTCTCCTTCCTTGCATTAGGACGCACCCCAAACCTTGATATGACGCATCACAATACACCTCAAAAGATTTGTTGGAGTCTGGAATGATTAATACTAGTGCTGACGTTAGCCGTTGCTTCATATCTTCAAAACTGGCTTTGCACTTGTCAGTCCACAGGAATGGTTGATCTTTACGAGTTAACTGAGTTAGAGGGCCTACAATCTTGGAAAACCCTTCGACGAAACGTCGGTAATAACCGGCTAATCCTACAAAACTTCGTACTTCAGTTACAGTTTTCGGCCGCTCCCACTTTAGCCCAGCTTCCACTTTTGCTGGATCCACTGAGATTCCTTGAGCAGAAATCACATGACCCAAAAAATTTACTTTCTCTATCCAGAACTCACACTTTGACAGTTTCCCATACAGTTGATGTTTTCTCAAAATTTCCAACGCCATCCTCAAGTGTTCTGCATGCTTTTCCTTATTCTCTGAATAGATAAGAATATCGTCTATAAATACTACCACGAACTTATCTAAACATGACCGAAATATCCTGTTCATGTAGTCCATAAATATCGTTGGAGCATTCGTCACGCCAAACGGCATTACTACGTACTCAAAGTGTCTGTAGCGAGATCTGAAAGCTGTCTTTTGTACATCTTCCGTCTTGACAAGAATCTGATGGTACCCAGATCTGAGATCAATTTTCGAAAACACCTCTGCTCCCCTCAACTGATCTAATAGATCATCGATTCTTGGCAGAGGATATTTGTTCTTTATTGTAACCTTGTTCAACTGTCGATAATCCACGCACAACCTTGAACTTCTATCCTTCTTCTTCACCAGCAATACAGGAGCTCCCCATGGAGACACACTTGGACGGATAAACTTCTTCTTCAACAGATCTTCGATTTGCTTTTTCAACTCTGCTAGTTCGGCAGGAGCCATTCTGCATGGAGCCATAGAAACCGGGCCAGCTCCGGGCACTAGATCTATTGTGAAATCGATCTCTCGACTAGGTGGTAAACCTGGTACTTCTTCTGGAAAAACATCAACATATTCTTCTACCACAGGTATTCCGATGATTTGTTCTTCAGTATTCTCTCTTTTCTCCTGAGCTAACACCACATAGCAGGTAGCTCCATCTTTGATATCTTTCGCAACGACTCGAGTTGAGCTTAGTTCTAAATCGTTCAAATTTAGAAACTCTATCTTTTGTTTCCCGCAGTCAATAAGAACGTGATTGGCAGTCAACCAATCCATTCCCAAAATAATGTCTAGATTTTGAAGGGGTAAGTAGATCAAGTTCACTTTGAACTTGCGTCCTACAATTTGGATCGGGCATCCGACACAGACTGAACTGGTCGCAACAGGTCCCGATGCTGGTGTAGAAACTACTAATTCACACCCTAGATCATGCATCGATAATCCGAGTCTTTCTAAACATGCTAGGGATATAAAGGAGTGTGTGGCTCCAGAGTCAAACAAAACATATACGGATTCTCCTAACAACATACAGGTATGTAAGATTAATGTACCTGACTTAGTAGCCTCTTCTACAGACATTGCAAATACTCTTCCTGTTGCCCGGGGCTTTACTTCAGCAGGATCTTGTTGTTGTGGTTCACCCACTTTCTTTTTCTTTGGACAGACATTAGCAAAGTGTCCCGGATCATTGCAGATGAAACATCTCTTCCCTTCAACTCTTTCCCCAATAAGTTTAGGGCAGTCACGTCTGAAATGTGCCCCTCCACACTCAAAACACTTCACTGTTCCTCGATATGATAATTGTGGTTTTTCATAAGGTTTTTTGTTGAATTTCATTGAAGATTCTCCCTTTGCAAGTCTGGAAACTCTACTTGGATCAAACTCCAACAATTCTATCATTCTGGCTTTCTCTACCAATGCTGGAAACTCTTGTATTTCCAATGGCATAAGTACCTTCTTCAGTTCATGCCTTAGTCCTCCCTCGAATTTTCGACATCTCCATTCTTCTGTGATATTCTGAGTATTAAACCTCGAGAGATAATTAAATTTTACTACGTACTCTTGTACTGATAACCTTCTTTGTTGTAAGGTCAGAAACTCCGCCTCCCTTGCAAATTTTGCACTGTTTGGAAAATATTTTTCCAAGAACCTTATCTTAAAGTTCTCCCAATTCACAGCCTCACCACGAACCGTCATCAACTGTTGCATACTTTCCCACCAATATTCAGCCTCACCCACCAAAAGAAATGATGCATAAGTTAATTTTTGTTCTTCTGAGCAAGTTATTACCCCAAAAATCTTCTCGTTCTTCCTTAGCCAAGAGTCAGCCTCATCAGGAGTAGCCTCCCCATTAAATTTAGTTGGATCATGCCTTAAGAAGTCATTCAAGCTAGAATGATTTTGAGGTACTTGATCAACTTGTTGTTACTGCATCTTTGTCGAGTTTAAATGATTTCTTCAAAAAGATAACAATACAATTTAGCATATGATATCAATTTCCTCCAATAGTCATTTTCATCATAACAATTAATAGTTTTACTAAGAATAATAATTTCACTCCCCATAGTCCCAAAATACTTTCGAAAACCATTGCTTTGATACCATAATGTAACACCCAAATATTTTAAAGGGTATTACTGATAGTAGAGACTAAATTAATTTGATATCTCGTATAAACAATCAAACTTTATTTCAATTACTCCAAAGTACAATACCAAACATACAAACTTTAAACAATATAGTCTTCACCATTGAAATTTCAACTTATAAGTTTTACACAACATAATCTTCCCAATACAATTTTATTCTTTTTACAAAAATCCCTGAAAGTTTTTCCCCGCATCTATCTCATCTCTAAGCTTTTTCAACCGCATCTGCAACATTATCTAATCACATATAACATGAGTTATATGATCATAGTACAAACAAATAAGGGTAAGCCAACCATATCATAAAATCATTAAACTTGAAATAAAAATATTATAATCATGTATTTTTGCAATTGATAAAATATCATTATTCCGATGTCATTAATTCATCATTATCAAAATCATCTTTCTCATTTCCATAAATCTTACAAGTGTACCATGCTTACTCATGAAGCCTTATGGTCAGACCGCTCTTTGCCTGCTTCCTTAAGCCTCACTTATATACTATGTCTTACTTTCTGAAGCCTTATGGTCAGACCCCTCTCTGCCTGCTTTTATAAACCTCAGGTATTACTTTGTTCATACCAAACTCTCATGGTATAACTCGAACATACTACTCCCGGTAGTAACATCATTTCATAAGTAATGATTTCTCATATCCACCCCAACATTTCATAAAACCAACAATTCATACCCTCTTATCCACCTAACTCAATCATGTTCATTCTTTAATCATGAATTCATAATAACCCGTTTTGGTATCAATAAATTAAACATATTGCCAAATATCATGCTTCATATTATAAACTCATTTTGCCCATAACGAGAATAACTCAACGTATTTTCACCAAACAAAGATCATGGATCAACCAAAATATATCAACATATCTTAGGAACTACATATTAAAGTCTGGGCTCAATGTAATAAAATATATATGAAATTTTTACCATGATAATATTATGCATCTACAATCAACTTGTTTTATTTTATTTTCATCCTAGTGTAGATTTTTCTTTACTCAAATTGGTCACCGGAGAGGACCCAAATGTCTGAACGCATCAAACTCACCTTCGACGCCAGCACATATGACTAGTCACAACTGACTGGACCAGGCCAGGGCTGCTCTATGATCAGGGATATGCCAACTCAAGTTTTTAAGGTTCCTCTATCCTACCAACAAAGAAAGGCCCTCAATAATTAACAATTGATTTATTTAAATTATCTACCATGTTCTCTTATGCTCTAAATTTGAAATGCCAAATTTTAATGTGTTCACTTCCTCTCATAGCAACCTCAAACAATATTTGTACATCTATTTAATACCCATATATAAGCTATTTCAGAACCCTTACTTCAGACCTTCCAACAAGATCAATTTCAGCCAACAAACTCATTCAGAATAGATTAAATTCATCATATCACAACATGTACAATTTCACAATTTCAGTTATCATACCCAATATAATAAAAGTCATAAAATAGTTTCACAAGAGCACACCAGTTCAACATTCATATGCAAATATTTTATAAAATAAATTCATACAAAAATAATTAGCTCCCATTACCATCAAAATAATATTAATATAAAAATTTAGGGGAATCAAGAAGTTGAATCTGGCAGAGCCGGTTAGACAACTTCTCATCCTTCCAGAAGATGCAAAAAAAAATATATAAAACAATAAAATTTCTGGGGCAACAAGAAGTTGAATCTGGTAGAGCCAGTTAGACAACTTGTAATCCATCCAAAAATACAATATAATTAAATAACGCGAACAATAACATGTCTGGGGAAACAAGAAGTTGAATCTGGCAGAGCCGGTTAGACAACTTCTAATCCTTCCAAAATGCAATAAAATAAATAAGTAAAGCAATAAATAGTTTGGGGAAACAAGAAGTTGAATTTGGCAGAGCCGGTTAGACAACTTCTAATCCTTCCAAAAATGCAATAAAATAAATAAGTAAAGCCATAAATAGTTTGGGGAAACAAGAAGTTGAATCTGGCAGAGCCGGTTAGACAACTTCTAATCCTTCCAAAATACAATAAAAATAAATAAGGAAAGCAATAAAATGTTTGGGGAAACAAGAAATTGAATCTGGCAGAGCCGGTTAGACAATTTCTAATCCTTCCAAAATACAAAAATAAACAACTAATAACATACAAATGGCATAACATAATCAACATCACATTTTACAACTATCACACTTGGATATCAACACAAAATCATACTCTCATTTAAAATTCAAGATCATACAGAAACAAAATACTCCATATTCAAGATTTAAGATCAGACAAAAGCAAAATATAGCATATTCAAGACTCAAGATAATATAAAAGGAATTACTCAAAGTTAGCTCCCCTTACCTCTATTCCAGACTTAGTTTCCTCTTCTCAAACCGTTCTCCGGAAACTTCCAAAATTTCCCCTCTTCAACTAGAATTTCCTCCAACTCACTTCTCTCACAATTTCTCTAGAATTTTGGTGTAAATCTTCAGCCTCTCCCCTTGGCTATTTATAGCCAAAAATTTTACTATTCATTTTTACTATTCACTTTTACTATTCACTTTTACTATTCATTTTTACTATTCAAAAATTATTTTTTATTCATCATTCTTATCTCTGAATGATTAATTTTACGTGGAGTGTTCTCTTCCACAATTTATTTTAATATATTTTTTTTTAACCATTCACTATTCACTATTCACTATTTACTATTTACTATTTACTATTCATTATTCACTATTCACTTTTCTTAAAAAAAATCCTAAATAAGTTATCAAAAATTTGAAGCTCTCCCTCTAGAATTACTATAATTTTATATCCAAAAATTTACATTTTTCTATCCATTAAAATTATTATTACTAATAAAATGCTAAAATTTACTATTAGAAATATATATATATATATTTTCATGGGTCTTACAAAATACACACAATTCAAAAATTTCAAACATCTTACAATACATATGAAAAGTAAATTAGCTTCCCTTACCTTGGGAAAAGCTAAGACAATCCAACAATTACTCGACCGACGCTTCCACCACGAAGAATTTTAGGTAAACGCCTATAATTGACGGAATGATAGTTGGGATGAAATCTTAGGACCCATAATTAACCAATAATCAAAGAAGAAACGCACTTTATACATGCAGGACAAATTTGATACACATTATCAAAGACCAAGATAGACCGAGAAAAAGGGTTAGAAACTTACTTGCTCTATTGTAGAAATTGATCGGTGGATAGTGAAGACAACTCAGCGGTGATCACATAGGAACTTCCTGATCGTCAAATAGATGATTATAGAAGAAGAAAGGGTAGAGAGAAGGTAGAGAGAGTTTAGAGAGCGGGTTCGAGAGAGATGAAGTGTTTTTGAGTAATGAGACAATTGTATGAAGTTTTTATCTATAATATTGACTTATTTACTATTTTAAAATAAAATAGTTGGTCTCAATATTTTAAAACACCTATTTACTCTAATACCCATTTCTAGGTTCTTACATTCTCCTCAACAACAAAATTTTCGACCTCAATAATTAGACTTACTCATGACTCCCTCTAACTTCCAAGTAGAGTCACCTGTCCTTCTATCCCAGACAACTTTGACTAGACTGATGGTATTTTCTCTAAGTTGTTTCATCTAGCTCTCCACAATCCCTATGGGCTGAACATCCACTGAGAGATCATCTATGACATGCACATCGTCCACCTCTAACACATGAGAAGGATCTGGCACATATTTCCTAAGTTATGAGACATGAAACACTGGATGTAGATTTGTAAGTTGAGGAGGTATAACTATCTGATAGGCCAATGGTCCTACTCACCTTAGAATCTGATATAGACCAATGAACCTTGGAGACAACTTCCTAGAACGAATTTCTCTGCTTATACTAGTAATAGGAGTCACTCTAAGGAAAATGTGATCCCCAACCGCAAACTCTAACGGTCTCCGTCTCTGATCAACATAGGATTTTTGCCTACTCTGAGAAGCCTTCATCCTTTCCTGTATAAGCTTCACTTTCTCAATGGTCTGCTGAATCAACTTCGGTTTAACTAATACTAACTCTCCCTGATGGAAGCTTGCTATGGGTGAGACTCATTGAACCAGGAAGCCAAACAGCAAACGTTCCAGTGAGCAGAATGAAGGCAGCAGAATTCTGAAATAGATGCCGAGAATGGTATGGTTTCAGTGAAGAATGAAGTGGGTTGGAACCTCTCAGCTCAGAGGGCCTTCCTACTTTGGAAGGAAGCTAGAGGTAAGGAGAAAGAAAGTGAATAATTGGGTTGACTCAAGAGCAAAGGTAAGTTGGAATTTCATTTCTGCAGCAATTAGACTAAGCTCAAAAGTGTCTACAAAAGGGGGAAGAGGTCTCCTATTTATAGGAAGATAAGAGCCTCAAATCTGAAATGAAATTCAATCCAAAAGCAAATGAAATTAAAGAAAAAGGTGCCAATTTGCTTCAACTTCAAACATGCCTCATTCCAACTCAGCAACACACGTGAAACAACACCAATTCTGAAACGCTGGGCTAGCTAGGTTATTGGCTGAGCTTTTTGATAGCTTTGGCAGCAAGCTTCTCCCTCCAAGTCTCTCTTTTCATGTGCTAAAATGCTATGCTGGCAGTTGCTCCCTCCAATTTTATTAATCCTACAAAGCAAAGAAAAATGTGCTTTCAATTATGGGAAGAAGGATTAATGTAAATTACCTTCCATAGAAGCAAAATGGTAGGTGATCCTTCTTCCTCTTGAATCCTCTTTGCCATGGCTCTAGTAAGAGGTCCAATGTGTGTCTTAGATGGTCTTCCATCAGACCCTCCCTCTTGAAAAGGATCTGTCCTCAGATCTACTTCAACTTGTTGATCATTCCTTGTGAAAGGAATTAAGTCGCAGATTTTAAAAGTATGACTGACACCATAAGTTTCAGGGAGATCTAAGATGTATGCATTATCATTTATCTTTTTGACTAAATTGAATGGACCATCTCCTCTTGGACTAAGTTTGGACTTCCTTTGAGAGGGAAATCTTTCTTTTCTCAAATGAAGCCAAACTAGGTCTCCTATTTCAAAAACTATTTTCTTTCTCCTTTGTTGTTGTATTCTGCATATTTTTGAGTTTGTTTTTCAATTTGGATTTTGACTTTCTCATGTAACTTCTTGATGAACTCCGCTTTAGAAGAACCTTCTTTATGAAGAAAAGAAGATGATTCTGGAAGAGGTAGTAAATCAAGAGGTGTGATAGGGTTAAAACCATAAACAACCTCAAAAGGAGAAAGATTAGTAGTCTTGTGGACTACTCTATTATAAGCAAATTCAATATGAGGTAGATGTTCATCCCAAGATTTGTTATTACCTCTTAATATTACCCTTAATAATGTAGATAAAGATCTATTTACTACTTCAGTTTGCCCATCAGTTTGTGGGTGACATGTAGTAGAAAATAGAAGTTTAGTTCCAAGCTTTTCCCATAAAGTTTTCCAAAAATGGCTTAGGAACTTCACATCTCTATCAGACACTATAGTTTTGGGTAAGCCATGCAATCTCACCATTTCTTTAAAGAAGAGTCTAGAGATATAGCTAGCATCATCTACTTTGTGGCAGGGTATAAAATGAGCCATTTTACTAAAACGATCTACTACCACAAATATAGAATCATACACCCTTTGAGTTCTTGGCAATCCTAAGATAAAGTCCATGATTATGTCCTCCCAAGGAGTATTAGCTATAGGAAGAGGTGTATAGAGTCCATGAGGCATAATTTTGGACTTAGCTTGTAAACAAGCTATACATTTAGAACAATGTCTTTGAACATCTATTCTCATGTGTGGCCAATAAAATTTACTTTTCAAAATGTTTAGAGTTTTATCAACTCCATGATGGCCCATGAGTCCTCCTCCATGACTCTCTTTGATAAGAAGTTTTCTAATGGATCGTTGGGGTATACAAAGTTTTCCTTTATTAAAAAGATACCCCTCAGAAAGATAGAATCCATCAAAAGGCTTCTTAAGACATGATGAATAAGTGGATGCAAATGTTTCATCATTTTCATATAACTCTTTTATGCCATCAAATCCTAATATTTGGGATCCTAGGGTTACTAATAATGCATGTCTTCTAGATAAAGCATCCGCAACAACATTAATACTTCCCTTTTTGTGTTTGATGACATAGGGAAATTGCTCCAGGTATTCCACCCACTTTGCATGTCTTTTGTTTAGCTTTGCTTGCCCTTTAATGTACTTGAGAGATTCATGGTCAATGTGTATGATGAATTCTCTAGTTACCAAGTAATGCTCCCAAGTTTTTAAAGCTCTAATGAAGGCATACAACTCTTTGTCATAGGTAGGATAGTTCAAGGTAGGCCCCCTAAGTTTTTCACTAAAGTAAGCTACGGGATGTCCTCCTTGTATTAAAACAGCTCCTATACCTATCCCAGATGCATCACATTCTAGTTCAAAGGCTCTGGAAAAATCAGGCAAAACTAGAATAGGTGCATGAGTTAACTTGTGTTTCAAAGTCTCAAAAGACAACTCTTGCTTATCACCCCAAAGAAAAGGAATATCTTTCTTGACTAGCTCATTTAAAGGAGCAGCTATGGTGGAGAAGTCTTTCACAAATCTTCTATAAAAACTTGCTAACCCGTGAAAACTTCTCACCTCTCCTACATTTTTAGGGGTTGGCCATTCTTGTATAGCCTTGATCTTCTCTGGATCAACATGTACACCTTCTTTTCCAACTTTGAAACCAAGGAAAATCACACTTTCTTGACAAAAAGTATATTTGTCAAAGTTGGCAAAGAGATTATATTCTCTAAGAAGAAGCAAGACTTCTTTGATATGGTTAAGGTGCTCTTGAAGACTTTGACTATAAATTAAGATGTCATCAAAATAGACCACTACAAATCTTCCTATGTATTCCCTAAGGACATGATTCATTAATCTCATGAATGTACTTGGAGCATTGGTCAAGCCAAAGGGCATGACTAACCATTCATACAAACCAAACTTGGTCTTAAAAGCAGTTTTCCATTCATCTCCTTCATGAATTCTGATTTGATGGTATCCGCTTTTGAGATCAATTTTGGTGAAAAGATTTGCTCCATGTAATTCATCCAGCATATCATCTAGCCTAGGAATGGGGTGCCTATACTTGATAGTTATGTTGTTGATGGCCCTATAATCTGTACACATTCTCCAAGTTCCATCCTTTTTAGGGACCAACAACACAGGCACATCACAAGGACTTAGACTCTTTTGGATCCACCCTTTGTTCAATAATTCATTAACTTGTTTCTCTATTTCTTTTGTTTCCATAGGGTTGGTTCTATAGGCTGGCCTATTAGGTAGGCTTGCCCCAGGCACCAAATCTATTTGATTTTCTATTCCCCTCAAAGGTGGTAATCCTTTTGGTACCTCTTTGGGAAATACATCATCAAATTCCTTTAAAAGTTTTTGCAACCCCTTTGGTAGAGAACCAAGTTCATGAGTGATTGAAACAAATGCCTCTTTGCAATAGAGAAGAAAATGAGGTTGTCCAAGAAAAAGATCTTTAGAAATGTTCAAAGTTTGAGGTTGGACAACTTCTTTATTTGAGGCATGGGTTACCAAATTCATGGTCTTCTCCTTTCTTTCTTTCCTACTTTTCTTTTCTCCATCAAATTTCTTTTTAAGAATTATTTGGTCCTCTCTTACTTGTGAAGGTATAAGAGGACACAAAATAATTTTCTTTCCCTTGTGTTGAATGGTGATTTTGTTGGTGACTTCATCATGTAGAGCTTGGTTATCATATTGCCAAGGTCTTCCAAGTAATATGTGCCCAACTTCCATTGGTACTATATCACAAACAATTTGATCTTCATATTTGCCAATGGAAATGGGTACTCTTACTTGTTCTATAACTACTATTCCATGATCCTCTTTGATCCATTGAAGTTTGTAAGGTTTAGGATGAGGAGTAGTGGTTAAGCCAAGCTTCTCTACCATTCTAGAACTACAACAGTTGCAACAAGAGCCACTATCCACAATCATTGAACATGTCTTTTCCAAAACTTTGCATCTTGTGTGGAATAGATTCTCTCTTTGTGACTATTCTAATTCTACATAATTGCTTTCCAGGAGTCTCCTCACCATAAGTAAGTCACCATCACAAGGTAAAGTTTCTTCTTCTTCAGAAGTGGATGTTTCAGACTCACTATATGAAGAACCCTTACTTTCACTCTCATGCTCAAGAATGTAAGTTGACCTTCTATTGCAACACTCAGATGCATAGTGCCCTTTTTCCCCACATCTAAAGCACTTAGTCTCCTTACTTTTATGATCTCTTGAAGGTTCTTTGACTTTTTCTTTCCCTCTCTCTCTCTCTCTCTCTCTCTCTCTCTAAATTCTTCATACCTTGGCTTGGTTAGACTACCCTCCCTGTTGTACTCCTTCTTATGGTTGGAGCTATGAGGGTAATCTTTCTTAGTGGAGCTTTTCCTCTTGAGTTGTTGCTCTACCCTCACACAAAGTTGGACTAACTCATTGAGATCATTGTAGGGTATAAGTTCAACCCTATCTCTTATGTCATAGTTGAGTCTACTTTGGAACCTAGCAATTGTTATCCTTGGTTCCTCTCTTATCCCAGCTCTCAACATGAGCAACTCAATTTTCTGCCTATACTCTTCAACACTCATGTTCCTTTGTTGGAGTTTGTGGAGCTTATCCATTAACTCCCTATCATAGTAGGCTGGTACATGTCTTCTTCTCAAGGCAGTTCTCAACTCATTCCAATACTTGGGAGGTAAGTGTCTTAACCTATGATCCTTGACCAAGGTTGTCCACCAAATTAAGGCATAGCCTTGAAAACTTAAAGAAGCCATGGTGACTCTCTTTTCATCATCTATTTGGTGGCACTCAAACAATTGCTCAACTTTCATTTCCCATTCTAGGTATTCTTCCACATCATCCTTTCCATGAAAGGAAGGAAGATCAATTTTGGGCTCTCTTGGATGGTGCTCTCTAACTCTATGATGTCTTCTAGGAGGCATTTGGTAGTGGTCATCATTGTGATGACTACTATATTGCTCAAGCTCACTAGGAGAAGATGATGATTCTTCTCTTCTCCTATGGGAAGATCTCTCTTTCTTTTTGTCTTGATTAATCAAAAGTTGACTAATCATGTCTTTGAGCTCACTAATCTCTCTATCCCTTTGTTCAAATTTTTGCTCAAATTCCTCCCTTAAAGAACTCTCACTATGGGGTTTCAAACTTCCTTGCACACTTGATTGACTCATTCTTGTCAAAGGAAAAGGTTTTCACAAGGTTTTCAAAATATTTGACAAGTAATGAGTGAAAAGATTTTCACAAGCTTTCTTTGTTTTTGGTGAAAAATTTCTGAAGAGATTCTAGAGGCAAAAGATGTTTCTAAGTAGCTCCCAGGAAGAAGAGGTGAGTCACAAATGGAAAAGCTTAGAAACCAAGTTCTTCCTTAGCCAGAGTTTCCTTAGAGTTATCTTTTACCTTAGTTTCTAAATAGAAATTCTTCAAATTCTTTTCAAATGTTATGAAATGAACCTAAAACCAAAGAAAGGTTGACTAAATGCTATGCAATCCTATATACCACGGAGACTTAAAAAAAACAAAAAGATTAAGCAAGAAATTAAAGAAAGCAATAAAGATGCAAGAATGTAAATGCTAGACGACCCTAAGTGAAAGTGCAAGTGACACTTGGAGCCCCTTGACACACTTCCACACTAAGAAAACGAAATTGGACTATTACAATGTTCAATTGTGAACTTGGAATTGCTTCAAGAGCATTTTTCCAAGTCACTTGGCTCAAAAACAGCAAAGAAAAAAAAATAAAATACAATTTCAAACAGCAAATTTCGTGATATTTGGTGTAAATAAACTTGAAATGAGGCCTAGAAGTAATGTGAGCTTTGTCTTCTTGCTGCTGCAGAAAGCTACTCAAAATGAAGGTGTGAGTTGCTCTTTTTCAAAGTTTGAAATGCTGCTATAACAGAGTTTTTCAGCTGCTGAACAGTGGTGTTTGGGCTGCTGTTGAGTCTTCCTTCTTGCTCCACTTTCAATTCTCAAAACACTTCCTAGAAGGCTACCAAAGTAGGAGTAGGTCTCTAGTGCTGGATGCCCCGAACAACTTGCAAACACACTCCAAAACTCATTAGAAATCACACCAAACAGATTAAAAAAATCTGCACCAAATTTCTGCACACTGCACCAGTATAGGCTGCTGTATTGAACACTTTAGATGCCAAAAATAGACACAAACAATTGGAACAACACACAAATGAAAGTAGGTACACAAGAGGAACTTATCAAAGGCACTAGAATGGATGAAGAGAGCAAGAAAAATACAAGCACAATTCAGAAATTATTCCAAATGCAAATTGTTTGATAATTTTCTGAAGTGTTTGATAAAATGCCCCAATGAATTTCAGATTTTGTGTTTTTGATTTTCAGGGCCTATAATCTGGATTGGTTGGTTCTAACAACTTTTTAACACTTGATACTTCTTCTTTTGATCATATATTTTCATTTTTAAACATTGAACCAACTTTTTCACAATCCAGCAATGACTTTTACACTAAAATTACCAAAACAGTGGCTGGAAAAACAAAAACTGCACTAGAGAAATGAACTAAAATGATGGTTTTGGAACCCAAAATGAGTGACAGTGATTCAGCAACTTTGATGAATGTTCAAACAACTTTTCTTGGTGATATTAAACATGTTTAAACTCTTAAACAACTGAAGCAATGATTAATATTCAGAATCACTGATCCACTTCCATTTTTAACTCAAAAATGATGGTTTAAATATCCAATCTGCATATAAATTCATTTTTGACCAAATGAGCAGTATTAACAACTTTCAAACATCCATTTAGACTTACTCAAGCTTTCCAAAAGCACAGAAACAACAGGATTCGAAAATCACCCTTGCTATGGCCAAATTATGCAGCAAAAACCATCAATTAACCAACCAATTTTAGTTTTTCATGGATTCAAAAACTGGACAGCAAAGGAAATGACTCTAAGAAGTGTAAAAACACAGATCTAAGCTAGATTTAATATGCTTAGCATGTCCAAACTCATATTAGACCAAATCAAGTATATTAGCACGGTGAAAAGCTAGAAGTTCAAGCTGAAATGGTAAATGGTTAAGGATTTTGAGCAACCACACTATGCATATTGCATTTTAGTGCTTGTTTTGGTTTGCTGTACCTTAAGACACATTCAAGAACATCACACAATGTTGTACCAAGCTCCAGAATCAAAAGAAAACCATTGAAACAATTTTAGAAATTTAGCACCAGATTTAAATTATGTATCAGAATTTACAATGGAAAACAAATCAGATTTGCATTTTGATGCTTCAGCTTGTATAACCTAGGCTAGATCAAGTCCCCATTGCCTTATTTTGTATATATACAGCTTGTTTAGCACTTGCAAATCAATTAAAACGAAATAATCCAGTAGAAAAGGAAACTGAACAGAGACAGAAATAATACTGCAACAATAAATTGCACAAGACTTAAAACAAGACAGAATTGAAATGTAAAGCTTGAAATGACCCAAACAAGAAGGTTTCACCGATTAAAATGAAAGGACAATATAAGCACACAAAGGAAACTAAAATTGAATGACTGGAAAAGCAATACAGAATTGAAAACAGCAGCAAAATAGAAACAGAAACAACACAAACTGGACTGAAAACAGAAACAGAAATAACACAAAGTGGACTGGAATTAAACAGCAGAATGGAAAGGCACTTAGCTATGGTTTGCGTGGACAACCAGAGCTCTGATACCACTTGATGGAAGCTTGCTATGGGTGAGACTCATTGAACTAGGAAACCAAACAACAAACGTTCCAGTGAGCAGAATGAAGGCAGCGGAATTCTGAAATAGATGCAGAGAATGGTATGGGTTCATTGAAGAATGGAGTGGGTTGGAACCTCTCAGCTTAGAGGGCCTTCCTACTTTGGAAGGAAGCTAGAGGTAAGGAGAAAGAAAGTGAAGAATTGGGTTGACTCAAGAGCAAAGGTAAGCTGGAATTTCATTTTTGCAGCAATTAGGCTAAGCTCAAAAGTGTCTACAAAAGGGGGATGAGGTATCCTATTTATAGGAAGATAAGAGCCTCAAATCTGAAATGAAATTCAATCCAGAAGCAAATGAAGTTAAAGAAAAAGGCGCCAATTTGCTTCAGCTTCAAACATGCCTCATTCCAACTCAACAGCACACGTGAAACAGCACCAATTCTGAAACGCTGGGCTAGCTAGGTTATTGGCTGAGCTTTTTGATAGCTTTGGCAGCAAGCTTCTCCCTCCAAGTCTCTCTTTTCACGTGCTCAAATGCTATGCTGGCAGCTGCTCCCTTCAATTTTATTAATCCTACAAAGCAAAGAAAAATGTGCTTTCAATTATGGGAAGAAGGATTAATGTAAATTACCTTCCATAGAAGCAAAATGGTAGGTGATCCTTCTTCCTCTTGAATCCTCTTTGCCATGGCTCTAGCAAGAGGTCCAATGTGTGTCTTAGATGGTCTTCCATCACTCCCTCTTGAAACCAACAAAGAGGCGTCCGACAACGTTTACCATACAGTGCTTCAAATGGTGCCATACCAATGCTGAGCTGATAACTATTGTTTTAGGTGAACTCCACCAACGACAACACCTCATCCCAGACACCCAAATGATCCAAAACCCACGTCGGCAACAAATCTTCAAGTGATTGGATCATTCTCTCAGACTGACCATCTGTCTAGGGATGATACGCGAACTCACCTGCAATCTGCTTCCCAGCTCACTTTGTAAAGTCTGGCAAAACCTGGATGTAAATCGTGGATCTCTGTCAAACACTATGCTCGATGGTACTCCATGCAGCCTTACTATTTCTCTTATATATAACTGGGCAAGCTTTTGTCATAAACATCCTCAGGTTCACTGCCAAGAAATGAGCACTCTTAGTTAACCTATCAACTATAACCCAAATAGCATCATGACCTTTAACCGTCCGTGTTAAATGGGTAACAATGTTCATGGCTATGTTATCCCACTTCCACTTAGGAATCTCCAACTACTGTAACAAACCACCTGGTCGTTGAAGCTCCACCTTTGCTCTTTGACAAGTCAAACAAGCAAAAACAAATTGTACTACATCTCTTTTCATCCCAAACCACCAAAAAGATTCCTTGAGATCTTGATACATCTTAGTCATGCCAGGATGCATGCTAAAATGACTTTAATGTCCTTCTTCAAGGATCAATCTCTTCAGTTCAACATCATTAGGAACACAGACTCTGCCTATGAATCTCAATACACCATTAGCCCCCAAAACAAACTCTTTTCCCTGTTTTGTACCCAGTAAACTTACTGATTTTTATAGTTCGACGTCGGATAATTGTTTCTCTCTGATTTGTGAACCGAGCCAAAATCCTACCCCTTTTTTCCTTGGTTCACAACCGAGGCAAAAGGCCTACCCCTTTTTGCCTCACCTTTATATGCCTCGGTTGCGAAACCGCTACCTATAGGCGAAAATAACCGTTGTCATTTCCTTGACTACACTAGTTGAACTAAACTTTTGTTACATCACCATCTAAAGCTTGCTCAATCGAGATATTTTCACCCTTTGCTCACACTCACCAGATGATCATTGTAACAAGAACCAACCATACACAACAACCAAACACAAAACACAAAAAAAGGGTAGGCTAATGAAGAAAAGAATCAGACTTAGAATATTAAGATTCATCATGCATCATATTTCACACAAAGTAAATCAAACATCATAGTCATGCCAAAGACCAAGCACTAGTAGAAAAAAGGGGATACTAACGCGCCCATTGGCAGATACTTCTTGTTTCCATACCGGAGAGCTATGCTGTGTGGTTCTGCTCATTGCATAAGTGTCCTCCCAAACATCTCAGACAAGTAGTTGATTGGTAACAACCTCAATGTTTGGACTTTCTTTGTTATATAAATGAATGCTAAAGCCTTTTGCTTTTAATAGTTCAATTGTAACACGTATGATTTTGTCTAAGAGATCAAATGCTAACGATAAAAAGCTTGCATGGTTGACTCTCAAGGTTTGACATATACTAAAGCCATACTTTCTTATAGTTGTTTTGTTTTAATGATTTTCACTAACTTTTTACAATTGTGAATATATATAGTAGTGTCACAAACAAAGTGGGCATATGAGTATGGATACTACGTAATGTATTAGATGACACACTTTATTCGTGCCCATATTAGAAGTGGCAAGGAAACGGTAATATTTAAATTTAATGAATTTTGATTTTATCCATCATTTGGAATTCATATACACTAATTAATATCATATGTCTTGTGCAAAGATTGAAGACTCCTACTCCACTTCCTGAGAAGCCACTTACATTCCTAAGGAAGGCACTTGCAAAACATTTAATTAGATTATATAATAGTTCATAGTTATTAGGATTTATAATACATTAACACATGTTGATTTATAGTTATTAGATTTTGTACATTATCCTTTAAAAGTTATGTGTTGTATATATTGTGTTTTATATGCAAGTATGTTTTTGTGGTAGTGGATATCATAAAACCAGACCTGCTATTAAAAAAAATTCCAGGAAAATAGGCGTCGATTGTGGCCAAAACCGAGGTAGAAAGCCTGTCTATGGCCTTGGTTCAACCACAACCAGTGCCCTAGGGTGCATGTGATTTTTTTAAAAAAAATAAAGGTCTTTGGCATCAGTTCTAGCTTGAACCGCTGTCATAGGCTCATGTTATTATCTCGATTGAACCGAGGTAATAACCCCTCCCCTCCCCCTCTTTTTTTTTTCCTTACTACTTCGGGTGTAGAAGAACCGAAGCAATATCCATTGGGATATTACCTCGGTTGGAACCGAGACCAAAAGTCCCCCACCTTTTTACCTCGCCAGTATAGGCCTCGGTTTGAAAACCGAAGTGTATTGTCAAAAACAACCGCTATCGTTTTCCTTCTCTGCACTAGTGAAAGCTGCACCATCTATATAAAGTATGAATGTCAAGCTATGGAGGGTAATGCATTTGTAATGGTGAAACAATTGGCCTACTCCAAGCTACCACACAAGATTAGTCCGTTAAACAACGCCTTAGGCCAAGGTAAAGCCCCTAGACTAGGACCTCCTACTACTTTCACCACATGCATCATCCCTCTCTACTTGAGAATAAGTGATCATTAGGTGTCAAGATAACCCCAAGACTAAGCTCCCTACATTCATACATACAATACTTGAATCAACCATTTTAAGAATTTCACCTTAAAAACTCTTTTAACACATACTTGAAAACATACAAAACTTTATGCATAAAACCTTACAAAATTCAATTGATATTACTAAACAAGGCTTACATTACCATTTCATTTTTATCCATAAGAAACAAAAAAAAAAGTATAGAACAAAAGAAACCAACCTACATACAAGATGCCCCAATTAAATTAAAATTTTATGATTTTTTTAAAGATAATCTATTATCACACCTGATAATCGATTATTCCCGAGAGAAATCATGTAAAAATGATTTTTGAACTGCAATAATCGATTATCATATGTGATAATTGATTATTTCCGAGAGCTTTGAAGAAATAATTACCTTCTGGCTAGAATAATTGATTATCAAGTGAGACAATCGATTATTCTTGTCAGTTTTTTACTATAACCTGATTTTTCTAGTTTTGGTGCATCGTAGACATATTCAAATGATTAATTTAGGATATGTAAAACAAAGATTAATACGAAGACAAGTTTATAGATGAAAATAGAGTATTACATTGCTCATTTGGATAGAAATTAGATGCACAATGTAAGACCCATAAAAAAATATATATATATTTCTAATAGTAATTTTTAGCATTTTATTAGTAATAATAATTTTAATGGATAGAAAAATGTAAATTTTTGGATATAAAATTATAGTAATTCTAGAGGGAGAGCTTCAAAATTTTGATAACTTATTTAGGATTTTTTTAAAAAGTGAATAGTGAATAGTAAATAGTAAATAGTAAATAGTGAATAGTGAATAGTGAATGGTTAAAAAAAAATATTAAAATAAATTGTGGAAGAGAACACTCCACGTAGAATTAATCATTCAGAGATAAGAATGGTGAATAAAAAATAATTTTTGAATAGTAAAAATGAATAGTAAAAGTGAATAGTAAAAATGAATAGTAAAAATGAATAGTAAAATTTTTGGCTATAAATAGCCAAGGGGGGAGGCTGAAGATTTACACCAAAATTCTAGAGAAATTGTGAGAGAAGAGAGTTAGAGGAAATTCTAGTTGAAGAGGGGAAATTCTGGAAGTTTCCGGAGAACGGTTTGAGAAGAGGAAACTAAGTCTGGAATAGAGGTAAGGGGAGCTAACTTTGAGTAATTCCTTTTATATTATCTTGAGTCTTGAATATGCTATATTTTGCTTTTGTTTGATCTTAAATCTTGAATATGGAATATTTTGTTTATGTATGATCTTGAATTTAAATGAGAGTATGTTTTTGTGTTGATATCCGAGTGTGATAGTTGTAAATTGTGATGTTGAATATGTTATGCCATTTGTATGTTATTAGTTGTTTATTTTTGTAATTTGGAAGGATTAGAAATTGTCTAACCGGCTCTGCCAGATTCAATTTCTTGTTTCCCCAAACATTTTATTGTTTTCCTTATTTATTTTCATTGTAGTTTGGAAGGATTAGAAATTGTCTAACTGGCTCTGCCAGATTCAATTTCTTGATTCCCCAAATTTTTTTATTTCTTTCCTTACTTATTTTATTACATTTTTGGAAGGATTAGAAGTTGTCTAACCGGCTCTGCCAGATTCAACTTCTTGTTTCCCCAAACTATTTATTGCTTTACTTATTTATTTTATTGCAATTTTTGGAAGGATTAGAAGTTGTCTAACCGGCTCTGCCAGATTCAACTTCTTATTTCCCCAGACATGTATTGTTCTTGTTATTTAATTATATCGTATTGTTGGATGGATTAGAAGTTGTCTAACCAGCTCTGCCAGATTCAACTTCTTATTTCCCCAAACATGTATTGTTCTTGTTATTTAATTATATTGTATTGTTGGATGGATTAGAAGTTGTCTAACCGGCTCTGCCAGATTCAACTTCTTGTTTCCCCATAAAATTTTATATTAAGATTATTTTTATGATTGTGAAATATTGTATTCTTCTATGACCATTTATAGTAATATTTTATTATTGTTAATTATTTATAATTATCTTGTATGAATTCTATTATGGATGTTTATTGTGATGAATTTATTGAATGAGTTTGTTGGCTGAAATTGATCTTGTTGGAAGGTTTGGAGAAAGGGTTCTGTAATAACTTGTATATGGGTATTAAATATACAGATACTGTTTGAGGTTGTTGTGAGAGGAAGTAAAATATTAAAATTAGGTATTTTAGATTTAGAGCATAAGAGAACAAGGTAGATAAATTAAATAAATAAATTGTAAATTATTAAGGGCCTCCCTTTGTTGGTAGGATAGAGGAACCTTAAAAACCTGAGTTGGCACATCCCTGATCATAGAGCAGCCCTGGCCTGGTCCAGTCAGTTGTGACTAGTCATATGTGCTGGCGTCGAAGGTGAGTTTGATGCGTTCAGACATCTGGGTCCTCTCCGGTGACCAATTGGGGTAAAGAAAGATCTCTAATAGGATGAAAATAAAATAAAATAAGTCAATTGTAGATGCATAACGTTATCATGGTAAAAACTTCATATATATTTTATTTGTTATTACATTGAGCTCAGACTTTATTATGTAGTTCCTAAGATATGTTGATATATTTTTGTTGATCCATAATCTTTCTTTGGTGAAAATATGTTGAGTTATACTCGTTATGGGCAAAATGAGTTTATAATATGAAGCATGATATTTGGCAATATGTTTAATTTATTGATACCAAAACGGGTTATTATGAATTCATGATTAAAGAATGAACATGATTGAGTTAGGTGGATAAGAGGGTATGAATTGTTGGTTTTATGAAATGTTGGGGTGGATATGAGAAATTCATTACTTATGAAATGATGTTACTACCGGGAGTAGTATGATCGAGTTATACCATGAGAGTTTGGTATGAACAAAGTAACATTGAGGTTTATGGAAGTAGGCAGAGAGGGGTCTGACCATAAGGCTTCAGAAAGTAAGACATAGTATATAAGTGAGGCTTATAGAAGCAGGCAGAGAGGGGTCTGACCATAAGGCTTCAGAAAGTAAGACATAGTATATAAGTGAGGCTTAAGGAAGCAGGCAGAGAGCGGTCTGACCATAAGGCTTCATGAGTAAGCATGGTACACTTGTAAGATTTATGGGAATGAGGAAGATGATCTTGATAATGATGAATTAATGACATCGGAATAATGATATTTTATCAATTGCAAAAATACATGATTATAATATTTTTATTACAAGTTTAATGATTTTATGATATGGTTGGCTTACCCTTATTTGTTTGTACTATGATCATATAACTCATGTTATATGTGATTAGATAATGTTGCAGATGCGGTTGAAAAAGCTTAGAGATGAGAGAGATGCGGGGAAAAACTTTCAGGAATTTTTGTAAAAAGAATAAATTTGTATTGGGAAGATTATGTTGTGTAAAACTTATAAGTTGAAATTTCAATGGTGAAGACTATATTGTTTAAAGTTTGTATGTTTGGTATTGTACTTTGGAGTAATTGAAATAAAGTTTGACTGTTTATATGAGATATTAAATTAATTTAGTCTCTACTATCAGTAATACCCTTTAAAATATTTGGGTGTTACATTATGTTATCAGAGCAATGGTTTTCGAAAGTATTTTGGGACTATGGGGAGTGAAATTATTATTCTTAGTAAAACTATTAATTGTTATGATGAAAATGACTATTGGAGGAAATTGATATCATATGCTAAATTGTATTGTTATCTTTTTGAAGAAATCATTTAAACTCGACAAAGATGCAGCAACAACAAGTTGATCAAGTACCTCAAAATCATTCTAGCTTGAATGACTTCTTAAGGCATGATCCAACTAAATTTAATGGGGAGGCTACTCCTGATGAGGCTGACTCTTGGCTAAGGCAGAACGAGAAGATTTTTCGGGTAATAACTTGCTCAGAAGAACAAAAATTAACTTCTGCATCATTTCTTTTGGTGGGTGAGGCTGAATATTGGTGGGAAAGTATGCAACAGTTGATGACGGTTCGTGGTGAGGCTGTGAATTGGGAGAACTTTAAGATAAGGTTCTTGGAAAAATATTTTCCAAACAGTGCAAAATTTGCAAGGGAGGCGGAGTTTCTGACCTTACAACAAAGAAGGTTATCAGTACAAGAGTACGTAGTAAAATTTAATTATCTCTCGAGGTTTTATACTCAGAATATCACAGAAGAATGGAGATGTCGAAAATTCGAGGGAGGACTAAGGCATGAACTGAAGAAGGTACTTATGCCATTGGAAATACAAGAGTTTCCAGCATTGGTAGAGAAAGCCAGAATGATAGAATTGTTGGAGTTTGATCCAAGTAGAGTTTCCAGACTTGCAAAGGGAGAATCTTCAATGAAATTCAACAAAAAACCTTATGAAAAACCACAATTATCATATCGAGGAACAGTGAAGTGTTTTGAGTGTGGAGGGGCACATTTCAGACGTGACTGCCCTAAACTTATTGGGGAAAGAGTTGAAGGGAAGAGATGTTTCATCTGCAATGATCCGGGACACTTTGCTAATGTCTGTCCAAAGAAAAAGAAAGTGGGTGAACCACAACAACAAGATCCTGCTGAAGTAAAGCCCCGGGCAACAGGAAGAGTATTTGCAATGTCTGTAGAAGAGGCTACTAAGTCAGGTACATTAATCTTACATACCTGTATGTTGTTAGGAGAATCCGTATATGTTTTGTTTGACTCTGGAGCCACACACTCCTTTATATCCCTAGCATGTTTAGAAAGACTCGGATTATCGATGCATGATCTAGGGTGTGAATTAGTAGTTTCTACACCAGCATCGGGACCTGTTGCGACCAGTTCAGTCTGTGTCGGATGCCCGATCCAAATTGCAGGACGCAAGTTCAAAGTGAACTTGATCTGCTTACCCCTTCAAAATCTAGACATTATTTTGGGAATGGATTGGTTGACTGCCAATCACGTTCTTATTGACTGCGGGAAACAAAAGATAGAGTTTCTAAATTTGAACGATTTAGAACTAAGCTCAACTCGAGTCGTTGCGAAAGATATCAAAGATGGAGCTACCTGCTATGTGGTGTTAGCTCAGGAGAAAAGAGAGAATACTGAAGAACAAATCATCGGAATACCTGTGGTAGAAGAATATGTTGATGTTTTTCCAGAAGAAGTACCAGGTTTACCACCTAGTCGAGAGATCGATTTCACAATAGATCTAGTGCCCGGAGCTGGCCCGGTTTCTATGGCTCCATGCAGAATGGCTCCTGCCGAACTAGCAGAGTTGAAAAAGCAAATCGAAGATCTGTTGAAGAAGAAGTTTATCCGTCCAAGTGTGTCTCCATGGGGAGCTCCTGTATTGCTGGTGAAGAAGAAGGATAGAAGTTCAAGGTTGTGCGTGGATTATCGACAGTTGAACAAGGTTACAATAAAGAACAAATATCCTCTGCCAAGAATCGATGATCTATTAGATCAGTTGAGGGGAGCAGAGGTGTTTTCGAAAATTGATCTCAGATCTGGGTACCATCAGATTCTTGTCAAGACGGAAGATGTACAAAAGACGACTTTCAGATCTCGCTATGGACACTTTGAGTACGTAGTAATGCCGTTTGGCGTGACGAATGCTCCAGCGATTTTTATGGACTACATGAACAGGATATTTCGGTCATGTTTAGATAAGTTCGTGGTAGTATTTATAGACGATATTCTTATCTATTCAGAGAATAAGGAAAAGCATGCAGAACACTTGAGGATGGCGTTGGAAATTTTGAGAAAACATCAACTGTATGGGAAATTGTCAAAGTGTGAGTTCTGGATAGAGAAAGTAAAATTTTTGGGTCATGTGATTTCTGCTCAAGGAATCTCAGTGGATCCAGCTAAAGTGGAAGCTGTGCTAAAGTGGGAGCGGCCGAAAACAGTAACTGAAGTACAAAGTTTTGTAGGATTAGCCGGTTATTACCGACGTTTCGTCGAAGGGTTTTCCAAGATTGTAGGCCCTCTAACTCAGTTAACTCGTAAAGATCAACCATTCCTGTGGACTGACAAGTGCGAAGCCAGTTTTGAAGATATGAAGCAACGGCTAACGTCAGCACCAGTATTAATCATTCCAGACTCCAACAAATCTTTTGAGGTGTACTGTGATGCGTCATATCAAGGTTTGGGGTGCGTTCTAATGCAAGGAAGGAGACCTGTAGCTTATGCATCTAGGCAGCTAAAGGCGCATGAGAAGAACTACCCAACGCATGACATAGAACTTGCAGCAGTAGTATTTGCATTAAAGACATGGAGACACTACCTCTATGGGGCAAGTTTCCAAGTTTTTAGTGACCATAAGAGTCTAAAGTATTTGTTCGATCAAAAGGAGCTGAACATGCGACAAAGAAGATGGATGGAATATATGAAGGACTATGACTTCGAGCTTTTATATCACCCAGGAAAAGCCAATGTGGTGGCAGATGCATTGAGTAGGAGACAAGCTCAGATAACAACATTGATGGTGAAGGAATTAGAACTGTTAGAAAAGTTACGTGATATGAACTTGGGGTTGCAGTTAACCCGAGATCATATATGGTGTGGTCATTTAGTAATCACTAGTGACTTCTTAGAACAAGTGAAGGTTGAGCAGTCAATGGATCAAGAGTTGCAGCAAAGGATCAGGTTGTTTGACACCGATCAAGCCAGGGAGTTCGTTCTAAGTAAAGATGGCATTCTTCGATTTAAGAACAGAGTGTGTATACCTGCAAAGAGCGAATTGAAACATTTAATTTTGGATGAAGGCCATAAAAGTCGTCTTAGCATACATCCAGGTATGACTAAGATGTATAAGGACCTGAAAGAGTCATTTTGGTGGAATGGAATGAAGAGGGATATGGCCGAGTTTGTAGCAGCCTGCTTGGTGTGTCAAAAGGCAAAAGTGGAGCATCAAAAACCGGGAGGGATGTTACGACAGTTAGACATTCCTCAATGGAAGTGGGATAGTATCTCGATGGACTTTGTAACACATTTACCAAAATCATCAAAAGGTCACGATTCTATCTGGGTTATCGTTGATAGACTAACCAAGAGCGCTCACTTTTTGCCCATTAATCAATGTATGTCACTAGAAAAGCTGACGGAGTTATACATCGGGGAAGTAGTGAGGTTGCATGGCATACCTACAAGCATTGTGTCAGACAGAGATCCAAGGTTTACTTCAAGGTTTTGGCAGACGCTACAGAAGGCTTTGGGAACACAGTTGAGGATGAGTTCGGCTTATCACCCTCAGACTGATGGTCAAACAGAAAGAACTATTCAGTCTTTGGAGGATTTGCTAAGAACTTGTGTATTAGACCATCTTGGAAGTTGGAATGAGATACTACCATTAGTAGAATTTACTTACAACAACAGTTATCATTCCAGTATTGGTATGCCACCCTATGAAGCTTTATATGGAAGAAGATGTAGGACCCCGTTGTGTTGGTTTCAAGATGGGGAAGCACTGACAGTGGGACCCGAGCTATTACAGCGAACCACAGAAAAAATAAAATTAATCCAAGATCGGATGAAAGCAACTCAAAGTAGACAAAAGTCATATGCCGACAAAAGAAGAAGACTGTTAGAATTTGAAGAAGGAGATCACGTATTCTTACGAGTAACACCAACTACAGGAGTCGGGAGAGCTATCAAGATGAGGAAGCTGACACCAAAATTTCTCGGACCGTATCAAATTCTCAAAAAGATTGGGCCAGTGGCTTATGAGATAGCATTACCACCTCGATTGGCAAAATTGCATAACGTTTTTCATGTATCCCAACTGAGGAAGTATATTCCAGATCCAAAGCATGTGTTAGAAGTTGATGAAATCCAGGTCAAGGAAAATTTAACAATGGACGTTGGACCAGTGCGTATACTAGATGTTCAAATGAAAAAGCTAAGAGGAAAGGATATTCGCACGGTAAAGGTACTTTGGAATGAAGACACAGAGGAAATGACTTGGGAATTGGAAGAATTTATGATAAAGGAATATCCATATCTCTTTTGTAAGTAGTCTTTTGTTAAAAAGTCTTTTATTAAATAGATAATTTTCGAGGGCGAAAATAATTGTTGTTGGGGAGAATGTAAGACCCATAAAAAAATATATATATATTTCTAATAGTAATTTTTAGCATTTTATTAGTAATAATAATTTTAATGGATAGAAAAATGTAAATTTTTGGATATAAAATTATAGTAATTCTAGAGGGAGAGCTTCAAAATTTTGATAACTTATTTAGGATTTTTTTAAAAAGTGAAGAGTGAATAGTAAATAGTAAATAGTAAATAGTAAATAGTGAATAGTGAATAGTGAATAGTGAATGGTTAAAAAAAAATATTAAAATAAATTGTGGAAGAGAACACTCCACGTAGAATTAATCATTCAGAGATAAGAATGGTGAATAAAAAATAATTTTTGAATGGTAAAAATGAATAGTAAAAGTGAATAGTAAAAATGAATAGTAAAAATGAATAGTAAAATTTTTGGCTATAAATAGCCAAGGGGGGAGGCTGAAGATTTACACCAAAATTCTAGAGAAATTGTGAGAGAAGAGAGTTGGAGGAAATTCTAGTTGAAGAGGGGAAATTCTGGAAGTTTCCGGAGAACGGTTTGAGAAGAGGAAACTAAGTCTGGAATAGAGGTAAGGGGAGCTAACTTTGAGTAATTCCTTTTATATTATCTTGAGTCTTGAATATGCTATATTTTGCTTTTGTTTGATCTTAAATCTTGAATATGGAATATTTTGTTTATGTATGATCTTGAATTTAAATGAGAGTATGTTTTTGTGTTGATATCCGAGTGTGATAGTTGTAAATTGTGATGTTGAATATGTTATGCCATTTGTATGTTATTAGTTGTTTATTTTTGTAATTTGGAAGGATTAGAAATTGTCTAACCGGCTTTGCCAGATTCAATTTCTTGTTTCCCCAAACATTTTATTGTTTTCCTTATTTATTTTCATTGTAGTTTGGAAGGATTAGAAATTGTCTAACCGGCTCTGCCAGATTCAATTTCTTGATTCCCCAAATTTTTTTATTTCTTTCCTTACTTATTTTATTACATTTTTGGAAGGATTAGAAGTTGTCTAACCGGCTCTGCCAGATTCAACTTCTTGTTTCCCCAAACTATTTATTGCTTTACTTATTTATTTTATTGCAATTTTTGGAAGGATTAGAAGTTGTCTAACCAGCTCTGCCAGATTCAACTTCTTATTTCCCCAGACATGTATTGTTCTTGTTATTTAATTATATCGTATTGTTGGATGGATTAGAAGTTGTCTAACCGGCTCTGCCAGATTCAACTTCTTATTTCCCCAAACATGTATTGTTCTTGTTATTTAATTATATTGTATTGTTGGATGGATTAGAAGTTGTCTAACCGGCTCTGCCAGATTCAACTTCTTGTTTCCCCATAAAATTTTATATTAAGATTATTTTTATGATTGTGAAATATTGTATTCTTCTATGACCATTTATAGTAATATTTTATTATTGTTAATTATTTATAATTATCTTGTATGAATTCTATTATGGATGTTTATTGTGATGAATTTATTGAATGAGTTTGTTGGCTGAAATTGATCTTGTTGGAAGGTTTGGAGAAAGGGTTCTGTAATAACTTGTATATGGGTATTAAATATACAGATACTGTTTGAGGTTGTTGTGAGAGGAAGTAAAATATTAAAATTAGGTATTTTAGATTTAGAGCATAAGAGAACAAGGTAGATAAATTAAATAAATAAATTGTAAATTATTAAGGGCCTCCCTTTGTTGGTAGGATAGAGGAACCTTAAAAACCTGAGTTGGCACATCCCTGATCATAGAGCAGCCCTGACCTGGTCCAGTCAGTTGTGACTAGTCATATGTGCTGGCGTCGAAGGTGAGTTTGATGCGTTCAGACATCTAGGTCCTCTCCGGTGACCAATTGGGGTAAAGAAAGATCTCTAATAGGATGAAAATAAAATAAAATAAGTCAATTGTAGATGCATAACGTTATCATGGTAAAAACTTCATATATATTTTATTTGTTATTACATTGAGCTCAGACTTTATTATGTAGTTCCTAAGATATGTTGATATATTTTTGTTGATCCATAATCTTTCTTTGGTGAAAATATGTTGAGTTATACTCGTTATGGGCAAAATGAGTTTATAATATGAAGCATGATATTTGGCAATATGTTTAATTTATTGATACCAAAACGGGTTATTATGAATTCATGATTAAAGAATGAACATGATTGAGTTAGGTGGATAAGAGGGTATGAATTGTTGGTTTTATGAAATGTTGGGGTGGATATGAGAAATTCATTACTTATGAAATGATGTTACTACCGGGAGTAGTATGATCGAGTTATACCATGAGAGTTTTGGTATGAACAAAGTAACATTGAGGTTTATAGAAGCAGGCAGAGAGGGGTCTGACCATAAGGCTTCAGAAAGTAAGACATAGTATATAAGCGAGGCTTATAGAAGCAGGCAGAGAGGGGTCTGACCATAAGGCTTCAGAAAGTAAGACATAGTATATAAGTGAGGCTTAAGGAAGCAGGCAGAGAGCGGTCTGACCATAAGGCTTCATGAGTAAGCATGGTACACTTGTAAGATTTATGGGAATGAGGAAGATGATCTTGATAATGATGAATTAATGACATCGGAATAATGATATTTTATCAATTGCAAAAATACATGATTATAATATTTTTATTACAAGTTTAATGATTTTATGATATGGTTGGCTTACCCTTATTTGTTTGTACTATGATCATATAACTCATGTTATATGTGATTAGATAATGTTGCAGATGCGGTTGAAAAAGCTTAGAGATGAGAGAGATGCGGGGAAAAACTTTCAGGAATTTTTGTAAAAAGAATAAATTTGTATTGGGAAGATTATGTTGTGTAAAACTTATAAGTTGAAATTTCAATGGTGAAGACTATATTGTTTAAAGTTTGTATGTTTGGTATTGTACTTTGGAGTAATTGAAATAAAGTTTGACTGTTTATATGAGATATTAAATTAATTTAGTCTCTACTATCAGTAATACCCTTTAAAATACTTGGGTGTTACACACAAAACTAACACAAAAGTGCCTAAACTCAAATCCACACCTCTAATTCAGAATTTTGTAATTTAAGGGTCTGAACAAGTCACAATGAACCCAATTATAGACCTCAAACCCTCATTTTTATCACAGACCCTATACTTTAGAATTTCACTAGTCAAAACCCCCAAAAATGAATAAATGTCATACAAAACTCATCCTATCAACTACCAATAAGTTCTACATCAGATTTCTCCAATCTCAAGGTCTCAACCAGTCTAAAATGACCTTATAACAACACAAAAAAGTGAATTTTACTCATACAACCTATACTTAAATTTTCACCTATCAACACTCCATTTTATGCCTAAAAATTACTTATAAATTAATCCAAACACTTCTCCTCAATACTATAACAGAGTTGACATCGTTCAACATCTCAACAACAACATTCAAAACCAGAATCATTTCCAAACTTAACTAGCAATGCATACCAACATAATTCAATAAAAAATCAACCTTCCAAACACTAAATTATCAAAATATAACACTGGCTTCCCTTACATTAAACCAAAGCTACTAAGCTCTATTAACATTGAAACTCTGAGTTAGAGTTCAAGGAACTCTAGAAACACCAACAAGACACAAAATTGTGATGACAAAGAGTCCTTAGAACCTCTAACCAATAAAGAACTAGGAATGAAGATCAAGAAACACATGCGTCAAGAGATCACTAAGCATGATCTCAAACTAAGAATGGAACGAAAAATGAATCGAAACTTACTGGTTCTATACCAAAAACTAATCATGTAAAAATGGAGATTACTCAGTCCTAATCTCCTAGGAACCTCCTAATTGTCAAATAGATGATCGATGAGTCAAATATCTTGGAGAGAAGTGAGAGAGAACTAGGGGACAAGTTTTAGAGAGATGGTTTGTGTTTTAAGTAATGAGACGAGTTTAAGAAATTTTATTTATTTTATTAAAGTATTTTAACTTTAAAAAACTTGGTCTCATTTTTTTAAAACACTTATCAACTCTAATACTCTATTTTCTTGGTTCTTACACTACCCACTAAAAAACTACATATAAGATGGTTAAAATTATATATTTTAACGATAAAAAATTGTTACAAATAAAATTTATGATAATTAAAATAGCCATTAGAATTAGATATATAAAAATAATTTGTAAAAAAAAACTTTAAAATGTTGGTATTATAGTTAGAAAAGAAAATAGTTTACACTATAAAACCATCTATAAATAACAACTAATTTTATAGATCAAGAATAATTAATTACTATAATTACTAATTTAGAAACTAATTTATAAATTAAAAATTAATAGTATTTAAAGTAGCTGTGAATAAAAAACTATAATTTGATTGTGCATTAGATATTAAATTAGTATGATAACATTAACTATCAATATTTTGGTTATCAAAAAACTTATTGTCTAAAATGATTTAGTGTCTAAATTAATATACCAATAAATTTTAATTTGTAAATTAGTTTTTAAATTAGTCATTATAGTAACTAATTAATTTTGTCTGTAAAATTAGTTATTATATGAAAAAACTATAATGCACTGATGGTTAAAAACCATTACAAAAATTCCTCTAATAATATAATATTTTATCATATTTTTGACCATTAAAAACTGCATAAGAATATAACATATTTTATTATCTTTTATGACCTGTTACATGTATAAAAGCGAAAAAATCTATGACATAGTTTTCATTAATTTATGCCAATAAGTTAATTATCTATTTTATTTAAATTATTCTAGAATATGGTAATAAAAGTATTAATGATTTTACCATATTAAAAAAATGGTTAAATATGTTTTTAGTCCTTAAACTATGAAGCGAATTTGTTTTTAGTTCCTCTTTCAAACTAAGCTACATTTTGGTCCTTCTCCTCAAGGAAACCTTAATTGTTCGTCCTCCAAAATCAACGACGTTAAAAAGAAACTGAGCTGGCAAACGGTGAAGTGCCACGTCATTTTATTTTTGACACGGAGTCAATCTTCCCAATTTTTCTCCCTCCTTCACTGGTGTTGTCTCCCTCCTTCACTGGCGACCTACTTCTTCCGCGGGTTTCACTCATAAGAATTCATATTTATATTCAGAAACCGTCGAAATTGATCGCGCGTTTTGAACGTGGTTTTAAAATTCTAAAAGACTAGAGCGCAATTTATCTTTGCATAACACTGTATTGTTGTCCATGGTTAGCAGTGGAATCGGTTGAACAATTTGCATTGGAGTAGGTTGAGGTTGTTCAAGGAGGAGTAGGAGGATCGAAACAGTGAATAAAGAAAATGTTGGAGTTCAACAAAAAGGGTAATCAAAATAATAAACAAATGAGGAAGAAAGAATTGGAAATGGAAAATCACAGACAACACGCCAACGTTGATGAAAAAAAGTGAAAAGAAAAGTCAATAAGATCATAGGTTCAGACATCCGTGTCCGCTAGAAAAGCCTCAGAATCTTAGCATTCTTTCTCTCTCTATCTTGAAACACAAGTGCCTCAAAGTTAGGAGCATTAGAAATGATTATGATAATGTGCACATAAGTGAAGAGCTTCATAGAACTCAAGTCGAGCTTAATAGAACTCATGTTGAGCTTAATTAATAGAACTCAAGCCCAGTTTCACCAAGCATGACAAGAGATTAGTGAGCTTAGGCAAATGGTGGCTGAAATCAAGGTTAGCCAAAAAGGTAAGGCTCATGCTGAGTCTTCCCATAAGAATAAAAATGAGCGTGGTGAACATCATTCCCATCATAGTGACCAAAATGTTTATGGTGAACACCACAATCATAGAGATCATCATGTGGAATCAAAACTTGACCTTCCCCCTTCCTATGGTCGAGATAATGTACAAGAATATTTTAAGTGGGAGATGAAGGTAGAACAAATCTTTGAGTGTTACCACATTGATGATGCAAGAAAAGTTACATTGGCAACTTTGACTTTTCAAGACACTGCTTTATATTGGTGGACATCTTTGATTCGAGAACAAAGGATGCGACAAGAATATACCATCCAATATTGGAATGAGCTTAAAGCGGCCTTGCATAGAAGACATGTTCCAGCATATTACGAAAGAAAGATCATGAACAAGCTCCATAGACTCCAACAAAGAAACATGAGTGTTGAGGAGCATCGACAAAAGATGGAACTACTCATGTTACGAGCTGAAATTCAAGAGGAAGATAGATTCACAATAGCTAGGTTCCAGAGTGGGTTAAACTATGAGATCCGTGATAAGGTAGAACCTTTACCTTATCTAGATCTCAATGACTTTGTCCAGCTATGTGTGATACTGGAAGAGCAAATTAGAAGAAAAACTTCCACTAAGAGGACTTACCCTACAACCTCCATGTATAGGAAAGATCCTAAGAAGGAGGGTACTCAATCGAGATATGAGGAACCTCGAGAAAAAGAAAAAGAAAAAGAGAGAGTGAAAGGAAAAGACAGGGAAATAAGAAGAGAGAAAGAGAGAGAAAAAGAGAGGAAAAGAGCTTTCACGAGATAATAAGAGTAGGGAGACCCATTATTTTAAGTATGGGGAAAGGGGACACTATTCTTCTAAGTGTCACACAAAGAGGTCAACCTACATGCTTGAGCATGATAAAGATAGTGAGGAGTCTTCCTCAATTGACTTTGAGTCATCCATGTCTAACGCGGAACATGAGACTCTACCTTGTGATGGAGATTTGCTTATGGCCAGACGACTCCTTGAAACAAAGCATGTTGAGCTTGAAAAATCTCAACGAGAAAACCTATTCCACACACGTTGTAAAGTGTAAGAAAAGATATGCACACATGTTGTAAAGTGTAAGAAAAGATATGGCTTGTTTCTCTTACCAAGAGGGGGGAGGGGAGGTGAATTGGTATACAATAAAAACAATTTCTTGTTGAATCTTTTTAGGAACTGTTGATAGGGAGAGCACTGTGATAGCTGAACCCAGTCCCTATGACTTTGGTTTTTGATCATGACAACACATTGATAATAAAAATACATGAATATGTATTGTCTTATATGTCATATGTTGTATGTGTTTATGCTTACTGTGAAATATGCACATATTATGATTGTCACATGTGTTGAACATTAAATGTGTTGAATGATGCATACTGTGTTAGTAAAGTGATTATATTGGTGTATGCATACTATATGTTCTGATTTTATGGAAATCACATGCACAAAAGCATATTTGAATGACTAAAACGATTACACTGTTTTGATAATCAATTCAGGTCATCAGACAACTTGTGCTTTTAAACTAAGGCAAAAAAACTTGTTTTAAATCGATTATATTAGTTGGTGAATTGATTAAAACATGCGTGCTATGATGTGAATTAGAAAAAAAAGTTGTCAAAAATATGCTAAGTGTTGAAGCTTAATTGATTACATGGATTTTGTATTCAATAAAGTCTATTATTGATTTGAAAACTGTTTCATGCTTGTCATAACTGTTTCAACGGTCATATTTTTAAATGTGTTGACCAAGAATTAAATGGAAATTGATTGCATTAATTGTGTATTCAATTAAGGAGCTGAGTTAGATATAAATCTGTTACAATTGTTTAATGTAACCGATTAGATTAAAAGAGTAATCGATTATATTGCGTCTGAAGGACTAAACTATATATAGACGCATTGATTTGATTTCTGTAAGACAATCAATATTAACATTTTCATATATAATCCAGATTGAGTTGAAAGGTTTGACAAAGGTGATCAAATGCTCCAAGAAACAAGAAATTGACATGGTGGACTAATCTTGAAGATTTATTGAGATACAAGCTTTACAGATTTGAAGAGACTGATCTTTCGGCACAACTGAGGTGCTCGCTGTGTGATCATGAGAAGTTTCGCAATCTCTGTGTTACTGTGCCCTGTGTGTGTTGCCAGGAAGAAGAACGAGGAGTTCTTGTACTTTGAGAGGGTTCTCAAAGGGTTGATTGTAGGAGAGGATTGTAATTGTTGCATGGTTGTTGTATTTGGCTATATTAGATTAGTCAGTTAGAGAAGTGATTTACATTTCGATAGTGTGGTCACTGTAAAGCCTTTGTTGTAAAAACTCAGATCTTTGTAGTGCAAATTGGCTTTCAATCTCAAGTTGATTGAAAGGACACTGAATGTAGGCATTGAGGCCGAACCAATATAAAACTCAAAGTTTGATTTTTCTTCTCCCTATCTCTCTGCATTAATTGATTACATACTATCATAATTTGAATACGCATACTGTTACATTGCATACATATTCATTCCTTTTGCGAAAAAGATTTGAAAAACGAGTATTTTTATAAAACACCAATTCACCCCCCTCCCCTCTTGGTGTTGAGAAACAAAGCTCATCAATTCTAACAGGAACTTTATAAGATCTTTAAATGCGCACATGATAACGGTTGGTTTAACCGTTATTTGAGATCTTTAGAAGCTTGCTTGTTCTCTTGTTCTTAGCTTATTTTGGTAAATAAGAGAGTCGAGGTTATACTTGAGGATTTTATCACTAAATTCCCTTGATTTTGTAGAAAACTGGGATGAATTGGAAGAAGAGTTAAATGTCAAGAAGTTGGAACTTAGAAAGGATAGAAAAAGCACCATAAAAGAAGGCTGCTAAAGGTCATAGGACGCTTGGGCGCCCCTTTCTAGGGCCCTCAGCGCAGGAGTCTCGCATTCATGCCTGAGCGCCCTTTTTGGGGCACTGAGCGCCAATCTTCTTGTAACGTTTCACGCCTCGGCGCCCTTCTTGGGGTGCTGAGCGCCATCCTCTCGCAAGCTCCCCTGGGCGCCCTAAGTAGACCCATGATCCATGATCCAATTCAGCCCTATTTAAGGATTTGCTCGACTTAGAGATAGTATCTTTTGACAGAATTGACACAAACTCAGATTTTCTTCAACTCTCTGGAGGCAGAAGTGGATGCAGAAGCTCTCCTCTTTAGTTTTTATGGTTTATCTTGCATTCTCATTCCATTGTTCATCTAGTTTCCCCATGACAAGGGGGAACTAAATTCAAGTTGTTGTTTGGGGATGATGTAACCTTGTGAACTCTCATGTATTTGAATTGATTCCAATTTATTTATGCTTCTTTCATCAATTTATTTATTCTTCTTTGCTCTATGCTTGTTATGTTTAAGTCATTCATGACATGATTATTGGTTTTCGTGATATGGACACATATAGGGAAACCTAGATCTGGAGAATTGCTCCCAAAAGCAATATTTCCCAGGGATGGGGATAGGAGGTTTGGTTGTCTTAAGCTTCTAATCGTAATGCATAATTAATTATTAGGGATGCAAGGGATTGTGGTCTAGTAATTAAGGATAGGCTTTCTTCGCCGAGGGATCGGGTTTTAAGTACTTTAGAAAGTGACGTTAACAATTGAATGAAGAAGATGAATTCTTATATGCATGAGACTAAACTAGGTGAAATCTGAGCCCCAACAACATACTCATCTCATAATTACAATATCATTCATTCACCTTTGTGTTTTTCTTCAATTGATCAAAAGTGCATTCATATTTACTTTCTTGTTTTTGCATTCAAAATTATAAATTGTTCTTAAAAGTCGTAATTAGCTTAAAAGTCTCTTGGGAAACGATATTTGGTCTTACCAATTATTATTACTTGATACGATTCGGTACACTTGTTGAGGTCTTAACAAGTTTTTTGGCGCCGTTGCCGGGGACTTGTGGTTTAAACTATACTTTTATGTAATCCTTAACTGATTAAACTTTATCTTTAATTTTATCTTTTTATCTTTTATTTCTTTAATTTTATCTTTTTATCTTTTATTTTTATTTTATCTTTAATTTTATCTTTTTTATCTGTTAGTGCTAATTTGGTGCTCTAGTGTTTTGTTCTCTAGTGTATGCATGATACAATTCAGACTAGAACCACAAAAGTCTCTAAACCTCTTTTTGCACGACTGGACAATAGTAGAAGAAAAAGGAGAAACAAGAACTCTAGAGAACTTCTCCCTTCTCCTGAGACATTTTTACAACCTTCATCTCAAATATCTGACCAGGAAACTGAAAATATGGCTGAAGAGCAGAATAGTAGACGTACCCTGGCAGATTATGGAAGAGTCATTGGCCCTCATCATTTTAAATAGTTTCACTGAGTGGGAAGCCATGGTTGCAAAGTTTCTAAACAAATACTTCCCATAATCAAAGGTGAATAAAGGTAAGCAAGAAATTTTTTCTTTCAGGCAAGGCATGGATGAAACATTAGGTCAAGCATGGAACTGATTTAAAGGCCTGTTAAGAACGAAGCCCACTCATGGTTTTGATGAACCTACAGTAGTCATTCTATTCCTTGGAGGTCTAAGCTCACAAACTAAATTGATGCTAGATGCCTCAGCTGGAGGTAATATCAAGTACAAGAATCCATAGGAAGCCTATGAGTTGATTGAAAATATGGCTACAAATGATAATGAGATGCATAATGAAAGAACTCAACTTCAACAAAAAGGAGTTCTACAATTACGATCTCAAGATGCTCTGCTGGCACATAATAAGATTATGACTCAACTACTGGAGACTCTGATGAAGAAAATCTCTCAATTTCTAAGGGAGTTGCAGAATGTTTCTCAGGTTCAACAACAACTTTGAGAGTTGTGTGATGGAGATCATATCGATGGTCAATGTGTTGTGCCGGAAGTTACCCAAGAGGAAGTCAATTTTATGGGTCAAGGTAATCAATTTCGTCCAGGTAATTACAACCAAGGATGGAAACCTCACCCAAGTATGGGTCAACGGCAAGCTGGGCAATTCAACAGACCACAACAACAACAATGGCAACAACAACCCTCATTATATGAAAGAACTGCAAAGGAATTTGGAGATATAGGTTGGCCAACTGGCTAAAAAGTTGGAGGAATTCCTTCCGTGTTTTAATTGATGAGCTGTAGTGTTTTCTTCACATATAGGACATGCTTTATGACCCTTCACACTGTACCCTAACAAATTACCGTAAGTTGGGAAGTCATTAATGGTGCAAAATAACATGTCATGCATCATGAAAGTTTTTGAAGCAAAGGCATCAAATATTTCAACCTCATCAACCCACAACAACTTCAAGCAAAGACATCTATGTCATTTCCAGGCTGCTTTGGACCAGATATCAACATTGACAATATCATGTACTTTCTTTTCATGCATAATCCAGGAGATAAGTTATAAATTATCAATATAACGGGCCAACAACTGTGATTGGTACTTAAATTACCAAATGAGTTCATTCCATCAATAGCTAAGCCAAACCTAAGATTTCTACATTCTTGACCAAATTGGGGGAATTCTTGATCAATATTTTTCCATTGCTTTAAATCAGCTGGATGACGAAGCAACCTATCAGTTGTTCTCTCATCTCCATGCCATCTTAGGTTTTTAGCGTCTTTGGGATTCGTGAACAAACGCTTAAGTCTGGCCATGAGTACCAAAGTACTTTCAAAGCATAACCATTATTTTCTGTGTGTACACTATCTTCACCGTTGTTTTTTGCCTTGTATCATGATAACCCATATTTTGGACACTTTGTCAAAACATCATACTCATTCCTATACAATATGCAATCATTCGGACATGCATGTATCCGTTTATACTCCATACCCATCAGACAAAGAATTTTTTGCATCATAATGACGAGTGGGTAATGTATTTCCATCTGGTAGCATTTCATTCAACAACGACAACAATTCTGCAAAACTCTTATTAGTCCATCCATTGCTCGCCTTTAAATTCATGAGCCTTAACACTGCTGACAACCGTGTGAAATTGGTTTAACCGACATACAAAGGAGTCTCCGCTTCAGTGGACATCGTTTCATACACATGCACTTGGGCAAAAGCTTCTGCGCCAACATCGTAGATCATGTCCTTTAAGTTGTCTTCTTTCGGTCGATCTTCCATATCCATGGTGGAATCATATGCATTTTCAGTTGGAGAGACAGTTGGAAAGTCTATTGTCTCGCTGTGCCATATCCATGTTGGATAGCTTCGTAAGAAACCATGATAGATAAGATGTTCCCTAATATCGGTTGCGTTCAACTTTCTCCCATTCAAACAGTTCACACAGGGACATGTAAACTTGACTTCATCATGACCAATTGTACTAGCATTACGTTGCGCAAACTCTATAAATTCATCTACCCCTCTCTCGTACTTAGTGTTGATGCGTGGTAAATTAATCCACCCTCGATACGTACACATGTTTATTGAAATTGTTTACACAATTTCAATAATGTTGAATGATCACTTTCATCATTTTTGTATTCAAGGTGTGACCCTATCCCAATCAAGAAGATTCACTTTTTTTAGTTTATTAAACATATAAATTATAAACAACACATAAAATTTCACGAAATTTTGCCAACATTTCGCATTGGTCTTCAGGTTACACGAAATGAGAGTGATTATAAATCACAATCAAATATACACCCGAAGATCAATACAAAACACAACTGCAAAATTTCATGAAATTTAAGACATGTATATTAAACTATATATGTATTAATAAACTATGAAAAAATTATTACTCTTCTTAAACTGCCCAACCGGACAATACAAGATTCAATACTTGTAAATTATTATTACCATCTCCTCTCTATTCATTTGTAAAAAGTAAATTTGTTGAAAAAAATATGGAGATAGTAAATAATTTTTGTATTGCATCGGGAAACTAAGGCTAATTCACAACTTTTAGCAAAATGATGAAGATGAAGTTTTGATGATGTCCAAATCAAGTCAAGAAATCAAGATTCAAGATGTTATGAAGACTTGTATTGCTATGGAAAGCTTTTGTAATAATTGTAGCTTAGTGTCAAGGACTTAGATTAGAAAAAGAAAAGTGTTTTGTAAAATACTGTAGCACATTACTGTAACAATGTATTGTACCAATGTACTGTAGCAAAACACTGTAGCAAACCTGAAAAACCAAATTGCCTCTGGATTAATCGATTAATCCTGAGATTAATCGATTAAAATAGTCTGTTGGGGGTTTCAGAGTTGAAAACTAGCCGTTACACTGTAATAATCGATTAAAGCTTGTTTTAATCGATTACATAATCGATTAATCCTGAGATTAATCGATTAAAACAGTCCGTTGGGGGTTTCAGATTTGAAAAACTAGCCGTTGTACTCAGTTTAATCGATTAATACTTGGTTTAATCGATGAAAACAGTCAGATGGCTCATTTTCGAAGAATGAAAGAGCCTTTGGATGAGTCTATAAATAGACTCTCATTTCCTCTCAAGGTTAATCAACTAGAGACACAGAAACTCTTCCCTTGTGCTCAAAATACTCAGAAATTCTTGAGACTTGTGTGTTCTTGTTCGGCTTGTGAAACTCTTGTCTGTGGAGCTGGTGAAGTGCTGCTACGGTGACAGAGGAAATAGCCGGTTCATCCTTGGTGTGTCTAAGGAGGTGTTCGGAAGAGAATCATCCTTCGTGAAGTATTCGGAGGAGGTGTTCATCCTTTGTGAAGACTCAAAGGAGGTGTAGTTTCATCTCTTGTGGTATCAAGAGAGGTGTTTTCTAAACTCTTACAAATTGTATCTTTGTGATTGTAGTTTGTAATTGTTTTGTGTTAGTGAAAAGGTTTATCTTGTTTGAGATAAACGACTGGACGTAGGATTGGTAAGATCCGAACCAGGATAAAATCATCTGTGCAAATTTCTCTCAACCTTACTCTTGCTTTATTTGTCTTTGTTAATTGCTAAGTAAGTTTAATTGAGTAGAAATTAAAAGGCACACGTTAGTATTAAAAACCCTCTTGGTTTGTTATTCCACGCTAACCATTCCGCTGCAGCCGCTCCTGACAACAACAACAATATATATTCAAGCAAACAAATAATTACATATGCAACATGCAATATATTCAAATAAACAATATATTCAACCAAGAGTAAACAATGTCATTTTAATTAACTTTAGGGTTTAGATACTTGAGTTTATTTCACTTGTTTATATTTTTTTCTCAAACCTTATTTGAATATTGTTTAGCTTATAATCTTATCATCAAATAACAATATAATTATTAACATGATCTTGAGTCGATACTTATAATACACAATAACAAATGAAAACTACCCAAACATAAAATTTGCTTCTTTTTCTGCGTCCACCAATTATTATCAAACACAGCAAAAAGACAATGAACCAACCTCAATGCAGGCAGCAAGATTGAAGCAGCGGTGGAGGCAGCGGTGGCGGGGAACCAATGGCGCGACGGTGCAAGGAGGAGGGACGGGCAAGAATGGAAATGGAGGCGACGAGCGTGGAGGGGACGGGGCGGCGAGACAGGCACAAGCATTGGCAGCATAGGGGGCGGCACAATGAGGCAAGGAGTGGCAGTGGTGGACGAAACTGCAGAGGAAGAAGGGGAGAGCGCGAGGAAGAAGAAGTTGTTGGGCGACGCAAATGAAAAGTCAGTAAGTAAAGTTCAGAACTTAAGAAGAGCTACTACCTCGGTTATTTAAAACCCAAGGCAATATCCAAATATGGCACCGATTAAAGGAGAAACCGAGGTATCAAGAGCTGGACAGAAAGTATAGAACGTTCAAAAATCATAAATGTCAGGTGGTGCAGGACCAATGACCTCGGTTTCTAGGGCAACCGATGCCTAAGGTCTGACTGATCAGGCGCAACAGGCGTAGCAGGTGTTTGTAGAGAGGATGAACAGGTCTTTCTGCCTCAGTACGGTGAATAACTAAGGCAGTATCTCCCTTTAATGATGTTGACAGCAAAAAAGCTTATGCTGCAAGTGGACAGGTTTACATTTTAGGCTTCAGAAGTCCTGTTAATCGAGGTCATAGCACATTTATGCCTCACGTCAATGGGAACCGATGCGTATAAGTTTGGCTTATTTACAACAATGCCACCGCGTTTTGATAGGCTTCGGTTTTCTATAAACTGAAGCCTATTGGGCGAGTTAAAAAGCGAATTTTTTACTAGTGTTTGTGACTTAGTTGTCACCTTACTTTGTAAAAATATGGTTTTTAAAGAGTATGAACTATTGTTTGGTCTTTTAGGTAATTGAATTGGTCTAAATGCTTTGAATTTATACTCAATTGAGCAAATTGTGTCCCAATTTAAGTAATAACAAGTTTATGAATCAAATACAAGGTTAAGGATACCAATTTGGTCTTTTGAATTAGTTTAATTTGCATATTGGCACTAGTACAAAAATATCGTTCAATGTTGAAGATTTTGGGCTTTTAACGACGAATTCGTGACCAATGTCATACCGGGAGACGTAATTCTGATGTGGAATACTATAGGGCGATGTTACTATTTTATATACGACGTCTAATATGTGAATAAAGTTATATTTAAAGGAAGATTTGGCGTCATACAGAAAGAGGTTGGACGTAAAGTTAATGTCGATATGAAGTACGTAGAACGATGGTACTTGTTGTTTATAGTCATGTCAAGTAATAATGAGTTTGAAGTCTATTATGTGAATAAATATTTATATTTAAAGGAAGATTTAGCGTCAACTGTAAAGGGATTTGATGTAAACTTGACGTCCAATAGAAAGAGGATGGACATAACGTTAATGTCGAAATCCGTAGAATGACGTTACTTGTTTATTTGCACGTCAAGTAGTAAAGAGTTTGGCGTCTAATATTTGAATAAATAATTTATATTTAAAGGAAGATTTGACGTCAAACAGAAGGAGGCTGGACATAAGGTTAACGTCGAGCGTAATGATGTATGACGTTACCCTCGCCCAAAGATGCATTTTTATGGTAATCCATTGTATTATATGAACGTCGATCGATGTACCCGTTGACGTTAACATATATGAACGTCGAAGAGTGTATAGTTCGACGTCACTTTCAGTTTTTTTTTTAAATTTGGTTCGTTTTTGCTCATTTTACCAAACCTGAAATACATAAATCAGTTTTCCAATTCATATATTCACAGAATTAATTAATTTATAGTTTTGTTTTCCGATTCATATATTCACAGTATTAATCTATCACAACAAGAAAGTGATTAATTACCGAAGGTGTATTTTCGAAGGCCTTTGGGCCTTCGGTAAAATTGATTTATCAAAGGCTTTTGACCATCGGTATTGGTGCAGTGATTACTGAAGGACTTTAACCTTCGGTATTGGTGTAGTGATTTTACCGAAGGAATATAGCCGTCGGTACAAGGTTCGACTTTATGAAATTAGAATTTGGGTATCCCATTGTCCCAAATTTTGTCTTCGTTACAACTTCTCCACCCAAACAGCAAGCAACAGTCGACCTTTAGTCCTCTCCGAAGCCAAGATCGAGTCTGCTGCCGCGGTCCTCCTGCACTCCCTCGCCTACCTCCCGCACGCCGCCCAGCGCCGCCTCTGTTCCTACCACCTCATCCTCTGCCTCGGCTCTGGCGACCACGCCGTCGACTCTGGCGACCACGCCGTCGACTCTGGCGACCACGCCGTCGACTCTGGCGACCACGTCGTCGACTCTGGCGACCACGCCGTCGACTCCGCCCTTTCCGCTAACCTCGGCCTTCGCCTCGTCCATGTCGACACGTCGCGCGCCGAGGAGATCGCAGACACCGTCATGGCACTCTTCCTCGGCCTCCTCCGCCGCACGCACCTCGTCTCCCGCCACGCGCTCTCCGCCTCCAGCTGGCTCGGCTCCGTCCAGCCTCTCTGTCGTGGGATGCGCCGCTGTCGCGGCCTTGTTCTCAGCATCGTCGGAATCTCTAGCTTGGCTAGGTATTTGTCCACTTGCAGCTTGGCCTTCGAAATGAGCGTGCTCTATACTCAACCAGTACGTATTTTTAATCTTTCCTTGTGAAGATCCCTTCTTCAGTTGAAATTAAAATAGTAATCGATGTATCAATGCTTTAATTTCTTGATCCACTTGTTGTTTGTGAGACTTGATTCTTAATTGATATTGTAGCATTTGTTTCATGATTTTGAAGCATTTTTGTTTTTGTGGCACTATAACTGGTGTGTGACAGTTTGGATTTTATGTACTAAATGGTTCTTGAGTTTTTTTATTTTACTCAAGTGGTTATTAGGAGTTTGATTTTCACTTCTCTTTACTGGCCACCGTTATTGAATCTAAATTTTTGCAATGAGCACAAGTGGGTGTTGTTTTTTCCTTTCTTTGGTGCACACATATTAGTTATATTTTTTTCCATTCAGTTGCTTACCAATATGGCTTTTGATGTTTCTTTTTGCATTTCATGTTCTTTGTTTTGTGTAGCCGAAGGAGATTCATGAGATTAAAGACTTCCTCCTCACTGCGAGGAGGAAGGATGCACGCTCTGTGAAAATCAAGAGGAGCAAAGATGTGGTAAAGTTCAAGGTTCGCTGCTCCAAGTACATGTACACCCTCTATGTGTTTGACTCTGAGAAGGCTGATAAGTTGAAGCAATCACTTCCTCCAGGTTCGTTACTCAACTATTTCTGCTGATATTTTTTATGGTTCTATAGTGCTGCATGTTAGTACGTGTATATGGAAACTTTAGGTAGGAGAAGTAGGCAAAAGGTATATTTCTGTTTTGGCTTTAATTGGAGTGGTTCTTCAAGTGGGAAAACTACGGTATAAAATTGTATTATGGCCAAGAAAATGAAACAAGTTGCATTGCAAATCGCCACTGGGTCTTGTTTTTTTTTCTTAATTTTGGATGAAGTGCTTTGTTTAAGTGTTGATTTTACATGTATATGGGTCTTGTTTTTTTTCTTAATTTTGGATGAAGTGCTTTGTTTAAGTGTTGATTTTATATGTATATGATTTACCTTTGCAGGTTTGAGTGTGCAAGATGTGTGATTCTGGCTGGTGTTGATGAAGATCAAGTTTTGTTTTGGATTTTGGGGATTCATAGTTAGTAAAACGGCTTATTTTTATTTTCTTTTTGCTGTTCCTTTTGGGATCATATGTTTAAGACAGATCCAATTATGTGGCTAGTTGATTACACCTTTTTAATTTTTTAATTATGTTTAATTTTTATTCATTATTTATTTTGTTGTCAAGTGAATAGATACTTGAGGTCTCTTTTTCTCACTGTTTCTTTGGTGTGCCAATGGTAGTTTCATTTTCATCTCACTTGATATCTTAATATGCTCTTTCAGCTAGCTGATAATTCTAATCCACATTTGAAAAACATGGCACTTGATGCACTCATAATTGGTTACTCGACAGCAGAAAATTCGCCCTTCCTTCGGAAATTACCGAAGGCTTTAGCCCTTCGGTAATTACAGAAGGCTTTTGCCCTTCGGTAATTACCGAGGGCTTTTGGTCCTCGGTAATTACCGAAGGGCTAAAGCCTTTGGTAAATGTTAGCGACAAGGGATTTACCGAGGGCTCTTTGGCCGTCGATAAGCCTTTGGTAATTACCTTTTACCGACGGTTTTGGGCTGTTTCCGAGGGCTTCTGGCCTTCGGTAATGCCCTTCTTTTTTGTAGTGTATTCACAGTTTAAACGTTGCTATCATCAATTCATCCATTCAAAAAGCTGCACAAGTAAAACTAAAAGCTAAGCAATTGCTATCATCAAAACATTGCGAAACTTTAAGGAAAAACCTAAAGCTATAACTAATTAAAATGTTTATTCAAATATTATGCCCATTCCTCTCTTATATTCTTTATTACGGCATATGACAATGTAGAGGTAGTGTTGAACCGCTGCAAAATCAAGGAAAGTTTACTATTATATTCATTTTAATGTGAAAAGTTTATTGATATTTGTAAGATTTTCAAATGTCGTTGATGGAGTCGGAGGATGCTATAGAGTGATGTTCATGGTTAATATATAATTGTGTGTGTGTGTATATATATATATATATATATATATATATATATATATGTATGTATGTATGTAAATATAATTAGATGTTATGTATAATAGTTTACCTCTTTTAAAATACTCTGTATAGGAAGGTTTGTAAATATGTTTTTATTGATATAGTTATTACTTTGGATGCCTGTAACGATAAATTACATGTGTTCTTGTCTGTCTGCTATGTTATATCAATCTTATGATATTTTGTTTAGTAGATTACTCTATTAAATATGAGGTTACATTTTTGGTATCAAAGTAGTAGTTCCTTAGAAGATCTGTGACTATAAGTTTGTTTAGCTTCTGTTGTGTGTACTTAGTGTGTTAGTGGTAGTGGAATTATCTTATGAGTGGATTGATGGTTTCTTTCTCGGTATGAACAAAGTTATGGCACTTAGACCACCTCCTCTTCCTCCTCTCACGAATCAAGATGTACCTAATTAGGTTAGAATGATGGAATTATTCATGGTAGCAATTAGAGGCTGTTAGAGTATCGACAAAGACATCACAACATTGGTACATGGCAACTATGCAGCAGTTGGGTGAAACAAGGGTCGCAACTGGATCGTCTCACCCTCCAACTACTCAAACTCAAGAATGGAGTTTTGAGAGTTTTCTAAAACATCGCCCAACTAAGTTTAATGGCAAGACCAGCCGACATGAGGTAGATTAGTGGATGACGGATATGGAATAGAGTTTTTAGGCAAGGAGATGTCTAGTTGACAACAAGTTAGCTTTCTGTCAGTTCATGCTTATTAGAGAAGCCAACCACTGGTGGGGTAGTATGAACATGTTGTTAGAGGAAGGTGGAGAGTATCACTTGTGAGATATTTAAGAAGAAGTGTTATGTCGAATACTTTCCTTTGTGTGAAATTTGCGAAAGAGGTGGAATTCATGTAGTTAGTTCAAGGAGGGATGTCTGTATCTGAATATGCAGAAAAATTTAAACATCTAATAAGGTTCCACACTTTGAAGATGAACAAGGAATGAAAATCACTAGTAAAACAATAGGATACTAACGCGCCTATTATGCTTTGGTTGATCAGAAACCGAAGCATAAGTTGGCGTGGTGGCATTTTTTAAATTTTCACTAACATTTATGCCTCGGTTCTAAAATAACCGAAGCCATAAGGGGTGTATGGCATCAGTTTCCCTTATAACCGAGGCCATATAGTCTGTGAAACCTTTCAACATAAGACTTTTCACCTGACAAAAATATATGTGCAAGGGTTTCGACATCGGTTGTTCTTAGAACCGAGGCCAAAAACCCTCTGCTCCACTGACATTCCCACCTTACACTCTAACGTTTAAACTGACAGACTTTTCTGAGATGGGTATTTGGCCTTGGTTGTTTGCATAATTGAGGGCATAGAGTATGTCAATTACAACGTTACATTTACTGACCTTGTAAAATAATTAAAATATATATTTTTTTTTTTTGGCATCGGTTTGGTGCTTAACCAAGGTAAAATGGTTGACGAAAATTTCCAAAATGCCATTTAAAATTAATTTTTAATTTTTTCTGTGGACATTAGGCATCTATTTTTTGTAGAACCGAGGTAGTATCCCCTGCCAGGGTTAAAATTTTGCAAAAACGCAAACAATTCCTTCTTCTCCAGCGATCACCTCTACAACTTCTTCTTCTTCCTTGCACTGCCACGAGCCTTCTTCTTGCTTCCTTACGCCTTTGTTGTGCCTCTGTCGTTACTGTAGAAGGATTTCCTTCCTCTTTTTTCATCGTCAACGTTTGTATCCGATCAAATTTGACTTTGGTCGCTAGAGTCTTTTTGGTTTGTTTTAGAGTTTTTGGATTGGTTTGATGCATTTTTTATTGTTTTGGATGATCAAACTTACATTTTTGTTGTATTTTTGTGTAGGTATTGTGTTTTTGCTTTGAAAATTGTTTCGTTTCATAACGGAGGTTGTCGCATCTTCTCGGTTATTGTTTGGTTTTTCACAGTCCTAGGTTTCTATTATTGTGTTTATTAATTTTCTTTTGTTCACTTTTAATTTTTTGTATGTTGAATATAAATAATTATGTATGATTGAATGTTTGAATTGATCATATGAATGCTTATTAATTGTATGATTGAATTGATTCTATGTTGAATATATTGTATAATTGTATGATTGTATGATTTTGTGATTGTAATTTCGTAGAATATTTACGTATATGGATTGAAATTGGATTAATTTACCACGCATTAGTGATGAGTACGAGAGAGAGGTAGAGGAATTTATACAATTTGCGCAACGTAATGAGGGTAGAAGTGATGATGAAGTGAAGTTTAGATGTCCTTGTGTGAACTGTTTAAATGGGAGAAAGTTAAACGCAACCCAAATTAGGGGACATCTTATCTGTGATGGTTTCCTACGATGCTATTCAACATGGATATGGCACGACGAAGAAATACACTTTCCGACTGTCTCCTAAACTGAGAATGTTATTGATTCCACCATGGAAGAAGATCGACCAGATGAAGACAAATTAGAGTACATGATCCACGATGTTGGCGTAGAAAATTTTGCCAAAGCTCATGTGTATGAGACGATGTCGACTGATGCGGAAAAACATTTGTATGTTGGTTCAGCTAAGTTCACACGGTTGTCAGCAGAGTTAAGGATCATGAATTTGAAGGCGACCAATAGATGGACTGATAAGAGTTTCACAGAATTGTTGACGTTGTTGAATGAAATGTGGTCAGATGGAAATATACTACTCAATCTTAATTATGATGCGAAGAAAATTCTTTGTCCGATGGGTATGGAGTATAAAAGGATACATGTTTGTCCCAATGACTTCATTTTATATAGGAAAGAGTTTGAAGTTTTGAAAAAGTGTCCAAAATGTGGGTTATCACGATTGTTAACCCTCGGCAAGTGTAATCGAATCGTATCAAGTAATAATAAAATGGTAAGACCAAGTATCGTTTCCCAAAGGACTCACGGCCTAAATAGTTATGTGATTTGTTGATTAAATTAGACTTGTGAACGAATTCTTGTAGGTTTAAATGCAAATACTGAAAATTAAATATGAATGCATGTGTTGATCAATTGGATCAAAAGAAGCAAAAGTGATTGATGTAAATTATGGAATGATGATGTTGTTGGGGGTTCCAATTCATCCTATCCACTCTCATGTATTCAAGAAGTCATCTTTCTCCATTAATGTTAATGTCACTTTCTAATTTACCTTAAACCCGATGTCTCGATGAAGAAAGCCTACTCTTAATCACTAGTTTACAATGTCTTGTCTCCCTAACAATTATTCATGCATTACATTCGCACAGAAGCTTAAGGCAACCAATCCTCCCATCCCTATGTCTAGGCAATATTACTCTTGGGAGAATTTCTTGAGTTCTAGATTTACTCATATGTGTCCATACAAATAACATCAATGATCATGCAATTGAATGAGTTAAACAAAGCATGCATAGACTATAGAAGAAAAACCCTAACAATTAATGAAAGAAAGCATATAGATTAAAGAACCAATTCAATACGAAGATCCGAGAAGAGTTGGCACCCAGGAAGATTGGTAAACGTACTTATATGCCCTCTGTATGTTACAATTTGTCTAGACAAGAGAAGATAAGTTTTTGCCTTTGTTTAAAGAGTATCAAGGTACCACAAGGATACTCTTCAAATGTGAAGAGTTTAGTGTCGATCCAGGACTTAAAGCTTATTGGCATGAAGTCTCACGATTGCCACGTCTTAATGCAACAATTGTTACTGGTGGCTATTCGTGGAATTTTGCCCAAAAATGTTAGGCAGACCATAAACAAGTTGTGTTCATTTCTCTTGTCAATTTGTTGTAATGTCATCGATCCTACAAAGTTAGATGAACTTCAAGGAGAGATTGTTATCATCTTGTGTCAACTAGAGATGTTTTTCCCTCCATCTTTTTCTGACATCATGGTACATTTACTTGTTCATTTGGTTAGAGAAATCAACTTATGCGGACCGATATACTTAAGATAGATGTATCCTATTGAGCGTTATATGAAGATTTTGAAAGCCATTTTTCACTATACACTTAGCTTTCCGCACCATACTTTGTTAGTGAATTGTGCTTAATTCTAATTTATTGTTGCATTTTCACTATTTGGGCTTAATTTCAAGACTAATTCTTATTTTAATTAATTTGAATTATTTGGGCTTAATTATTTCAATTATTATTTGCAGGACAGCCACTGTTAGAAGGTTGAGAAAAGGGTCTGAACATATTGTACAAAACCGAACGGCCTATTGAAGCCTTGACCGAATGGTCTGTTGAAGACTTGAGCGAACGGTCTGCTGAAGACTTGATCGAACGGTCTATTAAAGCCCACACCGAACGGTCTGTGAAAGCTTGCTCTTAATGGCTGAGCACAACGACAGAACCGAACAGTCTCAACAGTGTTGCATGACCGAACGATCTTGTAGAGACTACACCGCACACTAGTGCGCAAACCTGGGGAGCATTGCTGACCGAACGCTGTGAGCCTTTCAAGACCGATCGGTCAGATGAGGTGACCAGAAGAACTCAGTAGCAGTGTTGGAAGCACATTTTGGGACTTCAAGAGGGTGGCCACGTCAGTGTTAGAGTTTAATTTCGTTTTAGAATGTCAATGGGTCAAACCTTAGGACTTTGGGCCCAATTTTAGGTCATTTTGTAGGACAAGGCCAATAGAAGGGCAGTTTTGTAATTTGGGGTTTCTATACCCTAAAATCACTTTCACTTTCCAAGTCTCCTAGTCGCCACTCACATTTTTCTTGGGAGCGCTTCTTCTTGGGGAGGTTTAGGTTTTGGCTTTCTTTATATTTCATGTATTGAACTCATTCTCTTTACAATTCCATGGTTGACTTTTTGTTGCACTCAAGTTTCTTGTTCATTTACGTTCTCTGCATTTTACTGTTCATCTTCTTCATTTTTACTGTTTTGCGTTCTGGTTTTGTGTTTATTGTTCATGCTCGTTTTCAATCGTTGTTTCCATTCACATTTTGCGTTTCTGTTTCTGGATTTGTGTACTACGCTTAAGTTCAATTGGTGTATTTTAATTCACTGCAATTTCGTTACTACGAGCGCGTTTACTGTTCCAGCGTTTTTTTTCTACAACTTCGTACCTGCTGCATGTTTGTTTCTGCACGTTTACTTTCAGGGAAACTGCATTGATACCGATCGGTCACTACATGTAGACCGATCGGTTCTTAGCTTGTTTACTTAATACCGTTCGGCCGCACTTAGTTTTCCATTTGCATTTCCGTTCGCTTACTGCTAACACCAATCAGTCTCCTCTACAGGACCGTTCGGTTTGTGACCAGAACCAATCGGTCTCCAACACCCTTGTTGTTACAACCGATCGGCCTGGTTAATAGAACCGTTCGGCCTTGTGAAGAACCGTTCAGTGTTTACTGTTTTCCACATTTATTTCCATGCTTTCAGTTCTGTTAGTTATGTTTAATTTCGTGCTTTAAGTTCAAGTTAAATTACATTCAAAAAAACTTTGAAACCCCCCCCCCCCCACTACGTATTTGACCTAAGTCTTGAACCACATTTGGTCCTTGAGAGACGAACTAGGAGTCACTTCCTAGTATTATACTACATTCTTATTGCACATCAAATTTGTATGGGCCGCGACAACCCATCAAATTTGATAATTCTTGATGGATATGCATGTTTGGAAGTGATAAAGGCAATTTTGTTCTTGAGCCTCTCTAGCCAAATAAGCTTACCTTGTTTTGATCCTTTGATAACCCCTTTGAGCCTATGCTTTCCCCTTTCATTTTTTTTGAAGCTCATACACTAGCCCTATGTAGAAAACCATGATCACCTTAACCTTAGGGAATTTTGGAGCTTTGGAAGTGTTTTGGGAACAAGTGTGGTCTCCCTGGGGATTTTGATGAATTGGCTAGTTGGTTCCTCTTCTTGTTTTGTTTTTGTAAATATGTTGTGTATCTTGTCTCTAACATTTGTGTCCTAAATAGAGAGAAAAGAAAATGAGAAAAATAAAAAATTTTGAATAATGGAGTCAAGAAGAGGATTGAATTAGAGGTTTTGGGTGTGATTTCATTGTATTTTCACTTATTCCCTATTGCTCCTCTATTCTTTTTGGTTTGTAGCTACTTATCCATATTTTATTCTCCCTTGTCCTTGGCCCGATTTCATCCATAAAAGACTTTTTGATTTGGACATGCATATGTTTTAAGTGTTGATATTAGAGGCTTGCCAAGTCTATTTGTTGGTTTCTTTCTTGAGTGCATTGAGTTGACGTTGCTTACCTTAGACACTTGAGAGAAACAGTGATAGTGCATCTGTGAGGTTTTGTTACTTTTGATTCACCTCTTGAGCTGATTGATCATTTTGCCATGTTTTGGAATTGCTTGGATGATTTCTATGAGTATCTGCATTCTCTGATTATCTATGTGAAGGATGTTGTCTATTCCTTTTCTTTTTCCAGAGTCATTTAGGATTGTGTAATTCTGTGTTGTGTCTGGTGTGCCTTTTATTTTCTGTGTTCGGATGTTGTGTCACACTCTTGATGTGTTTAGAATGGTTCCTTGTTCCGCGTCTTGATTTTATCCAAGAGTGCAAAAGACTCAGTGTGGTCTATTTTGATGAGTCACCATTTTTCATTATACACTTAGCTTTCTGCACCATATTTTATTAGTGAAGTGTGTTTAATTATCCTTTTTTATCTCATTTTCATTATTTGGGCTTAATTTCAAGACTAATTCTTATTTTAATTAATTTCAATTATTTGGGCTTTATTATTTCAAATACTATTTGCAGGACAGTCATTGTTAGAAGGTTGAGAAAAAGGTCTGAACATATTTTAACTAATTCTTATTTTAATTAATTTCTTGATTAATTAAGACTTGTAAACAAATTCATGGTGTTGATACTGTAGAAAATAAATATGAATTCAAGTGTTGATCAATTGACTTGAGCAATGCACAGGCGATTGATATAAAATATGGAATGATTATGTTGTTGGGGTTTCCGACTTATCCTATCCACTCTCATGTATTTATGAATTCATTTTCTTCATTAATGTTAATGCCACTTTCTAATTTACCTTAAACCCAATGTCTTGGTAAAGAAAGCCTACTCTTAATTACTAGTTGACCATGTCTTGTATCCCCAACAATTAATTATGCATTACATTTGCACAGAAACTTAAAGGTAACCAACCCTCCTATCCCTATGTCTAGGTAATATTGCTTTTGGGAGAATTTCCCCAGTTCTAGATTTTCCCATATGTGTCCATATTGACAAAATCAATAATCATGCAATTGAATGAGTTAAACAAAGCATGCATAGAGTGTAGAGGAAAAATCCTAACAATTAATGAAGTAAAACATTTATAATATAAATCAATTCAATACATGAGAGTTTCAAAGGATCACATCCTTTCCCCAACAACAATGGAGGTTTAGTTCACCATAGACATGATGAATCTAGATAAAAATATGGAAAAGAATGAAAGATAAAACCCTAAAAGTTGAAGATCGGAGCTTCCGCATCCAAAATCCGCCTTCAAGAGATGAAAGGAGTGTTTTGTGCCTCTTTCTGTCCAAAGATATGAACCCTGGGTTGTCCAAAACCTTAAATAATTCATAAAAATAACATAAAACAGGTCCAAGCCCATGCCGTCAGCGCTCAGCGCCCCAAAACGGCGCCCGGCGGTAAGTGCGACACTCAAATAACGCTTAGCGGTGGCGCTCAAGCGTGAAACAGTGGTTGAAGAACCACATTGGCGCTCAACGGTGGCGCCCAGGCGTGAAACAGTGGTTGCAGCACCAGACTGACGCTCAGTGGTGGCGCCCTGGCATGAAACAATGGTTGCACCTCTAAAGTGGCGCTCAGCGCTCCAAAATGGCGCTCAGCGCTATCTACGATTCTTCTATTTGCCACTTTTCCAGCCTTTCCTGACTCCAACTCGTTGCTACTTCAACTTCTTCATCCAATTCATCTTAATTCCTGTTAAAACAAGGAAAACTAAGCATAAAACCAATAATACCACCGTAAGCTCTCTTATTTTCACAACATAAGTAAAAACATGATTTCAAGCTAATTTCTAAGTCATAAAGGGTGTTTTTAATATCAAAATTAAGTATAAAAATAACGGTTTTTCAACCGTTATCACAACCCCAAACTTAGAACTTTGCTTGTCCTCAAGCAAACAAGATATAACTCAGTCTTCTACCAATCAATACAATGGTTCAACACATTCAAAAACTCTTTCTTCTAAGACAAGTAATTACTCAAATCAGCTCATCAAACATAATTCAGTCAAGATGTACACATTGCCTTGATAAAAATCATTCATCATGATGTTCACATAATCACATAATATTCAACAGATGCTATTCTCATGAATGATCAATTAACTAAGCATAGATGTAATCATGTATTCATGGAACTATTCCTCGCCAGACAAAGTGTTTCACTCAATCACACAGGTGTATATAGAGGTCACTCCTTCACTCTGCTTATCCCAATGTCACATAGAATAAAATTGCCTTTCACTTACAATAATCAAACATACTCACAGACAACTATCATCATAAGGGCTTTCCATGGCTTGTACCGTTGCTGGGCTAAGAAGAAAAATTGGTTTTTTAAGATCATCAAATCCTTGAGTTAAGAGAGTCATTCATAAATTTATCATTCACATAGAACCTCTCTTTAAACTAATCTCACTCTTTCCCAACTTTCCCCTTTTTGCATTGAGCTTTTCTTTCTTTACATTTCCTTTTTCTCTTTTCCATACTTGCTCAATACTTAGCTCAATGCTTTTCATTACTATTTTTTTTCAATTCTCCCAATCAACCCCAAACTTGAACCTTTATCAACACCGCATTATGATTCTCAACTTAACTCAAGGTAAAGATTTTCACAAAGGATCTGTTTAAGGCTTGAGGTTCAAAAAGGGTAGAACACTTCGTGTTCTCTTTCATTTGGGCTAACATCATGCATTGGCTAAGATAAAGGGGTAAACAAAAATGGCCTTGATCATATGACACAAGCAAACAAGTAGTTCAATCATAGAAACCTGGGCAATATCATTCAAGCTTTCAAAAGAATAGCAATCATTCATAACAAATACTTTGGAGTTCAAAACCTCACACAAGCTAATTCAATGTTCCCCATACTCCAAATACACATCTTGCTTAGCATCATAATCACAATCATAATATCATGCATCTGTTCACACAGTTTATGAACAACCACCTGTATATCAGCATCTTGTGCATATCTCAACATCAATCAATATCAAAGCATCATCAAGCAGTACTCATCACACGCAAATCAATATCAAACCATCACATTAGATATAGGTCTCAAACTGAGTACATCAACACCTATTCTAAAAATAGCAGCAAAATAAAGTTCACAAGATAAAGATAAGAAACATCCTGTTCTACTGTAAATAACATTCATCAGTAAATGCTATCATCATCCTCTAATATCAATCTGAGTCTTCCTCCTCCTCATCATCTTCCTCTTCTTCATCACCATCTTCATAATCATCATCTTCATCATCATCTTCCATGGCTGAAGCTTCAGCTGCTCTAGCTCCACTAGCCTATGCCTGATCCTCTAGCCATCCCACCAAAGTGTTAAACTCATCCATCGTCCACTGCCGGCTAGGGGGTGTATCATACAACCCTATAATCATCTCTGCAATGGCCACCTGCCCTCTATGCAATGCTTGCATCCTAGACTCCATCAGGGACATATACATATCCCTCATCTGAAAAGGTTGTGCATGTGCTGGTGGTGGTCCCCTCCTGTGAACTCTAGGAGGATGTGGTGGTGGCACTTGTTGAGCCGCCTCATCCATCATGCAATATTGGCTATAATAGGCAGCATCAATCTCCCTCCTTGGTCGCTCCATCGGCGGTGTGGAAATATTCACCCCAGCTAACTCACAAATATGTGTGATCAAATATTGATTCCCCAAAGGTGCTTTGTTGTTCATAGAACTGACACAGGTTTGAATCTCATTTGCTATGACCTGCCCAATATTAATATTCAACCCTTTGAGCACACAGTACAAGAAGATGGCCCTACTGACAGCGATATCAGATACATGAGAACACGGCTGAATGTTGGCATGAGTGAATGTCATCCAGTATTTTGCAAGAGGAGTCAAATGAGATCTCCTAATATGAATGGGCGCATCATTCCTTTTCCTCTGGAAGTGTCCTCCAGGTACACACAATGTACTCTCTACATCATCAAAATCTGCTCCCTCATCCATAGTCAGTGCAAACTGACATTGTTCACTAGCCCATTTAGTACGCAGAAACCTGTTAATAATATTAGGATCGTACCGAATAATATTTCCTCTCACATAACTCATGTAATTCTCTGTATGAGTGTTGCCAAATGGACTTGCATTGGTGTAAAATTCCTTTACCATTGCTATGGTTGCTAGTTTAAGGTAAGGAGCTACTTTCTCCCATTCTCTTCTTTCTACTTCCTCTCCAAATTGTGGGGCCAAGGATGGTATCCACCCCACTTTTCTCTCCATTAAAAGCCTTCGATCTTGAACTATTGGGAAGTGTCGCTCATGCTTATGAGAAAGGAACTTGTTTGAATAGAAATGTTCCAGATCCTTTCTCTTGTTTCCCACGGTTTTAACACTCTTCCCTAATGATGAAGCCATCCCTGTATCAAAAATAATTCACAAAACCACAAGAAACATCATCAAGCATGAGTATATAAACCATCAAAACAATCCAAACCCACTCTTCTGATCATCGCTGAGGGCAAAACAGGGGCCCTCAACGTCACCTGCAACCAGAAACATCCAACCAAACAACCACAAATGGCTAGCAACCAAAAAAACCAATTATGCAAAAATCGTGCTGAGCGCCCCTCAAGGGGCCCTCAACGCCAATAAGTTCAACTTTCAAAATATCCCTAGATGGCCTTAACCACTACCCACATGCATTTTTCACAGTTGCAATCATCGATCAGACATTTTAATCGGTCCAAACAATGATTCTTTCAACAGATCATGCATAGATATCAAAATTCCTCCAGAATCATGCCTAAACCAGAACATTCATTCAAAATCATACTTTCAAATGCCTTATAATGTAAAATGCATGTACTTACTTGGTTGGAGATGCTCAATGTGTGAAGAATGCCAAATGAAATTGGGGAGAACAGACCCTAACAATAGTGCTCACAGCAAACCCCCAAACTTGGATGGAAAAGTGATGCAAAATGGGTGGAGAAATGGTTTTGTGGAGGAGGATGAAGGATAATGTGGAGAGAAAACCTCACTTCACATACTCTCACTCAAATAATGCATTTAATCTCTCACACCACTCAAACATTCAACAATTAAGAACCTACAATGCAACTAGAACAAAGATAAATTCAAACAACTGGGTTGCCTCCCAAGTAGCGCTTGTTTAACGTCACTAGCCTGACCCATGAATTCTACATGATCCTTCAGTAGATGCATATCTTTCTCACCAACACCCATCAGTAGGTGTGTATAAGCATAGTATCCTTCAGTAGATACTCTATCACCTAGCATCCATCAGTAGATGCTATGCCATAACAGTCTCATAACAAAATAAAACAATGTTCCAAAGTTTCAAATTACATCACCGAAATAAACAAACTCAAAGAAATTAATGTCTTTAAATCACTAGGGTGCCTCCCAGTAAGCGCTCTTTTAACGTCATTAGCTTGACCCAATAAAGCTCAAGTTCCATCTTTAATGTTGGTGTTCTTCTTGCTTTCATCACACCAACTCATCAATTGCTTTCAATCCACCTTCTTGACTCCTCTTAAATATGGAGCTTCAATCTCTATCACTCCATTCTCTTTAAAATCTTTCACAACTCACAACTTGCTCTTGAATCTTACAGGTGTGCCAAGTTTGAATTGTACATCCACCAAGTCATCATGAACCATCCTTTCTTTGTCATCTTTTTCTTCTTCCCTAACCTGTGACAAGAAACAATTTTTACCTTTGATGACCGATATAACATCCCAAAAATATAACTGTAAACTATACTTAAGAGTTCTTACATTTACAATAAAATAGAACAGTTACAAGAAATAAAGCTAACTTACAATTATCCTAAAATAACCATAAATTAAAAAAAAACTTTATAGAAACCTACACTAATACAAATTATAAAAACAGACCGATCGGTCATACAAGAGGTGTATCGACCGAACTGTCCTACAAATAGTGTATTACATCGAACGGTCCTATACTAACTGCAAAAACAAGCACAAGACCGAACGATCTTACTCTTAGCGGAAACCATCCTCTCTAGCCAGTGTCTGCTCCAGAGAACCCTCAATATCCTTTGCTCACACCTACAGGGTGATCATTGCAATGACAAGGGAGACCGAACGGACAACATGACAAGACCGAACTGTAGAATTATGATCAACACCAAACCTTACCATATTCACTACAATCTTCCAACTTCTAATCCTCCAAACATATATCAAACATCTTCTCTACACTGGACTAAGATTGTTTAAACTTTTATAACATCGCTAAGAGAGTTTCATCACAGATTTGAGAGTCAATTCTGTAGAATCATGAACTCAATGACTGAGAATCAGATTTCCTATAAAGACCAAACCCAAACCGAACACAATTTTCCCTATTTCACCATCACCCTTCCTCACCATTCACTCAGCCATTGAACCAAAATTTTGCAGAAACCCAAACCTCATGAACATAGCATGTAACAGTACACACCCAATATCACCGAACGTCAAACAATTTAATTTGACACATATGCAGAATCATCAACAACATATTCTTGCATCAAAACAAAACAATTAAATTAACTAGCTTCCCTTACCTCTTAACCGAACCGAACAACTCTACCTCTTAAGAAATTTTCTCCTAATACTAGAAGATCTCAGGAACCTACAGTTCGCCAATTTGCGGTAATGGACCAACCCAAAATACCAAAAAAGTGATTAGAAATAAGAAGAAGAAGCTGATGAACACATGCAACCAGAAATGTGGCTTGCATGTGTCAGAAAGTTTCAAAATCCTATAAGAACCCTAGAGATTGAGACTTGCCTGTTCTAAACGAAACGTTGATCGGTGAAAATTGAAGTTCTTGATACGAGGGGTGATTAAGTGTGGTCAGATGATTGAAAAGATGAACTGAGATGAAGAGTTTCTAGAGAGAAGAAGGAGAAAAGAAGAGGCTGGAGTTTTAGAGAGATACAAATTATGAGAAAAAGGGATGAGCTGTGCTTTGGGAAAATTCTATAAAATGCTCAAACTCTTCTATTTGAGACATGTGTCTCTCCCTTCCACTTGTCATTTTCAGGGGTTTGACAACCGGTTTGAAAACTTTAGGGCTAATCACTGGTGCATCCTTACATGCAGCTTTATGATTAATCTTCCTCTCTTGAATTTGCTGCTTAGCTTTGAAGACATTAAAGATCACATTTTCCTCTCGGTCTTGAAGCACTATCATCGCATCATCCACATTGATGATTACCTTCTCCGTTTTCCTAAACGGTCTTCCAAGAATAATTGGGATCTTCTCCCTTCCACTTGACCACAAAATCCACTAGGAATTTAAGCTTCTCTATACAAACCACAACATCTTCCGCTATACCATAGGGTTTCTTGGAAGATCCATCCGCCATGGGTAAAGTCACCTTTGTTGGCTTGACTTCAAGATCACCAATCCTTTCAAGCATAGATAAAGGCATCAAATTAATGCTTGACCCTAAATCAATTAAGGCTTTCCTTATATTCACCTTCCCAATGATGCAAGGAATAGTAAAACTTCCTAGATCTTTCACTTTTGGAGGAAGTGGTTTCTCCAAAGTAACACTACAATTTCCCTGTTCATAGTCTCATCATCTAAATATCTCTTTTTTGTGAGGAATTGCTTCATGTGCTTATGATGGCAACCTCCTTGGCTAGGTTGGGCCAAAGCTAGGAGATGTGCATGGAGGGGTGTTCATTGGATGAATGGTGCAAAAATGTGGTGGTAAATGGTCCAAGGATGATGAGCTAATGTGTGAATGGTGTAGAAGCTCAAAGCTTCTAGGAGATATGGTGGTGGTGGTGTAGTGTTTGGTGGCTCCAAGAGAGGTTAGGCCAACTCAAGGAGGAGGGTGACTAGAGGGGCCTCATGGGTTGCTTTAGTCTTGATCTAAGATGACTAGCATGGCCAAAAATGGGCAACATAACATTACTCAACATCAAAGATGAAATACAAGGGTGGAGACACCTCTATTTATAGGCCAAGGGTGTCTCCTTCTAACCCTAAAAGCATGATCTTCCACCTTTGCTCTCATTGGCCAAAAATGAGGCCTTCTAAGGAGTGGACAAGTGTCCACAAATCCTCTCCAATGATAGGAGGACATGTGGCCACTCAAAAAACACAATTCTCTTCATTCCTAGAGTGGCATGTGGCCACTACTAAAAGAAAAAAACTCTCCACTCCTAAGGTGCCATGTGGCTACCTTTTAAAAAGTACATCCTCTCCAACGAAAGCATGACACATGGGACACACTTTCCACTTGGTTGGGATGTCTAACTTTTAAGGAAAATCGTATGCTACTTAGGCCTTAATACAAGTCTTAAACAAACCTACACTACATGGCCTAATACAGTGGCCTAAATTCCTACACTACTCTTGAATCCATGCTTCATGATGGCTCCAAAGGTGGTCCACAAGGTAGAGTTGACACCATCTTCAAGGATGACTTTAACTCTCTTGAAAGTGCTTGACCATGGCTAAGGGATTTTCGATCATTCCCTCCCTCTTGAAAAGGATTTGCCCTCAAATCTTCAACATGGGCTAAAGGCAACTTCCTTTTCTTCTTAATTTTTAATTCTTCCTTATTTTTCCACCAAGGTCAAATACCCATTTTATAACTGATAACAGTTGAAAAACTGCTATTTTTATACTTAAAATTGACTTCAATTACAACCTTTATGACTTAGAAATTAGCTTGAACTCATGATTTTATTGAATTATTGGAAATAACAGAGTTGGACAGGTTTTATGCTTGATTTCCTTGTTTTTGCAGGTTTTGAGATGAATTTGATGAAAGAAGTGAAGTAGGAAAGAGATGGAGACAGAAAAGGACACAAAAAGTGCAAAAGAAGAGAATCAACAAGTACCGCTCAACATCAATTACTGCTGAGCGGCACTTTTCAGTACCCGTTGGCACCGCTGAGGGGAAAATTGGCGTTGAGGGCACCCGCTAGTACCGCTGAGCGGCACTTTTCTGGGCTTGGGCCTAATTTATTGTATTTTTTAGAATAGTATATAAGCTTTAGGACGTTCTAGGGTTTGCATCTTTGGCTGGGACGAAGCAAAAACGCACTCTTTCACCCCTTGGAGGAGGATTTTGGATGCTAAGACTCGTTTCTCAACTTTCTAGGGTTCTATCTTTCACTTTTCCATTGTATTTCATCTAGTTTCACCATGAGTATGGTGAACTAAACTTATTTTGTTGTTGGGGAATCAATGTAAATCCTTAGAAACTCTCTTGTATGGAATTTGTTCTTCAAAATCATTCTTATGATACATGCTTTCTTTCATTAATAGATAGGGTTTTTCCTCTTTGCTCAAAGCATGCATTGTTTAACTCATTCGATGTCATGATTATTGGTTTTGTCGATATGGACACATACGGGGAAATCTAGATCTAGGGAATCTCTCCCATCAGTATATTACCAACCCAGACATAGGAGTATGATAGTTGGTTGCCTTTAAGCTTCTGTTCACTATAATGCATGATTAATTTCTAGGGAGACAAGGACATTTTAAACTAGTGATTATGATTAGGCATTCTTCGCCGAGACATCGGGTTTTAAGTAATTTAGAAAGTGGCATTAACATTAATGAAAAGAATGATGAATTCCTCAATACAAGAGAGTGCATAGGATGAAATTGATAAACCCCAACAACATATTCATCCATATATTTCAATTCACGTGTTTTGTTTCTTCTTTCCCATTGATCATCATATGCATACATATTTACTTTTCAGTCTTTTGCATTTGAAACTTACAACAATTTGTTCACAAGTCTTAATTCATCAATAAATCACATAATTGTCTAAGCCATGAGTCCTTTGGGAGAACGATATTTGGTCTTACCAGGTTTATTACTTGATACAATTCGGTTACACTTGCCGAGGGTTAACAAGTTCTTGACTCCATTTTCGGGGATCGAAAATTTGTTCATCAATAACAAAAGTTGGAACAAATGTTATAATAGTGAGTAAATAAGAAATATAGCTCCCAACAATGATACACCTTAAATCAAATGAATGATCAAGGTCTTGAAGGGTAAGAGCATCTTTGAAGGTTTTATTTGTCTTGTGTTGGATGTATATGTTTGAAAGACTATCCAGTGCAACACAAGACTTAATTTTTAGGGATATGCCATCATGCCCTCCCTTTTGAAAAGGATTTGTCCTCAAATCTTCTTGTTCTTTTATGATAAAAACCTTTTTCTTATTATTGGTTAATTTGTGTATCTTTCCACCAGGATCAAAGATTCATATGCAAGTGTCATCAAACACAAAACCAGTAATCTTATGAGCCACAAACAACATGTATCTAGATGAAAGATTTAAAGAAGACCTTATGCTAATTTTAAAAGAATTTACTTGTAAACTTTGAAGGTATACTCCACAAAATTGTTTGTGTTTACTTTGAGTTAATTGTATCCTAGAAGATAACATCAACTCAAAGTTTGATTTGGAAAAATTTGAGGAGTTAAAAATAGTTGGAGGTGAAAAAGAAGTTGAAAATTTTTCAAAAGTAAAAGTTCGAGTTATGAAAGATGGTTTGACCTAAGTCTCGAACCACATTTGGTTCTTGACAGACAACCTAGGAGTCACTTCCTAGTATTATACTGCATTCTTATTGCACATCAAATTTGTATGGGCCGCGACAACCCATAAGGTACGTTAAAAATCCGTATCGTCCCGAAGGTTCAATGATTAAAAGGTATATTGTTGAAGAAATTATTGAGTTTGTTTCAGATTACATGACTTCAACAAATCCAATAGGAGTTCCTCGCACATCATGGTTAAATAAATGTTCTACTAGTAAAAGCATCTGAGATGCGAATGTGGTGACCAAAGACCGCAAAGAATTATTGCAAGCACATCTTTATATATTGAACAACATAGATGAGGTGATACCGTTTTTGGAAGCACACAAAGTCATTGTGAAGAATAAAAATCCAAGACAATCAGAGAAATGGAAATTGATGGAGCATAACAGAACATTTATGTCTTGGTTCAAATCTGAAGTTGACAAAGAGCCACATTCTTCTCAAACTTTGTTGTGGCTTGCAAATGGTTTAAAGTTTGATGTCATATGTTGTACAGGTTATGAAATCAATAATTGCACATTCTATACAAAGACTTTGGATGATAGAAGCACAATACAAAATAGTGGAGTTAGTCTAGAAGTTGAGTCAATCCAATTTTCCATATCAAAAGATCAAAATCCTGTACTTGGATCAATGAGATATTATGGTATAATAGAAGAGATATGGGAGGTTGATTACTGTTGATGGATTGACAAGTGTACCAAATCGCACAAGTAATATAAAATGGTAAGACCAAGTATTGTATCCCAAAGGACTCTCAGCACTAAATAGTTGTGATACCTCAATTAATTAAGACTTAAATAAAATGAGATTGTTGATTTCAAATGCAAAGACATAAAATTAAATATGAATGCAAATTGATCAATAGTAGAGTAACACAAAGATGAACATATGTTATTTAATATGAGATGAATATGTTGTTAGGGTTTGATTTCACCAAGTTTACTCTCATGTATATAAGAATTCTTCTTTTTACATTAACATTAACGTCACTCACTAAATTACTTAGAACTCGATCCCTCAGCGCAATAAGCCTGCCTTAATTCATAGTTCGTGCAATTCCTAGCGTTCCTAGAAAATTAAGTCTGAAGATCAAGAGCTTAAGACGACCAAGTGCTCATACCCTCATCACTGAGAAATATTACCCTTGGGAGAATTCAACAAGAACCTTAATTGCAAGGAACCTCCCGGCACTCATGCAATTCATAAATCATGTGACTAAATGAGTTAAATAGAGCAAGCATTAAAAACAAATGAATTCCCTAACAATTAATGAATAAAGCATATATGATTAAGAATCAATTCAAATACATGAGATTTCATATGGTTACATCATTCCCCAACAACAAATAGAGTTTAGTTCCCCATAGACATGGAGAAACTAGATGTACAATGGAAAAGCAAGAGATAGTAAAACCCTAAGAGTAGATGAGGAAGCTTCCGCCTCCAGATCCGCCTTCAGAGAGTAGTGCGTTGTTGTGTTGCTCCAGCCAGAGATACAAAATCTAGAGCGCTTGGGTCCTTTAAATAAAGTTGGAAAAGAGTAGAAACATGGCCCGGTCCAAAAGAGTCGAAACAGAGCAAAAACTGGGTCGGATCTGCGACGCACGACGCTTGGGCGCCCCATTTAAGGCGCCCGGGCGGTGAACGGTTCTCATGTATGGCTTGAGCCTTCAATTGGTCACCCAGGCTTCAAAGGCCGCCGCGCGGGCGGTTTAGGAGGGGGCCCGGGTGGTGGACGTCGATTTTTCGAGGCTCAAGCCTTGGACAGGGCGCCCAAGCTTCGTGCGATTCCTCTTTTTGGTGCTTTTCTAGGCCTTTCTGAGCTCTAACTCCTTAGCACTTCATCTTTTCTTTCCACATTCTCTCATTACCTATCAAAACAAGGCATATTAGTCATAAAATCATCAAATTCAACCTCAACTCTCTTATTCACACAACTTAATGAAAAAGCATGAGTCCAAGCAACCTTCTAAGTGAAAAAGGGTGTATTTAGTATCAAAATTACATCTCAAATAACGGTATTTTCAACCGTTAACACAACCCCAAAATTAAAACTTTGCTTGTCCTCAAGCAAAACAAAATGTAACTCAGCTCTTCAGAACAATCACTACAATGACTCAACATTTTTCAAAAACTTTTCCTTCCAAGATAAGAAATCACTTGTATCAATTCAGCATAAAGATCTCAGTCAAGATGTGTAGATCCCTTAATTCAATCAAAATCAATGTGATGTTCATATACTTTCAACAGATTATATCCTTAAGAATGATCAATCAACCATACAAAGCTGCAATCTGAAATTCAGAGAACTACTCCTCATCAAAGAAAGTGTTTCACTCAAGCACTCAAAAGTGTATCACTCAACTCATAGCTATATAGTGAGGTGTTGGTGTTTCTTTCACTCTGTTATCACAATGTCACATAAATTAATTTTGCCTTTCATTTAAACAGAATCAAACATACTCATAAGAAGGTTGTCATCACAAGGGCTTTTCTTGGCTTGTAACTTGGTTGGGCTAAGAAGAAACTTGGTTTTTCAGGACTACAAAATCCTTGAGTTAAGAGAGACATTTATGAATTTAACAATTACAGACAGGTTCTCTTTTCAAGAGTCTATTTTTCTTATTCCCAACCTTTTCCCATGCAGTGAGCTTTTCTTTCTTTTCTTTTCACTTTTCTTTTCTTTTGATTTCTCTTTTTCTTTTTCTTTGTGCTCACTGCTTATTTTTCTAGCAACCCCAAACTTGAACCTTTATCAATACCTCACAAATATTCTCAACTCAACGCAAGGTTAAGAATTTAAAACAGGGTTTTCAAAACATGCTTAAGGCTAAAGGTTCAAAGGATGGAACAAATTGTTCTCTTTTTATTTGGAAAAATTCATGAGTAGGCTAAAAAGGGATAAACAACAGATGGCCTTGATCATGTGAAACATGCAAGCAAGTAGTCCAATCACAGAAAATTTGGGCAAAATCATTCATGCTTTCAAAGTAATAGCAATTATTCAATACAACTTTGAAGCCCAAAACTCACACAGGTAAAACTCTTATGTCCCAGAATTCAGAAAAACACCCTGCCCAATATCTCAATCAAATTTTACCTCCAGCACCTGTTTCACATTTTAGAAGCAACCACCTGTATATTTGTACATCATGCATCATCTCAACATCAATCAATACACTAGAATATCACAAAGCAATACTCATCGCAAAACACATCACAGTTGAATCAAAGCAGTGTAGTAAAATAGAGCAAAGTACAAAAACAAAAGATTAAAAAGATAGGTTTAGAAAGCTGGGTTGCCTCCTAGTAAGCGCTTCTTTAACGTCACTAGCTTGACCCAATAAGCTCAATTTGGACAGGTGTTCTAGCTCACCACCAAGATAATGCTTGAGACGTTGACCATTGACAACCCAACTTCTTTGTGGATCTTCAGAGGAAGGATCTGTTAACTCAACTGCTCCATGTGGAAGAACATTCTTGACCATAAATGGACCAGACCACTTGGATTTCAACTTTCCAGGGAAAAGTTTCAGTCTTGAATTTAACAGCAGCACCCTCTATCCTGGACTAAAGACTTTCTTCATCAGCTTCTTGTCATGATAAAACTTCACCTTTTCTTTGTAGTTCTTTAAGGAATCATAGGTATGCACTCGCATCTCCTCAAGCTCAATAAGTTACCTTCTTCTCCTTTCAGCAGAGTCACAAGGATCATAATTCAAGAATTTTAAGGCCCACAAAGCTCGATGTTCCATCTCCACCGGAAGGTGACATGCCTTTCCATACACTTTTTGGAAAGGAGATAATCTAATAGTTGTCTTCATTGCAGTTCTATAAGCCCAAAGGGCATCATCTAACTTCTGAGACCAATCCTTTCTTGATGAGGCAACTGTCTTTTCTACAATTCTTTTTATCTCCATATTTCTGCTTGCCCGTTTGTCTGTGGATGATAAGGTGTAGCTACCTTATGTCTCACACCATAATGCTTGAGTACCCTTGTCAGCTGAAAATTGCAAAAATGAGATCCTCCATCACTAATGAGTACTCGGGGCGTTCCAAACCGGGAAAAAATTTGCTTTTTCAAAAAATTAATAATAGTTTTCGAATCATTCTTGGGACAAGCCAGGGCTTCCACCCATTTGCTCACATAATCCACTGCCACCAATATATATTTGTTATTGAAAGAGGGTGGAAAAGGTCCAACAAAGTCTATGCCCCAGCAATCAAAGACTTCAACTTCTAGTATTCCTTGCGTGGCATTTCATGACGTCTGGAGATACTTCCCGTCCTTTGATACCTCTCCACTAAAATGCCTCCCATAAGGTGAGTCATGACAGTGCTATAAAATTCCTTCCACGATTAGTAACACAACGCCTTAGAAGATTATCTGCCCAATTTTGAACAAGTAAGGATCATCCCAAATAAACTGTTTGGCATCATGTAAATTTCTTTTTTCTTTGTTGCCAATTTAGATCTTTTGGGATTACTCCTGCAGCTTTGAAATTGACCATATCAGCAAACCACGACCTTTGTTGAATATACATGAGTGTTTCATCCGAGAAGGATTCCCAGATTTCTGCTTCCTTGCTTGTAACTTCATTGTTAACCAACCGAGACAAGTGATCCGCAATTACATTTTCACTTCCCTTTTTGTCACGGATTTCCACATCAAACTCTTGTAGCAGAAGAACCCATCTAATCAACCGTGGCTTAGAATCCAGCTTGGTCAACAAATACTTTATAGTTGCATGGTCTGGGTAGATAATCACTTTAGACCCAATGAGATAAGGTCTAAATTTCTCCAAGGCATACATAATAGCAAGAAATTCTTTTTCTATGGTGGCATAATTCAAATGGGCTTCATTCAAAACTTTGCTTGCATAAGAAATAGTGTGGAATACCTTCTCTCTTCTCTGGCCAAGAACAACTCCTATAGCATAATTGCTGGCATCACACATTAGCTCAAAAGCTTGGTTCCAATCAGGAGCTACAATTACTGGGGCAGAAATCAACTTTTTCTTCAAGCCATCAAATGCCTTAAGGAACTCATCATCCATCACAAATGGTGCGTCTTTAACAAGGAGGTTTCTTAGTGGTTTGGCAATCTTTGAGAAGTCTTTGATGAATCTTCTGTAGAAACCAGCATGACCCAAAAAGCTTCTGATTCCCTTCACATTGGTTGGTGGTGGAAGTTTTTCAATAACCTCCACTTTGGCTCTGTCAACCTCAATTCCCTTGGAAGAAATTTTATGACCCAAGACAGTGCCTTCCTTTACCATAAAGTGACATTTTTCCCAATTAAGAACAAGATTGGATTGGGTGAATCTTTTAAGTACAACATCCAGGTTAGACAAGCACTCATGGAAGGAACTACCAAACACTGAAAAATCATCCATAAAGACTTCAATGCATTTTTCTATCAAATTTGCGAATATTGCCTGCATGCATCTTTGAAAAGTAGTTGGAGCATTACATAACCCAAACGACATTTTTCTGTAAGCAAAAACTCCAAATGGGCAAGTGAAAGCCGTCTTTTCTTGGTCTTTTGGATCCACCACAATTTGATTATATCCAGAGTATCCACCTAGAAAACAATAGAAAGCCTAACCTGCTAATCTCTCTAGCATCTGATCCATGAAAGGAAGGGGAAAGTGATCCTTCCTAGTAGCATTGTTCAACTTTCTATAGGCGATACACATCCTCCATCCAGTAACAGTCCTTGTGTGTATGAGCTCATTTTTTTCATTATAAATAATTGTCATCCCACCTTTCTTTGGTACCACCTGTACTGGGCTTACCCATGCACTGTCAAAAATAGGGTAAATAATGCTAGCCTCAAGTAACTTTAGCACTTCCTTTCTCACCTCCTCCTTCATCATTGGATTTAACCTTCTTTATGGTTGAGCAACTGGTTTGTAGTCATCTTCCATGAATATTTTGTGCATGCAATATGTTGGACTTATGCCTTTGAGATCTGAGATTGACCATCTAATAGCTCCTTTGTTGGATTTGAGTACTTCTACCAACTTTTCTTCTTCTTTGGGAGAGAGAGCGTTGTTGATCATAACTAGTTTGTTTCCACCTTCTTCTAGAAACACATACTTCAAGTGTGGCGGTAGCATCTTCAGCTCTACTTTGCTTCCTTTGACTTTTTCTTCTGTGTTTTGCAAAGGAACGTTTCGTAATTCTTCCAAATCAGTCAAGCACTCATCCATTAGTTCCTCTTCTTTTTCATTTAACTCTTCACAAGTGTCAACTAGTATCTCCTCCAAAGAAAGCGTATTATTTGCATTGTTTTCTTATATCATGCAAATCTCAACTAGAGAATCAAGATGAAAGCATTCTTTATCATGTTTTGGGTGAGACATGACTTTAAAGACATCAAAATTTACTTCTTCATCTTGTACTCTCACCTTCAGTTTGCCATTTTCCACATCAATCAAAACTCTTGTTGTCTTCATGAAAGGTCTCCCAAGAATAACAGGTACATTCACATCCTTCTCCATCTCCATGATGACAAAGTCCACAGGGAAAAGAAATTTTTCTACCTTTACAAGCACATCTTCCGCTACCCCATAAGGATATTTCGGAGATCTGTCTGCAAGTTGAAGAGTCATCCGAGTAGGCTTGAGTTCCAACCCTTCAATCTTTTCAAACATGGAAAGCGGCATGAGATTAATATTGGCTCCCAGATCAATAAGTGCTTTCCCAACAGAGATATTCCCTATAGTGCAAGGAATAATGAAGCTTCCTTAGAGAAGGGTATATTAATCTCCAATTTCTTGAAGATTTCCATGAAACGCTCAAACTATTTTTCTTTTTCCTTCCTAGAATAATTCTTTGGGTAAGGAAGGGGTTTTTCATAAGAGTCTTTGTTTTTCCTCTCTTCTTCCTCTCTCTCTTTTGCTTTTCTCTCTCTCTTCTTTTTCTCTCTCTTTTGCTTTTCTCTCACTCTCTTCTTTTTCTCTCTCTTTTTCATCTTTTTCACTCAACTTTTTTCTTTTCTTCCCTCTCTTCTTCTTTTTCTTTTATCTCACTCTCTTCTTTTTCTTTCTCTACATCTTTCTCTTTTTCGCTCAAACTTTCTTCTTCTTTTCTCCCTATTTTTCTCTCATATAAAAATTTGTCACTTCTAGTGATAATAGCTTGACATTCCTCTCCAGGGTTAGCCTTCATGTTACTCCCAAGATCATCCAGCTTCTGAATTGTGTGACCAAGTTGGCTCCCTATCCTTATGAATGAAGCTTGATTGTTTTTATGATGAGAATCCGACATCTGTATGAACTATTGAAGTGTGTCATCCATCTTAGCCCATCTTTCTGATATAGAGGGTTGTTGCTGTCATTGTTGTTGTGGTTCTCTATAAAATTGCCCGGCAGCAAGCCTAAAGTGACTTTGATCCATCCTTGAGTGAGGTTCCCACCAATGGTTGAAATTACCTTGATGGAATTCAGTGTCCATATAGTTAACTTCTGGTCTGAATTGCATCATGCAAGCACTAGACACAAAACCCTAAAAAATATTGTTAGCACAAAAAAAAAAATTAAATAAATAAAAGATACGAAAATAAAATAAAATCAAATAAAATAAAGTAAAATAGAAATAAGCCAAAATCAATTAAGAATCACACAATTAGAATACTTTAAACAGTGAGTCCCAGGCAACGGCGCCAAAAACTTGTTGATGAATTGGCAAGTGTACCAAATCGCAAAAGTAATATAAAATCGTAAGACCAAGTATCGTATCCCAGAGGACTCTCGGCACTAAAAAGTTGTGTGATAACTCAATTAATTAAGACTTAAATAAATTGAGATTGTTGGTTTCAAATGCAAAGACATAAAATTAAATATGAATGCAAATTGATCAATAGTAGAGTAACACAAAGATGAACGGATGTTGTTTAATATGAGATGAATATGTTGTTAGGGTTTGATTTCACCAAGTTGACTCTCATGTATATAAGAATTCTTCTTTTTACATTAATATTAACGTCACTCACTAAATTACTTAGAACCCGATCCCTCGGTGCAATAAGCCTACCTTAATTCCTAGTTCGTGCAATTCCTAGCATTCCTAGAAAATTAAGTCTGAAGATCAAGAGCTTAAGACGACCAAGTACTCATATCCTCATCCCTGAGAAATATTACCCTTGGGAGAATTCAACAAGAACCTGAATTGTAAGGAACCTCCCGGCACTCATGCAATTCATAAATCATGCTACTAAATGAGTTAAATAGAGCAAGCATTGAAACAGATAAATTACCTAATAATTAACGAAAAAGCATATAAATTAAGAATCAATTCAAATACATGAGAGTTCACAAGGTTACACCATTCCCCAACAACAAATAGAGTTTAGTTCCCCAAAGACATGGAGAAACTATATGAATAATGGAAAAGCATGAGATAGTGAAACCCTAAGAGTAGAAGAGGAAGTTCCCGCCTCCAGATCCGCCTTTAGAGAGTAGAAGAGTGTGTTGTTGTGTTGCTCCAGCCAGAGATACAAAACCTAGAGCGCTTGGGTCCTTTAAATAAAGTTGGCAAAAAGTAGAAACAGCGTCCAGTCCAAAAGAGTCGAAGCAGAGCAAAAACAGGGCCGGATCTGCGACATATGACGCTCAGGCGCCCCATTTAGGACGCCCGGGCGATGGACGATTCTCATGTAGGGCTTGAGCCTTCAATTGGTCACCCAGGCTTCGGAGGCCGCCGCTCGGGCGGCCTAGGAGGGCGCCCGGGCAGGTGAACGTCGATTTTCCGAGGCTCAAGCCTCGGACAGGACGCACAAGCTTCGTGCGGTTCCTCCTTTTGGTGCTTTTCCAGGCCTTTCTGAGCTCTAACTCTTTAGCACTTCATCTCTGATTTATGCATTCTCTCATTACCTATCAAAACAAGGGATATTAGTCATAAAATCATCAAATTCAACCTCAACTCCCTTATTCACACAATAATGAAAAAGAATGAGTCCAAGCAAGTTTCTAAGTGAAAAATGGTGTATTTAGTATCAAAATTACATCACAAATAATGATATTTTCAATCGTTATCAATTACACTGAGTTTTATGTTCCATTGTTCAAATATAAGTGGTTTGACAATAAGAGTGGTGTGAAAATAGATGAATCGGGTATGACACTAGTTGATTTTTGAAGGTAGGTTATCGAGATGAATCGTTTATCATGGTACATCAAGCATCTCAGGTTTTTTATGTCAAAGATCATGCGTCTGATCATTGGTGTGTCGCTCTTCAAGGCAGGAAACAAATTGAAGTTAACGAAGACAATCTGATTAATATTCATATTGCTGATAACCATTCATTGAAAACAACGACAACTTTTGATGACCATCCTTTACTTGACGATGTACATGCAATTCGGTCAGATCATGATGAAGGGATATACATATGACCAATCCATTTTTTATGTATGAATTTCAAATTTGTGTATAAGTTTTTTACTAATATTACATAAGTCTTTTATTAATATTTCATATGACCCCTATTACATGTTTTGTTAAAATATATGATATTACATAAGTCTTTTATTAATATTTCATGTTGTTATTTATTTTGACAGATATATGGCTGACCATCCACATTCATCAAGGGATGAGGCCCCCTCATCCAGACGTACTAGAGGAGCCACCAGGTTGAAACAACTAATGGTCAAAAAAAATAGTGGTGAAAGGACACCTGTGGATGTTAATGTGATCACTAGTTTCAGATCATACCTTGGAGTATTGGCCCGTGATAGGATTAATATTCTTACTCCATCTTTTGAACATGTGTTTGAGGTTGATCGGAACATTATATGGAACAATCTATTGTTAAGATAATTAATATCATTTGTTTATATTGATAATTTTGTACTTATACAACTTTATTATGTTTATTGCAAACGACATTTGACATTCCAAATGTCACAATAGTTAAAAATAAGTGTTTATCATCTATTGTTGAGAAGTGGAAATTGGCTCGTTTAAGATCATCAGGGGACTACTCTTTTGAGAATGCACGACAAATATCTGAAAGAATTGTAAGTTATCATTATTCCTAAAATAATAATAGTTTCATTATACATACTACATTGAACTTTTTAAAGAATAATGGTGCTTTTTTATGTTACAAGACTCCTTGGTTTAGCAGAGCTTTCAAGGTTAATTCACTCCAGAGGGTCGCCAAGATATTCTTACCACTGCGATTGGACGACCTGAGCACCTTGGACGTGTGCGTGCTGCTGGTACTGGAGTAAGCATTCGAGATTATTATGGGAGTTCTTCGCGTCAGACTTCATATGCATACAGCAAAGAACAAGAACAAAGGTTGACACAAAAGATCTCAAAAAAGCTTAGGGTGGAGCTTAGGACGGAGCTTAGGGCGGAGCTTAGGACAAAATTGTATGATGAAGTCACTACACAAGTGACTGACAGAGTTATGCGCCAGTTCCAACAACAATTTGAGACTTATGGGATGCGCTCGAAACCATCTCCAGTATAGGAACCTATTGTGCCTCCCACAAGTAAAATCAATAAACATCTATGTTCAATATTTTATTATTTTTATAATCCAACATTTACTCGGACAGGGAGAAGAAGGAAAAGAAGTTGTTCAACATTAGTCGTCCCAAAGGATGACATGTACGATGCTAGTCCATGTCTGCTATACGTTTTAGATGGTACCGGGATGATGCTGGTAGCTCGTGGAACAATGTTTAAGGCAACGACTGTTGTTCATGGTATGGAGCTATCACAGGATGACGTGAATGTCTCACTAGACAACATTATCATACCATATGTCTTAGTTCCTCTACCCATAGATGATATTTTCATTGTGGCACAGGCATTGGTTCGGTTTCTAACCCCCCGATATGGACTTCTACTTTACAGTTGTCAATTTTAAATTTTACATGTTATTGATGTTGAAACTTATCCTATTTTTCCATGTAACAACAAACGCATGGACAAGACAAGATTCGTTTATCTAAGGACGATCCTATTGGTGCATTGCAACAACTTTGTGACATCATTGGAGATAAGCCTATGAAGGTTGAATATGATGCTAATGTATTTGGGAAAGGCTCTAAGGTCCCAATATACCTGCATAGCCAAGATGTCAAGGAGCTTGCGTCGGGAAGAGAAGAGTTGAATATTACATTAATTCACCTATGGATGATGTAAGTCTATGAGCAATTATTTATATAAAATTAATTTATATATCAAGTATACTTATATCAAAGGTAATTTTTGATTTCAGGTATATGTTTGTTGTCAATAACAACTTGGGGTACAAGGATGTCTATGAGTTCATTGATCCTCAAGTCATAAAGAGGGGTGAAGTTTGTCAGTAACATCACAACAATCTCACCAGCAGATTTGGAAGCGGGAAGGAAATATATTTTATTCCTTATATATCTGGGTAAGTGAAGTTTGTTAACTTCATAAAGATCCATATGTGATTTTAATATATAACAATTAAGTTATTATCAATTTCAGGCACCATTGGCAACTACTTGTTATTTCCGTACCGGAGAGTTATGCTTTGTGGTTCTGCTCATTGCACAAGTCTCCTCCCAAACATCTCAGACAAGCATGTGTAAGAACCTCAATGTTTGGACTTTCTTTGTTATATAAATGAATGCTAAAACCTTTTTTTTTATATAGTTCTATTGCAGCACGTATGATGTTGGTTGGGAGATCAACTGCTAACGGTAGAAAGCTTGCATGGGTTGCTCTCAAGGTTTGACATATGCTAAAGTCATACATTCTTATAGATTTTTTTTTAATGATTTTCGCTAACTATTTACAATTGTGATGATATATTGTAGTGTAACAGACAAAGTGGTTCATATGACTACGGATACTATGTAATGTATTGGATGACCCACATTATTCGTGCCCATATCACAAGAGGATGGGAAATGGTAATATTTAAATTTAATGAATTTTGATTTTCTCCAACATTTGGAATTAATATACACTAATTAATATCAATTGTCTTGTGCAGAGATTCAAGACTACTCCACTTCTTGAGAAGCCACTTACATTCATGAGGAAGGCACTTGCAAAACATTTAGTTAGATTATATAATAGTTCATAGTTATTAGATTTAAAATACATTCGAACATGTTGATTTATAGTTATTAGACTCTGTACATTATGTGATGTAAATATTGAATGTTGTGTTGAATCTGTGTTGTATATATTGTGTTTGATATGCAAATCTGTTTTTGTGATAGTGGATATCACAAAAATAGACCTGCTATTAAAATAAATTGTAGGAGAACAGGCTCGGTTGTAGCCAAAACCGAGGTAGAAAGCGATCATATGGCTTCAGTTCAGCCACAACCGATGTCATAGGGTGTGCACGAGAATTTAAAAAAAAAAATAAAGCTTTGGCAATGGTTCAAGCCAAAACCGCTGCCATATCCCCATGTTATTACCTCGATTGAATCGAGGTAATAACCCCTCCCCCCCTTTTTGTTCTCTTCTTTACTACTTCGGTTGTTGAAGAATCGAGGCAGTAGCCTTCAGAATATTATCTCGGTTGTAATCGATGCCAAAAGTCTCCAACCTTTTTATCTCGCCCGAATATGCCTCGGTTTGAAAACTGAAACGTATTGTTAAAAACAACCATTGTCATTTCCCTTCACTACACTGAATGTACAAAATTTAAAGATGACAATGTAGATTTACATAACTTTTATGTTCTTAAAATATGTGTATCTTTTCAGAATTTTTTTTCAACAATACCTTCTAAATTAAATATTTTAATTTGGTTTTTTTGACTTATACATGAGTATTCATGTATTAATTAATTTCTTTTAATAATGTGAAGAAAAGTAAAAAAAAATGAATAATCATAAAATTATATATTATTATTTAAACATTAAAATAAATATATATATTATTTAAACACATTTCAACAATAAAATAAAATTTGTATAAAAGCATTAAAATAAATAAAGCTAATAATATTAATATGGATATTCAAATCACCTTTAAAGTTTATAAATGATTCATGACATAATGAAACTATTTATTATGAACAACTTTTATAAATAATCCTATATATTAATGGATTATATGGTTAAGGAAAATAAGAACTTGCATTAAATAAAAATTAATGAGTGTTTGGCGAACGGTATGTTATTAAGAATAATTAACATGAAACATAAACTCCTATAAACTTACTTGAGAAAGCTTTTAAGTTTTTAACAGCGGTAGTCCTAGTCTATAAATATAATGTACCAAAGTGTAACATCTAAAATAGGAGATTAAAAATTCACCATGTTCATTGACAAAATATAAAATAGAATCATCAATTTTGAACTTCTTATACAAATATTATTAAAAAATAATTTAATCTTTCTCTATTAATATGGAAATGCAATTAGTAATTATCGAAGTGCAAAAGCCAATAGTACTCATCAAATTTTGTCAGAGTGACTGTAGCGGAATTGTTAGCGTGGGATAACAAATTAAGAGGGGATGAATTGATTTTAATAATAAAGTGTGCCTTTTTAAATTTCTTCTCAGTTTTACTTACTAAGCAGATAATATAAATGAATAGCAAGAGTAACGTTGAGAGAAATTTGCACAGATGATTTTATCCTGTTTCGGATCTTACCAATCCTACGTCTAGTCGCTTATCTCAAAACAAGATAAACACTTCAATAATCACAAAACGATTACAAATTATAATCACAAAGAAAAAATTTGTAAAAGTTTAGAAACCACCTCTCTTATACCACAAGAGATGAACATGCACCTCCTTTGAGTCTTCACAAAGGATGAATCACTTCCTCCGAATACTTCACGAAGGATGAACCTCTTCCAAAAACTTCCTCAGTTGCACCAAGGATGAACTAGTTATTCCTCTGTCACCACAGTAGCACTTCAACAGCTTCACAGACAAGAGTTTCTTTAGCTGAGCAAGAGTACATAATTCTCAATGCTTTTAGAGATCTAGAGCACAAGGGAAGAGTTGTGGTTGATGGAAAATGAGAGCCTATTTATTGACTCAAGCAAATACTCTTCCGTTCTTCGTTTCCAGCCATTTAACGCTTTTAATCGATTAATATTATTGTTAATCGATTAAAATGAGTACAACAACTAGTTTTAACGGCTAGAAAACTCCAACGGTCACTTTTAATCGATTAAAATGAATTTTAATCGATTAGCTAATCGATTAAAATTTATTTTAATCGATTAGCTAATAGATTAAAATTTATTTTAATCGATTAGCTAATAGATTAAAATTTATTTTAATCTATTAAATCGAAAAAAGTTGAGTTTTCAGCTTTTACTTGTTTTAATCGATTAACACTATGTTTAATCGAAAAAAGTTGAGTACTAAGTAAAATATCAACATTAACAATTTCCCAAAAGAATATTTAATCTTCTATGATAGATAGCAACTCTAACCACACCATTTCTTTCTTCTTATTAGGAAGATAAAACAGTTTAATTTATTTTGGCATTGATGTCAAGAAAAAAAAACAAGAAAGTCTCATTACATTGTAATTAACTTCATTAGTTTAACATTTAGATTAAAATAGTAGGATTAAGCAATAAAAATTGAAGGAAGTCCACATAACGTTCCAAGATACTTATATGTTTCTCTAGCATTGTGATCCATGCATTTATTCCCTCTCTTGTTTCCATCAATATCACTGTGTTTGGGATACTTTCTTTAGTACCTCCTCTTTGAGCTAGCCAAAAAGGTTTTCCACAACCAAAATCCACTTCATTGAATTCCATATTGCCCTAACTTGTGAACATTAATGAGATTGGTTTATTTTCTGTTATACCTTCAAGCATTAGTTTTGCACACTCATCACTCCACAAAAAAAAAGGATCATTTTGCAGTTTCAGAAACAAATCCTTAGTTAATTTTTCAAGTCCTTCTTTTAAAATTTTAACCAAATCTATGACCTTAGTGTTCTTGTTTACACCCTCAAGAACAACGAATGCAGGCCACAACAAATTTCCAATAGCACCTTTTGAGAAAGGCTCCCCTATTGAGAAAGGATCATTCTTTTTCTCAAGTCCAAAACATGCAATGCAACCATTGGTCTTGTTTTGTCCTCTTTGATTGCTATAATCATATGTTTGCTTATGAATGAAGATACTACTACCTAATACCATGTAGGTTTTGTTTCGTCACATGTTGACATGGATTTTAGCTCATTGATGCCTTTGTGATCAAACAAGAATCTTCTTGCGGTTCAGTTTTCTTCTATGTTCGAGTCCTTGTTTATATTCAACATGTCAGCACGTACATCAATGGTGTTTCTTGGAGGGAAGGAAGAAGCAGTAAAAGAGAAATTTGGCCATAATATTTCTTCCTTTTACCCTTTGCAAATGCCAAACAAGTTTTCAAGAAGGCACTGCAAGAATATGCATCCAAGACAATGTGGAGGTTGCACAAGCCAACCGCTATTCCTCCACATTAATTCGAATTTGTTTACTTGAACAAGTTATTGGGGAACACTTCTTCATGAGGATGGCACTTGTTAGGCTCACATGGAAGTAACTGGTTTAGCAGTTCTAATTTGGGTTGTTTTAAGAACACTTCCATGATGGTGTTCACCGAAGCTTCCATGAAAATTACACCTTCATCGTTGCAATCACTAGTGTAGGAAAAGGATATGGCACCGGTTAATTTCACTGATAGGCATCGGTTTTTGAACCGAGGTATATTCAGGCGAGGCAAAAAGTGGTAACCTTTTTGCCTCGGTTCTAAACCACGTTATTTTTTCTGTCTCTACGGCCTCGGTTAGAACCTAAACCGAGGTAGTAAGATTTTTTTTTATTCTATTTTCAAACCCCAGAATCCTAGATTGAAAACGTTAAAAATGAAAGAAGTCAGATAACAAGATTCATTCATTCTGTCACGCCAAACAAACCAAAGATTTCTTCCCATTACAGTTCAAAAATCTAAAACAATCAAGAATTTCATAACAGAATCAAACAAGACACAATATTACAACATCCAATGTCAAAATTCTCTCTACAGATGCAGCAAAATTACATACTCAGAAGCAAAATTACAACAACAGAAGAAACTCAGAGATGGATGAAACAGAAAGTTAGAGAAGCCAAATTTCTTCCTCTTCGCACATGGTGAAACAGAAAGCCAAGTTTCTCTATTCTTCCCCCAGCGGCGTGGCCCGCCGTCCCTCCACCTCCTGCCCCGCCACCCCGACGAAGCCTTCACCGGCTTCTGTCCCGCATGCCTCTGCAAACGCCTCATCCTCATCGACCCCAACAACAACAGCCTCCATCCACTACCGCCGTCGTCGCCCTTAAAGCCCTCTTTCGTCCTACAAACCATAGAAGAAAAAGGAAACTTATTATGGACCGATTGATCGGTGTAAATCAAAGTTTAATCGGTGGAAAAAGTTTGTAACGGTGAAAACAAGGTTTTAATCGGTGGAATCGAAGGGAAATGGTGAAAAGGAGAAGAAACCCTAACGGAGGGTTTAGATCTATGAATGTTTGAGTGCAGAAGGCTTCCCGTGACGATGAAAGCCTTGCGATGAGGAGATCCCTCTCTCGAGCACCGTGGAACGGCAGCGGCCGACGACGTGGTTGAACGGCGACTTGCGGCAAGGGATGAACGCGGCTTGCGGCAAGGTTTGAACGGCAGCTTGCGGCGTGCCCTGAGGTTGGGGTTTGGTGGAGAAGAGAAACTGGAGGCGAGAGGTCGAGAGGGGAGAGGGCGAGAGGGGAGAGGGCGAGAGGGGAGAGGGCGAGAGGGCGAGAGGGGAGAGGGCGAGAGGGCGAGAGGGCAGAGGGAAGAGGGCGAGAGGGCGAGAGGGCAGAGGGCAGAGGGCAGAGGGCGAGAGGCGAGAGGCGAGAGGGCGAGAGGGCGAGAGGGCGAGAGGGCGAGAGGGCGAGAGGGCGAGAGGGCAGAGGGAAGAGGGCGAGAGGGCAAAGGGCAAAGGGCGAGAGTGCAGAGTGCGAGAGAGCGAGAGAGAAATTCGTGATTTTAACCTAGGGTATTGCCTCGGTTAAATTTAAACCGGTGCCTAATTTCAGAGTATTACCTCGGTCAAATTTAAACCGGTGCCTAAAGCCTTTCAGTCACAGGGAATTACCTCGGTTCGCCTTCTACTCGAGACAGTAAAGTTTATAGGCATCGGTTAATATACAACCGAGGCATATAACTACTCAATATTTACGAAAATACCACCGCGTTTTTATATACTTCGGTTTCAGTAAAACCGAGGTATATATAGCGCGTTAAAAAAGGCTTTTTTTACTAGTGAATCAATGGAAAAGAAATCACATCTTCTCCCAGCAAGAAGGTAGAAAATGGTTAGTGACTCAGATAGTGATTTCTTCAACTGAGTTGAGCATTCTGAAAATCCTTCAAGGTTGGTGGTGTTTTTGTAAAAGATGATCAATGGAAAATAGGTGTTGAGTTGAAAGACATCAAAAGAGCATAATTTTAGGGTTTTGCATTCTAGAGAAGTTGGCAGTGATGGTTTAATGGTTTCTCTTGATGTGATGTTAATTTCCATTCTCACCTATTATCACCACACAAGCTTGAATTTAAATATGGATAAGAGATCTCATCATAAATTTGTTCATTGGTATTTGTTTATATACACTCGTTGAGGAATGTCGAAACAATGTAAAAAATGACTTTTTTAATTGCTTTTGAACCATCACTTCAAGATATCTATGTATTTTTTTTTCTTGTTTTAATCAATAGTTATAGTTTTTTAATGCAACCTTAAAACATCAAATAACCTTCTAACAAGCAATATATGCATTGTTGTTTTATAGTATTTTGTTAACAAAATTCGTTTAGTGTTTACGTTTTATTCATTAAGTCCTATTATGTTATTAATAGATAGTTATATGAAAAAGAAATTGTTGAAAAGCCTAATTTATTTTTGTATTTGATGTTTAAATATATTTTTTATTGATAAATATGCCGTTTTTTAAATAAATTATTTAAAGGAGTATAGCCTATTTTCATATTTAATGTTTAGATGCTTTTAAATGCTCATTGAAAGCATAGAGAAACAATTGATTTTGCATTTCAAATATAAATTTAGACCTTATTTCTTTTTTACTCATTTAATTGGAGACTTTTGTTTTCAAACCTTAGCTCCAAAAGCCTCCATGTGAAGGGGATTGAGATAGAATTTGGATTCGACTAGCTCCTTTTTAGTAGTAACTTATGTCGTTTTTACTTTCTTTCATAACTCTTTTAAGTTAAATATTAACTTAACTAATTGAAAATTAAATGTATATATATTACTATAATATGTAAAGTTTAATGGTGATATTTTAAGCTAATAATCAATAAGAAGAAAATACAGACATTTAGAATAATTAATATAAAAATTATCATTTTTCATTATGTTGTTTAATTTGTCATTACGTCAACAATAAAACATATCAATATATATATATATATATATATATATATATATATATATATATATATATATATATTCAAATATACTTGTTTTAACTTGTATTCTCAGTTTTTATATTTTAAATATATTGTTATAATATTTTAGAAATTAATTTTATATTTAAAAACTCTTATATATGGTTATTACACCTTCAATACAAATAACAATGGAATATTTAACTTATAAATGTTTTATTAATGAACAGATATAAAATTATATATTTTATTAGATAGTATAATATGTTATACTTTTATTATAATTAAATCAATATTTTTATATCATACTTATATTCTTAAATAAAATATATAATTATCGACTAAAATTTATTTATCAATTTCTTATAGAAGAAAATTTATAGTATTTACACTAGTAAAAACTCGCATTTTTAACTCACATTATACTTCAGTTTTTCTAAAACCGAAGAGTATCAAAACGCGGTGGCAGTTTTGTAATTTTTAAACCACTATATGTCTCGGTTGTTAAGCAACCAATGTCTAAACAGAATACGGTCTCGGTTGGCAAGATAAACCGAGGTATATACCTCACATTGGCAAACGAACGGAGGCATATAACGCTTTCCATTAAGACTTAGGCTTGGACCGTGCAAATCTTCAAGCGAAGAAAACCTAGCACCTCTCCTATTTCCCTTTTTTTTCTTGTTTCTCTTTCTTTTCTACGCTCCAATCTCGTTGCTGCCTGCTCTAAGCCCTACCCCAACGTTGCCCCTCCGCTACCCCTTCGTTGCCCCGCCCTACCAGGAGCCACCACCACCTCGTCGTGTGCGACGGCTCGAGTGCAGCTTCCACCTCACCTGTCAGTGCATCACCTCTAGAGTCAAGAGCAAGCAGTGGCTGTTGACGGTGGTTGTTGGCGGTGGTTGTTGGCGGTGGCTGTTGGCGGTGAAAAATCTCAGATCTACATATCTGAAGGCTTGGCTTCCACCCCTAAAGACCCCTCTTCCATCCCCAACGTCCACAACAAGTTCTAGAAGCTCACCCGCAACGTCTCCAAAGTTGATGCCTCTTCGCGGAAACTTGCCTAGGGAAGTTTCGTTCGCAACCTCACTCAGCTCTACCCTAGAAGCAACTCCCCGAGAGAGAAACGTCGTTGCTCCTTCGCGCCACGTCTTCGCCGAGGCCAGTCGTCGGAGCCGCTGTTGCTCACGTTGGAGGAAGTCGCGCCGTGTACTACGGTTCGACCGCTACCTTTGCTACCCTAACCCTGAGAGATAGTTGCTCCCACCACGACCAAACAAAGATGTCGCTAGAACGCCACTCTCTTTTCTTTTTAAAACAGAACCCCCCAAAACCCTAAGGTAATCTCCCATGGTTTTTGCTTAAGGATTCAACTCCTTTGTTGGTGATTGAAGATGAACAAAGAGGTATGGAGGCTTAATTTCATTATCTCATTTGGTTGTTGGCTCCATTTTACGCAAGTGAAGAAGGAACAGAGCACGGGTATCTTGTTTTATTTCTGGCATTCTGGCATCTTTTGTTAGGGAGGAATTGAAGGAGAAAGTGATGTTTTCCTCTCTGGATATGGCTTTTGTGGTGTGTTTCGTGTAGTGTAGGTTGAAGGGATGAACTTGCTAAGCAAAAAATGTTTCTTTTTCTTTTTGTGTTATATGATTTTGTTATGTTATGAAAGAAATTGAATATGATTCTAGCCTGGGTATGAGTTTTAAATTTTATTATGTCTATGATATTTTCCTCTCTTTTTCTGGTTGTGGGATAGAAGACTGACTTCAGATTTCTACAGAGTCAAGATTAAAAGATGATGCAACAGAGAAAATGACAATAAACTGATGTTGATCAAGTTCATGGAAGTTCATGGAAGATGGATCTGTTCATGACCTAATGTTTAAAAAAAAATAAAACCCTTCTACTGCCTCGGTTCCCCAAAACCCGAGACCAAAAGTCTCCCCCTCTACCGCCTCGGTTTCATTCTAACCGAGGCAAAAGCATACATCTTTTTTACTCGGTTCAGAACCGAGGCAAAAAGTGGTAGACTTTTTACCTCACCTGTATATACCTCGATTGCAGAACCAGTGCGAATAGGCGAAAATAACCGTTGTCTTTTCCCTTTTACTGCACTAGTGTTAATAAAGCAGTACATAACACATTGTGATAAATTTCCAATCACCACAAAACAAATATGAAGTCTAACCAAAATGTGTGAATACGGGATTAATTCTAATTAAATTCACAATAAAGCTTTTTTCAAATTACTAAATATATATTTATTATACATATATATATATATATATATATATATATATATATATATATATATATATATATATATATATATATATATATTTTGTTAGAGAGAAATAAATGATTGGTAAAATTTAAGTATAAATTTAAGTCATATATTAAAAAAGAAAAAAAATAAACAACATATAATAAAAAAAACTATAAATTTATTATTCATAAATTTATTTTTTTAATCTTTCGAGATGTCTTATTTAAGTTTGATTCAAATTTAAATGAATTTTTCGCATAACAGAATCAAATGATTATCATGTATACTTTAAAAATATGTTTAGTCAGTTAAGGAAAATTAAGTATGTTAAATTAGTCAAGGATTTCAACGTCTTATGTTGTTGCGTAAGCAAGCAAGTCAAAAATTTCAGCGTCCCATGTTGCTGTTTAATTTTCCTATATAAGCAAACAACTAAGTTTATTGAAACTTCTAATTTATGTTAGTCTGATTAAAATGTGTTATATTTAATTTTATGAAAAATTAAAAGCACTTATATTTGCAATAGATTAGAAGTTAATTGTATTTCTTATTGCATTCAAAATAAATATATTTTTTTTGAAAGAATGTCCATGGAATGTCCTTGACCCATACGACTTTTGTGAATATTTTGACTTCGTGGACTTTTTCAATAAATTCTTTTTATCCTGTGAATTTTTCTCACCCCTATCCACGTGGGTTAGAGTAAAACTATATAAGAAATTTCAGAATAACATATAAATTATATAAGGTTAGAAATTTTACTAGAATTCATAAAAAATGTTGTAGAAAAATATATTATTTTTAATTACCACTAGTGTAGAAAATGCCTTTAACGTCACCCTTTAGACGTCTGACCCTCGAATATCCAATCTAAAAAATGACCGGTGGCATTTTCCTAAAATAAAACAACCATATAGACGTTTGTTCTGGTAGGAACATACGTCTAAAGCCATATAGACATTTGATGTGGGGGAACAAACTTCTATATACTCATTTTTTAAATCTAAAAAGTCACTTTATAACTCCATTTAGACGTCACATCCCACCAATCCGAATTATACAGCCATATAGACGTCCCACTTTATAACATATATTATTTAACAAAAGCCATAAATATTTACACAAACATGAAATTCATACATAATCATATGGATTGGTCATATGTATATTCCCTCATTGTGATCTTCCCGAATTGCTTGTATATCATCAATTAGAGGGTTGTCATCCAAATTTATTGTCGTTTTAAATGGGTGGTTGCCAGCAATATGAAGATTACTTAGATTCTCTTCTTTATCTTCAATATGTCTTTTTCCTTGAAGAGCAACATATCAATGGTCAGACGTAGGATGTTTGACATAAAAAACCTGACTTGCTTGATATGCCATGATAAACGGTTCGTCTCCATAACCAACCTTTCGAAAATCAACAAGTGTCATACCAGATTCATCTATTTTGACACCACTCTTATTGTCGACCTACTTACATTTGAAGAGTGCAACGAAAAACTTAGCGTAATCAACCTCCCATATCTCTTCAATTCTACCATAATATCTCATATCTTTGGATGTGTAAAATTGTAGCGACTCAGCTTCTAGACTGACGCCACAATTTTGTATTGTGCTTTTATCATCCAAAAGTCTTTGTATAGAATGTGCAATTATTAGTTTCATAGCCTGTACAACATACAACATCAAACTTCAAACCATTTGCTAGCCACAACAAAGTCTCAGAAGATCGTGATTCTTTCAAAACTTCATATTTGAACCAGGACAAGAATGTTTTGTTATGCTCCATCAACTACCATTTCTCTGATTGTCTTGGATACTTGTCCTTTACAACGACTTTGTGTGCTTCCAAAAATGGGATCACTTCATCTGTGTTGTTTAATATGTACAGATGTGCTTGGATCAATTCTTCACGACTTTTCGTCACCACATTCACACCTCGTATGCTTTTACTTGTAGAATATCTATTCAACCATGATGTCCGAGGGACTCCTATCAGATTTGCTTTAGTCATATAATCAGAGCAAAACTCGATACTTTCTTCAGCAATATATCTTTCAATCATTGAACCTTCTAGACGATATTGATTTTTGACCTACCCTTTCAAAATCTTCATATAACGCTCAATAGGATACATCCCTCTTAAGCATACTGGTCCACACAACTTTATTTCTCTGACCAAATGAACAAGTAAATTTACCATGATGTCAAAAAAGGATGGAGGGAAAAACATTTCTAGTTGACACAAGATGATGTTAATTTCGCTTTGAAGTTCATCTAACTTTGTAGAATCTATGACTTTACTACAAATTGACGAGAAAAATGAGCACAATTGAGTTATGGCCTGCCTAACTTTTTTGAGCAAAATTCCACGAATTGTCACCGGTTACAATTATTGCATTAAGACGTGGCAATCATGAGACTTGAGTCCAACAAGCTTTAAGTCCTG